>NC_079324.1:44643065-45388065 GCF_029931775.1 Euleptes europaea
TTTCACAATAATGGGATTTCACACCAGGTGTCCATTCTTTATTACGGAGCGTTCCTCGCTTCTTGGCTGGCCGCCATCTATTATGACTTGTGCCTGCTGCTTGTTGCGCTCTCTCTTTCATGCAGTTATGCATAGCATTTTCCTATGGTGCGTAGCCTCTTACTAAGGCCTGGCTCACAAATACAGGAAAATGAGGTGGCAGAGAAGAGATGGTGAGAATGGATTGTACCGCTTCAGAGACCAGGCGCCGGATTTCAGCTTTGAATGGTCTTTCACATTAAAAAAAAAACCCTCACTGCAAACAGAAAATTAGCAAAGCAGGGAGAAAGATACTGATCCCACTCTTTGCTTGTTGTTCTGTATTTTATATTTGCAGGGAGTGTTTGCATTCCAAAATGTGATCTCCCCCCTGCAGTCTGAAGTGGTACTTGTATTTGACGGCCTCTGGTCTCTTGCCACTTCATGGTCCTGCATGTGTGAACCAAACTTAAGCAGTGGGTATGGCTTGAGAACACCACACCACTACCAGCACCATTAATCCTCTGTTCTTTGCAGTGTGTAAGGTCCAGCTCCTCTCATCTGTGTGCCCCTTTTTTGCTTTTAATTTAATTTATTTTAAATGTATATCGTTTTTCTGATATACACTCAGAGTAGTAGAAGAAGAGTTGGTTTTTATATGCCGACTTTCTCTACCACTTAAGGGAGTTTCAAACCAGCTTACAATCACCTTCCCTCCCTCTCCCTACCACAGACACCCTGTGAGGTAGGTGAGGTTGAGAAAGAGTGACTAGCCCAAGGTCACCCAGCTGGCTTCATGTGTAGGAGTGGGGAAACAAGTCCAGTTCACCAGATTAGCCTCTGCCGCTTATGTGGAGGAGTGGGGAATCAAACCCTGCTCTCCAGATCGGACTCCACCGCTCCAAACTACCGAGCCCAAATTGTACATGACCAAGGAGAACAGTTATTGAACCCAGGGATCTGCTGCTGCTGTCTTGGTTAAATCGAGACAGGTTCATTTCAAAAGGACAAAAAAAATAGCTTGTACAAAAACCTGTAGATTCTCTTCATGCATCTGATGAATGCTTAAGCATCAATAAACCTGTTACTCCTTAAGGTGTTATGAAATTCCTTTTATTTTATTACTATTATTTTTTGCCGCTTCAAAAGGCTAACATGGCTATGCCACTGGAATTTGTATGTAAAAGTGATGAAATCTATACTTGCATGAAAAATGAATAAAGAGACAGTTTCCCCTAAGGGCTTGTCTGGTAACATTTCAACACTTTAAAGCCAATCTGATAGGGAAGGAAGCAATTCCAGTAGGATAAAGCACAGTTTTGTGCAGAAGTATTATTCTGTTCCATGTTCTCTTTTGTCATAATTAATATTAATTGGTTGCTAAAACTCCTATCAGGAGCCCCGTGGCACAGAGTGGTAAGCTGTAGTACTGCAGTCCAAGCTCTGCTCATGACCTGAGTTCGATCCCGACAGAAGCTGGTTTCAGGTAGCCGGCTCAAGGTTGACTCAGCCTTCCATCCTTCCGAGGTTGGTAAAATGAGTACCCAGCTTGCTGGGGGTAAAGGGAAGATGACTGGGGAAGGCACTGGCAAACCACCCAGTAAAAAAAATTCTGCCTAGTAAACGTCGGGATGTGACGTCACCCTATGGGTCAGGAATGACTCGGTGCTTGCACAGGGAACCTTTACCTTTTAAAAAAAACTCCTGTCAACTGTCTTGAGTATTTATTTAAAAGGCAGGTTATAAATATTTTAGTAAATAAATAAAAATTTAAAACCTGGAGAACAGCTTAAAGAAGAAAACAAAAGGTGAGCCAATACCCCCACCGTTCGTAATTCCCTGCTGACAAGTTTGTTTTGCATTGGGGCAACACAACCAAAACACAGATATATAATGATGTGAACTCTGATACAGTATGACTAACAGATTTGGATCCTACACCATTATTTATTATATTTACTTACTGAATTTTAATGCCAAAATAAATAACCAAAACGGCTCCCAGAATAAAATCATAACATAAGAATAATAAAAAAAACCCCAAAACCTCAGTATTAGTGCAGTGTTTTTTTCTTATGATTTAAATCACATCCTTTCGAAGACTTTCCAGAATAAGTGTGCTTTCAGGTTATTCCACAAAGCCTGCAGTGAGGGTGCATCATATTTCCTGGGGGAGGGAGCTCCACAGGATAGGGACTGCAGCTGAGAAGACCCTTATATGAATTGCCACCAGCCAAACTTCAGCTAACCTGGATTACCATAGGGAGCCCCCTCCCCTTGTTATCAAGCTTGTTGTGCACGGGAAGCAGTCCTTCAGATAGTTTGGACCCAAGCTTTTTGCAGCTTTAAACAGCGCCATTTTGAATTGGCCCCAGAAACAAACTGGAAGCCAGTTCAGCTGGCTGCTCGTTGCATCAGATTCCTTTAGCGTCCTGGCTGCTGCATTTCATACATGCTGAAGTAACCAGGCTGGCTTCAAGGAAGCTCCATTAGAGTACTTTTATAGGGTTGCCAACTTCCAGGTACTAGCTGGAGATCTCCTGCTATTATAACTGATCGCCAGCCGACAGAGATCAGTTCACCGGAGAAAATGGCTGCTTTGGCAACTGGACTCTATGGCATTGAGGTCCCTCCTAAACCCTGCCCTTCTCAGGCTCCACCCCAAAAACCTCCTGCAGATGGCGAAGAGGGACCTGGCAACCCTTATAGTAGTCTATATGCTACCAAGGCATTGGCTAAGTCAACAACCTCCTGCTGGTAAAACTAGCCTGAGCTCACTGTTTCTACTATCTGTTTATGCAGGGACAATGAAGAGCCCAAGAATATTTAATTTGATTTTAAATTTTAATTATTTACCTCATTTACAGTCTGTGTTTCTCACTGAGATTCAAGGCAGATTACAAAATTTAAAACAGTTCAATCAGATGGCAAGACCTTCAATAAACAATGCAGTAGGAGCAGGAGTAGAAATACATTTGGACTGCCTGCCTAGTACTTCAGGGAGACTACGACCTAGTGGATCGTGCACCGAGTGATTCACATATGTCTTTTTTCTTTTGCCTTTTCAGAGAGCGTCAGTTACCTGGATGCTCAGGATGCTGGGCATGGAAGTGCTCCTTTGCGTAGATTCCCCGTCCGACCTGCAACCTATTCAGGTACATTCTCTAAGAAATAGGGTTGCCAGGTCCGTCCTGGCCACTGGCGGGGGATGGGGGGTAGGGTTGCCAGCTCTAGGTTGGGAAACTCTTGGAGATTTGGGGGTGGAGCCTGGGGAGGACCGGGACCTCAGTGGGATGCAAGGCCATATAGTTAACCTTCCAAAGCAGCCCTTTTCTCCAGAGGAACTGACCTCTGTAGTCTGGAGATGAGCTGTGTTTCCGGGGGATTTCCAGGTCCCACCTGGAGGCTGGCATCCCAACTAAGAAAGTGTCCCCTCCTTCAGTTAGTTCTATGTAAATATAGTGTGCACACATACATGTAGTGTTTTAGTTTTAGTTATTTCTTTCCCACCCATGTACCAAAAACAGTGCTCACAAAAGAACTTTAAAAAATACCACACAAATCCAACCAGCAGTTAAAAAAAAAACACCCAGCACAAATAGTAATGGTTATAATAAATAATCCACACTAATAAGAACAGTAACATAGCAGAAGCATCAGTGTCAGAGGTAGCATAATAAAATGATAATATCAGTACGAACATAAGAAAGGCCCTGCTGGATCAGACCAAGGTCCATCAAGTCCAGCCGTCTGTTCACACAGTGGCCAACCAGGTGCCTCTAGGAAGCCCCAAACAAGATGACTGCAGCAGCACCATCCTGCCTGTGTTCCACAGCACCTAATATAATAGGCATGCTCCTCTGATCCTGGAGAGAATAGTAATCAGCAGTAAAATGAAAAGGAGGGTATGTCAGGCACTCTGAATGCTGGACCAGTTCTTAGTCTTGGCTTTTCCCCTCGGGCTTTAGCTGGGGCATCCATATTTCTATGGGGTTTTTTTAAGCACTACACATAGGTGTAATCATCTATATGTTCCTCCTTCACATTACTGAAAAATACTCATTAAAAACAGTTGATTTCACAGATATTAGCCAATAGGTGCACCCACAGACATCTGTTGCCTAATAATACTAGAAATGTGTAGAACCTGGCAGCATTGCCCCTTAACTCACTCAAGATGGCATAGAGTATATGTGTATCCATAGCAACAAAAGCACATTCATTTCACTTCTGCCACACTTAACAAGAGTCGTCTTAGGCCCAAAGTACACACTGCATGTTATTATTTGTTTGTTTCTTTACTTAGAGCCAGTGGGGTGTAGTGGTTAAGAGCAGTGGTTAGGAACGGTGGGCCGGGTTGGTTTCACCAGATTAGGTTCACTAATCTGGTGAACCGGGTTGGTTTCCCCACTCCACATGAAGCCAGCTGGGTGACCTTGGGCTAGTCACAGTTCTGTCCAAATTGTCTCAGCCCCACCTACCTCACAGGGTGTCTCTTATGGGGAGGGGAAGGGGAAATGATTGTAAGCCGGTTTGATTCTTCCTTAAGTGGTAGAGAAAATCGGCATATAAAAACCGACTCTTCTTCGATTTATTTGAAGTCCGCCTTTCTCACTGGGACTCAAGCTCAATTACACAGAGGGAGTCAGTACAATCAACAGGTTGGGACATTCGATAAACAACGCGTTATGGTTAGGGTTGTGGGACCAACCAGAAATCTAAATGCAGAACTGAAGGAAAGTGTATTAACACGTCACATTAAATTATGCAAAATTACATAGTAGGATCCTGCATACAGCAAGCTGTGCACAGTATAGTTTGCTGTAAGTAGTCCCTAATCATAATTGCCATAGGGACTTACGGCCATATGGCAGCTGTGTGTTTCCCATGGCAATTTAATTTTAAGAGCTGCAAGGGTTTGATTTGGTTTAGGACTGCAGCACGGGGCGAAGAAGGGGCTCCTTGCCTTCCCTCCTGTGCTGTTTTGCTGATGCGAAATGGCCCAGGGGGGCATTATTTGTCCCACTGCAAATGGCTCCGTGTGTACTAAATGCTTGCTCGTGCAGCCTCCCCAATGGGGCAAATAACACCCTCCCAGCTGTTTTGGGTCAGGAAAACAACCGCGAGGGAGGCAAGAGCTGCCACCCCCAACCACATTGCAGTCTCAACCAGCATTGGGCCCTTGTTACAATTCTAAACTGAGTTGGCACAGGGAACATGCAGTTGGCAAGTCCCCACTGGGACCATGTGTTAAGCATAATGTATAGTTTGGCCTCGAGTGTACAACACAGAGTCACAGAGATATGTGCTCATTATTTATTTAGTATTTAAATTTATATCCCTCCTTTCTTCTTGAAACACAAAACTCAAAGTGGGTTTGCAACCATGTGAAAATGTCTTAAAACTCTCTTTAAAAAAAAACCCAAACTGATTTTGCAACCAAATAGGGAATGTGAATTCGCCGTGTCAACCACATAAAATTCAGGGGGTGATTGATCGCCCTGCTTGACTCCCTTTGATCTAATTCATACATGCAGTAGGCAGCACTTTGCCGTTCTTTATAGTTCTCTTTGAACATTTGTTTTGGCTCTGTTCGCTTTGGCTCGTCGGCTCCATGATCATGCTAAACCGCCTGTAATGGGCAGCAGGACGTTCATGTGCAATCTGGGGAATCTTGGCAAAGGTGAAGAGCTCAGTGTCAATTTCCCCTCCAATATGACAACAGTGGCTGGGGAAGGGCTTGGCATGCCTGCCACTTGCCAAGGGTTAATAGCATTGGTTCTGCAGCATAAGACACTAATCCATGCGGTGTGGGAATTGGCTGTACGGGCCTGGCATTATGAGCACAGTCAGTCTGCGTACTGAATAAACACATGGTACCCTGATTCCCTGAGTACCCAGCTTGCTGGGGGTGAAGGGAAGATGACTGGGGAAGGCACTGGCAAACTGCCCCCTAAACAAAGTCTGCCTAGGAAATGTCGGGATGTGACATCACCCTATGGGTCAGGAATAACCCGGTGCTTGCACAGGGGACCTTTACCTTTTCCCTTATTCCCTAGTTTGCCGTACATTTGCAATATTATACATGAACTTTCTAGCTCAGCGATCTTCGCCCCATGGATCAGAACCCTGGTGGATCACAACTTATACAACTAACCTCTTCTTATGCTGCCTTCCCGGGGTCCAAGGCAGTCTTGTGGCGGTGCAGGGGACACACATCTTCAGTAGGGTTGCCAGGTCTCTCTTTGCCACCGGCAGAAGGGTTTTGAGGCGGAGCCTGAGGAGGGGAGGGTTTGGGGAGGGGAGGGACTTCAATGCGGTAGAGTCCAAATGCCAAAGCGGCCATTTTATCCAGGGGAACTGATCTCTATCGGCTAGAGATCAGTTGTAATAGCAGGAGATCGCCAGCTAGTACCTGGAGGTCAAGACGATAAACAGCACCAGCTCTGAGAAATAATTCAAAACCAACAATTTCACACTTTCAAGATAAGTAATGCACAGAACGCTCTATAATAGATAGAACCCAAATGAAAATACAGAGGTAACATCACCCAGTATCCCAACATCAAACTCAAAAGGGTACAAGCACCCAGGTCTAGTCTATGAGGAATGTAGAAAAAGGCTGTAGCTACAGTGGGGCCAGAAGTTGTTCCACTCCACCCCTCCTCACCTCTATTTCCCGCATCCTAACACCAGAGGGTATTTTCTGCACAGGAAAGTGTACATTTTACAAAGTCTCGATAGTATCTTTGCCGTTTTCCTTCGCTCATCCCCTCCCCACCTTCATTTCTCCCAGTGTAACATCATAGGGCTATTTTCTGTTTTTTTTTTAACCAAATAATTGTTATATCTCTGTAGTGTTGTAACATTATAATGATCTATTGTCACTATCTACTGTGTGTGTAAAGTGCCGTCAAGTCGCACCCGACTTATGGCGACCCCTTTTTGGGGGTTTTCATGTCAAGAGACTAACAGAGGTGGTTTGCCAGTGCCTTCCTCTGCTCAGCAACCGTGGTATCCCTTCGTGGTCTCCCATCCAAATACTAACCAGGGCTGACCCTGCTTAGCTTCTGAGATCTGACGCGATCAGGCTAGCCTGGGCCATCCAGGTCTACTATCTACTAGCTCCTCTAAATTTCTAGCTTTCATTTTTTTTTAAGTTAGTCACTTGCTTTTTTAAAAAATTGCTCCAGAAAGAACAGGGTTAGAGATTTACTTTCAAAAATGAAATCTGGGGATTCAAAGGAACTAGAAGACTGTGGCAACAGATCGTTACAATGCTTTAAGCATTATACCAGTGATGAAGTGGAAGGCAGTGGTGGCAACAGGGAGACAAAGGCCAGGAAAACGCAGGGTAAATGGCCATGTGACTTGTGTGCTGTGCATTTGTAGCAGCAAAAAGGGCTATAAAGAGAAACATCACCCCACGGAAGCATCCCTAGAAGGCAGCTATAGTTTCCCATATGCTTACCTTCCCTAGAGTTTTGTGGGAAATGCACCACCCATCGCAAAAAGGCAGATGTACACCCTCACACAGTCAAAGCATTCCTGGTCATATTATTCTAACTGATTAAATCTGCATAGCTTTGCATACAAATAAAAACAACTGTCAAAGCAGTCAAAAAGGTCTTATTCATATTAGTTTTAACTGATTGAATCTGCACAGCTTTGCATGTAAATAAAAACAGTAGGGCAGAAGGAGAAAAACAGCAAACTGTTGTTTTTAGATGATGCACACACATGTCCTAGCAGGAGCCATTTTATGTTGCAGAAGTTTTTAAAAGGCAGAAAAAAAGCAGTAGTCTACTAGCACCTGAAAGTCCAACAAACTTTTATTCAACTACAACCTTTCATCAATTTGGGGTAGCGTTGCCAACATTCCTGGAGGAAAAAAACATCTTGTTCTTTTAATACAGCCACAATGGGGCCTTATTTAGCTCCAGTGACATGAAAAGCTTCAGCTGCCCATTTCCACACATTACGCCTCCATTCAAGAGTCAGGGCCCTGACCTGGATGGCCCCGGCTAGCCTGATCTCCTCAGATCTCAGAAGCTAAACAGGGTCGGCCCTGGTTAGTACTTGGATGGGAGACCACCCAGGAATACCAGGTCGCTATGCAGAGGAAGGCAACAGCAAACCACCTCTTAATGTCTCTTGTCTTGAAAACCCTAGGGCAGGGGTCTGCAAACTGCGGCTCCCGAGCCGCATGCAGCTCTTTGGCCCGTTGAGTTCGGCTCTCCGAACTTGGTTTGGAGCCCCTGCTCTCGCGCCCACTCGCGCCGGCAGCCGGCTGCGGAGCCAGCGTGCCTGAGAGAGAGAGAGAGCGCAAGAGAGCAGGCGAGCGGGCGCGCTGTCTCTCCCCCCCCCCCGCCGTGGAGAATGGCCGGGTCCCCCTTTCCCTTGCCCTCAATGGTTGGGATGCTAAAGCCTCCCCTCTAGCCGTGTGATTGCTGGGCGGGTGGCTCGGCGGTTCCTGGCCCCCCGCCTATCAGCTGTTGGGCAGGGTGGGCTTCCTTTGGTAGACCTGGCCTCCGGCTGAGTCCCATTGGGAGGCCATGTCTACCCACTGGCTTTCTTGGTGGTAGACCTGGACTCCGAAGAGGGGAAAAAAGTCCCCCTTCAGAGGCCAGGTCTACCAATTGGCTTCTATGGGCCTCCAGAGGCCAGGTCTACTGCCAAAAAAGCCAATGAGTAGACCTGGCCTCCCAATGGGACTCAGCCGGAGGCCAGGTCTACCAATAGGCTTTTATGGCGGGTAGACCAGGCCTCCAGATGAGGACTCCGGACAGGGAGGGGAAAATGGCAGGGACTTACAATTTAATTTTTATCAATAAATAAGATCACTGTTAAGTATGATATCAAGTTTTATTCAGTGTACCTATAGTTTAATTAAGACTTAAAACTTTAATTAAAGTTTATTAAATTAATAAACAGTGTACCTACCTATATAGTTTAAGTTTAAGAAATTTGGCTCTCAAAAGAAATCTCAATTGTTGTACTGTTGATATTTGGCTCTTTTGACTAATGAGTTTGCCGACCCCTGCCCTAGGGGGTTCACCATAAGTTGGCTATGACTTGACAGCACATCACACACACAAAGGGTCAGGACATTTTTCTTTGAATGCAGGAGGGGCTGTGGGGGGACTGGTAGACCTCCTTTGGGTCTCCGTTTCAGTCCCTGGCACTTCCAGTTAAAAGGACCAGGCAGTAAGTGATGTGAAAGACCCATGCCAGAGACCTTGGAGAGCTGCTGCTTGCCTGAGTAGACAATACTGTGCTTGATGGACCAAGAGTCGGGTTCAGTATAAGGCAGCTTCACGCGTGTTTGTGTGTGTGTGTCTTTTGGCAACCCTAACTTGAGGTTAGGCTGTGGGATGAGCCCTTCTTTCTCCCAGCTTGCAATTAAAAGAATACATGTGAATGTTAGTGATGCCATGTCAGCCCTCAGGTTTGCCGTTATCCACCTTAATTTTTTTAACAAAACGGTTCAAGCCTTCCACGAATGGTCATGGATTTCTCTGTTTATTTGATGTTTTACTCGTTGCTGTTGTTTTTAAAAGAAACTTGGTTTTAAAGTGAAAATTGCTCCAGGATCGGGGTGGGGAAGGTTTTACTGGTGACCTCACGAGGAGGCTCGCCAACTGCATTCGTGCACAGTTGCCTTCTGCTTCAGACTTGCAGACAGTGTTGCCAGATGTGCAAAGCTTTTCATGCATGAATGAGAACTCAGGGCCTCCCCACACATTCTCGCCTTTTGTATTCTCGTGCGCAAATGAATGAAAATTATTGCAGCACTAATTTGGTTGCCTGGTAGCAAGTCCTAGTGTGGCCAGGCAAATTATGTGTAAAGACAAATTATATTTTAAAAGTGATGGAAGAATGTTTAACAAACATTCACCGCATTCCATAGCATTTTATTTGCAGGGCAGCCAAAGTGTGTTCACCCTCCTCCCCTCATGCTATGCCTGTCTTTACCTTAGGCTAGAGAGTTGGGAGGTTTCCTGTAGTTGTTGCTCTAACCCAGGGGCTAAGGAGAGCTTTGCTCTAAAACCCACCCCCCAGTGCGAGGGAGAAGGTTTACTTTAACACTCTTCCTTTTTATTTTGGCTATAGTGATTGTAGATAGAGCTTCAGTGGGAAAGCCTTTGGCAAGGAAACAGAGGGGGAGAAGAGAATAAAGCCGGGGGGGGGGCAAACACCCCTTGAAGCTGCATTAGTTGTAAAGGTGGCTGAATACGCAAGTTCCTGCTGCCCAAGAGAAACAGAAAAAGTGCGGTCCACCCCCACCGCACCACCCCCAGCATACAAGAGTTCTGATCCAAACCTGAGTATTCTGCAGCTCTGATAAGAGGATTCCACATCGATAAGTGGGAAACGCTGTTTGCAGGACGGCCCCCCGTGCTTGATTACGGGAGAGGAACAGATATTTTGACATGCAGCCAAGGTTCTTCCAGAGCAGCCCTACCATTCAAAACTGTTCTGTCTGTTTTCACCTTTAGAAGAGGCATTCTCTTATAGGTGGCTGTATTTAAAAAACAACAACCAATTTCAAGTATTTTTAAAAGCTGGTACCTGACAAATCGCTTTTTTAATCGATTAAAATGTGTTGGTTTTTTTGTTTTGTTTTTTGTAAAATAAGGTTATTTGGGGTGTCAGTGAAAGCACTGTTCAATGCAGTATGTGAAGACAAAACAAACTAGGAGATAATCCCCCCAGCATCTTGTCTTTTCAGTTGGTCTAGTTGAGGCATGTCTTTAATGTGCTACTGTCACACAAGTAATTCAGCACCCCAACAATGAAAGGCTGAAGGGCCATGCATCCTCAATTTGCCTTGGGTCTGTGCAGAGAAGGGAGGGGGTTTAAACCTTCGGTCCTCACTCAGTTTCACAATTAGGGCCAGTTCTGAATAGTGAAACAGAGTGGAAGCTGAAAGGTTAAACCCCCTCTCCCTTCCCTGCATGACCCCAGAGGCAAACTGAGGAAACTGCACAAGCCCACAGTTTACCTTTTATGGATGAACTGAGATATATGATCTTCAGTCATCTGAGCACAAAGAAAGTTTGTTTGAAGGAAAAGCAAATCTCATATCTCTCCCCAGTAAAACTGGGGAGAGGCCACAAGTCATTGGGAGATCATCTGCATCTAAGATTGTGGGAAATATCTTTCTCTACTTGCAATTCTGGATAAATATTGAAAAGCTGATTTCTTGACAGCTTGGCAGCTGCCAGAGGCAATCTCTACACCACAGACTTCAGAACCAGATATTACCTGTATTTGCAAAGGTGCGGGCAGGGGAGGCATTTGCAGGGAAGAATTGGCAGGAAGAAGTGCTTAACTCCTACCATTCTACCAGCTCATTCCTACAAATGCCTCCCCAGTGCTGTTCTCCCCACCCCCATCCATGGGGCATGACTTCTGATTTTGAGTCCTTAAGCCCCGTGGTACAGAGTGGTAAGCTGCAGTACTGCAGTCAAAGGAAGCTCTGCTCAAGACCTGAGTTTGATCCCGACAGAAGTTGGTAGCCGGCTCAAGGTTGACTCAGCCTTCCAAGGTCAGTAAAATGAGTACCCGCCTTGCTGGGGGTAAAGTGTAGTCGACTGGGGAAGGCAATGGCAAACTACCCCGTAAACAGTCTTCCTAGTAAACGTTGTGATGTGACATCACTCTAGGGTTGCCAGGTCTCTCCTCGCCACCACTGGGAGGTTTTTTGGGTGGAGCCTGAGGAGGGCGGGGTTTGGGGAGGGGAGGGACTTCAGTGCCATAGCGTCCAATTGCCAAAGTGGCCATTTTCTCCAGATGAGCTGATCTCTATCGGCTGGAGATCAGTTATAATAGCAGGAGATCTCCAGCTTGTACCTGGAGGTTGTCAGCCCTATGTCACCCCAGTGGTGCTTGCACAGGGGACTTCCTTTACCTTTAAGCAGAATAGTCATTCTTTTTCCCCGTAAGAGGGTGGCAAAGGAGTCACCTTAAATGCATTCTCAGCATTTTCACTGTACTTAAGTCCTCTGGGTTCTGTGGGGAAAGCCACGACTGACTCAGCTGACCTAGAAGAGTAGAACTCTGCTTAGGATTGCACTGTCAGAAACTCACAGGCCGAAGCCAAACTAGCAAGCCATAGTGCTGGAATTTTGCCATCTGCTCACCCAGCCCGATGACTTCAGTGCGTACTGCGGGCCAGCAGTATAAGAACACCCAGTCCTCCCACCTTTTTGCAAGGAG
The DNA here is from genome assembly GCF_029931775.1 of Euleptes europaea. Lineage (NCBI taxonomy): Eukaryota > Metazoa > Chordata > Lepidosauria > Squamata > Sphaerodactylidae > Euleptes > Euleptes europaea. The sequence goes on from NC_079324.1 coordinate 44,655,306, forward strand.
TTGTCTGATTTTGGATTGGAGAGACAGCAAAGTTTTTACTACAAACGTGTGGTGTTTGACAGCAGTGCTTGGAAGCACTAGCTGTATTCCTAAGACCACTTGCAAAGCAGATAATGCAAGAGCGATGCCTGTTGGCATCCTAAGGATGCTTGCCTCTGTCCTGGTTAGCATGACCTGATGCACAAGAGGAGAATAGCTCTTCTACTTTAGTAGTCAAGCAAAAGAGCATGTTGTTGTGCAGGGCTGAAGTACCTCTCCCTGAAGAAGAAGAAGAAGAAGAAGAAGAAGAAGAAGAAGAGGAAGAGGAAGAGGAAGAGGAAGAGGAAGAGGAAGAGGAAGAGGAAGAGTTGGTTTTTACATGCCGACTTTCTCTACCACTTAAGGGAGACTCAAACCATCTTACAATCACCTTCGCTTCCCCTCCCCACAGCAGACACCCTGTGAGGTAGGTGAGGCTGAGAGAGCTCTAAGAGCGCTGTGACTAGCCCAAGGTCACCCAGCTGGCTTAATGTGTAGGAGCGGGGAAACAAATCCAGTTCACCAGATTAGCCTCTGCCGCTCATGTGGAGGAGTGGGGAATCAAACCCGGTTCTCCAGATCAGACTCCACCGCTCCAAACCACCACTTTTAACCACTATACCACTCTGGCTCCCCGAGTTCCTTCTTCTATGTAACTCATAAAGACTCAAGAACCTTGTCCAGTTTTCATTTGCCTTGTTGATGGCTTGTAAGCCACAAGCTGAAATCTTCACTTTGTATAAGATCTTTGGGGGAGATGGATAGATGGGGAATGTTCTGCTTTTTCTTCTTAGCTGTAATGATTTACCACCATTCTTTCTGTTCTGCGATTGTGTTGCGGTGCTGCTTTTAACAGAAATCCCGAGGAAGGGCTGTGGCTCAGAGGTAGCAGGTCCAGAGCTGTCAGGAACTACAACACTTGTTCCCCCAGAGGAAGATTCCCTCTATGCTTCCCTCCATTCCACATCTGAATCCCCCAAAGAAGACATAACTTCCTGCATTGAAACAGGGATGCTGCTACTCTCTCCCAGGGGCACCTTGCCCAGCTTCCTGACCCCCTGAATTTTGTATCTCCATTTCCACCCTCCCAGCAGCCCTGTCAAGGTTCAGACCCTGGCATCTCCATTGGAAAGATTTTTCTCTGCTGGAGATCCTGGAGATGTGCTGCCAGTAAATAATACTGAATTAGAAGGAACAATGGTTGGACTCAGAATCAGGCAGCGTCATAGGTTCATTTTAATTTTGATGCAAACAAATTGTTGAAATGGCAGGATAAATAGGGTTGTCAGCTCCGGGTTGGGAAATACCTGGAGATTTGGGGGAACGGAGCCTGAGGAGGGTGTGGTTTAGAGAGGGGAGGGACTTCAATGCCATAGAGTCCAATTTCCAAAGCTGCCATTTTTTCCAGGGGAACTGATCTCTGTCACCTGGAGATCAGTTGTAGTGGGAGATCTCCAGCCACTACCTGGAGGCTGGCAACCCTAAGGATAAATGAAACATACAAGCAATCAGGTATCTCCTACAAGCCCACCCCCGACACACATTCTTCTCTAATTTACCTCCCCAGGTTGTTTAAATTGCAGCAAAATGTCAGAGGTGTTTGAGCGCCTCAATTTCTTGGAAGCCAAGGTCAGTCTCTCTTAATGTGGAGTGTGTGTGCACGTGTGTGTGTGCTGCTTGATGTGATATTTTCCTCCCTCCCCTGCAGCCCTAATCCAAGAAGCCTCTTGACCAAAATAGGCCAGAGCAGGTAAAACTCCTTGGCTTCACTGGGTGCATCGGAGCAACGAGGGGATTCTGCTCCTTCTGGCAACAGGGCCACCTTTGGATCTGCTTAACTGGAAGCATGTCTGATCTTTGCTCATCAGAGAAAGGGCTCCTGCCCCGAGGTCCTTTTCCAGTGGTAATTTGTGGTACACAGTTAGGGTTGCCAGGTCCCTCTTTGCCACTAGTGGGAGATTTTTGGGGCAGAGCCTAAAAGGGGTGGGGTTTGGGGAGGGGTGGGACTTCAATGCCATAGAGTTCAATTGCCAAAGCGGCGATTTTCTCCAGGTGAACCGATCTCTATTGGCTGGAGATCAGTTGTAATAGCAGGAGATCTCCAGCTACAACCTGGAGGTTGGCAACCCTATACACAATAAATATGCGACAGATTCTAATTTGTTGCCTGCCCACAGCCCACGTTTCCCCAAGGCTGTATTTCTGTGCTTAGAGATCGGGTGGCGGATTCTGGGTGCCGTTAAGGGTGGCCAAGTGGGAAGCTGGTGGATCTGACACAAGAGAGGGTGCAGTCTACTGGGAAGTTGTCCTGTGTAAGCCCCCATTGAAATGATCGGGCACTGCCCAAGAGCATGCCAACCTGGTCATTTCACTGGGGACCTGTGCAAGAGAACTTCCCAGTGGATTGACCCATGTTAATTAGTGAAAGAGCAGGTGCCGTTTGGATGCTCTGACAGGCCCTGAAACATTTTGGGGCCAGCCCAGGGGGGAAATACTGCATGTTAGTGGACCTGCGCTCCCATCATTCTTATGTAATGATTATATCGTTCACCTTCCTCACTGAGGATTTCATCATTGAAAATGCTCGCTCTTGTTCCCAGGTAGCAACCCTCTCAGCAGCTGAGTCTGTGACTTCCGTGGTACCTGGCAGACGACAGTCCCCTAAGGGAGATGCCTCAGCAGACTCCCTGGCTCTGTGGGGCTCTCTGGCTGCTCAGGGGAGCCCAGGGGACGAAAGTGTAAAAGGTAAGTGAACAGGGAGGAAAGTGCTAGGTTTACTGGGCAGGGGAGAGGAAATGTGTAAGAGCTAGAAGCCAGCCTCCTCAGAAGTGTGAACATACTGTCTCTAATAGGGTTGCCAGGTTTCTCTTTGCTACCGGCAGGAGGTTTTGGGGGCGGAGTCTGGGGAAGGCGGGATTTGGGGAGGGGAGGGACTTCAACGCCATAGAGTCCAATGGCCAAAGCAGCCATTTTATCCAGGGGAACTGATCTCTTTTGGCTGGAGATCAGTTGTAATAGCAGGAGATCTCCAGCTAGTACCTAGAGTACTAGTAACCCTAGTCTGGTTCTCTGGTAGGGTTGCCAAGTCCCTCTTCACAACCAGCGGGAGGTTTTGGGGCGGAGCCTGAGGAGGGTGGGGTTGGGGGAGGGACTTCAATGCCATAGAGTCCAATGGCCAAAGCAGCCATCTTCTCCAGGGGAACTGATCTCTATCGGCTGGAGATCATTTGTAATCGCAGGAGATCTCCAGCTAGTACCTGGAGGTTGGCAATCCTATTCTCTGTGAATAAGAAGCACTCATTTTTCACTCCACTTCCTTTTTCCAAAACAACATAAAGGGAATAAGGGGGGTAGGGAGGGATCTGGGCCTGCTCCCTGCTCTAGCTTCTCATTCATCAAGGAGTTTGATCTTTGACACTGACCAGCAACCACTGAATAGCAATCTTGGAGCCTTTCTGCTCTGTCATAGCACGGCCTTCCCGCTTGGTTCTTCGAAGCTTCTCTTTGCCCCACAAAGTGTTTTTTGCTTTGTTTGTTTTTAAAAAACGAAGCGCTGCAATTCACAGGAAGCATAATCCCATGGCCAATCCCACACGCTGTGGCTTTTCTGTGCTCTCACGGCATCGTGGCACACAGAGACAGCCCTGAACACAGGTTGCGCTGGTGGTTGGTGAGTGCCAGCATGTGTCCAGTAAGCTTGCCAAGTTCACACGAAGAACGCAGAAGCCTCCTAAGATAGGCTGTGTCTTCCCTGGAGAGAAATGGGGTCAGTAGAGTTTTTGCTGCTGACTGTCAACTGCAGCCATCTGACCTCCCCTCCCCCAGGCTCCTGCCAGCGTTGCAGCAGAACTGGTTAGAAGTACACCGGGCAGAGGGCGGGTTTAAATTGGAAGCAGCTGGGTGCTGGGACCGTTCTGGGGTCTGGCAATGGTTCCAGCTTTGGCTTAAGCTCTTTGCAGCTGGAAAGATTTATCAGGCCTTCCCTTGCCCTGACGGAACATGTGTTTCTGGTTTGGTGCACAAGGGTAGGAGAAAGAAGAGGGAGGGAATTACTGGGAGAATCTCTTTGGTTTCTCTTTGCACAAGGAATACGACGGTGGCCAGAATAGGGACAGTCATCAGGGTGGTGGAATCAAGCGGGAGACATTCTGCACCGTGCGGGAAGTGGACAGAGGGGTCCAGTCCGCCCACTTTCTCATACCGTACAATCTTTGGATATACTGTGAGGCAAGCCAGGTCTGTTCCTCATTTACACTTCTGCACACACAAAATGTTGTGCATCGTGCAGCATTTTGGGCACCAGACTCAGATTTTTAAACAACACAACTATCTTTATGTGGTGACTATGTGGCGAAGGAACCACAATATAATGGTTTTGGCACAGTGACGAGCATTGTGACTGCTATGAAGCCATTTCCCCAGCATCAAGAAAGCGGCTCACCACATTTTTCTGGAAAACGATGGCAATATTGAAATACAGTCACAGACATCGGCCCTCAGTTTAATTTTTTTTTTAATCCAAAGTTTCTAGCCCTCATGGTTGAGGCTAGCAGTGGTGGAGGATAGAGAAAATACATTTGAAATCTTGCAGCCAGTGCCTGCAAGATGCTTCTGTGTTCCAAGACAGAGTACACAAGCAGCCCCAATTAGCTTCAGTACGCTGTGCCCTGTTACCACTTGGGCAGTGTAAGTGGCAAAGGCCTGAGTTACTCTCCTGGCATTGGCTATTCCAGACTGCTGACTGACAGAAAGGATGGGGAGGATGGAAGAAGAAGAAGAGTTGGTTTTTATATCCCACTTTTCTCTAGCTTTAAGGAGTCTCAAAGCGGCTTACAATCACCTTCCCTTCCCCTCCTCGCAACAGGCACCATGTGAGGTAGGTGGGGCTCAGAGAGTTCTGAGAGAAATGTGAGAGCCAGCGTGGTGTAGTTAAAAGCAGTGGTTTGGAGCGGTGGACTCTGATCTGGAGAACTGGGTTTGATTCCCCACTCCTCCACATGAGTGCCGGAGGCTAATATGGTGAACTGGATTTGTTTCCCCACACCTACACATGAAGATAGCTGGGTGACCTTGGGCTAGTCACTCTCAGGTATCTGTTGTGGTGAGAGGAAGGGAAGGTGATTGTAAGCCGGTCTGATTCTTCCTTAAGTGGTAGAGAAAGTCGGCTTATAAAAACCACCTCTTCTTCTTCATCTTCTTCTGACTAGCCCAAGGTCACCGAGCAGGCTTCATGTGGAGGAGTGGGGAATCAAACCTGGTTCTCCAGATTAGAGTATGCCGCTCTTAACCACTACACCACGCTTGCTCTCAGAGGGTCCCACTAGGGATGATGGAAGCACTGGGACAGATGACTTGTTCCTCTGCATTATTCCGGTATATTCAACCCTGACTGAATCAGCATTCAAACTTCCATTGAATTACTATGTGTTTCTGTCTTCATTCTAAAAAGCATTAATGAGTAGGAAGCCCCTGGACAGTAGGGAAAAAGGCATGGAGGGTGATCAGCTATGCCACCCTGTTTGCAAAGACTGTACCCTGTGTCTTATGCCCTCTGTTTCCAGCAGGTTTTCCAGGCCCTAGAGACAGGCTGAGGACAACCATTCCAGGACGGGACGGTACGTATAGATGTAAGGCCATTTAAATTCAAAGCAATCTAGCGAGCTTCAAAAATCATAATGTGTGATGCTCCAGCATTAAATGCATTTGTGATATCCTCTGATAAAGAAAAGCAAACTCCCACCCCCCATACCATATTCAGGTACCTGCTGCACCTTATCCATCCATTCCAGATGCAAGCTTCCCACTAAGGGGATGTATCCAGTAAATCCGAGGTTCTCAAACTGTGGGTTGGTACCCAAAAGTGGGTGACAGCTCTCTTGTGGGTGAGTTGCAGGAGGAGAAATGGGGTTTGCTGGGAGAGGAGGCTTGACAGCAAATCTGGGTTTGCCTCTGCACAGAGTGCCCAATTGCTGTGAAGTACTGCTTGTTGCTCAGTAATGTTATATACAACATGAAAAATAAAGAAAATTATTCAGTGTTACTCGACAGGAGAGTCCTCCATTTCATGTTGGGAAGGCAGAAAGTAGCATGGAGTTTTTTGCAGGAGGGTCTACAGTAAGTTTAGAAGGGGGTCCTGAAAAGATATATGAGGCCATGTGAACAACATAGCTTTTAAAACAAAACGCAAAATTGGTTCCATTTGTGAAAGTCAACCAGAGCTTACCACTCTTTGGAAGTCAGCTTCCAGTCATGCAGTCTGTTTTTTTCATGCTATATCTCTAATAAGGCAATTGTTCTCCATCTGTACAGAGTGGCTAGAGTACATGTTCAGAGTGCCTCTTCTTCTTTGCTCAGCTACCATTCCCAACACTGCTGGTGCTGGAGGGAATGTATCTCCCATGAAGGCTCGAGCCTTGATATCTCCCTTTTTGTTCAAGACAACCACATTTGTTGGTGTTCATCGTTAACATTTATTTTTCATGAGCTTATGAATATGCGAACCTCTCTTTGAGCATCTCCTTTTCCTGCCTCCATTTCAGGAAGACTGGCCTCACAAGGGCCTCCAGGCCCAGCAGGTCCGAAAGGAGATGCTGGTATCCGGGGGCCTTCTGGTATTCCTGGCGTTAAGGGTCCTTCTGGACCACAAGGTAAGCCTCGGGCAACAGTGGCCTGTTCAGCATGTCAGCAGCTTCTTGTACCTTCTTACGGGAGGCTGTGGCTCCTGGGAAGAGGCTGAGAAGAGAAGACCCCCTTTCTAAAAACGTATTTGCATTTCTTTATATCCTGCTGTTCTCCCCAGTTGGGACTCAAAGCGGCTTAGAACATTGTTCTCCCCTGCTCCATTTGCTCACAACAACCACCCTGTGAGGTAGGCCAGGCTGAGAGTTTGTGATGGACCAAAGGTCACGGAGCAAACTTCCTTGATAGAAGTGGGGATTCAAACTCAGGTCTCCCAGGATCATAGTCCGACTCTCTATCCATTATGCCATGCTGGCTCTCAAAGAAGCAAATTGTAGTCTTGGGCATGAAGGACTGGCTAGCGTGCCACAATAAATGAAGTAATTAAATAATGAAAGGCTTCTGAGTAGGGTTGCCAGGTCCCTCTTCACCACCAGTGGGAGGTTTTTGGGGCGGAGCCTGAGGAGGGTGGGGTTTGGGGAGGGGAGGGACTTCAGTGCCATAGAGTCCAATTGCCAAAGCGGCCATTTTCTCCAGATGAACTGATCTCTATCGGCTGGAGATCAGTTGTAATAGCAGGAGAACTGCAGCTAGTACCTGGAGGTTGCCAACCCTACTTCTGCGATCCAAAAGCGCAAGAGAGGCTCCCTGCTCTGCACCACTCATTGTTCTGGCCTTGCTTTCTTATAATCAGCGGGAAGCGCTCGAGCGAGTCTGCTGTGTTTCTGCATCTGTTATGGTTGGATCATTCAGTCGCGCCCGATGCAATCAGTTACCCATCCTTTCGCACCTCTGCACACGTTTCTGTTCTGGTCTGTCTACCTTCTCAGGAGAGCTGCTCAGAACAATGACTCCTACAGAAACCCAAGCTTGGTGGGCTCCTCTGAGGGCAAGCCAATCTTGCTCGCTCGCATTCTAAAAGTAAACCGCTTTGGACGCAAGAGCGAAGCGTGCCTCCAATTGTAATTCAGGGGGGAAAGCGTGCCTCAACTATCAGAAGTTTGGGAAACTCTGGACTAGGGAATCTGAGGAAGTTGACTGACTGCCCAGACTAAACTAGGGACAAGTCCCTGTAGCTTTGGGTTTACTGGGGGAAGGGGAGCGAGTGAGGTTGCTTCCCCGTGCAAACTAGGCCAGGGACCTGGCAAGGAAAGGAGCTAACATGGAACTGCGATTATTTTTGGCAGCGTGTCTGCTGTCTCTGTGGGTCTGCTTAATGTTTATTGGGTTTGGAAGGCATCCCAGAGAAAGTCGCCTCTGGCCATTTGGAGTTAAACATTAACCAGCCAGCCCTACCCTATAGAGGACCCATTAGCTTCCCCCCCCCCCCACACACACACACTCCTCACTCCCTCCCAGGCCCAGCTCCTCTTTCATGTCCCACTTCTTTGTTCAGGACCTCCCTGGACTTTTGGGGAGTGTGTGGGAAGACCCAAACCGTGGCCCCCCTCCTCCTCTCCTATCTCCGCATGCTCCTGGTCTTCAGTTGAGAGACACGCAAAGCCAGAAATATACTCTGTACCCTTCATAATGTAAGAATTATACAAAGAGCTCGGCTGGATCAGATCCAGGGTCCATTTACTCCAGCATCCTGTTTCCAGCTGTGGCCAGCCAGATGCCTGCAGGAAGTCCTCAAGTAGGGCATGAAGGCAACAGATTCTCCCAGCAATTGGTCTTCAGAGGCCCATGAGGCTGGAGGTCCAGATTGGCTGTCACAACTGATAGCTGTTGACAGACAGCTGTTGACTAGATGACCCTGGTGGTCCCGTCCAACTCTATGATTCTACATTTCTATGACCTCTCCTCCATGAATTTGTCCAATCCCCCTTTAAAGCCACCTAAGCCAGGGGTCATCATCACACCTTGTGATAGTGAACTCCATATGAATTCATTGTGTGAAGATGCACTTCCTTTTGTCTGTCCTCAGTCTACTGCCCATCGGTTTTGTTGAGTGCGTTTAGTACCATAGGAGAGGGAGAAAAAAATTCTTTATCTGCTTTCTTGATTTCTCTCTGTACACCATCCATGACCCCATAAAGGCCTACGAGGGGCTGATGATAATGGCAAAGGCAATGTTCTTCTTTGCTATCATTTCATCAACTGAGTTGCGTCCAGCACAATTGTTTTGAGTAATTAGGGATCTGATGACACCTAGATATGAATCCCAAATTGATACTGCATTGGGAATTACCTATGATGATTTTGCTTAATTCTTTGTTGCTAGTGACTCTCTGATCTGATGCAACCTGGATGCCAGCTTGTATGTGGTCAGCGTGTCAGAAGCACCATGGGTAGGGTTGCCGGCAAGGGCTGGACACTGCAGGAGGTTACATGGCCAGAGACATTCAAACAGGTATCATTCCAACACTGTGATGTAACTTCCTATATAACCCCCAGAAGTGTTGTTGGCATGATATTCTAGGAGTCTCCCCAAACTCTATGGTTTTACCACTTCTGGTTTTACCGTAAAGTTTCAGAGGAGACCTAGAGCACTGCAATAACATCACTTCCGGGGGTTGCATCTGTTTTCCTCTATCACTGTTCTGAGCAGTAGTGGGCAACTGGGGCTGCCAGCAAGAGGGTCTCCCACCATAGCACGAGACCTGGCAGTAGAAGTGGGAGACCACCATGGAAGTCTTTGCAGAGGAAGAAAATGGCAAACCACCTCTGCTTACTCACTTGAAAACTCTATGGGGTCCCCATAAATCAGCTGGGACTTGATAGCGCTTTACAAACACACAGGCACCACTGATAGAAAGGGTGGTGGCAGAGCAACTTCACAGGTTTTTGGATGACACATCTGCTCTTGACCCATTTCAATCTGGTTTCAAGCCTGATTTGGAGATGGAGATCACTTTAGTCGTTCTGATGGATGATTTCTATTCACAGATGAACAAAGGGAATGCTTCCTTGTCAGTGTTTTCTTGATCTGTCAGCAGTGTTTAATACAGCAGACCACTCTGCCCTATTAATCCACTCTATCCTATTAAGTAGTTTGGAAACTGGGCTAGATCTTTCTATTTCTATCCTGCCCTTCTTTCAAGGAGCTCAGGGTGGTATACATTATTCTGCCCTCCATTCTAATCTCTAAAACAACCCTGTTTAGTAGGTCAGGGTGTGGATGACTGGTCCAAGATCACCCAGTGAATTTCAGGACCAAATAGGGATCTGAACCTGGCTTTCCCTAAGCCCAGTCTCACACTCTAACCCCTACTATATCTCACCAGCTGTCTAGGTATGCAGGTGAGGTCAGACTGAGAGTGTGGGACTGGCTCAAGGAAGCTTGCAGGGTTACCTTGCTTAAATAGTTTTGGCCTTTTCTAACTGACAGAACTCAATCAGTTGTTGTTAATGACACCTCAGTTTAGTTCTTAACCTGTGGTGTTCCACACTGATCTGTGCTGTTCCCATTGCCTTTTAGTACCTATGTTAGGTTGTTGAACAGGTTGTCAGTATGCCAATGACACACACTTCTGTATTTCTTTAAATAAGCTTCCTGAAGTGGCTGTCTTGGCCCTCGGCCAGTGCCTGGGTGCTATGGCTGAGCAGCTGAGGGAGAACAAGCTCAAACTGAATCCCAGCATGAAGGAAGTGATGCTAAGGTGACCCAGAAGGGACTGTGTTGCACACTTTGACTCCTTCCTTTGCAGGTTCTGTGAAGAGCTTGGGAGATGCTTCTTGATCTAACCTTGTTGATGGAAAAGTTAGTGTGGTGGCTTAAATGGCCAATTCACACAATATGGGGTACACAGGTTCTGTCTGGGGTCCCCACTCTTTCAGACATGAATTGTGAGTTCTCCTCAGTTCCCACATGTGTGGTGGTAGATGGGAATCACAGTGCATATGGAGAACGGGCTTCAGCCTCCCCCTCTTCACAGGCAATTTCAGGTCAGAAGAATAATATGGAGGCTGGGAGACGAGCCCGTTTTCCACATGTGCTGTAGTCCCAATTAGAATTGGGTACCACATGCAGGGGAATTGAGGAGAACCCAAAACTCACATCTGATCTTTACACAGAGTGAAAACACCAGACTCAACATGTGTACCCTGTGATAGGTGAATTGTCCCTGAGAGAGCTTTTTCTTTGCAGCAACATTTAGCCAGGAAATGATCTCCTGTTATAGACTGGAACAAGCCAATCTGAAAATATAGCACCTGTTCTTAAGCATCTTATTTGACTGCTTATTGGTTTCTGAGTTCAGTTTAAGGTGTTGGTTTGTATTCCTAAAGCTTGGAATTAAATCAAAAGAGTTTCCGTCTAGACATTAGGAAGAATTTTCTAACAGAGCGGTTCCTCAGTGGAAGGCTTCCTTGGGAGGTGGTGAGCTCTCCTTCCCTGGAGGTTTTTAAGAAGAGGTTAGATGGCCATTTGTCAGCAATGCTGATTCTATGACCTTAAGCAGATGATGAGAGGGAGGGCATCCTGGCCATCTTCTGGGCATGGAGTAGGGGTCACTGGGGGGGTGGGGGAAAGATATTTGTGAATTTTCTGCATTGTGCAGGGGGTTGGACTAGATGACCCTGGTGGTCCCTTCCAACTCTATGATTCTAAGCCATTCATGAGCTTAACCACCTCCCTCTCTCACCAAGCTCAAAAATTGCACTGCTTCTTTAAATTCCTGCTTGCTGTGTTCTAAGGGTTGGGACTTGGCATTAGGCAGGCCTGCTTTGCTATTTAGGTGCTTGCAGAGGTCAAATGTTGAAGCAACATCTCTTTTGCCTGGGAGCTCTCCCAGGTCCTGCAGAGCTTGAGATCTCTGGAGATCTGTTGTTTGGTACTTATTGAATGCACCGGATAACTCCTGTTCCAGATAAGTCATATTCCAGCCTTGAATGATGCCCTGAGGGCTCTCAGTCCCAATGGTCCAGGAGGCAGATAACAGCTTTTGCTAGCATCAAATGGCTGTGAAAAAGACATTTGTGTTCTGTGCAAGCACATGCACATCTTACATTGCAGGATCTGAGGTTGAATGTCTTTCAAATCTTTGCTTTTTATTTTCAGATAATTCTACAAGAAATACACAGTTGTTATTCAATTGTCATTCTCTCCCCCCCCCCCGCGCCCCTTAAATACACGCTGCTGTATTTGTTATAGGGAAACTGCATTTTCTCTGCACGTTTCCTTTTTTTCTCCACAGTATTTTATTGCTGGGAAAACGCACGTGTAAACCCTGGCCTGTTTACCTTCAAAAAGACAGGTTGATTAGACAGCCAATGAATGCAAAAGCAGGTGGATCCAAAACATTTGCTCCAGCCTCTAAGCATGACATGCTTTTTGTTTCCTCAGACCAACATCCCAATTACTGTTCATCTCCCACCTAAACTATTGAGGTATGACTCCATTCCAGATACTTGCAATAGCTAATAGCCCACCCCACCCTCTTTTGGCTATGCCCAAACTTAAGGGAGAAAGTGTTTGGCATAAACGAAGAGCAAGCTGTGACAATATATCATCTCTCACGGAGTACTGCAAGATTTGTGAAGAGACGTGACGTGTCTCAGAACATTTGCTTTTCCGCAGAATGGCCGTTGCCAACTTTCCAAACCCTTATGGAACAAACACCCTGTGGCTGAGCCCCCGAAACCTCCATAAAGATCTGCAGTTAGATCTTGTGAAAGCTGAACTCAATTTTGTTTTTTTGTTTTGTATATCAAAGGGGTTTTTTTTTACGCCTGTTTATTTTGAGTTTTTATCCTCCCTTGTTTCGAGAGCTGAGCATGTGAGATACAACTTCTGTATGAAATGAAAGAATCCTTGCCCCATAAAAGAGTTTTACACATAAACAAGGCTCAGAGACAGAAGGGGAGCCCAGGATGGGTGACCGCCCTCTCAGTTTGCCAAGTTAGCTGGATTAGTGTACAGAAAAATCTCAGTGTTATGTTTTATAAGGCCTTTTCTATTTTCTAGTCCAGCAGAGCATTAATAGAACCCTGTTGTATTTTGCTGTAAAATGAGGGCAGCAGCCAAGATATATAAGCAGCAGACTCATGAAAGTGTCCTGGTTATCTGTTTTTCCTTTCCAGCCTCTTCCTTGCAACCAGGTTTGGTGCAACCGATAGCCTGGGGTGCCAAGATTCCAGGTGTTCTCAGCTATGTAAAAGTCTTGGCAGGGAGACAGACAGAAAGAAGCACTGTCTGGATTTCTGAATGAAGCATCCAGAGGCAGCTTTTTTGGGGGGAGGAGGGATATCCCCAGCATTCCAGCAGGCACAATGGAGAGCTTTCTGATCTCCACCGGCTGCCTGGAGCATAGACATAGTTCTGAAGCAGAGGAAGTAAAGAAATGACAGACATTAAAAATGAAAAGAAGAAAAAGGACAGCTCTTGATTATTCAGCGTGCCACCGGCATGCTGCTCAGCATATAGTGAGGTTTAAGGCCAGAGGGAGAAATTTTATCATGGGGGGCAAAAAAAAATAAAAAAAATGGGGGAGGGGGGCAAGCAGTCCTCCCTGGAAAGTGGTTGGTGTTAAGGGCCTGTGTGCTGGGAAGAGGGGTCAGACCTATGCAATCCCAGCAGCAAAAGGCATCGTGGCATAAAAGGGTGGATGTTTGCTGCAAGTTCTTTTATACTAGTACAGCGCAGAAAGAAATGTAAGGCAATACCCATGGTTCCTAAGCTCAAGGCCCAACTATAATTTTTTAAAGTTGCATTTGTTGACACTCTGGCCTGTCTTCTGGTGCTTTATGGGCACACGTGACTGCAAGGGCCATTATGCTTTCTTTGGGCGCAAATGGCAAGTGCATAAGACTTCTCTTTGTCATGGTCTTGTCATGTATTAGCATGGTGTAGGGGTTAAGAGCTGTGGACTCTAATCTGGAGAACAGGGTTGGTTTCCCCACTCCTGGCACATGAAGCCAGCTGGGTAACCTTGGGCTAGTCACAGCTCTCTTCGAACTCTCTCAGCCCCACCTACCTCACAAGGTGTCTCTTGTGGGGAGAGGAAGGGAAGGAGATTGTAAGCCGGTTTGATTCTCCTTGAAAGGTAGAGAAAATTGGCATATAAAAACCAACTCTTCTTCTTCTTCTTCTTCTTCTTCTTCTTCTTCTTCTTCTTCTTCTTCTTCTTCTTCTTCTTCTTCTACTACTACTACTACTACTACTACTACTACTACTACTACTACTACTACTAGACTAAAAAACACATTAAAGGTAGAACTATATATTCCAGTCTCCGCAATATATAAAACCCTGTCTCATGGGTTCCAGGGTGTTCCCTGAACAATATTTGCTATGCCTAAACCGTGTTAAAATTTTGCAGCCAGGCAGTCCTAATTCTTTGCAGAGAAAGGAGAAATTCTGCACCTTCTCTAAATTTTGCACATTGGCACAATCCCTATTGTTTTGTGTGATTTGATCTGGTGTTTACTGATCATAGCAAGGGCAGTGATGCTTTGCCCGCAGCCACCCACATCTCCCCAGTTTTACCTTGTCTCTGTCTTCCTGTGTTCCCTCTACTGTCTCCCATGGATTGAAATTTGAGATTGGAAGCCCCTGTTTTATTGTACACATACATGTTGAGATGATTCGATTATTATTAATAATAATGTTCATGTAAGTAACCACTGGGAACCTTATTCAGCACTTTCTCTGGCATCTGAAATTTCAGCAGCCTTTTATGCTTCCTTCACAGCCATGAGGGCTAGAAACTTTTTTTAAAGTGAAAGCTGAGATCCTCAGGAAGGTGGTTTCTGTGCTCACCATTAGATCTGTGCTTTTCCTGTGCTCCAGTACTGTCCTGACATAGACACAGCTCCGCCTGTGTGGTGCCTCTCATTCCAGCCATGCGTGTGTATTGCCACCAGGCACTGAAAGAAGCCCCCTTTCCTGGCCCATCTTTCATCCCTGTGTTTTCCTGCTTCTCCTCTAGGTCCTCCGGGTCCTCCAGGAAAGGATGGTGGAAGGGGCTTCCCTGGAGAGAAGGGCTTACCTGGCCTCCCTGGTCCCCCCGGCCCACCAGGTCCACCAGCCCCAGCAGGGCCCAAGATATCAGAAATCCCTGACCAAAGTAAGTAGCTCTGTGTCAAATAGAGGAGGCCCTGCCACGTTTTTTTTAAAAATGTGATTGTTTTAATTGGGAAATATCATCTCTTCAGCTCGCTTGCTGCATGGTCAATGGACTGATCAATAGCTGAAGTTGAAAATGAGGGAAACATCTCCAGTTGAACTAAAACAAAGGAGCTCCTTGTTAAACAAGAGCTGTTTTCTTTCACTTTCACCTTGCTTCAGCTACTGATAAACCTCTTTATTTTGTAATAAAGTAGCTGTGGTGTAGATCTGCAGAAGTGGTGGAAGCAAAGAATTCAGCAAAGCATAACAAAGAAACCAGAGACTCCCTTCCTATCTAAACAAAGATTGTTGGCCCAGAGTAGCAACCCTGAATCTAATACCTCCAAATCAATGTGATAAAACAAGCACATCGCTGGAGAAAAAGAGAATGGGCAAACAAAATGGGTATTAAAGAATACTTGTTCTGCTTCAGAGCGAGAGTCAGAAGCCAGGAATCATAAGCCAAGAGTCAGCTGCTGTTACTCTAGAAAGTCACAACTTAACACAAGCCTTTATAATCCTTTCAGGTCAGGGGACACCCAGTGACCAGCCTGAGTATATAGAGTCACTGCAGAATCTAGGAACTAGAAAATGCCTTGACCTGTAACCTCAGGTGGTTTACTACATAGGGGAGCATCATTCAGGTCTGTGGGTTCATGGTTCTAGCCCAGATAACCCCTGATACTTACGCAGACTCAACTATTCATCATGAAAATACTGGATAAAAATTATCTACCTGTAATATCATCCATTTCGTATCTTAGCACAGGGATCTGCAACCTGTGGTTCGAGAGCCAAATATGATTGAGTAAAAATATGGCTCTTTTTGAAAAAGAAGTATCTTTAACTCAAGGTATATTGGCAGGATAGTTGAGATGCTAGAATAACCAGTATATGAAGGGAATGGCAGGGTGGGACTAAAGAACTTCTGAGACATCCTCTATGAAAAGAGAGACGAACACTTGCCCTAATCCATATGTGAACCATGCGCAGATTTATGCTGGTGCACTAAAACAATTGTGCCAGCTTCTCCTGTGTATATTTGTTACTTATTGTGAAATTTTGTGTGCCACTTCCTAATAAAGGGCATGCAACAAACAATGTTTGGGCTGCAGAAACTTTATGGATTATTAATCAACATGTCAGTTAGCAGTCATGTTAATTCGAATACTTTTGTTTATGAAAATAGGCTTTCTTAAGTACTGGCTTTTTATTGATTGGCTCTTTAGTTATATAATATTGCTGACCCCTGCCTTGTCATGTATGCTTAGGTACATAGTGGTACATATTGACCCTCAGCTGAGGAGACTGGTATAGTGTGAGTTTGAGCTCTTGGAATGGAGTTTTGTGCCGGTGTGCTGCGTTGTATCCCTGTGATCATCTCAGGATGGGCTTCTTTCACAACCTGTCTGGTTCCCAAAGAATCATGGCCCATACCCTGATCTCTCCTTCCTCTTTGTCACAGGGGACCCTCTTCTGTCAAATACTTTTATTGAAATGGGTATCACAGGGCCAGCTGGCCCTCCTGGGCTTCCAGGGCCAATGGGTAAGTACCTTCCCTGCCCTTATCCTAGCTCTTATTTGGGGCAGTGGAAAGCCAGGGTCTTTGCTTGTAAGTTAGCACATAACAGTGTGAAGAAAGTAAACAAATTTAAATCTGGTCTGTCTCTTTTTATCAGAACCATGGAAAGCTGAGTTATCCTGGAAAACCGATTGCCGGTAGAGTCAGGACAGACAAAAGAGAGTATTTCTTAATACACAGTGTTATGGGATTCATGACCACTTGGCACCAGCTGAGAGGTGGCTTCTAAAAAAGGATTAGAGAAATTCAGGGAGAATAAGTCTGCCAAGAACAATTTGCCAGTGAGCGAACATGGAATCTCTTTATTCAGAGGCATTATCTTTCTGACTGAATTATTAGTCTGTTATTCATATTTACAAGTTGGGCGCTCATGAAGAATTGTGGGAGGGGGGAACAATTTGCAAATCTCCCCCCTCTTCCAGGATTGTCTAATTCTAATGGGCTTGAACAGGTTAATTTTTCTCCCCCTCCCTTTTTTTGTGTGCTTTGATTCAGCATTCTACCCCTTCTGAAGCATTTTCACTCTTCAATCCGGCTGGTGGGTCCCCCCCCTTTTTTTTCTTTTAGGGGTTTCTTTCTTTTGTTTTCCTTCATTAATTCACAGTGTCGTATTTTTCTTCATTCCTTGGTTGTGGGTCGCTTAGTTGTGCTGCTTCTCTTATCTACGCAGAAGCTAGACAGTTTACTCTTAGATACTGTCATACCATAATAATATTGTTTAATGGTGGCATATATCCAACCATGTCATTCCACCAACAGCACAATATTACTTCCATTTTTGGGAAAAGGAGGTGATTTCTGCCCATCTCCCCCTGTCACTGTAAACCCTGACTTACCCCTATGCTGTTCCTGAGTATCTGCTGACACCCCCTCCCTGGAACAAAATGGCAGGGGTACTCAGTGGATTGTAGCCAGGAGAACTGGGAATGCCCCATTCTGCTAAGTGGATAGTTGGATGCATGCCATCATTTATACATTTTAGTTGATTTGTTAAATCTGCATAATTTTTGTATATGCATGTTAATTATTGGACTTCTAGTCAATTGATTACATGTGCATTAATTAGCATATGTGTAAACAGTGCTTGGTTTTAGATGATGTGCACAAAGGCCATAGCAGACACCCTCATGGAAGAGGAGGTTCCCCTGTGTATGTGTGTAAGAAAGAGAAAAGGGAAGGCCTCTTCTGAGACTGCACTTGCCACCTGCAGTTTTTGTATATTCTTATAATACACTGGTTCCCAACCAGGGGTCCGTGGACCCACAGGGGTCCGCGAGAACTAAATTAAGGTCCGCGAAACAAAGTTATAAACCCATAATAAATTAATATTTTCAATTAAAAGTTCTCTATTATAAAATATATATATTCAAATATTATTCTAAGTTTAATGTTTAACTAACAGTTATGATTAAAGTTTATTTTCAAATTCTCAGAATTTTTATTTTGAACCTTGGGGTCCCTGCACCGAACAAAAAAGTCCTAGTGGTCCCTGGTCAAAAAAAGGTTGGGAACCACTGTTATAATACAATAAATAACCAGGTTTTTAAAAACCTTTAGCTGATTAACAGACTTCTCGACTAGTTGGATGTTTGGTCTCACCCAGCCTGGAAGACATACTTGGTTTCAAGTTCTTGCCTCATGCCAGCCTATCAGTCAATCAAACAATCAATCAATCATTCAATCAATTCCACTTATTACCCTGCTCTCCCCGGCCAAAACCGGGCTCAGAGCAACTTACAGAATAGAAATGTCCTATTAAATTAGTAAAAGCGTTAAAACATTTTAAAACTGCCCTATAAAATCATATAAACGTTATCCTAGTTTACCTAAGGCACCTCTAGAGTATAAAACACAAACTTCAACTAGGCGAGCAGATGGAATAAATACCAGATTGAATGGGAAAGATATCACCGCAGTGGGGAGGTTAGGAAGGCCAGCATTTATATATAGGGAACCGTAGCTGGCCTCAGCCATAAGCCCGGCGGAATAGCTCTGTTTTACTGGCCCTGTGGAACTCTTTGAGATCCCGCAGGGCCCTGGTCTCACTAGAGAGGCTATTCCACCAGGCAGGGCCAAGGCAGAAAAAGCCCAGGCCGAGGCCAGCCGGACACTCCTCGTGCCGGGGACCACCAAAAGGTTGGTGCTAGCCTACTTCTTTACAAGGCTACCAGGGAATGTGCATGGGGCCCTTGACAGAGTCAAACCACCCAGCAAGGATCCAGTGCACTCAAGTGGCACAGAATGTGTGTGTGTGTGTGTGTGTGTGTTGGGGGGAGTCACAACAGATGGAGGACAAGATGCTTCTCCAGAGCCCTTTAGAGAACTGGGGTTACAGAGACCTCTGGTGCCCGTTGTAACAATTGCACTTTGTACAAGAAACCCCACTGGAGGTCCAGGGGATGTGGGAAGGGTCAGGTCATTGCAAGGTGGTCCAGAACTCCCCTGAGGAATTCCTGTACTTTTGTCATATTTTAATGACCCCCAGAAGCCGCCTCCTATTGAGTCAGACCATTAATCCATCTAGCCCAGGGCAATCTAAACTCACTCAGCAACCCTCTCTGGCTTCTGAGATTGCAGCAGCATCGCCTATACTTTTTCTAATATACATTGGCCGCTGTAATGGCTAGGACGTTGCTGTTTTTAAAAAGAAGAAAAGATGGTAGAGATTCTCAGGAAGATGAGTTCTGTACTCTGTGCCTTTCTTTTGCTACTCCAGAGCAGAGGCATAGACACAGCCCTTGGCCTGCAGTTGATGTGAGACGTAAGGAGCAATCCTAAACAGGTTTGCTCAGAACTAGGTGTCACTGTATTCGGTGGGGTTTGCTCCCAGGAAATTGCTCTTAAGTTTGCAGCCATAGGCTACTTAGGCCCATACAATGTGGGAGAATAGCAGGGATCCTGGAAGAACTTGTTACCATGTGTGGGTGGCTGAGGAGTGATCCACACAGAGGATCATTTAAGGGATCATAAAGGATCATCTGAACAAAAGAACAAAGTTTGTAGTTAAGCCTGGAAAAAACACTGAGATTCAGATTACTAGAAAACAGAGAGCATTTGAGCAGGATATAAAATGCATTTTATGCAATCAGAATAATATCAAGGAAGCTTGTAAGTACCAAATACTGTAATGACCACAGACAGTGGCGGGTCTACTATGAAACAGGGATTAAAGGAGGATAAAGTGACCATGCGTTTTCACCCTTAGTGTCTAACTAATTATAAAGCAGTTTATATGTGTTGCTGTCCATTTAATGTGGGTTCTTGCCTATCCTGAATGGAGTTTTGTCTGTGGAAACTCCAAGCATCCAGGCAGCCTTTAGATCTGCAGAAACTGAGAGGTTTTGGACCAGCAGCAGAGCTGAGGGTCAGAACAAGGACTTGAACAGAGATCCCAGTAAAAATCCAAGGTAGAGAGCCTGGGAAAAGCACTTTGCTTCACTGGAATGTGAGGAGAAACTTCATAAATCAGAGGTGGAGTCCTCTTTTGTCAGGAAGGAAGGTGTCAAGAGAATAGCGCACTGTGCATAACAGCACCTTTCTGCTGCCCCAGAAGGTCGGACCAGAACCAATGGGTTGAAATTAAATCAAAAGAGTTTCCGCCTAAACATTAGGAAGAACTTTCTAACAGAGTGGTTCCTCAGTGGAACAGGCTTCCTCGGGAGGTGGTGGGCTGTCCTTCTTTGGAGGTTGTTAAGCAGAGGCCATCTGTCAGCAGTGCTGATTCTATGACCTTAGGCAGATCATGACAGTGAGGGCAGGAAGATCTGCATCAGCATTTGGCTCTCAGGGCCCTTTCTTGCATGCCCAGGGTAGTGCCGATTGCCACTTTGGGGTCAGGAAGCAATTTTCCTCCAGGCCAGGGAACCTGGAGGGGTTTTTGCCATCTTCTAGGCATGGAGTAGGGGTCACTGGGGGTGTGCGGGGGAGGTAGTTGCGAATTTCCTGCATTGTGCAGGGGGTTGGACTAGATGACCCTGGTGGTCCCTTCCAACTCTATGATTCTATAAATTACCAACCAAGGTAATAAGTCATCTTTCTCCATCTAGGTCCTCCAGGGCCAGCTGGGAAGCCAGGATCTCCAGGGCATGATGTAAGTATACCACATTTCTGAGAAGGCGCCTAGGTTTCTGAGGGTACCACTGTGGCTGAAGCATCTGATGTGGTTCATTTCAGGCCAGCCATTTGGAAGGGACATGGGTTTTTCCAGGCACTGGAATCGGCAGTATTTAGGGAACTGAACTGCGGCTCATAGCAGGAGGTGTAGGTTACCTCTTATGTTCAGGAGCAGACTATTCCTTGCCACTTGGATCCAATTCCTTGAAGTGTTAAGAACTAGACGGACTCGTTTGAGAGCGGATGCCAAGCAGAAGTGGGAAGAAGCTGTACTTTTTCTGATGGTTCAAAAGAACATATGAGCTATAATATGTGAGCTGCCAAGCTGACCGAAGCCACCTGCCACGTATGCGTCTCACCGGGGGCTCAGTAAAGCTCCTGTTTTTCCTGTCTGCCAAGGACTGTAAGATCTGTTGGGTGTGTAGGTGGGGAGAACTGGCAGGCTGTGATGAATGGCTGGTGGACTGTGACTTGCTTGGTAGGACACTCCATTTGTGCCATTTAATGCCTTGTTGGGGGGCAATATAGGACTAGAGAGTGAAGGGCAGAACTGGCTCGAGTTTTGGGTGGGCAAAAAGAACTGTGCCCCCGTGTGCGCAGATGTGCACATTGACATGCATATATGCAGATGTACACAACATCCTAGAGGAGGGGGAGTAGAGTACAATTGGCAATTCCTTTGCCACTGATATAGGACTTGAAGGAAGGTGGAAGAGCCTCAGTCAGCAGCTTCTCAGGGGGTCTTTTTCAGCTGCAGGCCCCCTGGGAGCCTCTACAATGTGGCAGGGCTCTCTGGGACAATCTCCCCTTTCTAGTTAGGAGGGGTTCCTAGCGAGAACCGGCAGGAGTTGTGCTTCTTCCCCACCCTTTGCTTAGAGATTGGCACTAGAGTCTTATTGGTAGGGCCTCTTGGGGCCCTGACACTTGCCCGATTGTGCTGTCCCCTGATGCCAGTCCTGGCAAAAGGGGCACAGTTTTATGTATTAAACACAGACATAGACCCCTCTGTTTGAGAGAAGTCCACTATTGCAGATCTGGGAATGGGCAACAGAGACCTACGCCTGCTTAACCCCCATTCCTTGCTGGCACTTCCAAGGGTAGCGGGAGAAAAACGGTGTGTGCGCCAGCATCACAGGAGTGTGACATCACTTCTGGCAAAAACCAGAAGTGACATCATGACTTCAGGTGCACAGCTGTAGGATTCGCCCAAAACTCTAGGGCTTAACAATTGACTTTTAGGCAAATCCTAGATCACTTCTCCCCCCCCAACATAATGACATCAATGTCAGTTTTCAGCAGAAATGAACATAAGAACATAAGAAAGGCCCTGCTGGATCAGACCAAGGCCCATCAAGTCCAGCAGTCTGTTCACACAGTGGCCTCTAGGAAGCCCCCAAACAAGACGACTGCAGCAGCACCATCCTGCCTGTGTTCCACAGCACCTAAAATAATAAGCATGCTCTTCTGATACTAGAGAGAATAGGTATGCAGCATGACTAGTATCCATTCTAATAGCCATGAATACCCCTCTCCATGAATATGTCCACTCCCCTCTTAAAGACCTCCAAGCTGGCAGCCATCACCGCATCCTGGGGCGGGGAGTGGCATCACACACAAATGGCATCACACAAAGGCACAACTGTGCAGGTTTCTACCCCCTAGGTCTTCCCGGGGGGGGGGGAGAGTTGCCGACTATTGTTGGCAACCCTATAACAGGCTCAGGGCTGAAGCAAGTGAACCTTTGTCTCAGGAAACTCTGAGGGAGACAAGAGCAGGGTCAGTAAAGTAGATGGCAACTGCCTGGTTGGAGAGGGCATGTGGTGGGATGCATCTTGTTTGATAATGGAGTTGAGTTGTGATTTCATGCAGGGAATCCCTGGAAAGCCAGGTGCTGACGGGACAGCCGGTATCCCTGGGGACAAAGGAGAGAGAGTGAGTATCCTCTCGCATCTGGCTACGTGGGTGAGTGGTTGGCATAATATCTGGGGAAATCTTTAATAGAAGTTTTCCAAAGAACTTATGAGAATATGATGGACAATCTTGGAAACCGAAAACCCTGGCAAATAGTCAAAGATGAAGGAAGGAATATTCTGTGGTTATTATATCATCACATTATTACATCAATAATGTTATATCAATATTATATCAATTAAATATTATACCAATATATCATATTATTATATCAAATTGTTATATCATCAAAACTGAGAGAACAAATAGCCAAAGAAGGTGGCCAATTAAGAAAGAAGACGATTTTCGAACAATTAATCACTGGAGACTCAAGACATTTATTAGGAAAAATTTATAAAATGTTATTGCAATATGATACAGAGCAAGTTATTAGCCCATGTACAAACACTTATTGGTCCCCTATGATCCATCGAAAGAAAGTGTCTCCAACATACAGACGTTTCCTCATCTGATGGTCTAGAAGTAATTCCTACTAGCCTGGGGTAACTAGGTAGTGTTAGCAAGGTTGCCCATTCTCTTTATTGTTTTACAAATCTCTAGTGCTGCAGTAGTCCAGCCATCCTCTTCTTCCCACTAGTTAACCAGAAAAAAACATAGCCTGGCCTGCTCTTAAGCCATTAACAGCATCTTGGTATGCTGGAAATCAGAAGGTAAAACTTTTTCTCAGTGAGCAGATAAAAGTTCTCATGGGCTATTAGTTGCAGTTATGCTAGTGATTAATGGATGTCAATACAAAGAAACAGCACAAGCTCTTAACTTAGAAAAGTACAATGCTATATTCTAAGACAAATAGTATACAATCAATACACATCACATGAAAAACAAAACTGTACCATAGGCATACGAAAATAGGGTAAACGAATTCTTATTAAACATCTAAATGTACAAATTCCAGCACCGTGAGTAGGGAGTAACGAAAATGTTCATTCCCAACGTTGGTAAGCGAAGAAGATGACTTGCCCCTTATGAGGGAATCGGCGGCAGACCTCAGTTGGTCATGCGCAGTAGAGAAGCTGAAAAAGTTGAATAGCTGGAAGTTGGTCATGCGCAGTAGAAGAACTGAAGGCAAGTTGAATAACTGGAAGCAGTGATCATGCGCTATAGAAGAAGTCGTTTGGAGCAGGAACCGCCAGTCATTCAAACAAAATAGCAAGATAATAGCTGTAAACATATATATTTTTTGAACACGTAGCCATGGTGCAGGAGATGAGATTATTGGTCTCTAGATTATTGTTCACGTTTCGCTGGGGGGCTTCATCAGCCAATGGTGATCAGTATAAGACAGTCAATGCTGCATTATAAGTGACCCGCAGGTTCACGTCTCAGTCATAACACCTCAAAGAATTTGTTTACCCTATTTTCGTATGCCTATGGTACAGTTTTGTTTTTCATGTGATGTGTGTTGATCGTATACTATTTGTCTTAGAATATAGCATTGTACTTTTCTAAGTTAAGAGCTTGTGCTGTTTCTTTGTCATTTATACAGCGCTATTCCAGTGATTAATGGACTGCAGCAAAGGCTGGTTGAAAAAAAATTGGCATGCCTTCATTCACCATAGTCTAGAACCATGAACCATGACTGTGGTAACAGGCAGGAACTGACAGGCACCCAGATAACCCGTGGGAGCCAGCGTGGTGTAGTGGTTAAGAGTGGCGGATTCTAATCTGGAGAACCGGGTTTGATTCCCCACTCCTCCACATGAAGCCTCCTCCACATGAAGCCCTGGGCCAGTCATCAATCAATCAATCAATCTTTATTAAAAACAGTCATAGACCAGCACAGCTCTTCACAATTTACCATTAAAACCTCTTGGGCCAGTCACAGTTGTCTCAGAACTCCCTCAGCCCAAGCAGAGGTAGCCAATAGCAAACCCCCTCTGAACTCTCTTGCCTTGAAAACCCTGTGGGGTTGCCATAAGTCAGCTGTGACTTGACAGCACACACACAAACACACACAGATAGCTTGTAGCACCAGGGACAGCACAATCCACCCTCCTGGGCTGACCAGGCACTCACCCCCACTCATGATGTAGTCCTGGAAGAAGAGCACTTTGAACCAGAAAGGCAGCATCAGCAAGTGGGGGGTGAGGCCTGGGAAGGGCTCCCCGAAGCTTGTGGCCTCTGTGCAGAAGTGCCCAAAGGCCCCGGCCACCAGCACGCTGTGGAGGTGGAAGCCAAAGAGGTAGTAGCACTTGGGTTCCAGATAGGGTTGCCAACCTCCAGGTACTAGCTGGAGATCTCCTGCCATTACAACTGATCTCCGGCTGATAGAGATCAGTTCACCTGGAGAATACGGCTGCTTTGGCAATTGGACTCTATGGCATTGAAGTCCCTCCCCGCCCTCCTCAGGCTCTGTCCTAAAAACCTCCCGCTGGTGGTGAAGAGGGAGCTGGCAACCCTAGGTCCAGATCCTCCACCTTCACCAGCTGCAGGGGCAACAGGGAAGCAGGGGCCGTGAGCAGGAGAGGTGGAGAACAGGCAGCCCTGGCCCCTTCTTGCACCCATAGCACTGCAGAGGGCAGGCAGGAACAGGCAAATACAGAACTGGAAAGGGAGGGCTGGTCCATGGAAGTGTGCACGTTGTGTGTGCGTCTGCGCATGGCCCCCTTGTAGGAGACCGGCCACTCTTGCCTAATATGTGTGGCTCAAGGGACTAGAATCAGTTCTGGGAAACTCCACCAGACTTTGTTCCCGAGGTGGGGCACAATTTTTTTGGGGTGTGTGTGTGGTGGTGTTGTGGAAGACCAAGGCGGGACACAATCAGACTGACATGTTTTCTCTTTGCCAGGGACCACCAGGATATCCTGGCCACAGAGGCCTGGACGGAGAACGGGTAAGTAGTTGGAGTGGCTGTGGCTCAGTGGTAGAGCATCTGCTTGGCATGCAGAAGGTCCCAGGTTCAGTCCCCAGAATCTCCAGTTAAAGGGACTAGGCAAGTAGGTGATGTGAAAGACCTCAGCCTGAGACCCTGGAGAGCCATGTAGAGGGGCTGTGGCTCAGTGGTAAAGTCTCTGCTTGGCATGCAGACGGTCCCAGGTTCAATCCCTGGCATCTCCAATTAAAAAGGACTAGGCAAATAGGTGATGTGAAAGACCTCAGCCTGAGACCCCGGAGAGCCGCTGCCAGTCTGAGTAAACAAGACTGACTTTGATGGACCAAGGGTCTGATTCAGTAGAAGGCAGCTTCATGTGTTTGTGTAAGTGGGGTGCAGGGAGGAGAAATACGATGTCATGGACGGCAAAAGACATTTGGTCACTTAGTGGCAAGTCCCTGCTACTAATTAACAAGGGGCACCTTTTCTGGAAATTCTCCTGTACGAGCTGAATTGAAATTCTCATTTCATTTTGGCTTTCACAAAAAACTTCCTGTGCCCCGTGGGACATCATGTGCCTGTCTTCCACCCTTGACACCTCAGATCTCACCCACGTGCCTGTGTTAACTGAGCACGGGTGGAACATCAAATGACCAAGAGTAGGCCAGGATACCATTTCCTCATTTTCTGGTAATGCCCCTCTTTCCCTTTTATGGCTGTGGGCAGCCAGCGGGGATCACAAGATCTAGATTGTGCCCCTGGAATGCAGGCCATATCTTCCAGCTGAATGGCAGCTAAGCTGGATCTGTGCAGACCCTGTTTAGAAACGCAGGCAGCATCTCCCTCTCCAAGACCTGAACGCAGTTCATTTGGGCGCCCCTGATATTTTGATAGCCCCGCTGGTAGCTTAGTCTATCTCTGTTGTTGGTCTGACCGTGGCTCATGTTGTGTCAACACATGGTAGGGGCTGCCTTTGCCTTGTTTGTTGCGCTTTATACAGGCACCTCATCTTATTGTGCTTCGCTTTATTGCGCACGGCTGATACTGCATTTTCGAGCAAGTCTACCAGCGCCATTATTTCAACAGCATGTTCTCACTTCGTTTCTGGGTCACATTTTGGTAATTCTCGCAATATTTCAAACTTTTTCTTTATATTACAATCCATTGTTTTTAAGACATAATGCTATTTCACACTTAATAGTCTGCAGTATAGTGTAAACATAACTTTTATATGCACTGGGAAACCAAAAATTCCGAGTGACTCGCTTTATTACAATATTCACCTTATTGCAGTGGTCTGGAACCGAACCCACCATATCTCCGAGGTATGCTTGTACATATGCAAAGTCATCTGTTTTTTCCCTTGTTTCCTTTAATGCCATCTTCCATTCTGTTTCAGGGTGAACCAGGCCCAAAAGGTGAACCAGGCGAGAAAGGCGCCTGGGTAAGTTCTGGAGAGTAGCATCCTTGCTTTTTCACCACTTCCCCATTTCTTAGCTATTTTCACTCAGTAAATAGGTAGGGTTGCCAGCTCTGGGTTGGGAAATACCTGGAGATTTTGGGGGTGGAGCCTGAGGAGGACGGGGTTTGGGGAGGGGAGGGACTCCAATGCCATAGGGTCCAATTGCCAAAGCGGCCATTTTCTCCAGGAGAACTGATCTCTATCGGCTGGAAATCAGTTGTAATAGCAGGAGATCTCCAGCTATTACCTGGAGGTTGGCAACCCTATAAATAGGGGGCCTTTCCCTTTATTTTGAAGTTTCCCTGCTGCTGTTTCAGAGAGGTAGTCATGTTTGTATTGTGCCACATACATAAATCAAGGACTCTTGTGGCATCATAAATACTAACATGTCTATTCTGGCATGAGCTTTCGTGAGCCAAAAATCCACTTCCGCCTGATGCTGTGGTGGCTTATTGCTTAGAGATGTGTGATTCTGCATCTGTACATACACACATAATCACTATTTTGCATCCAGATGCTGTTACAAGAAAGGCTAACTTGAATTAAATATCTAGATCACACCAGTTAAGTACCCTTGCACGTATTTGCTGGCTTCCCATAGTTTATTCTGAACTGACCCTAGAAGCTAAAATGACTAAACGGAGGCTATCGTATTTTGGTCACATTATGAGAAGACAAGAGTCACTGGAAAAGACAGGAAAAGTTGAGGGCAGCAGGAAAAGAGGAAAACCTAACAAGAGATGGGTTGACTCAATAAAGGAAGCCATGGCCCTCAATTTGCAAGATCTGAGCAAGGCTGTCAAAGATAGGACATTTTGGAGGACATTGACTCATAGGGTCGCCATTAGTCGGAAGCGATTTGACGGCACTTAACACACACACACACACACAGTTTATTCTGATGTTGCAAGCCAGAGGGAGGACAAAGGGCAATACAAGATGTTCCACCCCACTTCTGACATGGCGCCAGCCGTCAACACACTGTCAAGCATATCTTCACAGTCGTAAGGGCTAGGAACTTGACTTTTAAAAAGTGGCGGCGTGGGTGGGGAGAAGAATGCTGCATGCTACATGTCACGCCCAGTAATTATTTCCACATATTTATTATGTGGTGATAAAATACACGCAGCCCTTTTGGTGCTGGCAGATGCAGCTTCGACACTGGCTGTCAGAGTGAAAGAACATTTTCCAAAGAAGAGAAACAGAAGGGTATGGGTACACTCGTATGTGATCCATGAGTTATATCCCAGATGGAGCTGCTGACTTTTCAGCCAGCTCCTGTAGTGGTGCCTTAAGGGCAGCTTGATGTGCAGAAATTAACAAATCATTATGCTTATTTCCATGGAAAGAAGAAGTATCACCTGCTGATTTTTGTTGATCAAGCTGCTGTTAAAGGAGCACACCAGACTGTTCGTTTCTAAGCAGTTGGTAGCCCTGTCCCCAGTATATTCTGCCAGAGTTTGTGAGGTACACCATCTTGCTTCATCGGTACCCTTAAAACATTGCTGCCCCAAGCATATTTCTAGAGATTGCCCGTTCAGTGGAGCTGATTCTGCATGCGACATGGACATTCCTTTGGAGAAACTCCCTGTTACAAGGACTTTGAACCCTCTCCACTACCAGAGAGGTTCTGTGCCTTCAACAGTTGCATTATAGGCAGAAACTCAACAGCTCTGCTTTCCATGCTTGGAAAAACTCACGTGGAAATAGTTTCCTATGGTGCAACTGTTGAAACCACAGAGCTCCTCTTGTGAAAAAGTGGGAGTCTTACCAATGATGAAGTTTGTCTGGAGAAGGAATTCACCAATGGTGAGGACCTTTCAAGGAATGTTTATGCTCTGTAAACACCACCACCCCCTTTCTGATCCCATCAGAACAACAAATGCAGGTTATGGATCTCAGCCCATGTATCAATGCTCCAGCTGCTTTTTTCAGCTCTGGTTCTTCTGAGCCGCTCCTGCCATGACCGGATAACCCCATGCACTGAATGTCGTTCCCCCTCCACTTCCATGCAAATTTTGATCCGCTGATCCAGGACTACGAACTGGGAAGAGCCCATGCTTTTTACCAGAAGGCCTCAGGTTCAGCCTCCAGTGAAATGGATCTCAGGTAACAGGTCTGGCCAAGAGCTAGGTGGACCTGTCTTCATAGATTGACCTGACCTTACGCTACTGCCAGTGAAGACAGGAAACAAGAACACAGCCTTAAGGAGTATAATTGACAGCAGCAAGGGAATAGTAGGTTGGGGAGGGTGAAAAGGATGGCAAAGAGGCTTTGGAGAGAGGACAGATGCTGCAGCCCTTGTTAGTGGTGAGTCACATATCTCTCTGCCACATGAGTCTTAAAGCCATTGAGAGGGATGAGCAATGGTTCCTCATGCTCTTAAAGGCATGGGTCCATCTTTGGAGGATGATGTGCTAGCAGCCCTGGTTGCCCCCAGAAAGAAGGTAAAGCCGAGGGCTATCCCAGTAATGCTGTATGCTCCAGGCTAGAGAGACAGCAGACAAAAAGGCAAAAGACAAGCTTCAGTTGCAGTGTCCTTAGAGGGACGTTAAAGGAGGGGACACTGAGTATCCCTAGAGGTGGGGAGATGCAGTTGGGTAGCCTTGTCCTAGGATTATCTTTTTCTACTTGTCTGTCTCTTTCTCTTGCTTCCTTACTCCCCGCTCTCCTTTTTCCTCCTTGCATCCCCATACCAGGGGGGATTTGGTATTCGGGATTGGTATGCTAGCACCTAATGCTTCTGCATCGTGTCTTTCCCTCTAGGAGAAGGACAGATTCTGGGCCCTGTCATTGCATTGTGCATTTAGGTACATAATACTTAAAGTGCTCTTCACATTTCATGTAAATGCAAACAGAAAATCAGAATATATATTTTTTCTATTTGTAAGGCCCTCTTCTGCAATTTATCCTTTGATAACAGCATCCGTCACAAGGTGCAAATCGCAGGAGAATGGCTCTTAGGTGATGCCAGGCTAGGGTTGCCAGGTTCCTCTTTGCCACCGGCAGGAGGTTTTTGGGGCGGAGTCTGGGGAAAGGTTTGGGGAGGGACTTCAATGCCATAGAGTCCAAGTGCCAAAGCGGCCATTTTCTCCAGGGGAACTGATCTTTATTGGCTGGAGATCAGTTGTAATAGCAGGAGATCCCCAGCTAGTACCTGGAGGTTGGCAACCCTATACCAGGCACAACATCCTAAAGACTAACTCTCACTTAGGTGATCACCTTATATCCAGGCTAGAATGTAAGTGGGAGCTTTCTGACAGGAATGCTGCAGTAAAAAAAATTAAGTTCTCTACATATCCAAAAACAAGCATATCACATAAGATGCTAGATCCGTTCTCCATGACATCTAGCTTTCTTTATGCAGATAATTATTTCTGTAGAGAGACATTAAATCAGGTGACCTCTGCCTGCAACCTGGAATGGCACAGCGCAGATGTAGGTTTACCATCTCAATGCAAACTAGGACTAAGATTGTACCAGCTGCAGTATTCTGCAAACAGATGCACATTTTTAACTTCTCAGCTGTAGCAAGGGCAGGAGTGAGCCCTGAAACCAATTCAGCAAGGGTGATTCAGCACACATGGGGAAAAAATCTGGCCAGGAAGGGTGCCTATTGGTCTTTAACTATGCCATCAGCTGTACTTGTAGTCATTTTTGCAACGTTAAAAAAACCCTTTGTGAACTGAGTTAGATAATTAGATACGGGTAAGATAATAACCCATCCACATAGCAGGGACCATGTAACCAGCACTGTGTTGAGAGAGGATGTATGTTCTGATTTAGTAGAGAAGACCTCTGTGGTCAGCCCCCTCCCCTTCCCCCTTGGTTGTGTTGTTTAAATTAACCTCAGCCATGCAGGAACTACTGACAAAAAGCAGTCCCAATGTGATTTACATACAGCATAAAGGACACTACAGATTCAGCCTGTGAGGTTCAAGTGATTAACTCATTTACTGTATCAGCATGCCCTGACCTGGACACCCCAGGCTAAATCTCGAAAGCTCAGCAGAGAGCCCTGATTAGTATTTGAATGGGAGACCGCCAAGGAAGTCCAGGGTCTCTATGCAGAGGTAGGCAATGGCAAACCGCCTTTGAATGTTGCTTGCCTTGAAAACCCCACCCATCTGCTTTCTGTCCGGAGGGTCACTCACTGTCCTGTGTCACAGAGTTGTAGTTTGCAAGGACATTTTTTGTGTCCTGGTGGAAGTGAGGGGTGCCAGCTTTGCCATCCTGTCCTCTTCCTGGACATGTCTGTAGAAGAGGGTGAGCAATACCTCAATGGGGAACTGGTTATTCTGTCTCTCTCACCATCCATACACTCCCATGCCCACACCACTGCCTCTAGCACTGTAGCCTGCTACTAACCGCATGTATGCAATCTCCCATTCTTATCCATCCACATCAGCCTAGCAATTTATAGGGAAAAGGGGTTGTGAATAACAACTTCCTGTCATCTTTTTCTAGCCACCAGTCTGGGTCATGTGTAGTCTGTGCCACCAATCCCTCGATACTCTTCTCCTCGACAGCCAGCATGGTGTAGTGGTTAAGACCAGTGGGCTCTGATCTGGCGATCCGGGTTCGATTCCCCACTCCTCCACATGAGCGGCGGACTCTAATCAGGTGGACCGGGTTGGCTTCCCCACTCCTGCACATGAAGCCTGCTGGGTGACCTTGGGCTAGTCACAGTTCTCTCCAAACTCTCTCAGCCCCACCTACCTCACAAGGTGTTTGTTGTGAGGATAGGGAAGGTGATTGTAAGCCGGTTTGAGACTCATTAAAGGTAGAGAAAATTGGGGTATAAAAACCAATTCTTCTTCTTTGGATTGGCAAATAGTGGGTCAGGTAGCATCCTTCCCAAGTCTGGATTTGGCCCAAAGGCCATTGGTTGCTGATTCTTAATCTAGGCCTCAGTGGCTAGATTTTCCTCTGTCCTTTCCCACCCGCTTTATGTGCTCCTTGGTGTGCCTTGCCAAACCAAAATGAGCACTTGTAGCAGTCAGATAATGTGTTGCAGTGGTGCTCATCAGTGAAGTACTTTTTTAAAAGTTATTTTTACATCAAATGGACCCAAAAAGCAGCAGAGAGCCTCTTTGTTGGTTTGCTGCAGCTTTAGGAGTGGGTTAACCCTCTGTTTGCAGGAGTTCCTTTATCTGTTGACATTTCACTAAGCTAGCTAACACTACCCAGACTGGAGCTTCAGCAGATAAAGTGGTAGATTAATCCACTGAATGTCACAAAGAGACATTCTGGATGAACATTATCCAGAGAATTGCACAAAGGAAAGGAGGCAAGAGAAGCATTAATAGTTTATATTCTCCTTTCTTTTTCTTTTCTTTTTTGCATTGTGGGGAAGAGAAGGGAAGACGTTGAGGGATACCGTCCTCCCTGTGGTATTACAGTGGTTTCACCAATGGCATAGCTATGGGTTCTAGAGCACTGCTCTTTTACTGAGTCAGGACTCACAAGTGGGATTTGCCTTAACAAATGCTTGCCATTCCCTTGAAATTTCTACCTCCCCTGTAAATACACCGAGCTACAATTCTCAGGGTTACCAAGCTAGCATGTCTGCTGCTTTCCCCAAGATATACTTCATATATCTTGGGGAAAGCAGAGAAAGAAAAAGAAACACTACATTAAAGGAAAAATAAATGGCCCCATGTTGCAAATGTTGGGGTTAAAGGTGCATCCCAAGTCTACAAAGTTTACCAGCCCCTGCTCCAGTGTGGTAGGTATAGTGATTTTGATGAGAGGTATACTCTGAGCTTCATTAGCACTATCTGTAGCCTGCTCCATGAGTGTTCTTCCTGCCTTGATGTCTGCCTGTGCCTGAGATACTGGCCTGACCTGACCCTTCGGACTTGCCCTGGCTAGTGAGGTCTCCATCATGTTGTGAGGAAAGCTCATGGCGGGATCGTAACCTGCAGAACTCGTCCCTCTTGCTACAGCCAGGATGGGGAAGAAGGCAAAATAGGTGGGAGGCATTGGGGCCTGCTGCAGCCTGCAAGGTGGCTTATATTCTGGCTGCAAATCACTGCACGTCTGCTTAGCAGTAAGTGCTATTGGACTCGGCTGGGCTGACTTCCAGAGGAACATGCATAAGTTGTGGGTAAAAGTCCAGTCTGTTCTCTCTGGGTTGCGTTCCTAGATAGTGGAATGCAACTGCCTGTGGGGTCGGACAGGTCAGGAATAATTCTTTGTGTCTCAGGGAGCCAGCCTGGTGTAGTGGTTAAGAGCGGTGGCTTGGAGCCGTGGACTCTGATCTGGAGAACCGGGTTTGATTCCCCACTCCTCCACATGAGCGGTGGAGGCTAACCTGGTGAACTGGATTTGTTTCCCCACTCCTACACACGAAGCCCACTGGGTGACCTTGGGCTAGTCACAGCTCTCTTAGAGCTGTCTCAGCCCCACCAACCTCACAGGGTGTCTGTTGTGGGGAGGGGAAGGGAAGGGGATTGTAAGCCGGTTTGAGTCTCCCTTAAGTGGTAGAGAAAGTCGGCATAGAAAAACCAACTCTTCTTCTTCTTCAGGAAGCTCCCCGAACCTCCTAAGGGGCAGGCTGTCTTCCGTAGGAAAGATTCCGTTAGGCAGAACAATAAGTGCGGCAGGGAAAGGCAATGTGGGTGTGCATGCTTTTTCAGCGGTCCCTGTTACACCCTCTCCTTCCCCATGACACAAACTCCCTACGAGCTGCACCAGCTGAATGCTTCTCCCTCCCAGTGGATTGTATGTGCATGATAATTGATGATAACTCCAGCACCTTGATGCACTCCCTTGCAAGGACTGGTTGCGCTCCCTGCCCGTCTTAATATTTGCATTGGCAACCCTTTGCACACTCCCCTGGGGGAGGGCTTAAATGGCTCAACGAGTAAGGATGGGAGGGGAAAGGCAAGGCTTCAACCCCCCTTCTTTCCCCAGCCTCCTCCCCCCCCACCCCGCACACCCACCCTTGTGCGTTCCCTTCATGGCTGTGTCTGTCTCTTTCGTCCGCAGGGGGAGGGGTTACACCAGCTTCGAGAGGCTTTGAAGATTTTAGCTGAGAGGGTTTTAATCTTGGAAACAATGATTGGGCTCCATGGTGAGTAGAGACAGACAGAAGGACAGAATCCCCTGGCCTGGAGGCTTAGGGAAAAGGGGGGCACCCTGTGGCTGGCAAAAAAAAACAAAAAAAAACCATGCCGAACACAACCTACAAGTATTGGCTTGCCACGTGCTTGACAGCCCGTTTTGCGGGCCTTAGCAGGTTGCAAAAAAACAGGGTGAGTGCTGAGATTCTGTTGCAGGCAGTCTTGTGTTTGGATTGGCGGGTCACAAGATGAGCAGTGTGATTGCATGGTTACGCATGGAGAGCGAGGGTGTGAGCAACAGCAGCACTGCCACATAGTCCAGCTACATAAGCCTAGGTCCTGACAACATCCGATCCATCTGCCTTGGTGAAGCTTATGGGTGCAGACCTCTTCCAGAACCAGACTTTCTCCCACAATGTTTTGCTGGGCACCAGTCTGATCAGACACTGGCGTGTTGGTGACAGTGTTGGGGCACAGGACTGCTGACTCCAATTTTTGCCAGGACGGGAAAGGTCTCCTGGACCAGCTCCGTCCCCTGAAGACAGTGTGGTCTGCCTGTTCCTGGTGGCACCTGTGTTTACAAGATGCCCTTGGGTGGCAGGAGCAGATAACTGTTGCTCACACTCTTTAACAGAGAAATCATACTTTAAATGCCAATAACACTGGATAACATACACCCAATGATTTTAACAGCAGAATAATTTTATTGGGGCCATTCAGGACCCAGTGATGGCAATATTCCTTCCATTATTTCATTTTTATTCCACCCATCCAAGGAGCCTTGAGTGGCATTTGTTACAAGTGGGAATCCAGAAGGATGGATAACAGTGCCACCGCCAGGATTGGGGGGGGGGGTTTCTGGCATGGCAGCGTCGGTGAATTCCCTTCACCAGGAAGAACCAGGGCATGCCAAGGATTCTCTTGTGCTTCTGCTTAGATTCTTGGGCTGCTCCATGCACAGCGAGGATGGCAGAGCTTGCAAGGCAGCTGCACCTGGCAAATGCCACCCTCTGGCACTGGCGAACTCATCCCAGTGTTTATCCTACAGAGTATTCCTAGGATAGGTGTCTAGGATAGGTTTAGGTCAAGGATGCTGTACCCCACTCCAGACAGGAATGTGTGTCCTAGTCTCTGTAAGCATCTGAGGCCAGGAGCATGCCTAGATCCTGAAGGGCAGCTGTCGGAAGTCTTTGTTGACCGGGCAAGGGCAGATGGCCAGACTCCTGTCCATAGCAGCTCTGCTCGCCTTGTGTGTCTGCAGAGGCATTTGAAGCCTGAACACATGCAGCACTATCTAAGCGAGGGGCCAGCCTCAGCGCATGAGTTTTCTGATTCAAGTCCCCAAATTCCCTGACAGCCCACCTCCCCACCCCTTCCTTCAGTAAGACTGAATGGTCCACGGTGTTGATAGCTGCAGTCAAATCATGAAGGAACAATAATGGAGTTAATCCCCCGACCCCCGAAGCAATCAATGCTGTTTTGGTCCCAGAACCAAGCCTGAGGCCTGATCCAAATGGGTCAACAGATAAGCCTGCAGGAAACAGCAGGAGGAGCTTCCCATACACTTCCTCAGCTGTTCATGTCTGCACATGAACATTTGAAGCTGCCTTATACTGAATCAGACCCTTGGTCCATCAAAGTCAGTATTGTCTACTCAGACTGGCAGCAGCTCTCCAGGGTCTCAGGCAGAGGTCTTTCACATCACCTACCTGCCTAGTCCCTTTAACTGGAGATGCCTGGGATTGAACCTGGGACCTTCTGCATGCCAAGCAGATGCTCTGCCACTGAGCTACAGCCCCTCCCCATAAAGTCTGCCATAGAAAGCGCGAGAGCAGCAGCTGATAAAACGAATGGCAATTCTGAAGCCCACCGCCAAACGTCCAGTCAGTTTCTGTTAGAATTCAGTCATTACCCAGAGTTTTGACCTTCTTTAACTGGGCACGTTGATCCAATGTGCCAAGGGTTTTTAGCTGGCCTGTAAGACATCTGAAACAAGATAGGCTTCATCCTGGTATGTAGTTGACCAGAGTACATGCATATTTACATGCACAAGCACTATCAGGAGTTGCATTTCTACTTTGATCAATGTATCCTTTAAGAAAATAATTCCTAAGAGGTGCCACCAAGCTACTCTGAGCTTTTGTCAAGTTGGTGGCATTTGGATAGCCGCAATGGCTGAGCTAGAGAGAGCCTGTTCAGGAAAGGTGAGCAGATGAAGGAGCTCAGGTACCCTCAGGTACCTTGGGGGGAAATAGATGACTGTGGAGAGTCTTGCACAGCCAGAAAAAGAGAAACAGTTCAGCATTTCCTAGTGTGTACACAAGCATCCATGCATGTACCTGAGGCTTTTGCATGCTGTGTTCCTTGGAGTAGCAACAGCTTCCAATGTGGCTCTCTTAGGCAATGTGGTGAGCCAGCCAATCACTTTATGGCATGTATGTTACACTCACACCATCTTTAAAAATGGATCTCTCTTTAAAGGTGAAAAATAGCACTGTGAATTAGGGCCTGGATACCAGCTGGGAGCCAGTGAAGGTCTTACAATTTTGGAGCAGTTGTTTCTGAATGCTTTTTGATAGGGTAATGTAGGTGAGGCTAGGACTTGAACTGCAGGTGAGGCTAGGACTTGAACTGCAAGAGCTTTGGAACTCCTGTCTTCCTGGATTTCACAGCAGTCTGGCATGGAGAAGCCAATTACTGCTCAGGTACCGCTCTCCTCCAGAGAAGGGGACTGGCCTGGAGAATTGGGCGACATTTCCCTTTTTTCTCCCTCCAAACTCAGCAGCATCTCCCTCCCCACCATCCCCTCTCAAGAGCCCTGGTGTTCTGAATCTGCTCTCAGCAACAGACTCCCCCACTCCTCTCCCCCATCTTTCTTTTCCCATATTGAGGGTGAATGAATTCGCACTCTGCTCTTCTCAATCTCCACTAGGCCATTAGCTTACAAAGCTTCCTAGAGCAGCAGGCCCAGCTGGAGCTCCTGGCTAGGAGGGTCACCTTGCTGGAAGCTATCATCTGGCCAGGTAACAAAAAACAAGAGGCTTCACCTCTCCTACCTCTCCTTCTGTTCTTCTTCAGCATGATGCATTCACCACACGAGCTGCTGGATTGAGAGCCCATGGCCCAAAAATTCCCACTGCAGCCTGGGTGTTCTCCTTTCCCCCAAAACTTTTGCATGCAAGGCCCCCTTTTTCCTGTGTGTTCAAAGCCCCAAAGAGACAAGTCATGTGTTGTTGTTTTTAATTCCAGCATGGCAGTGCTTGTTTGGCCCCTTCTGGTTCCGTGGCCACCCATGGGGCGGCTAAGTGGGGAAGGGCACATCCTCCAGCTACAAAACTCAGGGAAAAACTTCTCTGTCACCCCAGCATGAATTCAAAGGGAAGCCAGCATAGTAGATGCTCCACTTTTGCAGAAGGGTATCCATATTTTTGCAGAATGGTGGTGTTTAATTTGTAAAATGGTGTGGGGCAGCTTTAACCTAAGAGCACGGGGGGGGGGGGTGCTATTCCAAAGCATGTGTGCACGTGCCCAACTCTGTATGTGCTCAGTGGCACAATTGTTAAGCCAGCCTGAATGGGCAGGGGAAATGCTCTTCTGGCCCACCAGGGGATCGGTGGGTCAACAATGATCTACCTCTATGGGATGAGTGTAGAGGGGGGTGCATAACTCAGCATTCTAGGGAGCAATGCTAGCAAGTACCTGGGGCAGAAGTTGGGGGTGTCTGGCTTCTGTCTACACTGAGGTAACCTCTGGGTAAGAACAAACAGAATCCATTGCTGGATAAGACCAAGGTCCATTTTACGAAGCATGCCGGTTTCAACAGCAGCTACCCAGATGCCTACAGGAAGCTCACAAGCTGGGCCTAAAGATGTTTGCTTCCCCTGCTGTTTGCCCCCACCATCTGATGTTTAGAGGTATACTTCCGATGTTCATGGAGGTTCCATTCAGTTTCCTTAAACAGTAGGGACTAAATATCCTCTAAGCACCAAACTAGCTGGGAGAGCAGGACATTGATGAGCGGCTCACTTGCTGTTGTCAGCTGTAAAAAAGGTAAAGGCAAGCACCGGGTCATTCCTGACCCATGGAGAGATGTCACATCCCAACGTTTACTAGGCAGACTTTGTTTACGAGGTGGTTTGCCACTGCCTTCCCCAGTCATCTTCCCTTTACCCCCAGCAAGCTGGGTCCTCATTTTACTGACCTCGGAAGGATGGAAGGCTGAGTCAACCTTGAGCCGGCTACCTGAAACCGACTTCTGTCGGGATTGAACTGAGGTCATGAGCAGAGCTTGGACTGCAGTACTGCAACTTACCACTCTGCGCCATGGTAGGATGTCCCAAATTGAAATAGAGTCCTTTGTTTGGGAGGCAGGGCTAACCCTCTCCTCTGCGTTGTTATCCCTCCCTCAAGTCTTTCCAATGTCAAGGTATTTGCTTGGCAAACAGCCGTTCTGGGGTACAATTGAGAACAGGAAAATGGGCAGGAGGAAAGAGTTAAACACTTCTCCCCCGGGACCTTAATTCACTTTGGCACTCTGCCCCCAGCCCATAACTATTAAGCCTGGGGGGGAAAGGAGACGCCTTTGTGGATGTTTACCTTGGTCCAAAGATGAGATTCATTCTATAACCTTGGTCACTCCTTTCCCACTGTTCTCTTTCCCTTGACCATGTCTGTGGTGTAACATATGCGCCACACGGCTGCCCCGCAATCCAAATTTTGCAGTCTAAATAGATTATCCAAATGAATCACGGTTATTTATTTCCCACAGTATAATCTGCTTTTGAAAGACATGGGATATTGGAGCAAAGTGACTTCCAGCATAAGGGGCTCCTCGCAGTCCTTAAGTTGACCAATGAAAAGTCCTGCTCATCCCTCTCAGTCTTCTGAAATTTCACCGGACATTTCCCTAGGCCTATACAATGCCGTCCTTACCTAAGGACAAGAACCTTGCCTTTCTTAAAAACAAACACAAAACAAATGAAAGTTCAGATTCTTGGGTTGCCAAAGTCCATGGTAAGTGGAAGGAAGTCTGGATCTGACTCTGCTTTTCCCTCCTCCACACACTGATAGAACCAGAACTGGGATCCGGCATCGGTCCTGCCTCCACTAGCACCCCCAGCTACTACCGGGGGAAGCGTGATGAGAATCTGGCAGCCTACAGGGTGATCTCACGCCAGCACGCCCAGAGGAAAGAGGACAAGAAGAAATGAAGAGCGACTAAGTCTGCCGGCGGAGTGCAGAAGGGAAGCACATTTGCGAACGCAGCGGTCTCCTTTGGGGTGGCCTCCAACCCTCTGCCCGCTTTTGACCGTCCACGAGGAGAAGTAGCAGAAGGGGTGCGTGATCACGGCACCTAGGAGAATACTTGCTTGCTTACAACCCTGCTTCATATTTATTTGGTCTGTTCCTTTTGTGCAAGAGGTCTGTAACCAATTTGTTGTGCTGTTGCCAGAACCGAGCCTGTGTGCACCTTTTGTTATTGCCTGATTGTCCTGCAGGGGGGAGCTCTCCGTCCCTTGGTGCTATTTTGCAGGTATGTGTTTTTCCCCTTCCCTAGACGCTGATACTCTCCTGCCCCTCTGTGAGTGGAGGTTGGGCTGCAAGTTCTTCTCTAAGCTGGAACTGCTGATCTATGCTGCAGCCTCACACTCGTCGTTGGCTCCTCCTACCTAGTTGCTCCTCTTCCCCCATAGCCTAGCCAGGGAAGGGTATGGGGGAAAGAACCTCCAGGCCTTTCCAGACGATTGTTTCAGTATGCAAAGAATGCCCAGTTGTTATTCAGTTCTTGTGGGAATCCAGTGAGACCATCTACATGTCTGCCACTCCAATCACAATACTTTCTCACTGGAAAGAAAAAGATTCTCCACCCCATGCCTTACTCTTGTGAGTATTTCTATATGGTTGGAGTGCCTTGCAGACTGAGTGTCATAGGTACCTATTGGTTAGTACCTGTGATGTAAGTGATGTGATCAGCAACACACACCCATGCTGTTTTAACCACGCCCCCGTTTTTCATTTCCCTTCCTCGGTTTAGGAGGTTGAGCATTCCCTGCTGAAGCACTCCAGCAGACACTGGCACTTTTCGCTTCTAAATTTGGGGGAAGGATGAAACCAGCAGACGTCCGCAAGGCAGGCTCACCCTGCCTAGCACTGTGAACTTATTTGTCTCCACTTTTTAAAAAAATATATGGTTTCTGTGCACTTCCAGTGCATACCTACTCTGTTCAAAAATCAACATGAAAGAAACACAAGAAAAAGACAGACCAGTGAGATCCCCACAACCACTTGTAGCATGATTTTACAGGAGTGCGCGTACACACACACAAAATCCATTGTTTGAGAATAAGGTCAGACTACTTTGGTATTCACTTTAGCACCAACGGAAAAATTTATTTCTTTCCCTATTATCTGGAAACACCCTCATTTATAGGGTTGCCAGGTCCCTCTTCGTAACCGGCAGGAGGTTTTTGGGATGGAGCCTGAAGAGGGCGGGGTGTGGGGTGTCCAATGGCCAAAGCAGCCATTTTCTCCAGGTGAGCTGATCTCTATCGACTGGAGATCAGCTGTAATAGCAGGAGATCTCCATCTAGTACCTGGTGGTTAAGTAACCAAAATAAACACCACTGCACTGATACCACAGGTAAGGAAGAAAAGTGCAGGAATTACTGAGATATAAAGGACAACACACAAGTGTGACAAAGTGTATCAAAGTGTATCAAGTGTACAAATTAACATATAACAAACACAATATAATACAAAACTCTTTCAAAGTCCAAGGTATAAAATGCTAGTTTAAGAGCCAAGCATCAAGGAATTCTTCATATAGAAGTTGCTAGGAAGATGATCGTTTCTGTATTCTTCATCAGTTCCATTTAATTCAAGTTTCTCTTATATGCACATAAGGTTATCCAATTTAAATACAGTCTCTCAAACTGATAGGAGATCAAGCTGTGTATGGTCTTTCAAATTAAGGTTCCAATACAGGATACAACATTGTCAATACACAGATTGTACAGACAAATTCAACATTTCAACTGTTCCCACTGGGATACTGCAAGTAACAGAATCCCGGTGGGAACAGTTGAAATGTTGAATATGAAGAATTCCTTGATGCTTGGCTCTTAAACTAGTATTTTGTACCTTGGACTTTGAAAGAGTTTTGTATTATATTGTGTGTTTGTTATGTTAATTTGTACACTTGATACACTTTGATACACTTTGTCACACTTGTGTGTTGTCCGTTATATCTCAGTAATTCCAGCAATTCCTGCACAGTACCTGGTGGTTGGCAACCCTACTCATTCACCAGTGTTGCGATTCCCAGTGACATGAACTTTCTCTTTTGTCTTGGTGCTGCAGAGGCCCTGGCTAGCATGCTGGTGCCTTCCAATGCTCTACCCCAAAGCAATGTTTCATTTGCATGCAGAGTGGTTTGCTGCCAGATAGTCTAACTTAGAGTTTGGGTACTGGCTTCATTCCTTTTGTAAAAATAATATTTGTGTCCCTACCCTTTGAGGAGCTGAGGGTAACAAATAACAACCCTGGGAAATGGGGGGAAATGATTTCCCGGTGGTTTCATAACCGTGCAGGGATCTAAATCCATGTCTCCCCGATCTGTCTACATTGGTTCTAGACCCTGACCTCAGTCTGCGGACTGTTGCAGGCATGCTCATCTCCTGCTTATCCACAGTGAGGCTCAGGAAGTATGCTAGATAAGTAAGGGGCGGGACATGCGAGACCCTAAGGTAGGGGGTAGTAATCATAGAGGGCACAGAAACAGGGATCCTTTTGGAGATGGAGATCCCTCTTCCCAAATGCTGAGGGCTAAAAAATTGTTTTTAGCGAAGAATTTCAGGAATTTGCCAATTGTCAGATGGGGAAGGGGATGCCACACATGCAGAAGATGACTATCAGTCTGCCCCTTGAGACCTTTGCACAGCGGATCAGCAAATGTCCTTTGCAGGCACTCTGGAGAGTGTGGAGGGAACTACTTTTGTATCATACACACTTTGGGATTTCAGCAGATGTGGGTACCAGTTCTATCAAGGTCAATAAAACATCTCAAAACACTAGTCTTGAGAAGTGGTGTGTGTTTTCATCGAAGAGAAAGCAGAGCTTCTTGCCTCTAAACTGAGCCAGGATGACCCTTTTTGTGAGTGTGTTTCATTTCAGTTCATTCAACATCCACATCTACATGGGGGAAGACCAGTTGCTTTCAAAGTTACTGCTGGGGAGAACCTGAATTCAAAGCTGTTGAATCCCTGCACCAAGCCCTACATTCTGCACCAAGGGAATCTGCTCTTGAAATCTGTAAACAGCATAGACCAGAGCAATGGCTGCTGTTGTTTTATTGCATAAACATGCTTCAACTACATGCCTACGGACTTGCTGGTAATTTGCTAATGGCAGCTGGAACGTGTCCAGAGGAGGGCGACAAAGATGGTGAGGGGTCTGGAGACCAAGTCCTATGAGGAAAGGTTGAAGGAGCTGGGTATGTTTAGCCTGAAGAGGAGAAGACTTGAGAGGGGACATGATAACCATCTTCAAGTACTCGAAGGGCTGTCATATAGAGGAGCGTGCCGAGTTGTTTTCTGTTGCCCCAGAAGGTTGGACCAGAACCAACAGGTTAAAATTAAATCAGAAGAGTTTCCATCTAGACATTAGGAAGAATTTTCTAACAGAGCGGTTCCTCAGCGGAACAGGCTTCCTAGGATGAAAAAGCATGGTCGCTTTATCCTCCTTTAATCCCTGTTTTAACCAGCATTGAACGCACATTAGGCGAAATGCATGCGTTCGATCCTGGCTTCCTCGGGAGGTGGTAACCTCCTTCCCTGGAGGTTTTTAAGCAGAGGCTTGATAGCCATCTGTCAGCAATGCTGATGCTAT
The DNA here is from genome assembly GCF_029931775.1 of Euleptes europaea. Classification (NCBI taxonomy): domain Eukaryota; kingdom Metazoa; phylum Chordata; class Lepidosauria; order Squamata; family Sphaerodactylidae; genus Euleptes; species Euleptes europaea. The sequence continues at coordinate 44,697,945 of NC_079324.1, forward strand.
GAACTTAGGCAGTTCATGAGGGAGGGCATCTGGGCCATCTTCTGGGCATGGAGTAGGGGTCACTGGGGGTGTGGGGGAGATAGTTGTGAAATTCCTGCATTGTGTAGAGGGTTGGACTAGATGACCCTGGTGGTCCCTTCCAATTCTATGATTCTAATTTTCAGCTTTATTCCTATTCTTTTACTGGATATTTGTGTGTGTGTTACAATAAAATGCACACACACACACATATGACCAATATGGAACTAAAATGAGCCAGATTTTTCTACCCTCAAGAAAAATTTCTGCTGTACAGTTGGGGGGGATTTTAATTTGCAAAGAACACAGAACTAACCATTCTCTGGTAAATGATACTTCCTGGTATCACCGCCCAGTTTTTTTTTTTACTGTACTACCAGTGACTTTACACAGAAATAGCTTATGTTTTGAAAGTCCTTTAATTCAAGACAGCTGGATTTTAAACACTGGATTCCTCCAGGTAATCCATTCCAGGATCCCCCATCATCAGCCTCTCTGAGCTCCAGGTGATCAAGATGGATTCACTCATCTGAGAGAACAGGTACCCGATCCCGCAGGCAACTTAAGAAGTAGTGGGTGGTGGTGGGTGTGCTCTGTGGCAAACAAAGGTTGGTGCAATCAAAGCTGAATTAAGATGGACAGGTATTTCTGTGGGGCAACTCTGTTTTGTTTCTTCCAGCGTTTTCCTGATTGCAGCTTCTTTCCCCTGTTGCATAAAAGACAACAGACACACTTGTTTTTGGTATGAGGGAAAAGATGCTGAAGTTAGGAAAAACCAATGGGTAGCTGGTGTCTGTATCTCAGTTCCTGTAGCCTCATGAGTCCAGGGTGGTGGGAGGAAGGAGCTGTATTTTCCCTGCCAGCGGCTTGTTCCGCCCCTTGGATGGGGTCTGCCTGTCTGTGAACTGTGATGCTTCCGTGCAGTTGAACTTTCAACTCCGCTTTGCTTCTCGTTTGTCTTCCTGTTTCATTCTTCCTTAGAAGATTCCATGAAGAACCTATATTCATTCCAGGTGTGGCCTGTTTTCTGCCCAGAAGTTAGCCGTATCAGAAGCAGGGACCTTCCTTCCTCTGTTTCCTCATTGGTTGGTCACCCTCAGTTTGTGGTGGGCCGGTTGGCTTTCTGCTGTCACCACAGCTGCATCTCCAACGTGGCCTCCGATCAGCAAGGAGACAGCGCCCTCGACATGGCCTGTAGCTGCCAGAGCCACCACGGCCTGCTCTGTTGGGAAGCCCATCTTCTGGAGCTGTTGGAGCCTGCCGGGGAGTGGGGGGGGGAGGCATGAAGAACATGGGTTAAGGGTCAGAAGCTTGGGCAGATAATTACCAAACTTTCAGGTCTTTCAGATAAGAATGTCAAGTAACCAGAATCTTCTTAGGTTTTTGCTCTTCCTTGTGGAAACCTCAGGAAAAGGGCTTGACCTGTTTCCCCCTCCTGGCCTAGACACCTACTTTGCTTTCCTCCTGGTTAGTTCTCATTATAAGGAAATGGGGATCCCTGTTGTGATCACACGAAGCCAAGAAGTGGAGTTTCTGGCCAGGATCCCCTCTATGGACTGAAGGCTAGTGAGACTAGAGCCTCACTTAACAGAATATTTACTGAAAAAGAATAGTTCCAAAGAGAAAACAAGTCTTTCCCAGTATCAGGCAATCAGATGATTAAGCAGAACCTCTTGAGCATTGAGCATTTCCCATCTAAAGTTCTTAGTTCAGAGTGACCCCATTTAAACTGCTTTGATTTCCTGCCAAAAGGCCCAGCTCCGCCTCCAAAGACAACTGTGGGTGTTCCTACCGTGGGTGACAATTATTAGGAAATGTGTCTGTTCAGGAGGTCGCTCCTCCCAGCTGAATGGAGGGGGCCAGTGTGTGTATGAAGAGTTTGTCAGAGGCTGAGAGAGACAGCTTGGAGTTGACAAACGCCTTGGCTGCTTCCACTTGGGGACGATTCTCCGTTGTGGACTCACTGCTACCACAAATGCGGAAGCATCTGCACCGGCAACAGACTGGGCGATTCCCAGGTTTTCCCTCCCTCTTCCCTTTGTGCCTGCCGGTTCTCCCTTTCCTTCACAGCTGAGGGTGTGTGTGTTTTTTTTTTTTTTTTTTTTTTGCCAGCCTTTAAAAAACAGTAATAGATATATTGGCAAAGTGTTATAGCAATAAACCTGCTACCAATTATTTTTAAGAACCTGGCAAAAAGCCTGTTGGTGGGGGTAGAATGGTGGGCATGAGGGAATGTGGAGTTAGGAAACCCACACCTTCTCATCCACATGGGGACTAACCTGCTTTGACTCTGATGTTTACAGGAACATCGGTGCAAAGGAGGGGAAATGAAGGAAGGCAACAAGGAGACAATACAACTTTGGGAGGATGCTTTGAAAAGCCCTGCTGTAGTGGCAAAGTGAATAGTACCTGCGGAAGTAGCCCTTGTGCTACAAGGTTGATCTGTTTCTCTGGAGATCTGATTGGAGCAGCGGATCTGCTGCCCTGCAGAGCATTTCTTCGCCTCTGCTTAAACTCTGCTTGCTTATTTGCAAATAAAGCACATAATTTAAAAGCCCGATAAATCCCCAGTGCTCACTCAGAGCGGTTCCTCGGTGGAACAGGCTTCCTCAGGAGGTGGTGAGTTCTCCTTCCCTGGAGGTTTATAAGCAGAGGTTAGATGGCCATCCGTCAGCAATGCTGATACTATGAACTTGGGCAGATGAGGAGAGGGAGGGCATCTTGGCCATCTTCTGGGCATGGAGTAGGGAGCACTGGGGGTGGGGAGGTAGTTGTGAATGTCCTGCATTGTGCAGGGGGTTGGACTAGATGACCCTGGTGGTCCCTTCCAACTCTATGATTCTATTCTATGATTCTATATCACACAAACCAAGGAAGTGCTGCCCAGAGAAGAGGGGAAAGCATAACACATTTTTCTTAGAATTCTCCTTACCGGAGAGAAGAGACAGATGATTTGGATAGCTTCACTTCTCTGTCGGTCACATCCTGCAAAGAGGCCTGGATTCCAGCCTGCAGCATCTCTTCATCAACCAGGGATTCGTGCAGGACTGAAAAAGGAATGTTTGAAGTCCCAGAGGGACCCAGGAAGGGAGGTGGAGAACCAAACATGTATGTCAGCCCAGATTCCTGCCCCAGCTCAATATTTTCTCCTCCCCAGTAAGAGAGAGATGATGTTGGAGGTAGAGGCTGGGTGGGCAAAACTCTTGGGAAGACTGGTTGGGCTTGAGGTTCCAGAACAGAAGGAATCCTGGGAGTTGGGGCGAGAAAAGACAGAAAAAGTTCTGAATTAAGTCAAACAGAGCTACTCACAAATGAAAAACTTGGGTCTACACCTAAAAATACAAGTGTGCATGTAAAAAGGTAAGGTGGAAATGGGATAAAAGGGCTCTAAAAAAATAATATCATACAGGTTAACTCTTCAGAGAACTGGTAGTTTCCATCTAGGCCAGTGGTTCCCAAACCTTTTGGGCCACCCCCCCAACCTTGGTTCCACAAACTCAACCCCAGTGCCCCCTACCCTATCATATAAAAAGCATTATTCAAAATAGGGGTTTGCGCAACTCACTAAAGAAGATAATAACAATAAAATTTCAAAACAGTAACAATTAATTGCACATCTGTTCAAAATCAAATTAAAACTTTTTAGTTGATATTTATTCAACAAAACTGATGGATTTGATCCAGTGGTACTGGCTCTTCAAAGTCTGGAAAAATATTCTGATAGTTTCCACCAAATTTGCCAGCATGGTGCCATAGCTTGATCTATTTTAATTAGTGAACAACACAGTTGAAGGGGCCCACCTCTAGCGCCCCCTGCTGCCCTCTTGCCTCTTAGTGCCCCCCTAGGAAATCCCACCGCCCCCCAGGGGGTGGTACTGCCCACTTTGGGAACCACTGTTCTAGGCTGACTAAGTTGTGTGAAATGGCCCTAATAAGAGAGCTTGTCAGGTTATTGGAAAGAGATGGGTGCCACTGTATATTTCTTGCATGTAAACCAGTGGTCCACAACATGGCACCTGTGAGAACCCTGGCACCCATTCACTTCTTGAGTCTTGGGAATTAAATCCAGAGGGTCTTGACTGGAACAACAAAAAACAGGCAGCTTCAGGTTGCTTCTCACCACCCCAAAACTAACAAAAGTACGGAGCTCATCCCAGACAGATGTGTCACAGCTGTACACCCTCATCAGGGCCACAGACGGAGACTTTCTTATGTCTCTCACTAGGCAACCCTTTTCCCTACGCCTATGCAGAAAGCAAACCTTCTCTGTTCTTCTGAATCTGAAACCAAACGGTGCCTCTTGTTCCTCAAAGCAAGGACCTGATCCCAAATGGCAGCCATTTTGTAATAGGCTCTGCTGCTGTGGCAGCCATTTTGTGGTGGCGTCCAGTACCTTGTCTCCTACCAACTCAACAATGAGTTGCTTCAAAACAGTCAGAAGAACTCTTTCACCTCTGAAGCTGAACTAACTATATTTTGTTAATTAATTGGCCTAGGTCTATTGAACACACATGAAGCTGCCTTATACTGAACCAGACCCTTGGTCCATCCTAGTCAGTATTGTCTACTCAGACTGGCAGCGGCTCTCCAGGGTCTCAGGCTGAGGTCTTTCACATCATCTACTTGAATGGTCCCTTTAACTGGAGATGCCAGGGATTGAGCCCGGGACCTTCTGCAGGTCAATCAGAGGCTCTGCCACTGAGCCACGGCCCCTCTCCATTAACACAAGCAAGGTAATTTTTGCAAACATATCAGGGTTTACAAAAAGCCTTTTCAGCCCATCAAATCCAAATTTCAAATATGAGGTATCTTAGTTGTTTTTTGCTTTTAACAAAACATGAGAAGCCTGATCTGAATGGAAAGAAGGCTTTTGAACACCTAACCCCATTTCCCCTTTGTTCCCCCCTTTCCTCTCTGCAAGGCTCAGGAGGCAAGTCTTCTCCAGCAAGGGCAGGTGTTGCCTCTTGGACTTTCGAATATTGTCCAGATGCAAGAGAAGGGCAGGGGTATAGTCTTGCTGTTGTCTACATCTTTAAATAACCTCTGGAGCCTAGATGAGCTCTCCTGAACAGAGGCTGCACTGCAAGGAGAGCACACACCAATTCTGTCCAGAATTAAAAACCAACAGAACACTCTCAGGTCCTACTTTTGCAAAGTTGGAGGCAGTTTATAAACTATTGGAATGTGGTCAAGCCAGAGGAAGAGGTCAAAATTGTGGCACAGTGTTACATTTAGGGTGTATGATCTACTTAAAAATTAGTTCTAAGAGATAATAAGATTAATTCTTTTTTACTTAAGGATGGTGATTTAGAGCTCTCCTAAGCACTGTTAAGAGCCCCTTGGCAGAGTGGTAAGCTGCAGTACTGCAGTCCAAGCTCTGCTCACGACCTGAGTTCGATCCCAATGGAAGTTGGTTTCAGGTAGCCGGCTCAAGGTTGACTCAGCCTTCCATCCTTCCGAGGTTGGTAAAATGAGTAACCAGCTTGCTGGGGGTAAAGGGAAGATGACTGGGGAAGGCACTGGCAACCCCCCCCCCCCCGTAAACAAAGTCTGCCTAGAAAACGTCGGGATGTGACGTCACCCCATGGGTCAGGAATGACCCGGTGCTTGCACAGGGGACCTTTACCTTTAAGCTCTGTTAGTTAGGGTTGGGCTAGGTCCTAGTTTCAGGGCTGGACTGTAATTTCAAGGCAAAAACTGTTGATCGATTGGCTTGATATTTTTGATATGTTCAAATAAATAGATAAAAATAGAACTAAAGGACCAAGTTCACAAAAGATCACAGGTCTAACTGCAAGGTAGCCTTGGTGTTGTTCATGTCATTTCCCAACCCTACAAAAAACCTTTTGTTTGGTGTGATATTCTTGGATATTCAAACCAGGCCGCTGATCAAATGTCCAGCCAGGGTCACGTGCCAGAATGGCAAAACATCCAAGATACATTCCATACACAGTATGAAAAGGTATATATCTACCTTTCCATTCTGGCTGCCGGGTTGGCCATTGGAAGGAGTCCAGTTGTTGGGGGCATGACAAAGGGCAGGAAAGAGGCCCCTACCAGTGTCCTGCAGATGATACCATTGTGCAGCCTTTCCAGGTTTCTCTCTGACAGTTCCAGTGGGGAGAAAATCCCGGCACAGTCTGAGGTGTTTCCCCCCCTCTCGTCAAGGAAAATTCCTACCCAGGCAAGCCAGGACCTTCTAGGCCTGCAGTAATTAAGGTCAGGAGGACCTTTAAAGTAAATTTTCATTTCCATCTAGGAAATACTCAGGAAAAAAATGCTTGATCCAGTTATGGAAAATTGGGAACTGATCCAGTGGTGCAGTCCTTCTGTGAGTATACCACTTCAAACTGGGGGGTGGGAGAGTTACATTTGGAATGTTCTGCCGTAGATACGTCCCTGTTCACTTGTGGAAAAAATAGCACATCCAGGAGGGCTTCTCAGTCTGCTCATGAACCTGGCAAAATGGCCAACCAAGAGCAGAAACCTGGTGTAACTGCAATGTCCTGAAAGTTGACTTGGCCACACAAGGACTACAGTGAAGCCCAGGAGGGGAAAACTTGCGTAAGTTTCTCAATCCTGCTCTGCTGTGAAGCAGCCCCTCTGAAAAGTGTATCAAATTTAGTAATATGGTAGAAATCCATGGCCAACTTACATTGCATTTGGCCGAACAGGTCTGTGACTGCAAATAGTTTAGGCCACAATCATATTTATTATCTCCACATTCTGTGGCAGACAAAGAAGAAGAAGTAGAAGAAAGAAGTAAGAGGAGGAGTTGGTTTTTATATGCCAACTTTCTCTGCCCTTATAAGGAGAATCAAACCGGCTTACAATCTCCTTCCCTTCCTCTCCCTACAACAGACACCTTGTGAGGTAGGTGGGGCTAGGTGTAGAGAGAACTGTGACTAGCCCAAGGTCACCCAGCTGGCTTCATGTGTAGGTAAAGTTTCCAGTCTTTCACAAAGAATAAATTCCAAGAGGGAATCCATCACAAAGCTGTTGAACTGGAATTCATTTGAAAAACGGGCTCTGTGGAAATGGTCCCAACAAAACCTAGGAGTGGCTCGGTCACCTGAGAAAGGCACTGTCTCATTGGCGGTTAAGGTAGGTGACGTCTTCTCGCTGAAGTATGTGCGTGTAGACAAAAGAGCAACCAACTAGGCTTGTACATATCGGTAAACCTGAGCCGAAAATAAAGCCATTTCGGATTATTTTCGGCTTGGGTTTACCGGGCCGGGGGGGGGGGGGGACTACGGGAATCAGCCGAACCTTTTCGCAATGCTTCTCTATGGAGGGGGGGGCGACCCCTTTTGGACCCCCTTACCCAATCTTCACCAAACTTCGGGGGTCGTGCAAGGAGAGTCCCTTCAAGCTATGCTATGAATTTTGGGGCTCTACCTCAAAAAATGCACCCCCAGGAGCTTCCCAAAAAAATCCCCATAAATGGGCCCGAATTTTTCTGGTAAAATAAGCCGAATACCCATATTTACTGGTATGGGTATTCGGCTTATTTTGGGTTTACCAAAACAAATTGGGCCCAATAAACCCGAAGTTTACCAGATTATTATTATTTTTGCACAACTCTACAACAACAGGCTGCAACTGGAACAAGTCTGCAGAAGATTGCACTGTAAACTATGCCGTTCACTGCCAGTGGAGGTGGTGATGGTTAGTACCGTATTGATGCTATCCAGGTGTCAGTTAAAGGGTAAATTCAAAGGGTAGCAAAAGGATACAGGCCAGGCATGTCAGCAGCCCGCTGGCGTGCAGGAGGAAAGGTGAGTTGGGCAGTAGAAGCTGGCTGAACCCAAGCAGCAACCCAGCCACAAGAGCCGCCAGAATCGCTCCTGAGATTCCCCTCCGCTTCTGTTGCCTTTGGTGTTGCCCCAGCATGGCCAGGTGCACAGGTGTGTAGCCACCGACAGCAGCGGCGGGCTGGGCACCCCACAGTCCAGCTAGCAGGAGGTACAGCAGGGCCGAGAAGACGGCTCCAAGGAGTGAGGCATGGAGGTAGCGAAGCGTGCCCAGACGCACCTCCTGATGCCACCCCAGCAACAGGAAGAGCAGCAAATTGAAGAGAAGGTGGGTGCCATCTGTGTGGCACAGGCAGTAGGTCACCAGGCGATAGGCTGCAAAGAGAAGTTGGAGAAGGTGGTTAGCACAGGGTCCCTTTTATTTGAAGAAGGGCCATGGCAATTGGTAGAGCATCTCCTTCGCACACAGAAGATCCCAGGTTTAATCCCTGGCTGTGCCAAGAGGATCAGATAGCAGGTTATGTGGAAAACCTGTCAGAGTAGACAGTATTGACCTTGTTAGACCAATGGCTTCATGTATTCATGTCTGTGTGTTCAGCAGCAGAAGTGACAGTAAATTCACCAAGGCATCCGTTTCTACACAATACTTTCTTGGTGTCCATTCCCTCTTCAGTTTCTTGCACCCCCCTTCATTCATAGATACAAGTGCAGAAGCACGAAGACTAACAACTGACCCTTGACAGTGCTGCTTACTGGATTTGTTTCCCCACTCCTACACACAAAGCCAGCTGGGTGATATTGGGCAAGTTACAGCTCTGTTAAGAGCTCTCTCAGCCCCACCTACCTCACAGGGTGTCTGTTGTGGGGAGGGGAAGGAAAGGTGATTGTAAGCCGGTTTGAGTCTCTCTTAAGTGGTAGAGAAAGTCGGCATATAAAAACCAACTCTTCTTCTCCACTCCACACCCCTTCCCATTAACAGTACTCCCCTACCTATGCCTGAGTGTTCTGTAACAATTTGTTAAAAACTTCTGTGGACTTGGAATGTGCACAGATATTCCATAAAACCTCATTGGCTAGAGAGGTTCATTTCTCAGAAATACAAAAACTGGCAGTGTAGAATATTTTAGTTCGCATCTGTCTTGCTTTATTTATCTCTCTGTGTGTGCCTTGTAGTGGGTTTATTCACAATGTTGCTTATAGAAAGATGAAGCATTAATATTTCTAAATTCCCTAAGTGCTCAAAATAGCCCCCTTTATGCTAACTAAGGGTGAAAACACACGGGAGGTTTTGCCTTGGATTTGACGCTCTCTCAATGCACATTTTTCCCATTCAAATTCTCAAAACTCAAAAATAAGCCCCCATGCAGAATTTTGAAAATTCAGATGGGGAAAATGTGCATCTAGACAGCGGCAAATCCAAGGCAAAACCTCCCATGCATTTTTGCCCTATATTATAAATTAGCCATTTATGCTGTTAAAGGAGTTAAATAAGAATGAAAGTATTTCAACTTTTCTCAAATGGTTTGTCCCCCACACCCACCCACAAAGGGAAAACATGTTCCCCGTCCCATGGCTTCCATAATTCTTGAATGTTTATATCTCTAACCTGCACACACACACACCCTATTTACATGTAGACGTGCTTTGTGGTCACTCCTGGATTTTTCCAAATCCCAGCCCTCCTCTGGCTACAAGGCCTGGGACTGGAACCCCTTAAGAGATTTTTCAGGAGAAACCATTTTGGATTTCATGGTACTGGTGTTGTTTTGTGTGTCTGCCTGTGTGCTTGCTTCTGTGCCCTTTTAATACTGCTCTACTTGTACACACTGTAACTACCACCTTCCCCTTATCACATCACTTGTTAAGCACCTGGACACAAGAGCTCCAGAACTGAAATGGAAAGAGCAACATAGAGGAGCCAAATACCTACCATAGAAAGGTTTGAGAAGCAGGCCAGGCACTAAGGCCAAGTTTTCCCCAATGCCCATCAGCCAGAAGAGGCAGAGAAGCAGCATGAGGGAGGAAGAAGCAATTGGGGGGTGCTGCAACCCCCACAGCCTGGTCAGAAGCCTCCTGAGCTGCATCCCCCTACGAAATGAGAAAACGTTACAATTTGGACCACACATTCATATTTATTTGTGGTTCCTTTAATTGGTGCTTTAATTGCAGATTCAGCAGGGTCACATTTTAATAGATGGACCTCATAACTAGCAAAGATTCTCCAGGGCTCATATAATTTGGAAGGCTCCTCTAGCAAGCAGGTGTCCTATTCACAGTGAGCAAAAGTTAAGGAAGAGGGGGTTAAGATGGTTTTCCTTCCAGCTTCTATCAACATCTAGCAGACTGCCTTTTTGAGTCTCAGTCATTCTAACAGCACCCAGGATGGAAGGCGGCATAGTCCAGCCTGATCTCGTCAAATCTCAGAAGATAAGCAGGGTCAGTCCTTGGAAGGGAGACCACCAAGGAAGACTCTGCAGAGGAAGGCAATGGCAAACCACCTCTGTTTCTCACTTGCCTTGAAAGCTCCTTGCCGGGGTTGCCATAAGTCGGCTGCAATTTGACAGCACTTTACACACACAATTCTAACAGCAACTGTGTAAAGTGATTCAAAATTATTGTACCTGTATTACAGATTGTTTATTTCTGACATTACAAATATGAATCTATGCTAGTTTAAACCTAAGGCTAACCCTTAAATCCATGGCTAAGGGGAGATTTGAACCAGGGACTTTGCGGCAGACGGTGCCAGCTGTGTTCCCCCCTCCCCACAATTACCCTATAAGTAAGTTTAACAGTGCAGTTTAAAGGTGGCTGTGTGTATGTGTGTGCCGTCAAGTCACAACTGACTTATGGCGACTCCATAGGGTTTTCAAGGCAAGAGACGTTCAGAGGTGGTTTGCCATTGTCTGCCTCCGTGTGGGCTGAGAGAGTTCCAAGAGAACTGTGACTGGCCCAAGCTCACCCAGCAGGCTTCATGTGGAGGAGCGGGGAATCGAACCCGGTTCTCCAGATCAGAGTCCGCCGCTCTTAACCACTACACTATGCTGGCTCTCAAAGGTGGCTGTAGGATAACTAAAACACATTAAGTTAGTTTCAGCCTGATCTTAGTCGAACGGCTGTATTAATTTCAGTGGGTTTAGATGCCTCTAACTCTGCATAAGGCATTAGGCTGGACAGAGTGGCAAATCCAAGGCAAAAAATGTGTATCTAAAGAGTGGCAAATCCAAGGCAAAACCTCCCATGAATAATATTGGCTTACTGTTGAGTTTTGAGAATTTGGATGGGGAAAATGTGTATCTAAAGAGTGGCAAATCCAAGGCAAAAACCTCCCATGAATAATATTGGCTTACTGTTGAGTTTTGAGAATTTGGATGGGGAAAATGTGTCTCTAAAGAGTGGCAAATCCAAGGCAAAAACCTCCCATGAATAATATTGGTGGGAGAGACTTGGCTTGAAACTCCCCCAGCGTTTCTGCAGAGAGGAGCGGCTCTGGAATTATCTGGAATTATCTTGAGCATACTGCCATTTATGCCTGGGAGGTTTTGCCTTGGATTTGCCACTCTATATATGCACATTTCCCCCATCCAAATTCTCAAAACTCCACAGCAAGCCAATATTATTCATGGGAGGTTTTGCCTTGGATTTGTCACTCTTTAAATACACATTTTTTGCCATTGATTTGCCACTCTATAGATGCACATTTTCCCCATCCAAATTCTCAAAACTCCACAGTAAGCCAATATTATTCATGGGAGGTTTTTGCCTTGGATTTGCCACTCTTTGGATGCACATTTTCCCCATCCAAATTCTCAAAACTCCACAGTAAGTCAATGTTGTTCATGGGAGGTTTTGCCTTGGATTTGCCACTCTTTAGATACCCATTTTTTTGCCTTGGATTTGCCACTCTATAGATGCACGTTTTTTTGCCTTGGATTTGCCACTCTTTAGATACACATTTTTTTGCCTGGGATTTGCCACTCTTTGGATGCACATTTTTCCCATCCAAATTATCAAAACTCCACAGTAAGCCAATATTATTCATGGGAGGTTTTGTCTTGGATTTGCCACTCTTTAGAGCACTGGTTCCCAACCAGGGGTCCGCGGACCCCCAGGGGTCCGCGAGAACTAAATTAAGGCCAGCGAAACAAAGTTATAAACCCATAATAAATTAATATTTTCAATTAAAAGTTCTCTATTATAAATATATATATATTCAAATATAATTCTAAGTTTAATGTTTAACTAACAGTGATGATTAAAGTTTATTTTCAAATTCCCGGAATTTTTATTTTGAACCTTGGGGTCCCTGCACCGAACAAAAAAGTCCTAGTGGTCCCTGGTCAAAAAAAGGTTGGGAACCACTGCTTTAGAGACACATTTTTTTGCCTTGGATTTGCCACTCTATAGATGCACGTTTTTTTGCCTTGGATTTGCCACTCTTTAGATACACATTTTTTTGCCTGGGATTTGCCCCTCTTTAGATGCACATTTTCCCCATCCGAATTCTGAAAACTCTGCATGGGGGCTTATGGTTGAGTTTTGAGAATACGGATGGGGGGAAAGTGCGCCTAAAGAGGGGCAAATCCAAGGCAAGACCTCCCAGGCACAAACGGCCCCAGTGACGGGCTCGGCTCTTTCCCTCCGCCCCCTTCCGCTTGCTCTGCAGCCTCTCCTCCCCTGCAAGAGCCGATCGGGGCCTTTCCTTTTTACCAGGCTCAAGGAGGGCCGCTTGCTGAGGCCGGCCGCAGTTGCCGTCGGGAGGAACCGGCGCGCCGCTCAGCCATCTTGGGCTTGCTGGCTTCCCCATCAAGGCCGCTTGCAAATCTAGCTTGCACATGCTGGAAACGAGCGAGGGAGCGTCGCTAAAGTGTCACGAGGCGAAAGCGGCAGAGTATTGGTGTGTGTGTGTGGGGGGGGGGGGAGGAAATACATCCGCAGGAGGATTCGAACTCTGTGCCTATTTTGTTGCTGCTAGGATTGCCATTTTGGAGGGCTTTCATTCATAGGGCCGCCCTGAGTCGGAAGCGACTTGACGGCACTTCACACACACACACACAGGATTGCCAGGTCCCTCCTCACCACCAGCGGGAGGTTTTGGGGGCCGAGCCTGAGGAGGGCGGAGTTTGGGGAGGGGAGGGACTTCAGTGCCATAGAGTCCAATTGCTGAAGCTGCCCTTTTCTCCAGGGGAACTAATCTCTATCGGCTGGAGATCAGTTGTAATAGCAGATCTCCAGCTAGTACCTGGAGGTTGGCAACCCTAGTTGCTGCAAAGAATCTGCGTTTTAGGGAGGCCAGGAAGGGTTCCTTCCACACACACACACCCATATCTGGGGAAAAAATACAATTTCCCCCAATTTATTTAATATATTAATAAGATACAGTATTTATGGCACTGGTAAATCTCGTTCCACTTTTCTAGACTGCTGGTTGTGTTTGGCAGCCCCTAATTATAGAGCTCGTAACATTTGGTTTGCAAAATTGTGGTACTTAGGTGGGGCCAGCAAGCTGGTGAGCCAGCCCCCGGAGAGTGTTGTTGCCACGTTGCTCTGCCACCATTGCTCTGTTTTCTTGAGCACAAGATAGTTTGTACGGAGCAGGAAAAGTACAGTACACTCAGGCATACGGACCAAGTTGCTAGACCTCATGAGGCCCAGCACCTGAGACGGGGGTGGGGGGTGAAATTTGGAAGCCAAAGAGCTTTCCAGATTAGGGGTTGGGTCCAGATAGGTACAGGGTGGAGGTCAGTGGTGCCTGCTGCCCTTGGATGGAGGGAGGCAGAATAGCAGAAGCCAAATGCAGACGAGCCCCCTCTTGAATTTAGCCCTGCAGATTTCCTTTTTGAAACCCTGGGAAGAAAGTCAAATCCTGAAAACGGAAGTCAACCCGTGGTGAACACTTCAGGCGTCTGATGAAGTGAGCTCTGACTCATAAGAAGGTGATGCTGAAGCACCTTTTGTTAGTGCGGCTGGGTTCCTGTTTAATTTTGCCTGAGATCTGTTAACCCACAGCGGCCTCTGTAATGGTGTGATGGGTCTGAACAGGTGCCCTGTGCATAGGAAGAGCTGCACATTTTAGCATGCTTCCAAAGTGAAAATGATTCTGACAACCTTTCTCATACCCTCCCCCCCCTCAAAAGTCCAGCAACCAGGTCAAAGCTTTGCCTTTTATCTCCCAAAATTGTGGCAAAGTGTAGATTGTGAGTTTGTGGCCAGGTCCTGTGTTTTAAATATGTCTGGGTGAAGTTTTTAGCACTCCCCCCCCCACAGCAATGTATACATAGCCAACACTGGCAGTAGTCAAAATTGGTCTAGCCTGACCTGGATAGCCCCAGGCTAGCCTGATCTCATTAGATCCAGAAGCTAAGCAGGGTCAGCCCTGGTTAGATTTTGAATGGGAGACCACCAAGGACTACTGGAGTTGTGACGGCGGCAGGCAATGGCAAACCACCTCTGAACGTGTGTTGCCTTGAAAACCCTATGAGGTCACTATAAGTCAGCTGTGACTTAACAGCACACACATAATGGGCACTTTCACACATGCCAAATAATGCACTTTCAGTCCACTCTGAAGCTGGATTTTATATGTGAAATGGCAAAATCCACTTGCAAACGAAGTGGATTGAACGTGCATTATTCAGCATGTGTGAAAGTGTCAATACACACAATTTGGTCTACTAGTGTGATCCTCACCACATTCTTCCCTGCTTAGGTAGACATGTTGCCTCTGAGTTCTTATCCACAACAGTGTGCCACCAAGTTGCATCTGACTTATGGCGACCCTATGCATTAACATCCACAACTAGCATCAGGGACATGAATCTGCCTTATCAGACTATAGGTCCTTCAAACTGACTGGCAGCAGGTCCCCAGGGTTTCAGGCAGAGGACAATCTTTTCCAAACAACTGCGACCTGGGATTTTTTAAGATAAAACTGAACATGCCAAGATTGAAACTGGGAAACTTCTGAATGCCACACAGGTGCACATTTACTGAACTATTATATAGGGTGTACATTTCACAAATACGTTATAAATAAATATCTTCCCCAGTCCCAACCCAGCAGGGAGTATTTCTGGATAGCGAAAGCACTTTATACCTTCTCAAGGACATGGTCTTCTCTTTTCACGCTTGGGGAGGGGCTGTGGTTCAGTGGTAGAGCATCTGCGTGACATGCAGAAGGCCCCAGGTTCAATCCCCGGCATCTCCACTTAAAGGGACTAGGCAAGTAGGTGATGTGAAAGACCTCTGCCTGAGACCCTGAAGAGCCGCTGCTGGTCTGAGTAGACAATACAGACTTTGATGGACCAAGGGTCTGATTCAGTAAGGCAGCTTCATGTGTTCATGTGTTCACAAGTGAAAGGGACTAGTTGGACACACTGCACGCTGCACGCTTTTGAATCAAGAGTCACTAAAGCCTGGAAACATCCCTTGAGACCTAAGTAATGTTACCATGAACTAGCCCAGAGGGATTTCCTTTCTTTTTTTAAAGGCTGGCCTGTTTTGCTTATTCCTGCCCAGTTAGCAGCCCTGGACCAGTTCTATTCTCAACAGAGTTGCACCCTTCTGATCCACTGAAATCAATGGGTGTGCTCAAGATGGCATGCAGGCCTTCTTGTCTGTTCTTTCTCCGAATCCCGGACCGATTAAAGGAACATTTAGATAATTAAGCTTTTAAATCTAGCAATTAATTAAATGCATATGGTTGTTCCAGATTTTTCAAGGCTTCAACATAGGAGGCTTTTTGAGATACTAAAGGAAGCTTGTTTATGATGTGCAGTGGGATCCTGAGAATCGGGAGTCAGCTCCACCTAGTTCCACTGTGTGTGTGTGTGTCAAAAAGGGCAAGAGTCCAGTAGCACCTTAAAGACTAACAAAAATATTTTCTGGTAGGGTATGAGCTTTCGTGAGCCACAGCTCACTTCTTCAGATACAGCTAGAATGTGAATCCATCAGTCTTTAAGTAGAGGAACAGTATGTAAATGTGAATAGCAGGCTTGATTGGATTAGGTGTGATATGCAGAAGAGTCTGTGATGTCCAGGGGAGAGATGGGTGTGGTGAAATCAGCATTGGTAATGGGCCATGAATGCAAGGTCTTTATTCAGCCCAGGTGTGTGAAGTGCCATCAAGTCGCTTTCGACTCATGGCAACCCTATGAATCAATGTCCTCCAAAACGTCCTATAGTTAACAGCCCTGCTCAGGTCTTGCAAACTGAGAGCAGTGGCTTCCTTTATAGAGTCAATCCATCTCATGTTGGGTCTTCCTCTTTTCCTGCTGCCTTCGACTTTTCCTAGCGTTATTGTCTTTTCCAGTGCAGCGGCTCCCGATTAACTTTCTGAGCAGCCCTCCGTGCAAAACCGTTATCCTCACCTTCCGTCCCTTAGAATAACAACATTTGACGTTTCTCATGCTGCAAATCTCTTGTAAGAGGACCCCTAAGCGTATCGGACAGAGCTATTCTCCGAGCCAGGAAGGGGTGTGGGGTAGCCCCCATCCTATCCTACAAAGAACCGGTGGCACTTTGTGTTCTTTCCCCCTATCTTGGCTTCCTTCTTTTTCTTTTTAATAGAGTGCTTTTTTTTCCAGGGGGAGGGGGGAGGAAGGCGAGAATTAAAATAAGAATCGAAAAGAGCCGGCGGTCCTCCCCTACCGCTCCGACAATGGTCGGCGCCGAGCTGGGAAAGCGTTGCGCATGCGCAGGGCCGGGCGGCAGAAAGACCGGGAGGACGTTGAAGAGCAAGAGGAGGAAGAAGGAGGAGGCGGCGGCGAGGGAAAGAAAATGGCGTCGACGGGTGAGGCGAAGCCGGGCCGGGGACTGCAGGGACGGGGCGAGGGGGGCGCCAAGAGCCTCGAGGGGTGGGGGGAGAAAAGCGACAGGGACCCCGAAATACCTTCCCGGGGGGGGGGAGGAGAAGGAAGAGGCAGCGCGTCGGGAGGGAGTTGGTGGGTGGCCGTTGAAGGCCTCGCCGGGGGGGGGGAGGGGAGGAGAAGGTCGAGGCGGCGGGAAGCGCGCGGCCTGCAGGCCCGCCCGCCTGCCTCCGTTAGCTTCCCAACCGAGGGAGGGAGGTGACGCCCACCGTATCCCCCCCCTTTGTTGTTGCAGCTTATGGATTTTCCGACATTTTTTTTTCCCTTTCAATTTTGCTGTTGCTTTTACTCCCCGCGGGGCCTTTTTTAAACAATGCGTTCGTAGGCGATGTTCTTATCTTACGTATATGTCGTCTTTTTACACTAAGGCGGCATAGGAATAGCGTGAAGGTGCATCTCTTCCCCCCCCCCCGCTTTAAGAGTGAAAGTGTATGAATGTGGGGGGGTGTTGAAGTGTGTGTGGCTGGGGTTAAGAGGCTAAAAATTACAAGGAGTAGGAGCGGGGATAGGGAGGGGGGGTGGAAGGGAACGAGAAAAGTACGATGTACAAACAATGTATGTTGAATAAGTAATAGATGTTAGAAACTTGTATAAAAAGAAATAATAATAAAGAAGTGTGTGTGGGTTGCTCGCTCTCATGCACGCACGCTCTTCCCGTGTATTTTCTACAGGGTCGTGGATGGGGGGTAGGTTAAATAAGATAAATGCGACCCCATTTTTTTTTTAAAGTTTTGAGATGTCTCGAAAATTTGCCTGGATGGTGCCCATCGTGAGTTTTTTTTTTTTAAATCATGTTTAAAGCTTAGCTCGCAAGAATGCTGGGAGGCCGCCATTCGCACTTAACGTTTTCCCGGACCCGCGTTGGGCTAAAGGCCCCATTGATCTTGGCGGCGAAGTCAAGCACGTGTTTTCTCGCGTTACTCCTCCCCTCTTGAAACCTGCGAGGTTCTGGGTAGCTGTGCGTAGATGCTTCGATTTACCTTTCTTTGGAGAGGTCTTAATTCTTCAGCGTTGATAATTATTATAATAAACCCATTGGCTATCACACATTATGCAATGCAACAAATCAGCAAGATGAAGACAGCAAAAGGTGGGGGGGGGAATCCGTGTGTGCAGAGTAGCATTGTTTAAGTAGAAGAAGAGTTGGTTTTTATATGCCGACTTTGTCTACCACTTAAGGAAGAATCAAACCAGCTTACAATCGCCTTCCCTTCCCCACAACAGACACCCTGTGAGGTAGCTGGGGCTGAGAGAGCTCTAAGAGAACTGTGACTAGCCCAAGGTCACCCAGCTCGCTTCGTGTGTAGGAGTGGGCAAACCAACCCGGTTCACCAGATTAGCCTCCGCCGCTCATGTGGAGGAGTGGGGAATCAAACCCGGTTCTCCAGATCAGAGTCCACCGCTCCAAACCACCGCTTTTAACCACTACACCATGCTGGAATGGTAGTGGAATAGGAAATGGCTTTAACTTCAGTGCTGGAGTGTTAACTACTGTATTGCCTAAAAGGAGGGCATAAAAGATGTATCTCCAGTTGCCCCAGTCATACTAGACTTCAAGAGACCTTTCTGCCGCAACACTTGAGTACAAAGAGGCCATAGAATCATAGAATTTTAGAGTTGGAAGGGACCACCAGGGTCATCTAGTCCAACCCCCTGCACAATGCAGGAAATTCACAACTACCTCCCCCACACACCCCCAGTGACCCCTACTCGAATCAGAAGATGGCCAAGATGCCCTCCCTCTCTCCTTTGTTTCACTCACAAACTCATCCCTGTCCTTTAAAGGCCCCTTTACATTTCCTTTACTAGCTGGACTTATTGTTTTGCTTTTAATTTTAAAAAAAGGTCATTTCCTTCCTCTCCTCATGATTGTATAAACAGAATATTCTAAATACTTAGAAGGGTTAGTCCTGGCTCGAACTGTAGGGTCTCCCCTCTGATGGGAAGGGTCTGCTGGTCAAATGGGTATAGCAAAGTGGAGGCTTTTGAAGTGGGGTCACATTTTGGCAGAGGCCTTGTTTGTTGCATCAGATTCAGTTATTTTTGAAATTCTCTGTGGAATCGTGGTTTTTCAAATTAAAGAATGTTGATGGTATGTAAATGTTCAATATGATAAGCACAACTGGAAATCAGGATATTTTCTTGGAGGGCAAGCTGAAAAATTGATGTGGGGGAAATCGTGTCAGGTGGATCATTCTGTGGAAGCATGGATTAGGCCGGGTTCCTCAGCCTATTTGAGCTTGTGGTCACATTTGGAATTCTGTCATAGCATGGTGGCTGTAACAACAAAATGGCTGCCACAGTTTAACTTCAGTAACATTGTGCAGATCCTTGTGCTGTGTTGGCAGCTGCTGCCAAGGCAACATTTAAAAAAATCTGCACAGCCAATCAGAAGCCTTGCTGGGCAAAAGCCCAACCTGGTCCCGACCACTTCCTAAAACACTTGGTGGGCACCATAAAGTGTCGGCAAGCGCCATGGTGCCCATGGGCACTATGTGGGGACACCTGGATTAGGCCTTTAGGGTGAAGAATGCAAATATTACTAAACTGGGTGGTTGGAAGGAAAGGAGAATATATGTGCTACGAATTTTATGTGAGCTGTGGAGTATGTGTTCTAGGTGAACCAATTTAGTTCTGTTAAAGTTGTGGCAACTAAAGGCAGACATTATAGAGGAACTAACAGTTTCCTATTGAAGTGAAGGCCTGGTGACAGTTAAGATCACCTCGCAAATGTCCTAAGCTTGATTACTTCCAAGTAATTCCACTGCATTCAATTGTACTTCGAGAAGGTGTACTATGACTCACGTATGCAAATTGTGTGTGTGTGTGTTAAACGTGTGTGTGTGTGTGTGTGTGTAAAGTGCCATCAAGTCGCAGCCGACTTATGGCGACCCCTTTTTGGGGTTTTCATGGCAAGAGACTAACAGAGGTGGTTAAACACATGTCTACCTGAGAAGTATGTTGCTTGCCTCATTAAACTTTTCACTAGCACATTAGAAAACAGTGCAAGTGCTTGGCTCAGGTTGATAGAAATTGCACCTTCTGGCATGTGACCATTTATTCCATAGGTCAGTTGTGTAATCATTGTGAAACTGGCATCTTGATTGTAACTGATGTGTAATCTCAAGACCTACCATTCCTAAAAGACAAACTGCAGCTCAGACTAGTTACCGTAAGGCTTTCAGGATGTTAGGATCTTCAGCAACCCTTATCCTCTCTGGCAAATAAAACAAGCAATGCATAATACAGTTTTTAACTAAAAGACCTTTATTACTATGTTGGTTGTTCCTAATTAGTGGGTAGAATCCCAGATTTAAAATTATAAGGACTTCTTTAATAAAGGTTGTTTACTAAGAAGTGGGCATCCAGTAATACACTGAAGTTCTCTCTTGTTAATCTTAACTGAATCCAAACTGTTGATATTTCATAGAATCATAGAGTTGGAAGGGACCACAAGGGTCATCTAGTCCAACCCCCTGCACAATGCAGGAATTTCACAACTACCTCCCCCACATACACCCAGGGACCCCTACTCCATGCCCAGAAAATGGCCAAGATTCCCTTCCTCTCATGAACTAGGGAGAGGGAGGGCACCTTGGCCATCTCCTGGGCATGGAGTAGGGTTCCCTGGGTGTGTGTGGGGGAGGTAGTTGTGAAATTCCTGCATTGTGCAGGGGGTTGGACTAGATGACCCTGGTGGTCCCTTCCAACTCTATGATTCTATGAAATATCAACAGTTTGGATTCAGTTAAGATTAACAAGAGAGCACTTCAGTGTATTACTGGATGCCCACTTCTTAGCAAACCACCCCCTTTATTAAAGAAGTCCTTACAATTTTAAGTTTGTGTGGTACAAAACACACAGTTCTCATTGGCAGATATTATTCCAAACATGGCCAACAAGCATAACCAGAAATTAATATTAGACAAACTTGCAGTGACTACTTTGTTAAAATCCACAAATACTTTTTCTCCATTTTAGCATTTAATCTGTCCTGTGATTCAAACACATATGCAGTCTGATTTAAGCCACCTGATACAGCAGTGGTTTTCAGAGGTGTAATTTGTACAGCGTCTTTTGTCACATGATATAAAAATGCAATCCCTTCAAACAATAAAGGGCCCAAAGAAGATCAGCACAAGAGGAAAAAGGGAACCCCAGTGCGAGCACCTCAATAAAGCAACACTTGGATTTAGAAAAGAAAGCTGCAAACTTTTATTACTAGTAAACACCAAAAAACTTTTTTGTTTCATCAACTCAGCTTTGCCGTGAGTTATACATATTTTTTAAACCCACATATCTATGAGATGTATGCAGTCAGGAAGCTTATTGAAAGTCACAACCTTCTGGCAATACCTAACAAGTCCAACCCAGAGGGGTAGCCATGTTGGTCTGCTGCAACAAAAACCAATACAATGCAGCATTGTAAGAGTCCACAAAGTCTTTATCTTAGCATAATCACACATCACAATCTCTTCAAACACTCCAAATGGCCAGAGCTGATTTTGACTATCAAATGCAGGGAATCTGGGTTGAAATAACTTCCACTGGTAAATTGCCAAATTACACTGAGGCCTAATTGTCAACCTTTCACAAAAGAACAAGTCAGCAAACATTATTGTTAAGAATGCCACACACAGCATTCTTAAATAGAGCACAGTTCGCTTCTGTTGGGGGTAGTACCTGTTCTTCGAGTTTCTTAAAGCTTTACTTCATGTATGTATTTTAAAAGAGCATATATATCCAAAAATGTAGTCCAGTTTGAGTTACAATATTCTGTCTTACAATATGTGATTGGTGCTGGAAGATTTAGAGTCATCTCTGCAGGGGAGCAGCTCCAAAAAACACACATCAAAATGCATGTCTCAGAGCTTTGTCAATGTGGAAATGATTAATTCTATCTACGCAGTTGGTGACAGAATAAAGTAGAAAGTGCCTGGTCCATTTCTCACTGAGAAATATGAACATACACTAGCTCACACTAGCTCACATATCACTATGTCCCTGGATTTTAATCCAAATGTTTTAGCATGGGTCGTAGTTAAATTGTTCCTAGCTTCTTGTATTTTGAAAGTAAATGACTGTTGTCTTTTTGGTGCCTTTGTATCTTTCACTCACCAATTTTGAACAACTTGACATTTGAACTTAGTAGTATTATTTTGGGCAGAGTTGGGAGTGAATGTGTTTGCAGTTCTTGGGTTTAATACCCAACACCTAGGATTAGAGTGCCATTAAACATATTTGCCTGGAAAAAATAATTTTATGGCTGTGTGTCATTGTTTAGCAAAAATGAATGGGAGTGGGGGAGAAATTTCAACCCAGAATAAACCAGGTAACCGAAGAGGTTGAAAAATGAAGAAAAACTTTATATATAGAAAAGTTAGTTCCAAAAAAGCTAACGTATCAAATCACAGAATCTGTAATCAAATTGTAAATATTAAAAAATGCATAAAAAATCATCCACTTTGGTTACATATATAGGTGCCTTCCCCTACTGTAACTTTTTTGTAGAATTACAGTTATAGACATAGTGATACATATTACCTACTTAACAACGAAGAGATACCTTCCAGATATAAAAAATGTTTACATGGAATGGGTATGAGTAATTATATTTAGTTAACAACCTAAAGAATTACCGTATTTTTCGCTCCATAGGACGCACCGCTCCATAAGACGCACCTAGTTTTTAGAGGAGGAAAACAAGAAAAAATCTTGTTTTCCTCCTCTAAAAACTTGTCTTATGGAGCGAATGCCAGCTGGGTGTGTGCGCGTCGGGACGGCGCGAGCCGGCGTTCCCCGCCCCGACGGCCAGCTGGGAGGCAGGCGGGGCGCACAGAGCCGGTGGGGTGCGCTGGAACGGGGCGCACAGAGCTGGCTCGCGTCATTCCAGCGCGCCCAGCCGGCTCTGTGCGTACATTCGCTCCATAAGACGCACAGACATTTCCCCTCACTTTTGAGGAGGAAAAAAGTGCGTCTTATGGAGCGAAAAATACGGTATATTTTGCTTTTTATTTTTATAAAATACTCACACAATTAGTCTGCTTTCTTTTCAGTGCTTTGGTCAGGCATGTTGTCATTTTAATAAATACATTGTATGGCACCATTGAGGAAGGCCTCATGGCCAAGACTCATTTAGTGTTCATCTATTTTATGTTATTAATAACTGTAGCTGGTCATAGGAAAGATGCTTGTAAATGTGTGACATCCCCATGTGTATAAATGTTTAAGAACATTGCACTAGGGGAAGGTACCTATATATGTAACTAAAGTTGATTGATTTTTATGCAGTTTTTAATATTTATAATTTGATTAAAGATTCTGTGATTTAATACAATTTTATGGTAATGACATTTTTAATTGCTCCAGCTTCTATTGTTGAAAAATAGCACAAATTTTCAAATCTTGGGGGTGCTTTTCAGTTGAAAAACAGAAGGTAGGTGTAACAGATTTTTGAGCTCGTTGATATATTGAATGGTATCCCCCCTCTCTTATGCTTGGTTTTTCTGTTTTATCACCCACAGATTATAGTACCTACAGCCAAGCAGCAGCAGCCCAGCAAAGGTAAGTTGGCTTCTATGAGAATGAAAACAGCATATTCTGCAAGAAAACCTTAAGACTTCTTTCAGTGTAATATGCATTTTAAGGACACTCTGGAGATGTCATTACAAGTGCACTGTTCTGAGTTTTTTTGTTTTCACTGTCTTGAAAATGTTTCTTCATCATTGTATTCCTTCTGCATCTTCACATTTTGTATTCTTTTTACAGCTACACAGCCTATGCAGCTCAGCCAACTCAAGGATATGCACAGACCACCCAGGTAAAATATAACAGTCAATTATTTAAGCAACCAAAACGACTAAGCAATCTAAAATATTTTATTGTATGGCTTATTAAAACTGCTTAAAAGGTGCATTTCCATAGCCATTCTATAAGTGTTTAAAAGTTGCTATTTTGGAATCTGGAGGTTGCTGCTTCTGCATCATTATCACTCCTGGCTCCTCCTCCTATTATGACAGCCGCCATACTGGTCATCTTTAGAAACACATCACCCTGCTGCTGTGATGGCTGTCAGGCTTGTTTCCAATTGCAGCATGCCCGTTTCCGTGCAAAGGGGAAAATTAAAATATTCAGGGACTTCACTGCAGAAATGAAATACCGTAAAAGATAGACTATCAAAAAAAATAAACCAAAAATTTTTACTTTTGAGGAAGTTAAAGGTTAGCTGCATATAACCACTGAGGGATTACAGCTGCTTGTTTGTTGGTAAGCGCTAGTGTCCTTACCTCTGACGAGGCTGTCTTTATTGCATTTATTTTTAAGTGCCTGGCATGCAACTCTTGGCTCCTTTGTGTGACATGACACGATGTTGGTCAGTACAGCTGGTGAATGACAAAACAGAGTGAATTGAATAGGCCAAGAGCGCTTGTAGTTTTTAATGGACTTCCTGCTATACACCTGTCTTGTGGTTCTTTGTGGGTTTTCGTATTTGCATGGCGCTGTTGACCTATTTGCCTGAACAGGACAAAGTAGAAGTGAGATTTCTCAATTTCTTTCCTATTATGTATGATTACAGGCTTTTTGATTTGACATTTGCCATTGAAAATCTTGTGTGTGCAATACCAAGTGAAATCCTTTCCCTCTGTATGGCAGGCCTATGGGCAGCAAAGTTATGGGACTTACGGACAGCCTACTGATGTCAGCTACACCCAGGCTCAGACAACTGCGACTTACGGGCAGACTGCATATGCAAGTTCTTACGGGCAGCCTCCAACTGGTATGTTTGTGCTTCCTACCTTGCAGCCTGAGTTCCATTTCATTGGAGGAAGGAAGATTAAACTCTTGGAAGGTTGGGAAAGTTATGCCTGAAAGGGAATTTAACTTTAATATTATGAATAATGTGGCAAGCTGAGTCAAATGCAGATTGCAGCATTGCTGGCAAGATACTAAAGTTGTACTAATGGGAAGGGGAGTATTGCTATCTTTTGAGCCAGTACTGTGATTTTTCTAAATATTTCTACTGCTTGAGGGATAGAGTGATTCAGAGGGTTGCTTGCCTGTTCTGATGGTATGCCCTCTACTTCTTGTCTTGTGCTTTCCACAGTAGAAGGGACCAGTACAGGTTTGAATATCCTGCTCACTTTTGCATGGGAAATGCTGTTCATCCTGTCTAAATTTATGGTGTTAACCCTTTAGGCATTTTTATTCTAGTAACAAATCTTGTAATGTTCTATGCAGGACCATTCAGTTTTGCTCTACGCCATTTATACGCACCATGTCTCGGTAAAGATTGCAATTCATGACTTCTTTCTGAATACACAGTTGTATGGATATATCTCGTGAATCAAAATGACAATTGTGGCCTGACATATTCAACCTAACTGAACTTTGTGGTCTTTGCAGCTTCCTAAAGGGTGAACAGCATGAGTAGACATGTTCAGCACTTGCTACCATCTCTGCATGTTCCATGTTATTGGTTCTTCTTTCAGACATCTTATTTAATGTCATCATAAATGTTCTGTAAATTATTTTGCTTGTGCTGTTAAAATTGGAGTTCTGTCCATCCTAATGTTTTTATTTTAATGTCTTAAAAAAACGCAAAACTTTGAAAGATGTACAGTAATCACTTGATCCTATGGTTTGAATTAAAAATGCATGCAAGAACATTTTTGGCTAATAGCATCCAGCTACTGTTTGAAACAGCACGTCTTTTCCATCATACTTAAAATCAATATTTCTGTGTAGCAGATTATGAGCTTTTTAAAAGAGTGGTTGAGGCAGTTTGGACTGTGTCAAAAAATTGCATCATCACACTATTACTTTAAAATGCTTTCCTTTTTACCTTCACAAAACTGATAGTTGAATGGGGTTAGTTTTTAAAAACCTTCAGTTCTGCTAGAGCTGTCTTTTTGGAAATGGAATAGGTTCTCAGGTGAATGTCAAGAATATTCAGGGAGATATCTTGAGGCATCATGTCTTCTGTGTTCCTGGCATTTACTGCAAGGAACATCTGTTGGCTTTGATGCTTAGAACATTCTCTCTCCCCCTCCCATCTTCTGTATGCCTAGAGCAAAGCTGATTAAATGCTCATGATCACACTGTATGAAATATTTAGAAGAACTTTCTTACATTTACTAAAAGATGCAAATAGGTGGTTTACCTCTGTTTTTAATAGTTAAATTGCTAACTGAAGGTGCCAGAGTCCTTAGTTTACACACACAGAATTGAAAGCTGTGGGTGCAAGTGAAAGTATTTGGGAAAACATTTGTCTCGATCCCAGTATGGAGAAATGTAGGGGAAATTTTAATGTTGGGAAACGGCTTACCTTTGTCCAGAGACGCACCATTCTTTACAGTGGTGCTATAAAGCTTGGCTTGACTATCCCAGTTTACAGCAGGATATATATTGCAAGGACGTGAACACTTTAGGCTTCATTAGAAACACAACTATTTCTGAAGGATAATTTTGAGATCCACATTTTGGTAGCTGAAAAACTATTTCAGGTGTAGCCCAGTGGCTTGAACAAGTGCAGGTGCAATTTTTGATCCTTTTTCCTGCTGCTTAGGGACATATGAGGCAGTCCGTCCCCCGACCCTTCCCCTCGTCCCCCGGTGATAGGAATCGTTTCTTGGTATTTCAGCCACTATTTCTAAGCTCAGGCTGTATATAACCTTTTTGTTTGTGTTTTCCATACTGTTGATAGTTTGTTTTGCCAAGTTGCTTAGTATTCTTTAGGGTATAAACACTTCTTCTAGCATCATCTCTTAATATTAAGAATATTTGTGATTGTTTTGGGAAATAACATTGTTTTATTCGATACATTCCAAATAGCACTAATGTATGCAACATTATAATACATCTATAGTAAATTGAAGTTTGAGGATAGTTACTGCATGCTCAATTTTTCTGCATTTGTGTTGGCAACAATTTTGTTTAATGGTTCAGTTTCCTGAGTTTTGACATCTTTGTTCCTGTATTGTGGGATAAAGGATCATTTTTGTGTGATATATAAATAGTCTTGGGAGTTGGTAAACCTTTCAAGATGTTTACCTTACAGAAATGTTTGGCAAAGTGTTTGCCTATAGAGCTGGGTCTTGTGGGTGAAATTATTTCAGTTGTTTCTCTTCTAATTTTCTGTGTAATCTTTTCAAAAGCCTCTGGAGTTCTGTGTTGCCTAAATCTTTACCTTCAATGTTAATGACCCCTGACCAGAATTTGCTAGTTTATGTTATTTATAAATTGGTTTCTGGTTAAAGGCTGCACTTGAGCATAGAACTTATTTTGAGTCAGTAGCTTTCAGTTCAGTGATTTGAATAGTGATTTGGACAGCCTTATTTCACCATTGTCTGACAACAAGTTATTTCCTATGGGATGAAGAATTTCATGAACAGATTGATGGAGTAGCTATGGGAAGTCCACTCAGTCCAGTAATAGCAAACTTTTACATGGAATATTTTGAAAAGACATCATTCGAATCGGCACCTTACAAACCTACAGTCTGGTTCAGGTTCGTAGATGACACATTTACTATTTGTAGCCATGGTGAAGAAAAATTAATGGACTTTCTAAACCATCTTAATAATATCCATCCAAACATTCAGTTTACCATGGAAAAGGAAATTGAGGGTAAACTCCCATTTCTTGATACCCTTGTCATCCGTAAAACTTTCAGTTAGGTCACAAGGTCTACCGGAAACCAACTCACACAGATCGCTACTTACACAAAAACTCCAACCACCACCCCCGACAGAAAAGAGAAATAATCAAAACATTAATGCACCGTGCAAGACAGATCTGTGAACCACAGTTTCTCAAGGAAGAAACTAATCATCTAAATCACACACTGCTAGCAAACGGCTATTCCAAGAATGAAATCAGAAGGGCCATTAAACCAAACAAAAATCAGAAAACTCAGGAAAAACAGTCTTCCATAGGAAAGGTATTTTTGCCATTTATTAAAGGAGTCACTGATAGGATGGAGAAACTTTTGAAAAAACATAACCTACAGTGTTTAAACCCACCAAGAAAATACAACAAATGCTACGATCAGCCAAAGACAAAAGAGACCCCCTCACCTCTGCAGGAGTATATCTTATACCTTGCAGCTGTGGACAAGTTTACATCGGGACAACAAAATGCAGCATACAAACAAGGATAAAAGAACATGAAAGATACTGCAGACTGGGCCAACCTGAGAAATCAGCAGTGGCTGAACATGGATTGACACAAACAGGACACAGGGTCTTATTCCAAGACACTGAAACACTGGACAATTCTACCAACTATTTTGTCAGATTGCACAGAGAAGCCATTGAAATTCATAAACATCACAACTTTAACAGAAAAGTAGAGAGTTTAAGAATGAATAAGGCTTGGCTTCCTGTCTTGAAAACCTCCAGACTAACAAAGACTACAGTCAACAATAGCCATGCAGATTAGCTTTGGATTTCACACATTAACAGATCACTTCAGGATACAATGGTTCCATATTAACATACCACACCCTCATCAGCACATTATCTTGATACTTACAGGACAATGGTTAGCACATTACCTTTGTTACTTTTTGCAGGACAATGATTCAGCTCAAACCCAACCCCTTTCTGACTATATATTACTCTTCCTACACACTTGACACTGAGAGACACTGTCCTTCAGTGTTACTCCTCTGAAGATGCCTGCCACAGCTGCTGGCGAAACGTCAGGAAAGAAAATACCAAGACCACGGTTACACAACCCGGATAACCTACAAGAGCCAATGAACTCTGACTGTGAAAGCCTTCGACAATATTTTGATTTGAATAGTGTTTGCTCAATAATGTAGTTAGTCAATTTTAAGTGTGCTTTTAAAAGAAGACCCTGTTGCAGCCCTTATCTGGTCACTGTGGGATGTGTGCTGATACTGTGGTTTCCATTTCGGTCTTCTCAAAGTACCAGGGAATGAAATCTTGTGCACATTTCTGTCTTAATGGCTAAATACATTGTCTTTTAGAGAGGATGTTGTGTTTGCATTACTCCTGTGATTGTGTAGCTGCCACCCACATAGCAAGTACTACATTCGGCTGCAGTCATACTTGTTTTAGTTGGATTGTAGCTACTGCAGGCATCCATTTTAAAGTGATACATAGTTTGAATGCAGCCTTACCAAAGATATGGTTGTGCCAAAACCTGGTTTACTTACTCCATGAACAAAGGTTGTTGTTTTTTACTGGTGGTGGGGAGCAGGCTCAAGAATAACCCATTCCCTCACAAGTTTGATAGAGCCCCATAGTATGAATGAGAAATTCCATTTAAAATGGCAACGGACACTTTACTACATTGTGTTTGAAACCAGACTGCTAAAAATCTAGCCACTGTGCTACTTAGTAAGTGAATTGAAAATTATGTTGTGTACTAGATAGAGGAGCTGTCTGTTCCACAGCAGCAGAAGAGGAGGCTGTGGCATCTTGGGAACCATGTATTTTTGTGTAGTTGCAGTTTGCTAGGGCTGCAGTCTAGCTGCGTCAGCGATGGTTTGTGAAGGGCATTTTCTGGGCTGATTCTCTTCTGATATACACGGTTATTAGCTTTGGCAGAGTCCTGTGAGCACTTTGAAATACTCTGTTTTGGAGGTAGAGGCCGTATTATCTCTCCGATTAATTCTGCTAGGTATTTTTGTTGAAGCTAGGGAAGATGCTGTCCCTTCCACGCAAAGCATAAATCCTTTGTTTCCAGGCTTCCTTGACTTCAAAGGGGAGGTTCCATTGGGGCCTTATATGATGTGTGCGTAAACACACAAAGTAATGAGAAGTACCAGTATGTAAGTATCTTATTATCTGTCTTCCAGGCTATACTGCTCCAGCTGCCCCCCAAGCTTACAGTCAGCCTGTCCAAGGGTATGGAACTGCTGCTTACGATGCAACCACAGCCGCAGCTACTACCACCCAGGCTTCTTATGCTGCGCCATCTACTTATGGGACCCAGCCTGCCTACCCCACTTATGGGCAGCAGCCAGCAACATCTACAGCTGCAAGGTACCATATAAACAAACGTCAACTAAGTAAAGTTTTGACCTATGGGGAGATAAATATGTCTCCCAACAATTACATGCCTCTCCTACCCCTCTGTTTTACTGCTGCTTTGCTGTGCCACCTGCTTTCTCATGAAGGCGTTTGGATTTAATGCCCTCCATCTCTTAGTACTGCATTAATGTAATAGAACACAAATGAAGTTCTGTCAAGCGCAGTGTGAAAAAAACTATTTTTACTCTGCATCATAAAATTCTAGATAGGTGTGATTAGTATTAAATTAAAGCATGGTAACCAGTATGCCCATTTCCTATTAACTTCATACCTCTGCCTGTAACAAATTCTTAAAAGAGCATCACATGTTATTGAATCATACACAGATTAGGTATTTGCTAGGCACAAAAGGGCTCAGTTTAGAATTGCTTAACATTTGAAATATCTTAATACCACATAACAAGAGAAAACTAGGAAATAACTGAGAGCCAGTGTGGCTAAGTATTGGATGAAGGCAGTGGGTGCTCAGTCTGTACTGTGCCTTGAAACTCACTGGATGACTGTGGGCCAGTCACTCTCAGCCTCCCACTCAGGATGGCTAGTGTAAAATGGGCAGGGGGAAAGTGTGTTTCCATCCCTGAGCTACCTGGAGGCTTGAAATGTGAATAAATTGCAGTCTCACAGTTATTGCTATGATTTATCAAGTTATTTAAATGACATTTAAGACAGGCCTGTGGATATTGTGTATTTGGATTTCCAAGAAGCTTTTGACAAAGTCCCCCACCAAAGACTGCTAAGCAAACTTCATAGTCACGGGATAAGAGGACAAGTCCTCTTATGGATTGAGAGCTGGCTGAAAAATAGGAAGCAGAGAGTAGGAAACAATGGTCAGTTCTCACAATGGCAGGATGTGAGCACTGGGGCGCCTCAGGGATCTGTGTTGGGACCAGTACTTTTCAACCTGTTCATCAGTGACCTGGAGTTGGGGTTAAACAGTGAAGTAGCCAAGTTTGCAGATGACACCAAATTATTTAGGGTGGTTAAAACAAAATCAGATTGTGAAGAGCTCCAGAAGGATCTCTGCATACTGGAAGAATGGGCATTAAAATGGCAAATGAGATTCAATGTGAGTAAGTGTAAAGTGATGCATATTGGGGCAAAAAATCCCAACTTCACATATACACTGATGGGATCTGTGCTGACAGCGACAGACCAAGAAAGGGATCTTGGGGTGGTAGTGGATAGCTCAATGAAGATGTCAACCCAGTGTGCAGCTGCCGTAAAAAAGGCAAATTCCATGCTGGCCATAATGAGACAAGGAATCAAGAATAAAACTGCTGATATCATACTGCCCTTGTACAAATCTATGGTGAGACCACACTTGGAATACTGTGTACAGTTCTGGTCACCACACCTAAAAAGATATTACAGAGCTTCAGAAGGTACAGAAAAGAGCAACCAAAATGATTAGGGGACTAGAGCAACTGTCCTATGGGGAGCGGTTAAGACGCTTAGGGCTGTTTAGCTTGGAAAGAAGGCAGCTAAGGGGAGACGTGATAGAGGTCTATAAAATTATGCATGGTTTGGAGAGAGTGGACAGGGAGAGGTTTTTCTCCGTCTCCCATAATACTAGAACACGGGGTCATCTGCTAAAGCTGGAGGGTGAGAGATTCAAAACAGATAAAAGGAAGTATTTTTTCACACAACGCTTAGTAAAATTGTGGAACTCCCTTCCCCGGGATGTGGTGATAGCTGCCAGCTTGGAGGGCTTTAAGAGGGGAGTGGACATATTCATGGAGGAGAGGGGTATTCATGCCTGTTAGTTAGAATGGATACTAGTCATGCTGCATACCTATTCTCTCTAGTATCAGAGGAGCATGCCTATTATTTTGGGTGCGGTGGAACACAGGCAGGATGGTGCTGCTGCACTCGTCTTGTTTGTGGCTTCCTAGAGGCACCTGGCTGGCCACTGTGTGAACAGACTGCTGGACTTGATGGGCCTTGGTCTGATCCAGCAGGGCCTTTCTTATGTTCTTATGTTCATTTCAGAGGATGATAAAATACCTTTTGACCGACTAGCAGTCAGTGAGTTCACATTGTTAGCAAAACAATCTTAACACTTGCTGGCTTGCATATAATTTATATAATTTACAAAGTTAATCCTGATGTGCATTGGTATTCTTATAGACAGAATGTGTACTCTTGATACAAGGTATTGCCTCATTGCTGAATTTAATTTTTAGACCCCAGGATGGCACTAAGCCTGCTGAGACTAGCCAGCCTCAATCGAGTACAACAGGCTACAGCCAACCCAGTCTAGGATATGGACAGAGTAACTACAGTTATCAGGTGCCTGGCAGTTATCCCATGCAGCCAGTTACTGCACCTCCATCCTATCCTCCCACCAGGTGAGTCTTCCTAATGCTCATTTTGTCCCCATAGAATAATGGTCAGTGTCCTGTCATGGAAAAAGTTAGTGTTATTCCATATATGGATGATGCTTTAGGTCTTGGTTAGAAGCGACCAACTTCTTTTACATCTAATATCCCTTGGCTGTATGGAGGATCGTCAGTTGTCATTCTTTTTAGTATCCATTGACATGGCATGAACGTCTGGACCCCTGCTCCTTAGAGTGATACTGCAGATATTGAAGAAATCTTCAGGGAGTGGGAGTTTCAGCTAATTCTAGCATGTGATACTGTTTGGCTTCTGAATGTGAACAAGAGCTGTTGGCTTTGCTACAGTCTGCCATGGCAGGTTACCTGAAGGCTGCCATACTCTAAAAGCTGATATACTTAGGGAATCATTCAGCACTCATTCTCCTGCCTTCAGGTTTGCTGAGATCAAGAGAAACTGGGTTGTAAAGGAATTGCTTTCTAAATGAATGCAGCAAAGTGGGAGGGTATCGTAAGGTATTAAAAGCTTGGAGGTAAATAGCTGTGTTAATAGGCTAGTAAAAAAAAGTCTGGAGGATATGGGCGGCAAAAAAATAATCCAAAACATTACAGGGGTCCAAACACAAACAATACCACTTGTGGTATTGAAGTGACTACATAAAAGATCAGTGCTTGATAACCAACAACGAATAAATCCCCACACTGGTTTGAGCATCCTTGATGGCCATACCAAAGGGATTATTTTCTTTCCAAATCTCTGTTGATTGATGAAGACGATATGATGTCATTTCTGGTGCTAATTAACTGGTTTTCTGTGTTGTGTTGTCTCATCAGCCTAGGTAACCGTTTTGGCTTTTATGCCCGTCTACGCTGAGATAGTT
The DNA here is from genome assembly GCF_029931775.1 of Euleptes europaea. Lineage (NCBI taxonomy): Eukaryota > Metazoa > Chordata > Lepidosauria > Squamata > Sphaerodactylidae > Euleptes > Euleptes europaea. The sequence continues at coordinate 44,730,862 of NC_079324.1, forward strand.
TTAACTGTCGCTGTTTTACTAAGAGCTGTTTCCTCTGAAATGTCTTTTCAGCTATTCCTCATCACAGCCAAGTAGTTATGATCAGAGCTCTTACTCCCAGCAGAGCACCTATGGGCAGCAAAGCACCTATGGGCAGCAAAGTAGCTACGGACAGCAGTCGAGCTACGGACAGCAGCCCCCCACTAGTTACCCACCTCCAACTGGATCCTACAGCCAGGCTCCGAGCCAGTACAGCCAACAGAGCAGCAGCTATGGGCAACCAAGTGAGTTGTAAACCGTCCTTTGCACTAGCAGTGAGCCCAATGGAACCTCTAAATCTGTACTTAACAGGAGCTTTCAGAAATCAAAACTTCCAGATAAAAAACCTAAGTTATTTTTGTGATTGAATCGCCTGCTTCAGCTAGCCCCTATTTAATTTTTGCATATCCCCCCCCAGTTTGACCAGCTGAATTGCCAGCCTTACTGTCCTCCCCTCCCAATAATGGTTTTGTATAGTGTCTAATTAGGCATTTTACAAATAATGTTCAGGCTTGGTCTACCAGAATGCTTAGTCCTCGGGGTGGGGGGACTATTGGGGGGGGATATGATTAAAAGATGCCTGCTTATGCCCTTGCTTGAATTTAGTCATAGTATTAAGAGGTTGATCTGTAGGGATAGCCACAGGGCATAGCAAAGTACAGGAATGTAAAGACAGCTGAAATGGCTAGTTTACAGGTGGTTGCCAATTCTGGATGCATATCTGGTAGTTGTCCTAATGACTTGTCTTTACTGTAGACCATTGGTAGCAGCTGCATGATAAAATTTAATTTTTTAAAGCATTTATTAATGTTTCTGCCTTGTGGAACTCAAGGCACTTTACAATATAAACAATAGAACTAGAACATGGTCTGAAGAGGTGCGCAGGGTGAAAACGAATGGCATTTGCGATTTCCTCAGGTTCATTCCGTCAGGACCATCCCAGCAGCATGGGTGTGTATGGCCAGGATTCTGGAGGCTTTTCAGGCCCAGGAGAAAACCGGAACATGAGCGGCCCTGATAGTCGGGGCAGGGGCAGAGGGGGCTTTGATCGTGGAGGCGTGAGCAGAGGTGGGCGGGGAGGAGGCGGCCGCGGCGGAATGGGGTAAGAGCAAACCTTTTCTTCTTCTCACCTAATTTGGTTTTTACCCAATAGGGTGTTGCAGTGCAAAGAAGGGCTGAAAGATGTAAATGCAAAATCACTTCTCCATGGAGAATGTCTATTAATAGCAAGTAGATATACTACTAGTTAATCCATGGAAGCACCTTGCAAGGGGAACTAGGAGCAGGATGTATTTTGCCTGCAGTTGATCGGGGCTTGGAGATCAGAGTTCTGGGTATTAAAATTGCAAAGCTTTCAGCTCCCTTCATGGTTAAACAGAGGGAAAATCCTCTGTGGGTTTAACAGTCTTTGGATTGAACACACACACACAAACCCCTTCCAAAGAAGTCCACCTGTCATGCTCCCCCCCCTTTTCACTGGGCTTTGATATTGCAGGTATGTACAATGGTGTCTGCTGCTTTTATAAGGCATTTTCTTGCCCTAACAGTGTTTGCTCTTGGCAGTAGCTCTTTGAGCTAGTGTTGAAGCTGAATGGATGGTGATGAATTACTCTCTTGAAGCCCAGCGCTCTAGTGTGACCACTGTGTGTGTGCAGGTTGCTTTAGGACTAGAAGAGAAACAAGCACGGTGCTAAAAGACCTGTTGAGTCTGAACACAGCTCCCCATTGGAGCTCTCAGGTGTTCTAAATCAGTTTGGCCATTGTCACTGGCAGAATCTGGTTTGGGAAGCCTGTTTGGTCAGGTTCAGTTACCTTTTACTGGCTTATTGTGGTGTGGTCAAAGAGTATATGAAAAGTGCCTTTGTGTGTGTGTTCCATCCATCTAAATAACATAGTTTAAAGCTCTGCAGAGTGTTCACTATAAAAAGTTAAGGGGGTGTGGGTGCACAGATGATTTGCAGTGAAAACTGGTTGCTGTTGCTTACGTCACAAACACATTTCACCCAGCAAATTTGCAAAAGAGTCACTCTGCATAGTTTGACTAAATGTATCCAGATGGTTTGAAATCTTTATTGAAGTCCAACTGCTTTTGTTTTAAACCCTGTTCAGTTAATGACCAAGCCTTTTTTAACATGTTGAAGAATAACCCTTTCAAGATTGGCTTTAATGGAAAAGGGCTCCGTAGTTGTGTATAAAGATTTCATCTGTAAGGTATTCCTAGATGTGTTTAAAGTAGACGTAGACACTTGAAATAACCATCATCACATCTCTTATTTTAAACCATCTTTAGCCCTTTACAATGCAGGGTACACCCTTTTCACATTTGTAAGCAAAAACTGCTCCTGTAAAATCAATGCCAACTGTTTAGACTGTTAACTGGGAAGGGGAGTTCTCATTCTGCTATGGGGCTGCAGTTTTTCTACTGCCCAAGTAGGCTCAGTAAGGCAGTAAATTAGTCATCGAGGAGCAGGATAGGGGAACTTTGCCCTTTAATCATGGTGTGGTGATGCATTTCAGTGTCTCTCTCCTGCAGGTAAGGAGCCCAATGTTCTTAACATGCCCTTTTTCATTGCCTCAATATTTTTATATTTTCACTGGCTGTTAAACATGGAAACTTTTTAACATGCTTTGTCGCATTTATATGCTACAGGTTACAAAGTGAGAGCCTTGTATACACTTCAGTACTTAAAAAGTACCCGTACTCAGTACTCAGCCGGCAGCATAATGAAAAGTGGGACTAGACACGGTGTCCATATGGAGAGGAAAAAATATACATAGAATATTTTTAACCAAATGTGTTCATTGTATAAATGGAAATCTTCTGTAACTTTGGTAACTGCATACAGTACTTGATGTTTGGTAATGAAATTAGAGGGGAGGTGTAAACTTTAGAATTGTGTAACATTAAAAGTGTAAACATCTGTTAAAGGGAAACATTACAGATAATGTACTTTAACAAAAGAAGCAAAAAGCTGCATGCGACAGCTTGGAATTGTGTACAGTAAATCTTTGACGGATTAAAGGTGCAATACTTGCTGATCGATTGCGGTCCTTCTCCCTCCTCTTAATTCTGTACAGATCATTCCTTTTTTTATTCACTCCCCAGTGCCGTTTTTGGTGGCACTTGTCTAATCAGACACAAATTCCCCCACAAGTTAAAAAAGCTGTGATGTCACCCTGTATTAAATTTAAAGGCACTGATTTTTGTGGTGTTTTTTGTGTTGTGTCCGCAAAGCTGCACCCCTAGACCTTTGAACCCTGGCGTATTCTGTAAGCTCTTCGTTCACAGACACTGTTAAATCCGGTAGTGAGACCTGATTGTATGGAGTTAGATGGAAAGATTTAGTGACTGTCATCAGAATTGTGTTCTAGGGCTTGCTGTTTTCTACTTGTTTTTCCAAACTGTTAAATGTTTAAAGGTTCTCCAGGGACTTGGTTTGTTCCCCATTCACAAGAGGCTGAGGGTGCAACTTTGTGTATGCATGATGAGGAGGGAGTTGACTAGCAGGCAATCTTTGTTTTCACAATAAAAATGAAGAGGCTCAGTTTTTATTTTTTGTGGCAAGGTATTGCATTGTTAATACCAACAAAAGTGTCCAGCTGCCAGAGCGGGGTGTCCAAGCCCAGGCAAGCAAAGGTTATGTGTGTAAAGGAGATTTGAACAAGCTGCCCTGAAGAAAGGCCTAGTGACGAGATGAGAGACAGAAAGACAGACAGACAGATGCGTTGTTTGGATATGTTTAGCCAGTGCCCTTCTTCCCAGTGAGCCCCAGAGGCTCCGAGCGGTACTGGCTTATTAAAGGGAAAGGCCTTCATTTCTTCGTTTATCCCCCCAGCAGCGCTGGAGAGCGAGGTGGCTTCAATAAGCCTGGTGGTAAGTTTTTGAGCATTACAATGGGATAGTGTTAAAAAAATGCAGCCAGAAAATAAAAGCCATAAATAATTTGTTTTCATAAGTGGTTAAAATGCCATAACCAACATGACTTTTAATGGGTACTGCCGGCAATGCCTAGGGGTCTATGAGGTTTTAACCTACGGTTACAGAACAAAGGGTGATGAAGTTTTGAGAGAAACTACTTCTGTAATTTGGGGAAGGAGCCACTTAAGAGGTTTTGGTTTTTTTAAAAATTAAATAACGTTGGAAAAACGTGCACTGATTGGCCCAAGAAAAGCCCCCTTTAACCAAGTGTAATATCAGGTCATGGTTTTAAAAGGCTGCTAAAAATAGCAAGCTGATCCCAGCAACAAATAAAGGGTGTGCATTGCAAGTTTTTTTGCAGTGCAGGTCAATTTGAGTTTTAACACATGCCATCAAATGGCGGTTGTAAATAGGTAGTTGTATGTGTGTTGGGAACATAGCCTGCAAGGCGTGCACTAACAATGCCTTCTGTGATTTTTTTTTCCTGGGGCGGCAGGACACATGGATGAAGGACCAGATCTCGATTTAGGTAAATTGCTACAACAGTGAGAGAGGGCTCTCCATCTCCGCCACCTTGGTGGACTGCAGCCAATTTTCCACCTTACTTCAATTATTCTTTGCTTAAAATAAAATGTTGCTTTAAAAAAAATGGTATTTTTTCAAGGCTGATGCTGGAGAGGGGACATGTCAGACACTAAAGTTAATACTGAGCACTTTGTTCACATCTGTCTGCAAGTTCCCCCATGGCTTTTTAGAGTAGGGTGAAGGTGTTTGTATGGGGGAAGGACCCTTTACATTGCTGATGTGCTCTCTGGCTGATATGTTGCAAACAGCTAAGCTACAACTCAGAAGGGCTTCTTTGGTCTTGAATGCTCTAGGGCGCTGCCATATCATAGCCTCTCCCCCCCCCAGCTGTTTCCACTAACTGTGATGATTCTAGTCTAGCTGGGGTCTGTAATGGAAGTACAGAATACCCTCTGGGAAAGTAGCCTGATTACTTTAAGAGAAGAGCTGGGATCTGTGCCCAGTAGCCCTAAGAGTGGTTGGTTTCAGAGGATATTTTTCTGGTAACTCAGCTTTGTTGACAAATTTTATGTCCATAGGCCCATCTTTAGACCTAGATGACGATGCTGACAACAGTTCAGTGTATGTTCAGGGGCTGACTGACAGTGTGACCCTGGAGGACCTAACGGATTTCTTCAAACAATGTGGCGTTGTCAAGGTGGGTGACGGCACGGACTGTAGGCTGTGGTTTGTTTCAGATGGAGCCTCTTAGACTCAGAGTTGGAAGGACCACCAGGGTCATCAAGTCCAACCCCCTGCACAATGCAGGAAATTCACAACTACCTCCCCCCCCACACACACACAGTGACCAGAAGATGGCCAAGATGCCCTCCCTCTCATCATCTGCCTAAGGTCACAGAATCAGCATTGCTGACAGATGGCCATCTAACCTCTTCTTAAAAACCTCCATGGAAGGAGAGCTTACCACCTCCCGAGGAAGCCTGTTCTACTGAGGAACCACTCTTACTGTTAGAAAAGTCTTCCTAATGTCTAGATGGAAACTCTTCTGATTTAATTTTAACCTGTTGGTTCTGGGGCAACAGAAAACAACTCGGCATCCTCCTCTATATGACAGCCCTTCGAGTACTTGAAGATGGTTATCATGTCCCCTCTCAGTCTTCTCCTCTTCAGGCTAAACATACCCTGCTCCTTCAACCTTTCCTCATAGGACTTGGTCTCCAGACCCCTCACCATCTTTGTTGCCCTCCTCTGGACACGTTCCAGCTTGTCTACGTCTTTCTTAAATTGTGGTGCCCAAAACTGAACACAGTACTCTAGGTGAGGTCTAATCAGAGCGGAGTAAAGCGATACCATCACATCACGTGATCTGGACACTATACTTCTGTTGATGCAGCCCAAGAGTGTATTTGCCTTTTTAGTTAGCGCATCTGTGCTCCTTGGTAGAACTGTTGAATATTCAGCAGCTGTTTATCAGCTATTCCATGCGTCTTTCATCCCAGGACTCCCTTCCATTCAGGAATTTGAAAGCCATGGGCGCGGTTGTGATCTCCAAGCTAGCAATAAGGGGCAATGTGAAATGCTTAGGCCAGGGATGTCGAACTCATTTGTTACGAGGGCTGGATAAATGTCACTTGGTGGGGGCTGAGCCATGTCTCGCCAGCCCAGATTGAGGGGGGGGGCCTGCCTCAGCTGGCTCGCAGGCAGGATAAGAGCTCCCAAGTGGCCAGATCTGGCCCACGGGCCTTATGTTTGACACCTGTGGCTTAGGCAATTACCTTACAATAAACTTGATCTTTGAATGTTTTTGTAATCTTTAATTTTACAGCTTAATTCCAACAGGCTTCATAACCCTTAAAGTATGTGGCAGAAGGGGTGACTGCCTGGCTACAAGTTAGAATTCAGCCTCAACATTGCTTGTGTTTGTGTTTTTAACCCAGATGAACAAAAGAAATGGACAGCCAATGATAACAATCTACCTTGACAAGGATACAGGAAAGGCAAAAGGGGATGCGACTGTGTGCTATGATGACCCGCCCACAGCCAAAGCAGCTATAGAATGGCTTGATGGTGAGTGTACTAAACTGAGGCTGAGATAATGAAGGATTCAGAGGTTAGACACATCTAAAGGCATAGTTGTGCCACAAAGGCATTATTTATGCAGCAAGCAGAACTACGTATAGGTCTTGGGGATGATTCTACAGAAACAGTACAGAATGGTAGGTGTGTATATTAATGTGATTGTGGCTGAATGCATATGGGCAATGCCAGCTGAAATCTCGGGTGCCAGTGGTTGAGGGGGGAGGTATCAGAATCTGCCCTTTCCATGATAAAACTTTTGCATTGGGCTGATTATTTCAGTGGTGTTTCATAGTCTGTTGACCCCTTACCCTTTAAACACTGAAGTCAGTTTCTCCCCTCAGTAGAACTGACAAGTCTTCTTGCCTCAAAGATGAGCCTGTTTGGATAGATGCCATTTAAGTCCTTTCCCCTGTTGGAGATTTTGATCTTAATGTTTCTGCCTTTTGTGTTCCCAGGTAAAGATTTCCAGGGGAGCAAACTTAAAGTCTCTCTTGCTCGGAAGAAGATGCCACTAAACAGCGTGAGAGGAGGGATGCCTCCTCGTGAGCCACGTGGCATGCCTCCCCCTCTCCGTGGAGGTAACGATTGGACGTAATGTTCCTTGACCTGCAAACATTGACTGGCTATCAACCAGGAGGCTCTATGGTGTGCATGGAATTACTAAACACTTTTTTTCCCCAGGTCCAGGAGTTCCTGGTGGGCCAGGTGGTCCCGGTGGTCCAATGGGCCGCATGGGAGGCAGAGGTGGTGACAGAGGAGGTGGCTTTGCACCAAGAGGACCACGAGGATCGAGAGGAAACCCTTCTGGCGGAGGAAATGTCCAACACCGAGCAGGAGACTGGCAGTGCCCCAATCCGTAAGTCACACACTTAATTTCCGCCTGATGCTTGTGTGCACCAGTGGCTGCATAACTGTGGACAAGCAGTTCCCTTGTGTTTATACTCAGTAGAGCCCAATGATACTTCAAGGGTATTTATTTACAGTAAGAGAAAATACTCCAGGTCGCAACGCTTTGTCAAGTTCCCCTTCTTAGACCTGCTGTTGTCCCGTCACCTCACCTTTCGGTGCACCCTGTCAGCTCATCCAGAGGTTTAGTTCCTTGTCTTGAATGGCCTCAGGACTAAAGGCAGTTGTTACTGGAAGGCCTTCCTTGGCAGCAGTTTTTTTCTTCAGCCTGCCCCTAGAGGGGAAGGAATTCTCAACAGTACCATTTTAGCAAGTAGAAAGAGCTGGGTTTTTGGTTACCCATAGTCAGGCATACTTTTGTCGCCAGTGCTGGGAATGGAACTGTGCCTCTCTGTCTTTTGCTTTTTTTCCTGTTGACGTTTGTCTGTGCCGCTCAGGCACCTGCTTGGCATCTTCACCGACTGCTGGGTTCTCTCTTAGGGGCTGTGGAAACCAGAACTTTGCCTGGAGAACAGAATGCAACCAGTGCAAGGCTCCTAAACCAGAGGGCTTTCTTCCCCCACCCTTCCCCCCTCCAGGTATGTTCCTATTGTCAGTGATCTGGGGTGGGAGTTGGAATATTTGACACTGATCTCTGCTTATGTGATGTTCACAAGGTCCTGGATTCTTGCTTGGAAAACCGCCTCCACTTAGAGGGCTCATATACGGGACAAATTATAGTGGTAAGGGAATTGCACAGGTGGTATATTTTTCCTTCGTTTGTGTATACGCTTCTGGAAGAGTAAATGGGCAGGTGAGTCTGCCCCACGTGCAGTAATAAGATTGCCAGTGTTGATGATTGGAAGCACTGACCATGGACATGTTCTCTTGCAGGAATTTATACTGGGGGGGTGTAACACCATCTTACGTTTGGTGAACGAGATACTGTTCTCAGGGTAGGCTCCAGGTTTTTGTGGTGTGACCCTCCCACGTGCCCCTGAGCAAGGCTTGCACCCATGTAACTGGGGGAGATTGGCTGATGAGAGGTGGAGGAAAAGCAGTGTGCCCAAACTGGAAGCCTTCAGGGTCAGGAACCTTGGTTTGTGTGGGGCCTGACCACGTGTGCACGTGACCTTTGTCATAGCCTAACCCCTTAAGACCACTTGAGGCACTTTGATGGCAGCATTAGGAGTGAGCCTGTAAGCCAGGAGCCTTGCATTGGCGCATATTGTCATTGGAAACCTTCACAGCCAGTGGTGTTAGTGGTGTGCAGCCGTCTCGCATATTACCACAGTTGGAAAAATAATTTGTTCTGGCCAAGCACATGATGTTACTCCTGCAAACTGGGTCTATATGCATATGAGGATCTGTGGATGGGATTGGAAGCATATTAAACATTTGTAAGCAGGAACATTCTCCCCCTTTCCTTCCCCCATTGCCTACTCATGCCTGGCTTCAATCCTACTCACCTGGCCAGGGCAGCTTGGGAAGCCTGGCAGGTGCTGCTCTGATTCCAGGTGAGGAACTTGTTAATCACTCATCCGTCCTTTTCACACTATCAAAGAATTTAAAACAGCCTGGAGGGTGGCTTCCGCAGTCAAGTGGGAATTAACCCTGCAGTTTTGAGATCCTAGGGAGTCAGTGTGGCTCTTGGCCAGCACTCTTGATAGTTGGAGTAGTAACCAGGCCTCAAGGTCTTGGCTTGGATAGGGGTTCGTGCGTGTTCGTGCATTGCACCACTGAGTGCCATTCAAGTGTCTCAGTTGGTGGTGCAACTCCGCGAAATCCTTCAAGGTGTACATTACCTGGTACCCAAGTGGTGCAGTCTGATAGCTTCCCTGTATGGGGACTTCGTCCTCCCACTTCAGTTTTCTTCGTATAAACACCTTGGTCCCTGTGTGTTAAATCGTGGGAATTAATTGGGTCCTCGCTGCTGAAAGAAGGAAGCTCAGAGCAGGGACTTGAACGAGCCAAGTAGAGATGGCTGCTTGAAATGTCAGGGCGTGGCTCAGTGTGGCCTTGGTGCTCCTGGGCCACAAAATCCTTTGTTGCCCACCCACCCTGGGTGTTAAAAGTGCCTGTGACGGTGCCTCGACTCTCCCTCGAGGAAGAGTTAAGCAGATTGGTCCCCCTGCCCTGCAATTATGGCCTGCCTGTTCATGCCTCTACACCAGCATCAAGCCCAAAGCTGGCGGCGCTCCTCTGTGCGAGGGCTTATTTAGCAGTAGGTCTTCATACCGAGCCACATTGTTAAACCCTCCTTAGCCGTTTGACCCACAAGTCAGCCTTGCCTAACACGGACACAGTCCATATTCAGTTAACTTCCATTTTTACAAACCTTTAATGTACTTCCGGTGCCCAACTTGGAGGTACAGGGAGGAGGGAAGCACAAGAGGCGCTGCTTTTGGTATTCATACTCCAATTTCTGTAGTGCAACTAATAAGTTGTGTGGGGCATTCTGAGTACCTGTTCCAGCCGGGATAATTATTTGCTTCCCAGGAACCACTCTTTCTGCAGTTACTTCTGTTAGGAGCAGTTAAATGCTACAAGAGATTTGGTATGGGGGACCAGGCTGAAATATTCTCCCTCTTGGATCTACCTTGTGGAGGCTGTGCATGAAGGGGGTAAACAATACAGAAGTCGGGCGTTTTGGTGATTGATGTTTATTTTGCAGCTGTGTCCATTGCCATTGCTCCCTGTCACGGGATGATGGAACAGAGATGTCCTATACCTTAAGGTGGTAGGCTGCCGACCTGCTTCGCCGCTTTTGGCTCCGGTTTGGCTTGCAACCCTGTAATTCAGTTCTGCTACACTTTGGGGGCAGGTCTTCAGCAGCCTCTCAGGTGTTGCCACCCCATCGGCGACCCCTTCACTCGAATGAGTGATGCTGTTTTTCTGCATTAGGTGGTGACCGTGGCAGGGGTGGCCCTGGTGGCATGAGAGGAGGCCGAGGAGGCCTCATGGATCGTGGCGGCCCTGGAGGAATGTTCCGAGGTGGCCGCGGTGGAGACCGAGGCGGATTCAGAGGTGGCCGGGGCATGGATCGAGGTGGCTTTGGAGGGGGCCGCCGAGGAGGACCTGGGGGCCCACCTGGACCGCTTATGGAGCAAATGGGAGGCAGAGGCGGCAGACGTGGAGGACCAGGAAAAATGGACAAGTATGACTGGGGGCGAGGGCAGTGCCTGTAGCATAGGCAAGTTTATAAGAGCTGTTTACAGGAAGGGGAGAAGGAAGGAGGAGGGGCTGTGGCTTAGTGGTAGAGCATCTCCTTGGCACGCAGAAGGTCCCAGGTTCAATCCCCGGCATCTCCAGTTAAAGAGACTAGGCAAGTAGGTGATGTGAAAGATCTCTGCCTGAGACCCTGGAGAGCCGCTGCCGGTCTGAGTAGACCAGTGATGGCGAACCTTTTAGAGACCGAGTGCCCAAACTGCAACCGAAAACCCACTTATTTATCGCCGAGTGCCAATGTGGCAATTTAACCTGAATACCACCCCCAGAGGGGGCCAAGAGGGAGAGGCTAGGGTTGCCAAGTTCCTCTTCGCCATGAGTGGGAGGTTTTTGGGGTGGCGCCTGAGGAGGGTGGGGTTTGGGGAAGGACTTCAGTGCCATAGAGTCCAATTGCCAAAGTGGCAATTTTTTCCAGGGGAACTGATCTCTATTGGTTGGAGATCACCCGGGGCGGGGCAGAGCCAGAAAGGCCAGTGGCTTGGAGGAACCGCGCGTGCCGGCAGAGAGGGCTACGCGTGCCGGAAGTGGCACGCGTGCCATAGGTTCGCCAACACGGGAGTAGACAATACTGACTTTGATGGACCAAGGGTCTGATTCAGTATAAGGCAGCTTCATGTTTTCATGTGAGGATGCCCAAAGCCAGAGCGAGGGGCGGGGAAGGGGGTCTGTAGTGGTTGGTTGTTGTTCCCCCGTCTCTTTAGTCTCCCTTCCTGAAAGGCCTTCCCAGAAATGTTATGCGAGCCTGACCCTATCTACCTTTCCCTTGCAGGGGAGAGCATCGCCAGGAGCGCAGAGACAGGCCCTACTAGAGGCAGCCGACCCCTTTCCCCCCTGCAGGACTGCATTTACTACCAGATTTATTTTTTAAACCAGAAAATGTTTTAAATTTATAATTCCATATTTATAATGTTGACCACAACATTATGATTATTCCTTGTCTGTACTTAGTATTTTTCACCATTTGTGGAGAAAACATTAAAACAAAGTCAAATGGTAGTGTGCTGAGTTATTCTTTTTCTTTTTTTCCTTTTTTTTTTAAAGAAATCGTTGTTTAACTAAAAAACCAATGAGAAACTGTTGTTGTGAGCATGCTCAGTAAATCTGTGGAAAACCAGGAGGAAAACTTAACTGTAACTATGTTAATGGTTGTGATGTTTTTTAAATAAAAGTGCAAATGTTTATAAATGCAAGCACCTCTTAGCATGTGTTCAGCTGCACTCCCATTGGAGTTGCCCTTGTGTCTTCAGGCACCCATGCTACGTGGAGATTATTTGGGTTCGCTGAGGAGCTGTGCACAACTTTAGTTTGCAAAGCTCTGAGGCGCACTGTGAACATAGGCGGATCAGAGTAGGCTCTGAAGCATACCTGGCCAGGTACAGCCTGCACCTGCAGGGTGAATTGCAGTACGTATTCTTCGCTTTGGAAGCTAGAACTGTTCCAACAATGTCGTTTGCCAATACTGTCTCCTGGTTATAAATAAAATCACATTGCTGGGCACACTTAATGACTAAACTTTCATTCGGGGGGCTCATTATTCATGTGGTGGCTTGGAACCATGCCTGTCATGTTACTTCGAAGCTGGGTGCACCATTCAAAGGTCCTTAAGAAGCTCATCTGCCGAGCGAGGCTTCATCTGCAAGTAATCAAATATTTTTACCTGATTGCTGCATGAACAAGTAGAACCTTTGTGCGACGCTTCTGGACAGCAAATAGACATTAGCCATTAACAAAGCAATTGATTGCTTAGGCACTGAAACTGGTGGTCCTGATATGGCCACAAAGTAGAAAGTGGGGGGGAATAAGGCCAAGGTTGATGGTGCAAAATTTATACACTTTGGAAAAACCACTGCAAGACTAACAGATTCCCCTGAGAAGCCTCTTGGATAGAATGCTGGGGAGGGGTGGGATACAAATCAAATAAAATGCCCTACGCATTATTTGTTTATGTAATCTGAGTAAAACAATATATTTTTACTTTTTTTGCATCATCAGCCTTTGCTTTATTTTCTCATCTGGGTCTGGTGCGGCTCTTTTATTTCTCTTCACAAAATAGAACGGCCAACTCCACCTTGTGACATTCCTGCAGTTTTGGAGGTAGTGCCTGGGGGAGGGCGGGGGGAGCTCAGCAGGGATGTAATGCTACAGAGTCTGGCCTCCAAAGCTGCCGTATCCTCCAGGGGAACTGATTCCCTCCAGTCGGAAGATCATGTATAATTCTGGGAGAACTCCAGGCTCCTCGAGGTTGCAAACCCTGCTGCAAAGCAGCTCTGTGTGGTGCCACCATCTTCAGCAAGGCGTAACAAACACGTTCTGCTCCTTTTTACTCAAAGGAGTCAGTGGAACCTTGATGTGTTTCGAAGAACGAACTCGGTCAGTGACTTAACGTCTGAGTATGTGTACTCTGCAGTTAACTCTTCAGATAGCAGCCCACGGCAATTTATCATTGCCTTAATACAGGGTAAATTATCAGTGTTTAGGGTGCTGCTGGACCACTGTCATTTTGCTGCTACAAATGTTGCATGTCTACCAGTCTAGCCATTAGTATTCCTGGATGGCCCAGGCTAGCCTGATCTCGTCAGATCTCAGAAGCTAAGCAGGGTCAGTCCTGGTTAGTATTTGGATGGGAGACCACCAAGGAATACCAGGGTTGCTGTGCAGAGGAAGGCACTGGCAAACCATCTCTGTTAGTCTCTTCCCATGAAAACCCCCAAAGGGGTCACCATAAGTCAGCTGCGACTTGATGGCACTTTATACACACACACACACACACATCCAATTATCTCAATACAATAGGACTTGCAGCCCTTCATCCTTGCGACTACTCTTACCGAGTTTAGAGCTTAAAGAAAACCACTCCAAAACTAAGGTCATGGTCTTCAGGAAAAGACTTGAAAAATTTCCCTGGGGTATACAAGGACATCAAATTGAGCAATGTAAACTCTTTAAATACTTGGGCATTACATTCAGTGAAACTCTGAACTGGAGCACCCACCTCTCAATCATTACTTCTTCATCCTTAAAGACCATAGGAGCTATTCTGAGGTTTTATTACACCAGGGGTAGATTTCTTATAGACCTGGCTCTCCAACTTTATACTAGTAAGGTTATTCCTCACTTATTGTGTGGCGTTGAAATATGGGGGTGCAAAGAACAAATATCCAACTTCGAAATTATTCAGTATATGTTCATGCGGCACATCTTGGCTTTGCCAAAAGGAACACCAGTGGCCCTGATGAGGGCAGAACTTGGCTTAAAAAAACACCACCCAGTATGTCCCCTGCTCCAGTAAAGAATTGAGGTCAGATCAACAAAACCCCTTTTTCATTGTGCTCCGAATCCCAGCTTTTGTGGCTAGTCATTTCATGGGTGATCTCTCGGTGTGATTTTTCTCTGTCAGAGCAAAATGGCCATGCAAGGTCAAGCTGCATCTTTGAGAGCAAATATGAGCATGTACCTGTGGGTGGGTTTGCTGGCCCCTTTCTTTCAGGAGCAAGAAGGGAAGTGGCAATGGCTTGTGTCAGTTTATCTCCCTTGAGAACATTCAAAGAAAGCAACTGGACGTGTCTCCTGTAGAAGCAAAAATTGTGGCAAAACCAAGCCCCTACCTGAACAAGTGGGGAACTTCTTTAAAAAAATTAGATGTTGATGCTAAAAGGGAGAGCAGAGGAGCTGTGTAGTCCTGTACCATTAAACATCAGGAGTTCACAATGTGCAGTTCTTCAGTATCAGTAATGGGAATAACATTTTGTCCTCATCAGAGGTGAGCCAGTAAAAATTACTGAAACGAAACCACATTGAATTAAAGGTTTTGCTTTTACCTCTAAGTTGCCTATGAACAAGAGCCCTGTGGCGCAGAGTGGTAAGCTGCAGTACTGCTGTCCAAGCTCTGCTCACAACCTGAGTTCGATCCCGACTTGGTTCAGGTAGGGTATCCTTCCATCCTTCCAAGGTTGGTAAAATGAGTATCCAGCTTGCTGGGGGTAAAGGGAAGATGACGGGAAGGCCTACAGAGGTGTACCGCACAAGGTAATCTGCTGGGCGGAGTAGGGGGCGGGCATAAACAATGAGCTTGTTGGCAGGGGAGGCCTTCAGCAAAAGGGACAGACCAAACTGTTGAAGAATACAGCGTGCTTTGTTCCCATGGAAAACCAAAACTACATCAGGATTGACGGATAAATCGTGGCCCTGAAAAAAAAATCGCTTTTTTTTTTTTGCTCCGCGGCAAGACAGCATCAAAATCGTCTGTGAAAAGTTGGCCACAGTCTGCCTAGTAAACGTCGGGATGTGACATCACCCCGTGGGTCAGTAATGACCTGGTGCTTGCACAGGGGACTGCCTTTACCTTTTTTACCTATGTTGACAGGCAGGCCTTGAGCCATTGCAGCCACTAGGTGGCAGTCTGCCTGTGGAAAATGCAGTTTCCATTCTCAACATTCTCCATCAGATCCAAATCTTTAAATACGAGAGCTTGAGTTTTCCCTTCCAGAGTAGTTTGCTTTGCTTTTGAACAATTGTCTCCCTGTTTCTCCAAGAGTTCACAGAGGAGTGTGAGAAACAAGGGAGGATACCCTTTTCTCCCTTTGGCTCTCTTCACATGACTTAATCTGACTTGGCACTTGTGTTTGCCATGGACTGATCGGATGTGACACAATCTTTAATTCTGCTGGGAAAATCTTACCGTGTCCTTCTGTGTTACCCAGATGCCGAGGAATAATTCTGAACAATTCACTCAAGTGCCAGGAGAACAAGCAGTGTTGGCCCAAGGACCTTTCACTGTCCCAGAAGCACAAAATAAATGCCACATGGGGGTGGTTCACAGAAGACGATGCAAATGCAACCTCTGATCTAATCTAAATGAAGCACAACCTGATCTGCTAAAGAATAATCAGTTTATTATCCCCTATTTAACTACCACTGTTGTCAAGTTGGGTAATTTTAATTATGAAATGTTTCATTTCCAGTACTTGAAGAAACAAGGACAGCTGCTTCCAAAATATTTTTTCATTGGGAGTAGGTAGACATTCAGAGCTAACTTATTAAAGCCTCCAGCCAGCTGAGAGCCAGCATAGTATAGTTAAGAGCTGTGGTTTGGAGCAGTGGACTCTAATCTGGTGAACAGGGTTGGTTTCCCCACTCCTACACATGAAGCCAGCTGGGTGACCTTGGGCTAGTCACAGCTCTCTTAAAACCCAGCCCCACCTCACAGGGTGTCTGCTGAGGGGAAGGGAAGGTGGTTGTAAGCCAGTTTGGTTCTTCCTTAAGTGGTACAGAAAGTTGGCATATAAAACCCCCCAACAACAACTTCCATAACTCCTGTGCCTCTTTGGCTGTGACTTTTCTCATAGAAAGAGCGCCCTCCAATGCTGGCCAGCCTAGCCTCTTGGAAGCCTGATCTTGTCAGAGCTTGGAAGCTAAGCAGGTTGGCCATGGTTAGTATTTGTATAGGAGACCACCAAGGAAGACCAGGGTTGCTGGGCAGAGGAAAGCAATGGCAAGCAACCTCTGATTATCTCTTGCCCTGAAAGCCCCATGAGGCACTTAGTATGGCTTACCTTACAGGACTGTCGTACTGTTATATCATGCAAAAAACAACAACCCCAACCTCCTTACCCTTTAAGAACTAACAAGCATATCTGCATTTGCTTGTGACGCCTGTTTTTCCTCTTCCAGCTCTTGAGTGTGAATTGCAAGTGTTTTGGGAGAGGGGCACCTGGCTTCTGCTTCTTTTGCGGGGCACAGCAGTGCAACATGTGCATGTTAGGGGCCTGTGCCACCAGCCTCTCTTTCCCATGTCCCTGTTAGGCCTCCAGGGTGTTTCCCATTGGTGCTGCTGCTGCTGGAGAGTAGGCGGGATATGATAAGGCCTTGGTGCTAGTTAATAATTCAAGACCACAAAGTTTTTCTGGGGAAAGGAGAGAACAAACAAGAACAGAAGGTAGGTGTGGATCAGGGCTATTGCTTCGAAGTTCCTTTTCTTCAGGCATGTACCACGCTTCTGGGAGCAACCATAACCAAAGCTGGGTGTACTCAGGAGAAGGTTAGATTGAACACATGAAGCTGCCTTATACTGAATCAGACCAAGGTCCATCAAAGTCAGTATTATCTAAGACCGGCAGTGGCTCTCCAGGGTCTCAGGCAGAGGTCTTTCACATCACCTACTTGCCTAGTCCCTTTAACTGGAGATGCCGGGGATTGTACGGGGGACCTTCTGCATGCCAAGCAGATGCTCTACCACTGAGCCATCGCCCCTCTACATGGCTCTCCAGGGTCTCAGGCAGAGGTCTTTCACATCACCTACTTGCATAGTCCCTTTAACTGGAGATGCCGGGGATTGAACGTGGGACCTTCTGCATACCAAGCAGATGCTCTACCACTGAGCCACAGCCCCTCCCCTGCTTTAATTAAGTGGTCCATTTGCTGACCTATTAACTGATGGAGTGCACTAAGCAAGAGGCATCGGTTTAATAAGAGACCCAGTGCAGTTAAAGAGTGTTGGATTGGGGGAAGCCTGGGTTCAAATTGGGCCATGAAGCTCAGGGGATGACTTTGGGTCAGCCATTCTCTGTGCCTCAGGCTCGTGAGGACAAAACGACAGGCATCTTCTTTGATGCCCTGAATGGATTAGATCTGAGGTGGCCAATCTGTGGCTCAGGAACCACACGCAGCTTTGCATGGGTCACGTGTGTCTTGCGCTTTCAGCATTGCCTGTTATAGCTTTGAGGGGCACATACAAAAGAAGAGTGCTGAGCCAATGTAGTGAATAGAGTGGCGGACTTTGACCCTGGGTGCCTCAGGTTCGAATCCCCTCTTCGACAGTCAAAACTTACTAGGCAACCTTGGGCCCTTCACAGCCTAATCGTTGTGAGAAAATGGAGGAGGGGAAAAACAATTTTCTAAGGCTCCTTGAGTCCGAAAATGGGGAGAAAAGCAGGATATAAATAAATGCAGAGAGCCAGTGTGGTGTAGTGGTTAAGAGCGGAGGACTCTGATCTGGAGAACCAAGTTTGATTCCCCACTCCTCCACATGAGTGGCAGAGGCTAATCTGGTGAACTGGGTTGGTTTCCAGTGTTTCCCCACTCCTACACACGAAGCCAGCTGGGTGACCTTGGGCTAGTCACAGCGCTCTCAGCCCCACCTACCTCACAAGGTGTCTGTTGTGGGGAGAGGAAGGGAAGGTGATTGTAAGCTGGTTTGATTCTTCCTAAAGTGGTAGAGACAGTCGGCATATAAAAACCAACTCTTCTTCCCTTTCAGATCTGCCCCTTCCCCTATTTTTGCCTGCTTTACTTGCCCAGCTGGCCTCACGCTATTTGTTTTTACACAGAAGTCCTACTGTGTTCAGTGGTGCTTACACCTCACATAATGGCCAGCCAGCTATTCTGGTGGGCTAACAACAGGGCAAAGAGGCTGAGGCCTTTCCCTGATGTCGCCTCCTGGCACGGATTCAGAGGTTTACTTAACTACCTTCTGAAAAGAGAGGTTCCCGTTAGTCACCATGGCTAGTAGTTGCTGATATCCTCCATGACACTGTCTAATCTATTTTATTATTAGACTTCATCGGTCAGGCCAGTTACTTTTATGGAAGAATAGAAGAAAAAACGATGCCGCTATTCCTTATCTGCCAAAGGGCCAAGAGCAAGGTCAAGGTCTGATTAATTTGCGTTACTGAATATTACCAGCATTTGCATCAACTGAAAAAGTGTTCCCCCCACCATAAGCTTCATCAGTTGATGAGACTCCCCAGAATACAGTACTGGGGGGGGGGGATTTTGCATATATTGTCCTACCAGGAAATGGTATTTAAGCAGAGAATTAATTGGAAAGAAGGGGGGAGGGAATCAGCCCCATCTGATCTGTGTCTAGCATCTCGACAGCAGGTGGTAGCATCACACAAGGCATAGCCTTACTCTCTCAGTTCTTTTCCTCTGCAAAATAACCCAAGCATTTAATTACCAGATATGTAGCAGCAAAAGGGGAGCTTTCCTTGCAGAGGTATACGCTATTTGTTGGGTACCCAAGGTTGGGTGGGATGAAAAAAATATTATAATGGAAATATATAATTTATTAGAAGCGCTATGTCAAGATTAAAATTATGTTAAAAACTTTAAAACCGCACAATGGCATTTCCTAAGGTTCATATCTGTCCCCACATGCCAAACGCGTTTTGGCCTATATGGCCTTCCTCAGTGGTCTATTTGAAACCCATATAAAACATGCACACATATTAGAAATATATTTCCATATACAGGCAATATAAAACAGACCAGGCATGTAATAGGTTGCATATATTACCAATTACACCAACATCTGGTAAGATTGTTTTATGCTGGGCTGTATATGTCTCCCATATAAGCTGTGTGCAAGTATCAACCTAGTCAAACAACCTTGGGTATCCAACTTCTGTTTTCTAAGTTGGGTTCTATTCCCCTCTTTTTTCTTCTGCTGAGGTATATGCTATTGCCAGATGATGAGAATATCGACAAAAGAGAGCCAGTGGTACCAGCCTTAAACCATGGATTGGGGTAACATTAAGGGTGGCAGAGAGGCAGATGACGATGCTTTTGGGCACCTCCCATTCATTTTCATGGTACTTGTGCAGGAGAGCTTCTTAGGCGGGTTGTGCCTCTTGTTAATTAGTGAGGAAGGGGTGCAATTTGGGGTTTCAGCCAAAATGAATTGGACTAGCCCATAGAAGAGGTATCAAACTCCAGCGGATCCATGGGATTTACGTACAGTTACCAACAAGGTCAAAATGCGACTCCTTGATATGAGTTTCTCTGTGCTATCAGTGGTGGAGAAGATGGCTAAGATAATAGGTAGGAAAGTTCCTAATGAAATCTGTCCTCTGCCAGGTATTCCAGTCAGCTTGTGTGTGTGTAAAGTGCCGTCAAGTTGCAGCCATTGTATGGGGAAGGACAGTGAGATTTAATGGTTAGAGTGTCAGACTATGATTTGGGAGATCCTGATTCAAATCACCACTCTGCCTTAGAAGCTTAGTGTTCTTGTAAAGAAAAAAATGGAAAGGAGTAAGATGTTTGCCACCCTAAGCCTCCTTGGAGGGAAGATTAAAATCAAATAAATACATGGTGCTAGTTAAATAGATAAAATAATATAGAGACATACCTCGGAGATATTGTGGTTTCGGTTCCAGACCACCTCAATTAAGTGAATATCTCCATAAAGCGAGTCACACAAATGTTTTGGTTTCCCAGTGCACATAAAAGTTATGTTTATACTATGTGTGAGTTAAGTGCCGTCAAGTTGCCTCCGATTCATGGCGACCCTATGAATCAAAGTCCTCCAGAATGTCCTATCTTTGACAGCCTTGCTCAGATCTTGCAAACTGAGGGCTGTGGTTTCCTTTATTGCGTCCATCTCTTGTTAGGTCTTCCTCTTTTCCTGCTGCCCTCAACTTTTCCTAGCATGACTGTCTTTTCCAGTGACTCTTGTCTTCTCATAATGTAACCAAAATACGATAGCCTCACTTTAGTCATTTTAGCTTCTAGGGTCAGTTCAGGCTTGATTTGATCTATAACCCACTGATTTGTTTTTTTGGCAGTCCACAGTATCCGTAACACTCTCCTCCAACACCACATTTCAAAGGAATCTACTTCCTTCCTATCAGCTTTCTTCAAAGTCCAGCTTTCACACTATTGTGTGCAATAGCATTGTGTAAAAAATATTTGCAATAGCATTATGTCTAAAAAATGTACATCCTTTAATTAAAATACTTTATTGCTAAAAAATGCTAACCATCATCTGAGCCTTCAGCAAGACATAATCTTTTTGCCGATGGAGAGTCTTGCCTCAATGTTGATAAGTGCTGACTGTAAAAAACACAATATCTGCAAAGCACAATAAAGCGAAATGCAAGAAAACTAGGTATGTCCGTGCAATACAATCATGTGAATGTTTAGAATGTTTTTAAAAATCAGATGCAGCTTCTTAGAAACAATGTATTACAAAGTTTTCCTTCTGTGAGTCTGCCCCTGTAGACTTAATCAAAGCCAGCCTTGAGAGTTCAAAACTGATCTGTGATTTGAACCCAGATCTTATGCAGCCAGGAAAAGGGCAACACCACCTTTATAGTGTTGGGAGGGTTGTGTAATGGGCATGGGACCCAGCGTGAGTGCTCCAGTGGTTTCTCTCAAGGGCCACCTTTCAAGTCACAGCAACCAGAACTAGAAGCGTGTTCCTTTCAACCAATACAAATTGCATTCCAGAGAACGGCCCTATTTTCATTGGCAGCTATGTGTATCCCAATTGAGTTGCTTTATCATCCTGCTGCTACCAGCAATGCAAATGCCCTCCCATAATTCAGCTTTCACAAAAATTCTTGCAAAGTTGATGTTTAAAAGAACATTGGGAGCTATTTCTCTCTATGCTTCTACCCAGCCAGGGCAACTTCCATTTAAGGAACCAGGAACTCTTCGTGGGAGTGAGTAAATTATTTTATATAGGAGAAGAGGCTGCCTTACCAGAGAGGCTGTTAGCCAAATTGCTTGGTTACAAATATTTATATGGGGGAATTAGCAAATCAATAACCGGCAATGGGCATAACTGCAGGATCTAAGCCTGTGTCTACCAGAGTGTCAGGTCTCAGCAACACGTTGCATTCCTGGTAATAAAGACTTCTCTCCAGACGGTGCAGCAAGTTAAAAGTTTCATTTCAGAAAGTCAGCGAGTTCAGCAGATCATAGAAACTTAAGGCTAGAATACTGGCATGGGGAAGCATCGGTACATATATAGGGTAAATACAATGGGGTTGATTAGGTTTCGAAGACAAAGAAACAATACAGAAGTTAACTACCGGTAAAGACTTAAGACAACGCATATAGGAAATAAATGCGTGCGTTAACTGGCTGATCTTCCCGGGCTTCCGGCATTGTTTTGCGGGACCCGGTATCAGATCAGCGATTACTCGGGCGGGTCTCCATTGAGATGCAGATCTAGGGCAGGAGACCGGGTGCAAACGGGGAGGAACGGAGTGCACAAAAAACTCCATTTTGTCCGTGGGGGGAACCATCTTGTTTCATATCCAGGGCCAACAGAGAGCCTATCTGACACAGAGTCCATTCCGTGGTTCAAAGAATAAGGCAGAAGCAATGGAGTTAAAATTAAAAGGTGTTTACTTGATTATATGTTCACACAAAAACAAAACAGATTTTTACAAAACACACACAGAGAGCCCCTAGAGTAGAATAAAAAGGTGGTAGAGACGTTTTGCCAATGTGGCAGATTTCCCTTTGAAGAGGGGCAATACTGCACCTGATCCTGTGTGGGGGGGGACATCCAAGGTTCTGTGCAGCAGAGAGGAATAAAAAGGGGGTGGGGGGTGTCCCCTGCATGTTCGACCATCGCTGCCCACTCCGACAGAGTGACGGCAAGTATGGGAGGGAGAGAGCTAGCTTGCTTATGGCTGAGAGCGACCCCAGTTATACTCTTTTTGGGGTGGGGGATAATGGGATTATCCCCTCGTGGTTCCCATTCATTCACAAACGGTGAATGAAACCTTAATGGTCGACTGCTAAGGTGTGTCAGGGGGGGCAATTGAGACAGGTAAGCTAAAAATCTATGGCTCGTGTAATTCCGGGAGGGTCAGGAGACGATCGCTGATGGGTTTAAACAAAGGCGCGAACAGCTGTGCCCGGGCGAGTCACTTTCGCAATGCCGGATGAGCGATTCTTA
Organism: Euleptes europaea; assembly: GCF_029931775.1. Lineage (NCBI taxonomy): Eukaryota > Metazoa > Chordata > Lepidosauria > Squamata > Sphaerodactylidae > Euleptes > Euleptes europaea. The sequence goes on from NC_079324.1 coordinate 44,753,205, forward strand.
GTTGCTGATATCACGGAGGCTTCTGATGGGTCGTTAATCATGCAGACAGAGGGGTGGGTGCTGGCTACGTGTCTGGTTGTTCCTTGCGAAATGGCTTCAGCTGGACACTCGAACGGGGACATAGGAAAATTGATTCCCTCTGGTTCACACGGAGGGGCCGTCCTGCCCGTAGTTCCTTCATGCCTGTTCGCGGGACGGTGCGGGAGCCCTTTCCATAGCGTTTTGGGCTTGCTGCACGTCTGGGACGGTGGCGACACGTAGCTTCGGAGGGTTGCCATGTCTCCAGTCTGGGAGATGGCAAGCATGGGGCAACAAGGCCTCAAGTTTGTTTGCTGTTGACTTCTGCCTTATGTTTTGATGTTGAGGTACAGTGAACTTCCTAATCCTGGTGGAAAGTTCCTTATGGAAGCTGGATGCGCAACTATTTTGACAGTCAGAATAACCCAAGATTAGGCAAGACAGTCTGTTATGTCAACACATAAAGACATGTTGTAGTGCTGTTGATTGGCTGGGCTGTCTTAGAGTCACAGAAGCGCAGTATGAGGCCGATGGAGGATTTCTGGCTGCTCATATTATGGAGATGGGCAGGCCTAGGAAGGGCCCTGAGAAAACTACAGGGGGCTAGGAAACCACGTTGCAACGGAGTGTGGCCTAGATCTCTGCTTTTCAAACTGTGTTCTAGGGAACACTGGGGATTCCTTGGAAGTTTATCAGGGGATTATGGTGGAGAAGCCTCCCTGAACGACAGCTTTCTGTTGCTACTGATCTTCCCCTGCTCCAAGCTGAGTTGATGTGGGCCAGTGTTGAAGCCATGCATTAACTGAGAGACAGTGCCGAGCTTCGAGCATTCAAAAGCACGAGAACAATGCTAAGTATTTAGCTTTTTTTGCTCACTAGGAAATACGGCTTCCTCCCTCTTGACTGGTGAACAGATAGAGCATCATCTCACATTTTTGCAGAAACGCTACAGCTGCCTCTTGCTTCTTAGTATTAGGGCCTCTTTCAATCAAAATACTTCTCAGGATCTTGCTCTGCACAGCTGCTGTGCCGGCTTAAAAAAAAAAACTTTCCAACTTAACAATGAGGTTGTGACTCAGCCGCTGACATATCCTGGCCAACTTTGCTGTGCAACAGGCAGGAGGGGTGAGATCATCTTCATAGTCCCCCCCCCTCCTCCAGACACTTGAAAGAAGTTTGAAAAAAGGACTGATGTTTGTCATGTATACAGTTCATGTAACCACTGGTCAATTGGTCAGGCTGGTTTTTGTATGGTTTCGAAAACCTACAAGACCTATTGGATAAGTGCGAAGCATCTCTCGAACAACTGTCAGCTCTCAAAAACTATTGTTTGTCCGCAGCCCTAAAGATGCAACCTGGTTTTCCATTTCCCCTTCCATTCATGCAAATAAAGATATTTATCTCGCCATTGTATCCCTGTGCTCTTGGTGGATCTCCCAGGAACAATTTCCAGATGTAATTAGAATGAGGGAAAGAACTCATGCCGCCTATAGAATTCTCAGGATTTTGAAACTGAAAAAGTCAGGCTTTCCCTATCTCTGATGTGTGGGATCATTTAGACAGCTCCAGCCTGGAGTAGAGCCCTGCAAGTCAGAGGAATTGCCAGGGAAACAAGAGTGAGTGCAGAACCAAAAGGGAAAGCGATGCACAACTTTGCAACTGTGGGTCTAAGGCCATGATCCTTGCACCTGCTTTCTTGTGGGTTGCACAGCATGGTGTGTTCTAGGTTGTGAAGGGATCTGTGGGGCAGTTAAGGGCTGGCTGGCTGGGTCTTTGACAAGGGGCTTAGTGCCCACATGGTCCCTTCTAAAGATGTAATTCAATCATCCCTCATCCACTGGTCACTAGAGTTCTGTGTTAGCATGGAAGCCTGCATGCTGTCCCATCCACAGCTTTTGGGGCTGCTGAAAAGGATTGGTTTACCTTTCCTTTCATCTTTTGTTACAGGGTGTGCTGAATTATTAAAGAGCTACGTGATGCAAAAGGGAGCGATCAAAACACCTTAAATTATTTAATATTTGTTTCAATATGGTTGAGCGTATTTCAGTCTGAAGGCAATGCTGATGTATGTGTGTCTGCGTGGGAGAGAAGAGGAGGAAGAAGAAGAGTTGGTTTTTATATGCCAACTTTCTCTATCACTTAAGGAAGAATCAAACCGCCTTACAATCGCCTTCCCCTCCCCTCCCCACAACAGACACCCTGTGAGGTAGGTGGGACTGAGAGAGTGTGAGTAGCCCAAGGTCACCCAACTGCTTCATGTGTAGGAGTGGGGAAACAAACACAGTTCTCCCGATCAGAGTCCACAGCTCCAAACCACCGCTCTTAACCACTGTTGTGCATGTACAGAGTGCTCATTTCAGACACAGGTATTGAAATGTTGTCCTCATGATTAATTTTACATTTGCCTTGTATCACACTTGTTTAAGTGTGGTAGCTAACAAAAAGTGATGGCTAAAATGTTCTTTTTTGTCTGTAAGTTTATAAGCCTGGAGAACACAAATTGCCATGGGAGATGGGATAGATTCTCAGCATTTAGTGCGGTATCATGGGGAGAATAACAACAATCAAGACTAGTAACTTCTGTGCAGAATCGTAGAGCTGCAAGCACAAAAGTTAACTATATTGTGTGGAAGGAACCCTCCCACTCCCAGCTAGTTTAGTCTTACCAAGAAGACACGTACACATCTCTAGAAGGTGGGGAAGAGACTTTGCCCTCGGTTCTGATGACAGATTAGACAAACATGATTATGTGCAGGGGTGGGTGAGGAAGGCTGCAACCCCCATCATGGAAACGGAAATGAACAACTCCTCAATGAGCTTGTCAGAAAGATCAGAGCCCTGGCGTCAGAGGAGGAATTGCGCAAACCCTTGTATCATCCCCCCCACCAAAGATGAACCTAATTTAAATGTTTTCATCTCAAACTTCTAAAAACTCAGGAAAAGCGTGTGTAGGTGATCTTGTGTGTGGCTGTATAAAATGCCGTCAAGTCGCAGCCAACTTATGGCAACACAGTAGGGTTTTCAGGACGAGAGACTAACGGAGGTGGTTTGCCATTGCCTTCCTCTACATAGAGACCCTGGTATTCCTTGGTGGTCTCCCATCCAAGAACGAACCAGGGCTGACCCTGCATAACTTCTGAGATTTGACGAGATCAGGCTAGCCCAGGCCATCCAGGTCAGGGTTAGGTGATCTTAAGTAAAGCCTGTGCTTCGTACCCAAGCTCTGCTTCCCCACACAGGAGAGCTTTCCGATCTGCGAACCCTGCCTGCAGCAGAGAAATAAAGAAGTCTTGTTCCTTTAACACTCAAAGCCCTTGCTTTCCAGGTCTTTCTGGGCCATTTCCAAATTCGAAGGGGGAAAAAAGAGGATGTATTTTTTCTTCCCCCCCCCCTCCTTGAGTGTGTTTTTTAAAGGGTCAGGGAAAACCAGGGAGTTTCCATAGCAATAAGGAAGCACAAAACTCTTCTCCCCGCCCAAAGAGGAACAGAAAATCCAGTCCAGCGCCTTGGAGACTAGGGGGGGTGGGGGGAGAGAGACTTATGCATAAGAGGTTTTGCCTTGGATTTGCCGCTCTCTAGATGCACATTTTCCCCATCCAAATTCTTAAAACTCTGCATGGGGGTTTATTTTTGAGTTTTGAGAATCTGGATGGGAAAAAGCCTCCCATGCATAGAATGTAATCAGACCGAGCCCTGGAGACTATTTTCATTGCCAGGGTGCGGCGCTGGAATATATTCAGTAGTAAAGGGAAAGCTTCTGGTCACTGACAAGACGACACATTTTGCACTGTGGATCTTGGCTGCACCCCCTGGTCCAAGAGCTGCACCCCAAGGTCCCTGGCAGTTGTATGAGTGGCACATCCCACTATTCCCAGCAAGGCCCACTGTTCTCAGATCATTTGGAAATAGGGTTGCCAGCCTCCAGCTGGAGCCTGGAGACCTCCTGGAATTACAACTGCTCTCCAGACTACAGAGATTGGTTCCCCTGGAGTAAAAGGCTGCTTTGGAGGGTGGAATCTATGGTATTATACCCCACTGTGGTCCCTCCCTACCTTAGGCCTTGCCTCCCCCAGGCTCTACCCCCTCCCCCAAATCTCCAGGAATTTCCCAACCGGGAGCTGGCACCCCTATTAAATTGGAAGGCAGAGTTTTTTTGTGGGGACAAGAACTCAAATGTCTGGCAGTGCTTCTCATTTTAGAACTGAGATGCTGGTGTGTGTGTGGGAAATCTCATATTTTTCAGGGACAATTTAACTCTCGAAGTTCCACATAAGAGGACTTGCAGCACATCCACCCCCCTGAATCCCCGCAGTTCACTCGCACAGAATTCCCGCCAGAATGTCAACCATCTCTCTGAGCAACCGCAGAATGCCTGCGATCGTCACTTGCCCGGGTTTCCTTCAAGATGCACTCACAAAATCTGAATCCCAGTCACATCCCGAAGAACAGCGGCAATGTTCTTGAGCATGTGCAGAATGCACTGAGCCAGCCCCTAATATTGAGTGTGTGGCCATTTGTGCACGGGAGGTTTTGCCATGGATTTGCCACTCTCCAGACCCACATTTTCCCCATCCGCATTCTCAAAACTCTGCATGGGCGTTTATTTTTGAGAATTCAGATGGGGAAAATGCGCATCTGCAGAGCAGCAAAACCTCCCGCGCATCCATGGCCATCGATAAGCCCCCGTGCAGAGTTTTGAGAATTCGGATGGAGAAAATGTGCATCTAGAGAGCAGCAAATCCAAGGCCAAACATCTCATGCATCAATGGCCTGTGCGTGTGTGTGGGGTGGACAAGTAAGGATCATTCCCATGTACAAAGGGTGCATGTGTGGAAGCTGGCATGGTGATCTAGCTTCATTAATATTGCTGGGAATTTTGCCACTGACTTCTGCCACAGCCAAAGCAGGCAATCCTGCTCTGGCATGTCCACTGCTATGCTCAGGATTGCAACATGAAGATGAAGCTAGGAAATGGTAGGGCTGGAGATGTGCACATTTTAGCAATTTTTTAAAAATATTCAGTTCCCGTTCCTCCCCTTTCCCAAGGAGCTCAGAGAGACATCCGTGCGGTTTACTGCGTGGGGCAATTGATCTTTTCAATTCGTCCCGTATCCGTTTTCGCCCTCCCTCCTTAAGATGGAACGTGGTGAGCCGCAGCCATTGCCGCCCCGAAGCCGCAAAATCGACGCAGCGGCGTCTCTGAGCGTGTGCAGAGCGCCTTTCCCTGGACGCCCGGCCGAACGCGGACGCGGGGAGCTTGGGAGGTGCGGGCTTTTCTGGCCGGCTCGAACTCCTTGGAGAAGCGAGGCGCTGCTGACCCCAAGCAGGAGGATGGGCGGGCTCCGTTTCTGATCCGGATGAGATCAAGGCGCCGGCAGCGGGCAGGAGGAGGAGGAGGAGGAGGAGGAGGAGGAGGGCTGTCCCTGCTCCGCTCCGCACAGCCGCCGCTGCCGCAAGGCGAGATGGAGGCGCTCAGCCCGGGAGGCGGACGGCCGCGCTCGCCCTACCTGGGGTAACCTTGGCGCCGGCCAGCGGCCCCACCTCTCCCTCCCTCCCGGCCTCCTCCTCCTCCTCCTCTTTAAACCGATTAACCCCCAGCCAGCAATTAGGAGGCGAGGAGCCTGCGGCAGGCGGAGGCTCCCGGGCCGGCTTTGGCGCCGCGCTCCCGGGCAAAGGCCGGCCGGTCGGCCGGGGGCGAAGGGAGGAGCGGCTTCTCCGCCGTCGCCATCCAAGCCTCGGTTCCTCCATCCTTCGGCTTGCCGGGCTGCTTCGGGTCTCCCTCCACCACCACCACCACCACCACCCTCGTTTCCAGGATCCCAGATCCCTCCAACGTTCGATTTGCGCCGCTCAAGATCAATGGATCAAGGAGCTTCTAAGGGATAAAGGAAAAGGATCCGAGTCCACGCGGTAGAGATCAAAACAAAATCGCCGAGCTCTTTCTTTCTTTCTTTCTTTCTTTCTTTCTTTCTTTCTTTCTTTCTTTCTTTCTTTCTTTCTTTCTTTCTTTCTTTCTTTCTTTCTTTCTTTCTTTCTTTCTTTCTTTCTTTCCTCCTTTCTTTCTTTCCTCCTTTCTTTCTTTCCTCCTTTCTTTCTTTCCTCCTTTCTTTCTTTCCTCCTTTCTTTCTTTCCTCCTTTCTTTCTTCCCTCCTTTCTTTCTTCCCTCCTTTCCTCCTTTCTTTCCCTCCTTTCCTCCTTTCTTTCCTTCCTTTCCTCCTTTCTTTCCTTCCTTCCTTCTTTCCTTCTTTCTTTCCTTCTTTCTTTCCTTCCTTCTTTCCTTTCTTTCTTTCCTTCCTTCTTTCCTTTCCTTTCTTGTTCCCAGAGGAAAACAACGCGTGGGGAAGCAGGCAAAGGGGATCCCGGGCTGACGCGTGGTTGCAGCTCCCAGGACTGGGCGGGGTGAACGGCTCCGCCCCCCTGGACGGGAGGGTCCACGTTGGATCACCGCCCCGCCGTCATTTGGGGAGCTCGAAGACCATCATGGAGTTAAAGGTCGAGCCTCGTCACGGGTGTCTGGCGTCCTTGGTGACCGGCGGCTGAATGTGTGAATTGGGAGCTGGCTGGCTTGCTTACACAGGTGTGTGCATCAGGACAGTTTTCAGGGTTGGGTTGTAGGCTTGGGGTAGGCCGGGCTGGTTGTGGTCCCACATGGGGACTTGGATGTGTGAATGGGACGGTGGAACAACAAACAGGAATTTTGCCTTACTGTGTTTTGATTGCCATGTTTTTCAATGGCATTCGGTTCATACCTTTATCACTCAGCCTTCTCCTGAGCAAGCAGGTGTGAATCGGTCCTTGATGACCTGTAGCCCAATACACTCAGTTAGAAAAATAACCTGTGTGAGGACAGGAAAGGGGAAGGGCCGTGGCTCAGTGGCAGAGCATCTGCTTGGCATGCAGAAGGTCCCAGGTTCAATCCCCGGCATCTCCAGTTAAAGAGACTAAGCAGGTAGGTGATGTGAAAGACCTCAGCCTGAGACCCTGGAGAGCTGCTGCCGGTCTGAGTAGACAATACTGACTCTGATGCACCAAGAGTCTGATTCAGAATAAGGCAGCTTCATGTGTTCATGTGAAAGTTTGACCTATGATGTCATAGCTGAGACAATCCATTCACACGTGCAAGTCATCCTTAGATAATACAGGGATAAGTATGCATATATATATAAAGCCATTAAAAGTTTTGTGTTTGAGTCAACAGGAGCATGACTTGACAGTGCCATCTATGGTGGCTCATTCATTCATGCTGTTCTCTACTTGATGCTTCAGTCAACAAGAGATGGGCCTTCTTGTCTGAAGCAGCTACTGGTTTCCTTCTCCTCTTCCAGAGACTATCTGTTTCCTCACTGTTTTAGCACGGGCGGGTGGGTCTTGGCCTGAGATCCCTCTGGAGTGGGATCAGCTTTCTGGCTCAAATAACGCATTTCAGAATGAAATCCTGAGTCATGGTTCCATTTGCTCTGAGCTGTCAAGCGAGTGCAAACCCCCACACCTTGTTGGCCCAGCGGCAGCCGAGATGCAACATAGCCATCCTGTTTGCTCGATCTGAGTCCGCTTCAATTGTGTACAAAGCAGGCGGTGGGGTGCCCAATCTTCAGAGCAGGGGTGGGTGGGGTGTACATGGCAGGTGCTCATCTGTCTTGCATTTTTCTCCTGCCCTTTTCCCAAGGCGCTCCAGGTTTTCCCCTTCCAACATTTTGCCTCCACAACAGTCCTGTGAGGTAGGTTGGACTGAAAACGACTGGTCCAAGGTCACTCAGTGTGCTGAGTGGAGATTGGAACCCAGGTCTCCCAGGTGTTAGTGTGACACTTAAACCATTACACACTGTGAAACATTCCTTCTACCCACAGCTTAGATCCCCTAAGCCTGTTCTCCCAGGTGACTTCTGATACTAGGAGATATCTCAGTTGGGAAGACATAACTTGCAGGGGGAGGTAGGCGTGGCTCCGTTCCCTTCATCTGCTTGCTCCTTTTGCTCTTCAAAGAACAGACCCCTGGTACACACCTACTGCTTTATATGTAAGTGGGGCAGACCAAGGTTTAAACAAATGTGTCTGCCATTGTCATGTCTAATTTGGGCCACTGTCAAATTCCCTGTGGATTTGCTGCTTGCGGGAAAGATGATTGCTGTTATCTCTTTGGGCCATGTAATGTTTGCAGCTTACATGTGAATTCATGGGTTGTAGAAGTGATTCTCAGTTATAAAATTCACTCCCACAAGATGCATGCCACTTAGCCTGCTGGGTGGCTTTCAAAATGGAATGGGTGGGTCTGTCAAGAGCTATTACCAAGATAGCTAACTGGAACCTCCAAATCCAAAGGCAGTATATCCCTGAATACCAGATTCTGGCTGTAATCTTCAAGAAGGTCTGTACTTTCCCAGATGTCTCTGCAGGGTCCCTGTTACAAATGGGAGGCTGAGCTAGAGGGATCCTGAGTCTGATCTAGCAGCTTGTTGATTTTTCAGCTTGGCCTTCTTCCAAGGACCTTAGTCACCCCTCCCCATTTTATTCTGGCTAAAGACTGGGTTTCCCTGTTGAGAAGGGGCTTGAACTGGGGGTCTCCCTACACCACATCCAGTGTCCAAACTGTTGCATCTCACTACTTCTCCATATGATTTACAACCCCTTTGCAGCCTTTTCAAGTTGATACAAGCGGTAAATAGAAACCACCATTAAGGGTTGGGGTTAGTGGTGACAGATTGCTTGGGGATCGATAAATGGGCTCTCCGGCCACTAAATGAAGCATAGTGTTCAGTGTTACAATGCATAAAAGCTAAAAAGCTTGGCCATTGGTCATAACTTTTCTTTTATCCCAGCTGTTGTGGAATTAGTAGGGGTTATCACAAGGCATTCTGCACATGCTCATATGTACTTTAATTTCTAGTCCTGAGACTGGGCACAGGCTGGTGTTAAAAACAAACCAACCAAGAGGCTAAATTCTCAAGCCTTGTCTCAAATGAAGCATGGCTGGCCTGTAAACACAGATCTCGTGTTTAATTAAGTAACCAGCCCATATGATCTTTTCCCAGCGTTGGGCAGTGTGAATAAAGAGACCAGCAGCATGTACAAAGAGGTCCTCCCTCCCCTTCCCTCCCTAAAGTTCACGGACTTTGAATGGGAACTGCAGTTCAGCAAGCTGGCTCTGAATGCAACGTATGAGTCATCCGCTAGGCAGGGAGACTTGAGCCAAATGAAGTTTGTTTAGGCACCTGAAAAGAATTGGGGCTCTGGCAATGGTTCTCTCTCCCCACCCCCACCCCAGCCTCCACACAAGCATCCCTCCCTCTTCTCGTGCGGACCGATTTATCACCCAGTACTGCTGGAATGCTCAGATGCAGCTTAACTGGATTATGGATCACAATGCCAGTCAGTGGGATTCTTCTGTGTCATGAAAAGCTCCTTGTTCTCCCTGTTTAAAAATATTGACCTGATGCTCAAGGGCTGGAAGTATTCCCAGGATTTTAGCCAGCCGTCCCTCCTCCCCTCCATCAAAGTGCCCCACAAGCCAAAAGTAAGGAGTGGAGAGACTCTGGGCGGCAAAGGGAACAGAAAGGGAAGAGGTTTTTTTAAGAACATGACGGTGACCTCAGTCATGAAGATATAGTTCCAGACATACTTACCTGGGAGTAAGTCCTGTTGAACACATTAAGTCTTCCTTTTGAGAAAACAGGAATAAAGAGTCTGTGACCATGCCCATAACTGGTGCCCATGCTTGGCATCCAGAAAGTCCCAGGTTCAATCTTGAGGTTCAAATGATCTTGTGTTGCAGAACTGAGAGACGCCTTCTGCTCTTGCGCATGGGTGTTCAAGCCCTGACAGCATGCACCATCAGAACCGTAAAATCTTTGAATGAAAAGCATCAATTTTATTTATTTAGGGGTATTAAACACAATTGATAAAAGATAAATCCCAATGGAGAAAGAGTAGTCAGTTCAATATTTATTACAATTTGTTCACCTATAGCCCTAGGGGAGGGCTGTGGCTCAGTGGTAGAGCATCTCCTTGGCATGCAGAAGGTCCCAGGTTCAATCCCTGACATCTCCAGTTAAAGGGACTAGGCAGGTAGGTGATGTGGAAGACCCCTGTCTGAGACCCTGGAGAGCGGCTGCCGGTCTGAGTAAGCAATACTGACTTTGATGGACCTAGGGTCTGATTCAGTATAAGGCAGCTTCATGCGTTCATATGTTAAAACAGTGTCAGATAGTGGAGCTATCTGAAAGGTTTCTGGCTGAGCACCACGCCAAGCTGAAGTCAAGAGTACTGAGATAGGGGGACCAAGGTTCTGACTGAGGTAGATTCTTATGCTTGCAAGAATGGCCCCTGCCCAGCGCACACGAAGTGATCTTCTGTCCACGTAAAGTCAGGGAAGGTTCGCAGTCATCCCCTGGGACCACTTTACATCATACTGAGACACAAAAAGGGAACCAAGGGACCTACCGTGAAGTCCAGGGCCGGCCCTGCTTAGCTTCTAAGGGGATCAGGCTAGTCTGGGCGATCCAGGTCAGGACTACTTTTTATTAGAACCAATTAAAATAACACTAAAGACTGTGCAAGCATCAGAGTTTTCCAGAACTCGTCGTCAAGCTGGATGCCTGTTTTTGATAGGAGTCCCTTCAGGATAGTTGAGACACAGGGGAAGGTGTTCCTTCGGAAACTGAAGCTTCTCCCTCTCTCTAAGGCCTTTGAAGGGTTTTCCAAGTGAAGAAGAGTTGGTTTTTATATGCCGACTTTCTCTACCACTTAAGGGAGACTCAAACCGGCTTACAATCACCTTCCCTCCCCCTCCCCACAACAGGCACCCTGTGAGGTAGGTGGGGCGGAGAGAGCTCTAAGAGAGCTGTGACTAGCCCAAGGTCTCCCAGCTGGCTTCGTGTGTAGGAGTGGGGAAACAAATCCAGTTCACCAGTTCAGACTTCACCACCCCAAACCACCTCTCTTAACCACTACACCACGCTGGCTCTGCCAAGTGAAGCACTGCTAAGTGTTTACGAACCACCATTTTGAGAGACCGAGCTTGAGCTGAAAGATTTTCAAAAAGTGGTTTGTTACTAAGAATACATGGAGAGCCCTGTTGGATTAGACAAATGAGCCCATGCTTAGAAGAGTGTAACTGCTTAAGAATGCACTGTAAGGGCCCACCTGGTCCAGCCTCCTGGTTCCAAGTATGGCCAGCCATACTTTTGGGAAGCAAACAAGGAGGGCCTAAATGAACAGCTCTCCTCTTTTGTGTGAGTTTTCGGCACTTGCTCTTCAGAGGTATACTGCCCCTGAACGTGGAGGTTCCGTCTAATTATCATCACTGGTAGACGTTGATAGGTCTGTCTTCCGTGAATTTATCTTCTTTTTAAAAAAGCTGCTTAAGTCAGCGGTCAGTGACTTCTGGCAGTGAGTTTTAAAGAAGGGCCTAAAAGGAATCCTTATCAAAGTGCATTGTGCATTCTACATTTTGAAAATCAAAGGAACTGAGTTTCAACTGGGGAGGGGCTGCATCTCTCTTTTTTTCTCTATCTCTGTTTTCTTAAGGGAAAGACAAGATTCACATTAAATAGCAAGTCTTAAATGTTTTAAGGTATGCAGCATCCAATATGTCCACAATTAGCGCTTGGTCAAGCTGGTTTATTATAAATCATGCCCGCGCTAACAAGGTTGTTGTGGTTTCCTCGCCTCTCTTGCTGTTCTAACGTGTGGCACTCTCCGTCTCCTCCCCCAACAGTAACGCGCCAAGACGGTATGCAAGATGGCTGACCAGAGTAACATCCAATCAGCGGCTTCTAAGAGCATCCGCCCATTCCGTTCCAGCGAGGAGTATCTCGACGCCATGAAGGAGGACCTTGCTGAGTGGCTGAACACCCTCTACGACCTTGACGTCCAGGTGGAGAACTTCATGGACGCTCTGGAGACTGGCTACGACCTCTGCCAGCATGCCAACAACGTCAACCGCATAGCCCTGGAGTTCCAGCAGCTGCACCCGGAAGCGGCTGCTCGGATGAAGATTCCGCAGAAGGAGGTCACCTTCCAGGCAAAAAACGTGGTGCCCGGCTCCTTCATCGCCAGGGATAACATCTCCAACTTCATTCAGTGGTGCCGTCAGGAACTGGGCATCCAGGATGTCCTGATGTTCGAAACGAATGACCTGGTGCTGAAGAAGAACGAGAAGAACTTTGTCCTCTGCCTCCTGGAGGTGGCCAGGAAAGGCTCCAAGTTTGGCATGCTGGCGCCCATGCTCATCCAGATGGAGGAAGAGATCGAGGAGGAAATGAGAGATCAGGTCACCTATGGAGAGTTGGTGACTGTGCAGGCGAGCAAAGATCTAGGGCCCCAGTCGCCTGTCTACCCAAGCAGGACTCAGAGAATAACCTTGTGTGACCTCAAGAATCTGGATGAGCTGGTAAGTCTATTCTTTTCAGGTGGTCTCTTTGTATCTGCTTTAATATGCACTGGCGGGGGACCCTCTCCTGCCTCTGCTGGCCAGCATGTTAGGATTTAGTGTGTTTTCTGGCAAGGGTCGCCCATGGAAAGACTTGGGGACAACCAACAGGATATATCTGAGTGGTCTTTCAACCTCTGCTCTGGAGATGATTCATCACTGTAAGCCTTAGTATTTATATAGTACTTCTACATTATCTTTCGGTATTCCTTATTGCTGTCCTGTAAGGTAGGTCTCGATTATATTGCAGATGGGGGACCTGGGGTTGAGAGAGAGACTGTCTTGCTGGAGATGCTCCTGGGGTAGAGGTGACATCCGAACCAGGGATGTCCTGATCCACAGCTCAGTTTCTTAGCACCATCCAGATCAGAGGTTCCAGAGGGCATCTGATATGTTGTCTCTGTCATGGCATGTCATTTGCCAACGTATGGGAAGGTTTTTTGTTTATATGTTTTTTGTTTATGTGAGTATATGTGTGTGCATACATCTGGTGAGGTCATACAAGGTCTGTAACATCTGCCTGCCTGAATGTTTGGCTTAGCTGCTTTGGGCTGGGACCAGTGGCTTGCCAGTCCTTGCCACTTGTTCTTGGCTTCGGAGACAAAGGGGTGCTACTGTATATTAACACATGAAGCTGCCGTATACTGAGTCAGACCCTCGGTCCATCAAAGTCAGTATTGTCTACTCAGACCGGCAGCGGCTCTCCAGGGTTTCAGGTAGAGGTCTTTTTCACATCACCTACTTGCCTAGTCCCTTTAACTGGAGATGCCAGGGTTTGAACCTGGGACCTTCTGCATGCCAAGCAGATGCTCTGCCACTGACTCTACCACTGGCTCTACTACTGGCAGGCGCTTCCCAAGTCTCCCCTACTAACTGGGAAGGATGGGGGTCTTGGATCTGGATTGGTGCTGAACTCTCAAGGTCTTGACATCCAGGCAAGGTCCTACCTGGACATGTTGTCCAGAAAGCAGCAACTGCTGGTGGAGTGGTCTTCCTGCATGTCAGCTTCTCTGCTGATACACTGATAGCGGAGTAGGAGCTGTCTCTGAGCCAGTGAGGTGTTGGCATCCTTATCCATAAAGATCCTCCTCCATTGCAGAAACAACATAACTAGTATTCAGGTGTGTTTTCATACACATTGTATGGTGTTTAATAAGTCAGCAGTTCCCAAACTGTCTACCAGGGTACACATATGCGTATGCATTCATAGAATAAGGAGCAGGGTTGAAGTGATGAGCATGTCCAGTTTTAAATGAGAAAAGAAAGTAAGCATTGCAAATCCTGGTATATGCTGCAGTAAGCCTCTACCCAGCTTGGCTGTCTTCCCTGAGGGAAGATTCCTTTAAATCAGGGCTGGGTGTATTCCTCTTGAGGTGGGGGGGGGGGAGAAACCTCAAATCCAACAAAATCTGAATTACGTATCTTATCTATATACGTTATGTAAGTTAAGTTAAGAAAATTTGCATGCTGTGTTCTTTGCATAATTTATTCTGCTGCCGCAGTTCACAGGGAGCCCATACCCTTCCTCAGGCTGCTGAAATTCTGCAACTTCGTCAGTTTCTGAGACTTCCCCACTTGCTGCCTGTGCATTTTCTAGTGTATCTCCACAGTCATAAGGACTAGGGAGCCAGATTCAAGTCCAGTAGCCCCTGGGCTGTGTGTGTGTGTTAAGTGCCGTCAAGTGCCTGTTGTTCTCAAATATATGGCAGCAGTCAACACGTTACACCTGTATGCTTTTTTCCACTACCTTAAATGCACATGGGGTTTTGGGCCTCCCTTGCAGGATGCTTTTGAGGGTTTTTTTTACCAGTCCAACAGCTCTTCCCTGAAGATTTTTTCTGCTAGTCAGAGGGTCTTGGGTAACTTAGAACTGGGATGGCCAACCATATCCTTGAGCACTTGGGGTGGGGGGTTGAGCAGTGGAACAGCCCACCATTCACTTAGAAGAAGAAGAAGAAGAGTAGGTTTTTATATGCCGACTTTCTCTACCACTTTAGGAAGAATCAAACTGGCTTACAATCACCTTACCTTCCTCTCTCCATAACAGACACCCTGTGAGGTAGGTGGGGCTGAGAGAGTGTGACTAGTTCAAGGTCACCCAGCTGGCTTCATGTTTAGAAGTGGGGAAACCAACCCAGTTCACCAGATTAGCCTCCGCCGCTCATGTGGAGGAGTGGGGAATCAAACCCGGTTCTCCCGATCAGAACCCACCGCTCCAAACCACTGCTCTTAACCACTACACCACGCTGGCTCTACACTACCACTACACTTATGCACTCAGCAAGGGAGTGTGCTGTCATGCTTAGGAAGGATGGATTAATTTCCTCCCCATCTTTAAAGCCCATATTGAAAATGTCAAGGCCATCATTTGGCTCAAATAACCCCCAGAGTGTCCTGGGGCTTGGGACAATTAAAGGGGAAGAAAGAATTTACTCTAAAAAGTTGGTGGGGCTTTTTCCAGGGTCACAGGCCAAGGCCCCCACGTTATTGATGGTTTGTTTGCACTTCTGTGATATTCAGCTTTCTGAGAACCTTACATTTCGTAATAAGAAACCCATTCTTGCCTTTAGGGGGTTATAAAGATATACTTGAAAGGGTGTGGTCAGCAGCTGTTGTAATCCCAGAAGCCAGAGAAAGCGTGTTGAAACAATATTTCCTGTGGTTGGGGAATGAGTTTCAATGCTCTTGATTGTTCCGTGCCCTTTTCCTGGTAGCATATTCAAAATAAATTAATGCAAAAAATAGGAGGGGAAATAGGAACAGCTGCATAATTTATCTGCCAATTCCTGTAACTGTACAGGTTATAAAAGTAGGCTTGCCTTGATGCATACATATTAGCATATATATTAGTGCCGTGTACACAGAAAGCTAGGGATATGTGGCCAAAGAGAATCTGGAAAGCCTGACGCAGCCTGCAGGCCAGCATATTTTTTGTTCATTGTTTTAGAGACAGTCTGGCTGGCCCCGATTTTGACGCCTGCGTGTCGTGTTTAGAGGTGCTGGAACTTTGCTGTGCAAATGGGGCAAAGTTTCTGCCTGCGGTGGTCTGGCTGCTCCCTCTCTCCATGACCGGATGAAGGGGGCAGAGGAGTCCTGCCAATTGTTGGGTCTGAATGACTGGCTTCCCGCACGCAACAGTGCTGTCATGCTGGAAAAAGATGCCTGCCTTGAGAGCCGGTGTAGTGCAGAGGTCAGAGCATCACACTGGGGAGCCCCAGTTACCCTCCCCCTGCTGCTCTGAATGATGCTGAATCTCCTCAGCTTATCCTACCTCATAGGGTTGCTGTGAAGATAAAATGAAGGAGGGGAGAACCCTTTGTGCTTCCTTAAGTGTAGCCGGTTCAAGGTTGACTCAGCCTTCCATCCTTCCGAGGTTGGTAAAATGAGTACCCAGCTTGCTGGGGGAAGGCAATGGCAAACCACCCCGTAAACATAGCCTGCCTAGGAAACGTCGGGATGTGACGTCACCCCATGGGTCAGGAATGACCTGGTGTTTGCACAGGGTGTTTGCACCTTTACAGGGTGTTTGCACCTTTACCTTTTAAGTGCCTTGGAAGAAAGGAAGGATAAAAGCATGTTAGATAAATGCTTTCTTCCTAAGCTGCTTCCTACTTTTACTGGCGCCATAAGAATCTTGACAGCTAATCCATTCTAGAGCTAGTCTAGGGTAGTGGCTGTTCTCTCCCAACTGTTTTCAGCACTTGAAAGGGTGAGGGATAAGGGATAAGTTTGCCTGTTCCTGTTGTGTTGCTGATGGGGGCCCTCTCTGCATTTTTAAATGGCCCAAGTTCACCTCTAAAATGGCACTGGCGGCCTCAGTTTGGACCCATGGACGCCGCAACATCTTTCACGCATCCTGAATAACATGCTTTCAGTCCACTTTCAGAGCACTTTGCAACAGGATTTTACTTTGTGAAATGGCAAAACCCACTTGCAAATTGCATTGAAACTGGACTGAAAGTACATTATTCGGTGCATCCGAAAGCGCCCCTAAGTTTAGCCCTTAGACGAGTCATCTCTGGCCTTCCATCTGAGGATAATAATACTGATGTGCTTCACAGAGAGAATGTCTGTGAAACGTTTTTTCTGAATTTTTCTGTCTCCCCCCCCACATACACACACTCCAGCCTTCACTTCTTTTCTTGCACCAGTGTGGTAAAAGACAGAAAGAAAGTCCCTGAGCTTGCAGTGAGAAACCAACATCAGATGAATGTCCCCCATTCATCTCTGTGTCCTCTTAATTCTGCAACCAATTAATGGTTCTGGTGTGTGTATTCTTAAAGGGATGCTGCCAGCTTAAAACCATTCTGGGAGATGAGCCTACCGTCCTCTGCAGCTTTGAAAAGGGTTCCCATTCAGTTCTGAATCGTATGGTGTTTGTCTTTACAGAAATGTGACTATTTCGGTTTGCAGGTTTAGTCCTTTGGCTGTGTTGGGATTTTTATGAAAGCTGCTATTTTAAGGCACCAATTATGATGTGCCTTGAAGGGACTGCCTTCAGGTTTTTTGTGTTGATGAGCGGGCCTTTAATAAACTTTGTCTTCAAACCCCTAATCGGAGGCACCCAGTTAATAGTTTGCTTTGGGTTTGTCAAAGAAGAAGAGCGCCATTCAGGCTGCTGCTGTCGTATTCCTGTGATGGATAAATATTATGACATGTCTAGTGAGAAGATGCATGGGGAGTTTGGAGGATGTTCTGTCCGTGTGGTGCTCTTTGAGGCACCTCAGCATCCTAAATTGTGCCTTGGGTTGTCAAATGCCTACCTCACATTGAAAGAGTTCACAATCTTTTGATGGCAACTGAAATACTGATTGTGCAAAATTAGAAAGAGAAGAAACTATGTAACAGCGGGATCGAAAACATCAGCTTAGAAATACTGGTATATATTTTGAGATTCAAGGAAGGGACAAAAGCTATGCTTGGGAACTAAATTGATTAAATAACCTGTTGAAATATTGGGATAAAGAGAGGAAGTTAAAACTACACCAGCGTGGTGTAGTGGTTAAGAGCAGTGGACTCTAATCTGGAGAACCGGGTTTGATTCCCCATTCCACATGAGCGGCAAACTTTGATCTGGTGAACTGGGTTGGTTTCCCCCCTCTTACCACATGAAGCCAGGTGGGTGACCTTGGGCTAGTCACAGTTCTCTCCAAACTCAGCCCCACCTACCTAACAAGGTGTCCATTGTGGGGAGGGGAAGGAAAGGAGATGGTAAGCCGGTTTGATTCTCCTTAAAAGGTAGAGAACGTTGGCATATAAAAGCCAACTCTTCTTCTCCTCCCCCTCTGATTTTATATCTTTTGTCACAGTATTTATTTTTTGTAAAGTTCTACATATAATTATATTTTTTAAACTCAAGTGGTGGCAGAACCAGAGGTGCAACTGGCCTTCAGTTAGGGTGCAGCCTTGTGGAAGACCCTTTTTGGACAGGGCTGCCCTGACCATTGGGTTGCCAATCTCCAGGTACTAGCTGGAGATCTCCTGCTATTACAACTGATTTCCAGCTGATAGAGATCAGTTCGCCTGGAGAAATCAGCTGCTTTGGCAAGTGGACTCTATGGCATTTAAGTCCCTCCCCTCCCCAAACCCCGCCCTCCTCAGACTCCACCCCCAAAACCTCCCGCTGGTGGCAAAAAGGGACCTGGCAACCCTACCTGACCACCAAGCAACCTAAGCTGTGAGTTGGGGCAGCCATCTTTTCGAGCAGTGGTTCCCAACCTTTTTTTGACCAGGGACCACTAGGACTTTTTTGTTCAGTGCAGGGACCCCAAGGTTCAAAATAAAAATTCCGAGAATTTGAAAATAAACTTTAATCATAACTGTTAGTTAAACATTAAACTTAGAATAATATTTGAATATATATTTTATAATAGAGAACTTTTAATTGAAAATATTAATTTATTATGGGTTTATAACTTTGTTTCATGGACCTTAATTTAGTTCTCGTGGACCCCTGGGGGTCCACGGACCCCCGGTTGGGAACCAGTGTTTTAGAGGTACCGGTGAAGTAGTAGAAGTGCTTCTCCCAAGTAGGCAGAATTGCAAAGCATCCTGGGACAGAAAGATGCAGGCACTTGTGGTGCCAAATGTCTTGGGCTGGCCCTTCTTGTGGTCCTGTCCAGGTCTATCATTCCATAATAAGTGGTTCGTACCGCGCAGGCGCTGCAAGGACGATTGAAGCTATAATTTGATTGTGGGGCGTGAGTCAACTGTAGCTCTCCCCCCCTTCCCTTTCATAGCAGTCTAAAATGAGTGCCTTTGGAGAGGTTGCCGACTTTATTCTTAGACCCGGCTTTCTTGTTTTTATAGCTTTGCAAGTGGAAACTTGTAGCAGTGTCTAGAAGGTGAGACACACCCATTTTGCAAAGCAAATCTCAGCGCTGGCCAAACTGACCAACTGGGGAGGATTCTGCATGTCAGGGATCTCTGAAAGGACTCTCTGTTGAATCAACAGGCTATCTTCAATCAGAAGGTCGCCGGATAATTTATTTTGAGCTGGCATTTCATGTGTGCCTTGGCATTGTTTTCTTGGTTGCTTCGTACTTTGTTCCATGCAGGTACAAACTAAGCATAGTACAATCTAAGGGCATTTGTGTGTTGCTGAGAGAAGATAGTGTACTTTTTGCACCTTGCTCCCTTGATGAAAGAACCTGATGAACTATAGACATCGTCATGAGAGCCAGCGTGGTGTAGTGGTTAAGAGTGTCACACCAGTATCTGGGAGAACCAGGTTCAAATCCCCACTGGTGCCATGGAAGCTCACTGGGTGACCTTGGGCCAGTCACACTCTCTCAGCCGAACCTACCTCACAGGGTTGTTGTGAGGATACAGCCAAGGAGAGGAGAAGGATGTAAGCTG
The DNA here is from genome assembly GCF_029931775.1 of Euleptes europaea. Taxonomy (NCBI): domain Eukaryota; kingdom Metazoa; phylum Chordata; class Lepidosauria; order Squamata; family Sphaerodactylidae; genus Euleptes; species Euleptes europaea. Next base: position 44,772,508 of record NC_079324.1, read on the forward strand.
CTTTGAGTCCCCAATGGGGAGAAAGGCGGGATACAAATGTATTAAATAAATGTGACCACTAGGGCAGCTTGCAAGCAGAAAGAACGGCGGGCCTGACCTCTGCTGCAGTAGAGCGCCACCGCTGGCCAGAGACTGTACTACAGCTTTCAGGTTAGCAGACATCAGGTGACCCAAGGCGCCAGTGAAGTCCCACCTGTTGACTCTGGCCTGGCTTCTTGATTTGAGCAGCTGGTGGACCCCTTAGTGACCTATTCAGTTGCCTGCCTCTAGGCTATCAGCCCTTACACGCAGTCTTCCCAGGCATAAATAAGGTTTCAGTTTATGGCAGTGGTTCCCAACCATTTTTTCACCAGGGACCACTAGGACTTTTTTGTTCAGTGCAGGGACTCCAAGGTTCAAAATAAAAATTCTGAGAATTTGAAAATAAACTTTAATCATAACTGTTAGTTAAACATTAAACTTAGAATAATATTTGAATATATATTTTTATAATAGAGAACTTTTAATTGAAAATATTAATTTATTATGGGTTTATAACTTTGTTTCGCGGACCTTAATTTAGTTCTCGCGGACCCCTGGGGGTCCACGGACCCCTGGTTGGGAACCAGTGGTTTATGGTAACGAACTGCTTGACTTTTGCCAGATGATACCTAATCATTTATCACACTCTCTGCCTGTATGGAAAGTTGATGGTTTCAACTTGGGGTTTATGCAAACGGCTCTGTGCTTTAAAACATCCAGAGTTCTGCCCCAAGGAAACTCGGTACCAAGACTTTGTGACCTGTATGAGTTATGTATCCTAAGCATAAGTGAATGGATTTCCTTTGTTTGTATAATTTATTTTGTTTCTGCTAATAACGAAGAAGAGCAGCGCCATAGCCTGTAGGGGAGAAATACTCAGGGAATAATACAAACTAGAAACTTGCTTTTTATATGTCAAAATCAAATGAAATGTTGATACTCAAGATTTTAAATTCTGTGGTTATTAGATGAAAATCACTTAATACAGCACTGTTCCAAATATTTTATTTTTCCACGTCAACCTGTCTGCAGAGAAACCCCTGTCTGCTTCAAAGTCCTGTTCCCATCCCATAAAGGAATCTGGCACATATTCTACCATGTACATGCAGGACATGAATCCATTCTGCTGGGTCTGTCTGTCACCCTACATGAACAGATAGGTCTTGAAGTGCTGTTGTAACAAGATCTTATTTGATTTGATTTTCTTTTGCATTTTTTTAATATATTTTTTTATTTTTCTAACATAAAATAAAACAAACAATAAAATAATAATAATAATAAAAAATTTTGGTCTTAAAAGTTTAATGGGATGTTTGTGTTGGTTTTCCTGCGGCTGTCCTCTGAGGCCCATCTTGGTGGCAGGGTGAAATTACAACCTTCTGTGCTGGACGAGGTGTGGCAAAGCTGCAGTGGAAAGATTGATCATGACTGCAATAGCAGGTGGGTGGCTGGCATTTCTGTGGTTTCTCAGATACCTTTCGAAAGGGACATCTGTAGAGCTTAGCTGAGGGAGTGGTGGATTCAGGGGGAAGCGAGCAAGAGTCTGGGTCAGGGAAGCTACAGAAGAGCCCTGCTTCCATTAAGCATCTGTTGAAGAGGTTGGATAGGCTATTGGTGCCCGAGCTGGAGTACAGGTGCCCATGTGGCAGAGAAAGAGGATGTGGTATGCCACCTCTGGACTGGAACATGAAGGTTCACAGGCTTAGCTGTGGTGCGGTGTAGCCAGATGCGGCCAATTTCTATCCATCTCGGCCAATTAAGGTTTTGCGGTAGCGTTATTGCAAATAAACCATTGTTTGTTTTGAGCAGGAAACTCTTTTCTGATATGGTGGTGGGCCTCTTCTTTCCTTGTGTGCAGAGGATGATTGAAGGCGTCTTGCATCCAGGAATCTTCTCACAAACTGCAGTTGGTTGTGATGACCAAATGCGGGCTGCTTCGAGAAACTGGGGGTTGCTTCTTTCCCAGTGCCTGGTATTCTAAACTTGGATTGACCTGTAGTTTAGAGTCCTAGGTGCCGATAAGGGCTCACAGCAATTTTCCCCTTGAAAAACCAGGTGTACAAGGGGCCCAGTTTGGATCAGGATTGTGACTCAAAGCCAAGAAGATTAAGCCTTCTCCCCCCACACACTGTTTTCCCAATCTATTTGCCTTATTGGGGTAAACATAAGGTACCCTTGGTTCTTGTAGGTTATCCGGGCTGTGCAACCGTGGTCTTGGAATTTTCTTTCCTGACGTTTCGCCAGCAACTGTGGCAGGCATCTTCAGAGTAGTAACACTGAAGGACAGTGACACTGTCCTTCAGTGTTACTACTCTGAAGATGCCTGCCACAGTTGCTGGCGAAACGTCAGGAAAGAAAATTCCAAGACCACGGTTACACAGCCCGGATAACCTACAAGAACCAATGAACTCTGACCGTGAAAGCCTTCGACAATATAAGGTACCCTTATCAGAAAAGAAGAAGTAAACTCCCATTCGTTAAGGTATCTGCATTGGGGCGTTGCAACAAACTGGGGGAAGTTAAGAGACATCCAGGAAGTGGGAAGAGGTGAGAGAGCCTGACAATAAACCAGGTTTATGCTGGTACGCAAAATCTGTTTCATTCATCCTGTCTGAACGTGGCTTAAGAGGCTTAAAATATAGGGGGAACCTTATTTAGAGCTCTGCTAAACACAAGCTTATGTGACCATCTAGTGTGCCCCTTAGCGAAGGGCAAGATTTTGCAGCAGTACAGTCAGCAAACGTTTTCACTGCCCCTTGCTTGTCTGTTCTCCACTTTGATCCAAATTGCAAGGGATGACAGGGCGTCAGGTGGGTGGAAGACAGCCATTTAACATATACAGGCAGTAGCTGATGGCATCCATGAAAGAGTCTGTTGAGTCCCTGAGTTGGGATCGAGGGCATGCCCTATAATAGGTTGCGTATGTAATTGATTTTATCAGGGAAATGCATACCATTGTAATTTTATCTTTTTTTATAAATATCATTTTAAGTTTTCTGTATTTATGTAAGGAAGTTTTGTAATGGCCTATGGCTAAACAAATTCTGCTACTATAATAGGGTTGCCAGCTCTAGGTTGGGAAATACCTGGAGATTTTGGGGGTGGAGCCTGAGGAAGGCGGGGTTTGGGGAGGGGAGGGACTTCAATGTCATAGAGTTCAAATTGCCAAAGTGCCCATTTTCTCCAGGAGAACTGATCTTTATCGGCTGGAGATCAGTTGTAATAGGAGATCTTCAGCTAGTACTTGGAGGTTGGCAACCCTACCCTATAAGAACAGCATCCAGTCCGCTGGGTGGGTGGCTGGCTTCCCCTCTCTCCTCTTCTGGCACGAGAAAAGCAGCTGCAGGGAGGACAGGGACGAGGGGAGAAAACATGAAGGAGCGTTGGCTTCTCCCACTTGGGAGATCACTGGGGCCTCTGTTCTCTCGAGGCAGTCCTTCACAAAGGGAGTTGGCCACAATCGAGGCCCTGAGCCAAACTGCAGCTCTCTCAGAGTTCGGCTCCTGTTGGCAGCTTCTCTGTCGCCTCTCTCATATGGCCATGAACACACGAAGCTGCCTTCTATTGAATCAGACCATCAAGGTTGATCAAAGTCAGTATTGTCTACTCAGACCGGCAGTGGCTCTCCAGGGTCTCAGGCAGAGGTCTTTCACATCACCTACTTGCCTAGTCCCTTTAAGGGGAGATGCCGGGGATTGAACCTGGGACCTTCTGCATGCCAAGCAGATGCTCTACCACTGAGCCACAGCCCCTTCTCATGGAGACATGGCCCACTTGCTTTCTTGCATCGCGGCCCTCATGGAAGCCCTTCAGCCCATGCTGCCCTTTAGATCAGTGTTTGTTTGTTTCATCCCCAAAGTGCAAATATGTGCTCCTGGCTTTTGTGAAAAGGTGCTACAGGTTTTATTTGTTAAGAGGCTGTTTTCACACATGACACAGCAACAAACCCGGGCCTCCTGTGGAATGTGCCCTGAATGGGGAGCTCCAATCAGTCCTGGTTCCCAGCCAAGGGGACCCATATGGTGTGCATGTTTCCGAACTCTCTTTTATGGTGTTCACTCTTTATAATACACACGCACCATTTTAACTCATAAAGAGCACATGAAGCTGCCATACTGAAGCAGACCCTCGGTCCATCAAAGTCAGTGTTGTCTACTCAGACCGGCAGCGGCTCTCCAGGGTTTCAGGCTGGGGTCTTTCACATCATCTGCCACCTGGTCCCTTTAACTGGAGATGCCAGAGATTGAACCTGGGGCATAGTCCTTCCCAAGTAGATGCTCTACCACTGAGCCACGGCCCCTCTGCTAACGGGGCTTATTCTTGGGCAAGGATGCATGGGATTGCATCCCCCTTGCGGGAAGTGGTTTCATTGCTTTTTCTATGCCTGTAAAACTGAGCTGTTACGCGAGGCGTATGGTTGAGGACAGTGAAGGTGTTCCGTCTGGCTGGCCTCCCCTCCTTCTCATCGTCCTGCCTCTGCTATAACCCCTGCAAATTGGTGTGAAAATTAATTATGCTGTTGCTGCTATAGTTGAAGGCACCTGGTTTTTATCACTGTAAATGTTATGCGTTGTATACATGATTTTAAACTGTTTTTAAAGGTTGTGAGCCGCTCTGAGCCTGGCTTTGGCCAGGAAAGGGCGGCCTATAAATCTAATAAATAAATAAAGAGCCTTTGCCTCAGCTGCCTGGCTGGAGGTAGGTAAGCCCATGCTGAACCATGCACACGGCTGCATGTGCAAAGATGAATGGTCTGTGGACCCACCGGGCGTTGACTTGGCTGGTGGATGACCTTGGAGCAGCCCCAAGGGACCCTCGGGGGGATTATTCAGCTCGTGTTGGGGTATGGCATGTTCTGGATGTGTGACCAGGTCTGGGTATCTGTGCCCAGAGAGAAGTAAGGAAAGTCAAGGGGGTGCCCTGGGCTCCCGTCTGAGATAGGCAGCATGGTTCTGCAAAGGGCCTGTGATTGGCCCTGTTATAATGCAGTGGGTAATGCGGCTCCCTCTTTTCTACCTGGGAGACACGCCTGATATAAGCCCCCTCTGTACAGCTGAACACTTGCACATTTTAAGAGAAAAAGGATACCAAAAAGCCCTGTACGCTTAATGTTTCCTGGGAAGGCCTTCCCCTGCTTCAAAATGGTTTTGGAAACAGGACGGCCCTGGGCTGCCGTTGGTCTTTCGCACTTTGCAAATTGGCATCTTCATAAACTACTTCAGACAGCAGTTTGGGGGGGGGGTAGATCAAAGGGGCCGTGAACAGATCTCTCTGTTTTAAATCGGCTTTAATGAGAGACCGACGCTGTATTGCAATTCACCCTGGGCCTTTGGAATAGGGACAGAAAGAAATCTGAAATAAATTATACACGCCAATGTCTAGGGCTGTTTCTTCTCCCCACCATCCAAACCTCTAATGAGGCAGTTCATTAGAAAGCTCCAGTGTGTTGCAGTACGGTTGCATGTCCATCGGAAGGCCACGGGGCTGGTTCTGAGATTCAACCTTCCCAAGCTCTGGGGGATTATTTTGCAAATAAAATATTATATCCTCACCCCTTTAGCCAGTGAGTGTAAGGCTAGAATGGTGGACTAGGACTGGGGAGACCCAGATTCAAATCTTTACCTGCCCTGAAACTTCCTGAGTGGCCTTAAGCCAGTCACGCTCTTAGCTTGGCCTGCTTCACAGGTTTGTTGTGAGGCTAAAACCAAGGAAGGGGAAAACAATGTGTGTGTGAGCTTCTTGGAGGAAGGGTGGCAGAAAAATGAGCTAAAAATATCCTGGAGGATTGGCCATATAATAATATGCAATAAAAATACATGGGCTTATTTCTTTAGTGATTTATTATTGCAGTAGAGGCATTTATTTATTTATGCATAGCCTTCTTTTCTCCCCAGTGGGGACCTAAAGCTGCTCACAATTACTGTTCTGCCGTCCTCCATTGTCATTTAATTTATAGTCTGTCTTTCTTGCCTAGGGTCAAGGCGGGTTACAAAATTTAGCAATGCCATAGAGACAGTATGAGACATGTAATAATTGTAATAAGACTTGAATACAAAGTTAGAAAACAATGCAATAGTAACAGTATAAGACTTTTGCAAAATAGAGTACAGACATTAGAAAACAATGCTGTAACGCATAGAATTAGAGAGCCCCGTGGCGCAGAGTAGTAAGCTGCAGTACTGCATTCGAAATCTCTGCTCACGACCTGAGTTCAATCTTGACGGAAGTCAGTTTCAGGTAGCCGTCTCAGGGTTGACTCAGCCTCCCATCCTTCTGGGGTAGGTGAAATGAGTACCCAGCTTGCTGCTGGGGGTAAAGTGTAGATGACTGGGGAAGGCAATAGCAAACTACCCCGTAAACACAGTCTGCCTAGTAAACATTGGGATGTGACTTCACCCCATGGGACAGTAATGACCCGGTGCTTGCACAGGGGACTTTTACCTTTAATGCATAGAATAAACAGTGGCATAAACTACATAAACCTTGTCCCTTTGTAAAAGTATCCTCCTGAACAGTTCCATTTTACTACAGTTGTATTTCTTTTACAAAAATATCTTCGCAATATGCCACCCTATGGTTAGATTGTGACTATGGGACTGGCTCAAGGTCACACAGCAAGCTTCTGTTACAGAGGGAAGATTCAAACCCAGGCCTCTCACGTGCTACCGCAACACTCTCTCCTTCCTAATCTTGACTGCAGTGATAAGTTCTTCCTACATGCTCAGGGAGCCTTTCTTGCTTTGCCCCTTCCTGCTTCAGGGCTGATCACCACTGTTGGAATTGGGGTTCCTTCCCATCCCAAGAGCTCCAGTGTCGGTTTAAGCTGTGGAGTGAATGCGGAGAAAAGTCCGTAACGCTTGTTCTGGAAAGCTGGGGTAGATTTAAGCCTGCCGTTGATGCCTTGCTACAGACAGGCAAGGGAGAGTGAGAAGGTGCTAAGCCCCAAGGGCTAATGTGTGCTTGTCACCACTTCTTCTGTCCACATGGGGATTCCAGCCCCATCTCAGTTTACTGCCCGCGGGTTCTGAATCCCATCTAGATTACCAAGTGCTCTTTAATAACAGCCGGGGGTGGGGGGGAGAACTGACCTCTCTTGACTCTCTAATCTCAAAGCCCTTTTTAATTTAAAACTCCTTCCCTGCCCCGATTCCTTGTTAAGTCCCCTGCTGGCAGGGAGGGTGACCTCTTTGTGCATGCCAGAGGGCTTGCTGCAGCTGCCGCCTCTCAATGGTGGTACTGTTGGGTGCCAGGGGAGAATTGGCATGGGGTATGGCAGAGGAAAATGCAGTCCTTTCGTTGCTCTGTGTGGTCTTGGAGATGACGAATGGCTCCTGTCTCGCTGACAGTCAGATCCCAAAAAGGAAAGAGGAGTTTGAGTCTTAGATGTGGTGATATCAACTAAATTCCCTGTTAGTCTGCTCTGCATCAGATGACTCCCATGGCAGATGCAAGTAGCTGGCTGTGTGTATTGTGCAGCATGCATTGGTCCACAGCTGGGGGTCTACAGTGAGGCGATCCATTCAGGTGTGGGGTTTTGAATGCCATGAAAGGCAGCCCAGGTGGATAAATGGCCGGATCTAGCTCATGGGCCCCAGTCCACTGAGAACTTCATGAATGGAGTGAACAGCAGCCGCTGTGCTCTTGTGCACATCCTGTTTGTTTCAATGCACCTTGCACCCCCGAGACTTTCCCAGCACGTTGTGCCCCATGTTAATGTGTAGGAGAGGCAGGTACCATCTGGATTTTTTTTTGCCTCTGGCAACAAAACATCTTCAGCTGGCTTTATATTGTGTGCTAGTTCCTGGCAGCAACGTGGTTTGGCACAACCATTCCCTAATCTCTGTTTTGCAGGGATCAGAAATCTAATCCGTGAAGTCATGGTTGTAAAGGTGAGCCGTTGGATGGTTTTATTTTGAACCTTCATTGAGTGAGGAACCGGGAGGAAAGTTTGTTTCGACACAAAGCATTCTCAACTGAATCCTTCCCCCATGGGACTGGAAATGCTTTGTTTGGAACTCTGGTCGTGGTTTTTCTGTCTCCAGACGTGGGGGCTCTGCAAGAGAACATGCATGGCTCGCTTTGTATTCCCATCCCTCCCTGACCCCATTCTGTACCGGAAGAGAGACGGGTACTTCTGTGTCAGTGGGTTGATTCAAGGACCCAGTTTGCCTGCTCGCCTGTTCCCCAGCCCCAAGCATTTTTCTCTGCTTTGTAATGACTGGGCTCCATGTCAAGCCCTCAGCTTTTATGGGCATTGTCCGAGTCGAGGAGGAGGAGCTCAGGACAGACGCTCTCTCGGCTTTCTCTGTGCAGGACTCAGCTAGCCACGTGGTCACCAACATTTCGGGGTCTTATGAAAATAAGGATTCTCTTATGTTGCTGTTGTATTCCTCTTCTCACATCAAAGTTGCTGCCTGAGCAGGAACCAAATAGGATGTTGAACAGCCCTGGAGCAAGCTGAGCCAAGTGATTGCTGCGTGGCTGGCAGTGCCACAAGGGTCGCTCCGCTCAGACCCCTGATATCATCACCGCAGTCCGAGTCCAAGCCGGGTGTCCCTTGCTCCTGCCCCCAAGCCTCTCCCCTCTGCTCGAATCAAACTTGTCACAATATGGATTGTGCCTTTGCATCCTTCTCAAGCATTCTTTACAGCACCCCTCCCACCTTCTCACTGGGATAAAAAGACTCCAAGATCTCCATTCCTACTCGTGTCTGACGAAGGGAGCGTTGACGCTTGAAAGCTTATGCCTTGAAACTCTTGAGAGCCAGCGTGGTGTAGTGGTTAAGAGTGGTGGACTCTAATCTGGAGAACCGGATTTGATTCCCCACTCCTCCACATGAGCAGTGGTGAACCGGGTTGATTTCCCCACTCTGATGAACCAGGTTGGTTTCCCCACTCCTACACATGAAGCCAGCTGGGTGACCTGGGACTAGTCACAGTTCTCTTAGAGTTCTCTCTGCCCCACCTACCTCACAGGATGTCTGTTGTGGGGAGGAAAGAGTAGGAGTCCAGTAACACCTTAAAGACTAACAAATTTTTTGGCAGGGTATGAGTTTCATGAGCCGCAGTTCACTGTTATGGGGATTGTGTGATTGTGAGCCGGTTTGATTCTTCCTTAAGTGGTAGAGAAAGTCGGCATATAAAAACTAACTCTTCTCCTTCTTCTTGGTCTCTAAGGCACTACTGGACTCGAATCTATGGGCAGCGGCGAACTTTCCTGGCAAGTTAAAGGGAAAATCCTCCCTTGTGCTGTGTATATCTCTCCTCCCCCCAAATACTGGAAGTCAAAGTGGCCTGGGAGGGAGTCATTTTGGACCCAGGAAATGCCTTGGGGGGCTTGATGGAGAGAGTTAGGCCTCCTTTTTGGCAGTGCCATGGCCCTGATCTATGTCACAAGTCTTCTCAGGGCCTACTTACACATCTGGGCACCAAAAACTTCAGCTTAGCCCTAAGAGTGATCTCCTTTGTAGGATTATTGTAAAGTCCATTGATATGTGTGTTCCATGAAGACACTTAAGCACAACATAAAAGCTAAGTATAACCATTCAAAGTATACTGTCCGCCTTAAGGGAGCCTTGGAAGGGAAGCCAGGGTGTTTATACCCATATTACAGATCTGGAGGGGTGGTAAGTGGCAAGGCAAGAGTTCTTATCCTCTCCTCAGACTCTAAAAATGATGAAAGGAGTAATAACAATAATAAAGGGGATTAGAGGAGATGTCACCAATAAAAGTAAGAAAAGCCAGGCTAAGCTGGACTCGCATTGTGTGGCATGCTGTGGATTGAAGGGCTGGCTTTCTTACCATCCCCACCAGGCTGTCTTTGCTCTGCTGTAAAAAAGGCCCTACCCCACCCCAGACCATGCAGTACAACGTATTGTAGCAGGACTTCTTCAGAAGCTCTGGCTGGTGCAGATCTTGACAGCTGCCTTGTGAACACACCAAGATCAGACACGTTCCTCCAGCTTCCTTCATCTGGTGGTGTTGTTATTCCCTTGCCCTGTCTTCAGCAACTGCTAATACATGTCAGGATCCCGCCACTTCACAACCGCACATTTTGCAAACAGGGTGATGAATGAGTCTGATCCCTTTCATTTTTTAAAATGGGTGCACATCCCATTCTGCCCTCCCAGTCAGAACAAACACTTGCTCTTAAAGTCACCCCTCTTCTGTCATCGCCATCTGGCTTTTGACTCGCCAGATCCACAATTTCCTGAGCATTTGCTGACTTATGCTGTTGAGTGGTAGGAAAAAACCATAACAGTCTTGCTGGATAAGACAGAGGCGCATTGAGTCCAGCTTCCTGTCCCTCACCACAGTCCACCAATTGCCTTTGGACTCCCACAATCCAGACAGTGAAGCTTTTCACCAGCATGGGATGCTCTGAGCTGCACTGCATCTGAACATGGAGGTTCCACTGTGGTGTCATGGTGGAAATGCCAATTGATCTAGGCCAGGGGTTGGCAAACTCATTAGTCAAAAGAGCCAAATATCAACAGTGCAACGATTGAGATTTCTTTTGAGAGCCAAATTTCTTAAACTTAAACTATATAGGTAGGTACACTGTTTATTAACTTAATAAACTTTAATTAAAGTTTTAAGTCTTAATTAAACTATAGGTACACTGAATAAAACTTGATATACTTAATAGTGATCTTATTTATTGATAAAAATTAAATTGTAAGTCCCTGCCATTTCCCCCTCCCCGTCCGGAGTCCTCGTCTGGAGGCCTGTTCTACTGCCATAAAAGCCTATTGGTAGACCTGGCCTCTGGCTGAGTCCCATTGGGAGGCCAGTTCTACCCATTGGCTTTCTTGGCAGTAGACCTGGCCTCCGGAGGCCCATAGAAGCCAATTGGTAGACCTGGCCTCTGAAGGGGGACTTTCCCCTCCTCAGAGTCCAGGTCTACTGCCAAGAAAGCCAGTGGGTAGACATGGCCTCCCAATGGGACTCAGCCGGAGGCCAGGTCTACCAAAGGAAGCCCGCCCCGCCCAACAGCTGATAGGTGGCTGGGGGGCCAGAAACTGCCGAGCCGCCCGCCCAGCAATTGCGCGGCTAGAGGGAAGGGGAGGCTTTAGCCTCCCAACCATTGAGGGCAAGGGAAAGGGGGACCCAGCCATACTCCACGGCGGGGGGGGGGGGAGAGACAGCGCACCCGCTCACCCGCTCTCTCTCTCTCTCAGGCGTGCCAGCTCCGCAGCCTGGCCGCCGGCGCGAGCGGGCGCAAGAGCAGGGGCTCCGAACCAAGTTCGGAGAGCCGCACTCAACGGGCCAAAGAGCCTCATGCGGTTCTGGAGCCGCAGTTTTGAGACCCCTGATCTAGGCAGCTGTTTAATCCCCTCTGCATGAGTTAGTGGCCATCTCTTGTGGGAGAAAATTAATTATATGACCCTGCCTTAACCTGATTCAGACCTTGATCCATCTAGCTCAGTACTGGCTACTCTGACCGCAGCTCTGCAGAGTCTCAGACTGAGAGATCCTTTAACCAGAGATGCTGGGGATTGAACCCACGACCATCTGCTTGCAAAGCAAAGGCTGAGCTATTCCACAGCCCTTCCTGGCTGCAACAGTATGCATGCTGTGAAGGATGACTTTATTTTGGCTGTTGGGAACTTACTATTAGCTAGCTTTGTTGGGCAGTGTAGTAGTTAAAGTTCCCAACTAGGCACTGGGAGACCCAGTTTTGATTCTCTACTCGGCCATGGAATCTGGCTGGGTGCCCTTGGGCTGTGGCTCAGTGGTAGAGCATCTGCTTGGCAATCAGAAGGTCCCAGGTTCAATCCCCAGCATCTCAACTTAAAGGGACTAGGCAAGTAGGTGATGTGAAAGACCTCTGCCTGAGACCCTGGAGAGCTGCTGCCGGCCAGAGTAGACAATACTGACTGATGGACCAAGGGTCTGATTCAGCGTAAGGCATCTTCATGAGTTCATGTGTACCCTTTCTCAGTCTAACCTACCTCACAGGGTGGTGGTTGTGAGAATAAAAAAGTGAGGGGGGAAACCATGCTGTTAGTTGCCTTGGGTCCACATGGGGGAGGGGGGAGAAACCACAGGGTATAAATGAATAGAAGTGTGACTCCTAGTGTTGTAAGGAAGTGTCTCTGATCCTGCTCGATCCACACTTTTATAAACCTGTTATCCTTTTTGGTCCTCTTTCTTCCCCCTGCTTCTTTCCAAAGCAGAGCCCCTAAACTATTCAGCCTTCCCTTCTAGGGAATACATCCTTTTTTTCTGCAGGTGGCTAAAAACTGTTGCCCTAGACGTGCTTTTCCCTGGCTTGCTTTGATTTGTGTACTGGAGCGATCTATTCTAGCAAGCCCTGGGTTCGTAACAGGCTGCAGCGTAATCCGTGATGACATAAGCTTTGGTCCAGATCATCTGCCGACGAGAGGAGTTTCAAACAGGCTCCCCAAATATAGGCACATGTTGGCAGCCACCCCGGTGGCGAAGAAAGAATGGGGAAGGCGTGGGTGGGAGACTGGGCCGGTGGCGTGAGCGTGTCTGCGTTGCCCTGGCAGCAGATTCTGTTATGGCGGGGCAGGGCGAGACAGCAAGAGAGATGCCAATCTGCTCCTAGGGTGGGTCGGACAGCAAAGTGAGTTGCAATCCTGGCTCTCTGTGCTTAGAGAAATGTAAATGTTTGCTGTCCAGGAATTTCATTTATGCCCTGCTTTTCTCCCCTATGGGAACCCAAAGCAGCTTGCATTGTCCTCCTCTTTTATCCTCACAGCAACCCTGTGAGGTCGGTCAGGTTGAGAGTATGTGACTGGCCTAAGGTCACCCAGCAAGCTTACATGGATGATAGGGGATTAGAACTTGGCTCTCCCAGATCCTGGCCTGATCCTATAAAGCAATGGCTCTTGCTGGGTGGACGGGAGCCTACACGGTCGGCTCCACTTCTTGGCCTTGTGGCGCCTAAGGGGACTTTTGGAATTTAGAGAAATGGTGGTGGGCACCAGGGCAAAATGTCTGCTGTGGGTATCGGGCGCTACCACCAAATTATGGGGGGAAGCATCTTATGGTAGAGGAAGCTGCTTCCAAGTGGGCGCTTTGTGCTCCAAAGGAAAGCGGTCATTGGCACTTTTGTTTTGCGGAAGAAAGGGGAGGGTTTGCTTTCTGAACGGCCACAGGGAGAGGTTTCCAAGCCCAAAGACCCAGGATGCACTGGCTTAGTATGAGTTCAGTGCTTTGCTAGTCCGCTAACAGGGGGAGGCTCAACCCTCCCCTGTTTTTTTCCAAGATGCTTTGCATATTATCCCTGGAATCGAAAAGCCAGCCGATGCTAGGAAATACCTCAACTTCAAAGTATTTATTATGGTCCACGACCAGCACAATAGGAAATACCTCAGTGGGCATTGCATTGGGGATCATAGAATCATAGAGGTGGAAGGGACCACCAGGGTCATCTAGTCCAACCCCCTGCACAATGCAGGAAATTCACAACTACCTCCCTCCCCCACACCCCCAGTGATCCATCCTCCATGCCCAGAAGATGGCCAAGATGCCCTCCCTCTCATGATCTGCCTGAGGTCATACAATCAGCATTATTGACAGATGGCCATGTAGCCTCTGCTTAAAAACCTCCAGGAAGGAGCGTTTACCACCTCCCGAGGAAGCCTGTTCCACTGAGGAACCGCTCTGTAGAAAGTTCTTCCTAATGTCTAGACAAACATTTTTTTGATTTAATTTCAACCCGTTGATCACTAAACCACTAGACAGTGATCACTAGACCAATGAGATAAAACCATCATCTTTTCCCTGCCACCAGTTTATTTGCACGTGACGTGAGGTGGGCCTGCCCTGCCTCCTCCAATCCCCTTTTTGCCAATCTGGAACCAATTGCCGTTGCAAAGGCCACCGGGCGGCTGGAAATGTGCTCTCGGTTGAGTGTTACCCGTTTTATTGCTTCCCCTGTGCCCCATATGGAAGAAAGTGCTCCGCTTGAGACTCGCAACGGTTGTTTTCAAATGGCTAAAAATACCAGCTTCTCTCCCCCCCCCCCCACATCTTTTGGCATGGAGACAGCAGCTGTTGAGGTCTGGTCTCCGTGGTGATGCCGGGCCACGTGGGTTGCTGAGATCTGCTCAACCATCCAGCTGTGACACATGTGGAAGACTCCTGCTCTGTGTTGGGTGATAAACAGTTGCAGGGGGTGGAGCGTGCAAGAGAGGCCTTGTTACCGGCCTGCAGCTTGCTGCATCCTGACACGATCGGGAGAGGCAGATCCCTCGGGCCCATGGTGGATTAGATCCAGCGTGACCAGGGATTTCGGTCATTCGTTTCCTCTGCGCTGCAGACCTCTTTCTACGATTGATGCTTTATTAAAATAAACCCTGCCCCTCCCATTTTTTTTGACATCTGCTTTGTTCCAAAATGTTTCATAAGGGATGCTGCATTTATCGCCGTTTGCCCCTCCCCTTCTCCTCCCCCCCCCCAAGGAAAACTGGCGTGATTGTATGCCTGCGTGTGCAGTCAGAAAATCTGGAAGAAAACACAGTGTGCTGGGAACCCATGCCCAGCCAATGCGGCAACGCAAAGCCAGAACGGCGTGGTGGACTTGGGAACAGAATGCTTGACGAAAGAGTCCTCCCTCCGTCTCAAAACCTGCTGCAATGACCCTGGGCAAATTCCTGTCTTGTAGAAGTTTCAGAGGAAGCGTGGGGAGAGGGAGATTCCATGTCATGGGAGCCAGGCAGGCTGCAGACAAAAATCCACTCGAATCCTCCACCCAGGCAGTCCAGATGCTGCACCAAGATGAGCATAATGCTACGGCTTGTATAAATTATGCAGAGTGAGAATTATTAGGCAAATGTTTAATTTTGTGTTTGCGTAAGGTAGTCTGCCCTTTCTTTTTCAAATGAATAATTATGATCCTGCAGATCAAGGGGAAGTCTCAACAGTAATATAGGAGACTGAAACTTCGCCAGCCAGCCAGCTGGCCTCTAAGGTATCTGCAACCATTCCATGCTCTTCATTGCAGTCATAGGGCCTAGAAACTTAAAAACATAACATAAGAAAGGCCCTGCTGGATCAGACCAAGGCCCATCAAGTCCAGCAGTCTGTTCACACAGTGGCCAACCAGGTGCCTTTAGGAAGCCACAAACAAGACGAATGCAGCAGCACCATCCTGCCTGTGTTCCACTGCACCCAACTTGCTTTGTAAAAAGAGGTGATAACTTTCCAGCAAGCTGAATTCTGTGCCAGTTCTACATTGTGTGGGCTCACCCGTCACGTGGATTCATGACCCAACAGCCCTAATTGTAAACTACCTTCCCATGGAAAGAAGGTAGTAAAGAAAAGAGGATGATAAATCTATATTCCAAGAGTTCCTATTCACACTCTTTACCAAAGGTAATGAAGTTTTTGGTCATGGGCTGATTCATGCATGCTTATGTGTCCGAGGTGGTTCAGTCCCTGTTCCTAAATACCACCATTCCTAAATCAGCTTTCCGTCCATCCAAGGTTGGTAAAATGAGTACCCAGCTTTCTGGAGGAAGGCAATGGCAAACCATCCCGCAAACATAGTCTGCCTAGTAAACGTCGGGATGGGACGTCACCCCATGGGTCAGTAATGTCCCGGTGCTTGCACAGGGGACTACCTTTACCTTTTAAATAACGGGGGAACATTTGCCTGTTTTGGCCCACTCTCATTCTATCGTAGAACTTCCCACTGTGGATAGAAAGTTTGGGAAACTTAATTATTTTGTTTTTTACATATTCTACCTTATTACCTTATTTGATTAATACAGTTGGAGCCAGTGTATTGCTCTGAGAATAATCATATGGTGCTGCTTTGTCCAGATCGTACCATTTCAGAATGGATCCCTGCCCCTCTGTTTTTAAATACTTCCCATGCAAAACAAGAACTCCTTCCACTTAGAGAACTATCATGTCCTGGGGGGACCTTCTAGCCTATCCCTCCCCCTGAAGACGCCAGGCGCAATCCTCCTTAAGAACAAAGGTCATTGCTGTGCTAAGCCAGTCCATCAAGGACAGTTTGGAAATGGATGAGCTGGACTTGATACAGCTTGTCCATTTTCCAGTCCTGGCCTCCTTTTTGGCTGCTGCCTTTGGGTTTTGTGACTGATACTTCTTGTAGCTTCTCTGGCCAAGAAACAGCTGTGTTGGCAGCTTTGGTGCCTCTTTGTGCAAAAGATTTCAGTTGGCATGCATGGTTCATAGCTAGAAACTTCTTGGGACTTGGCAGTTTCTTTGCATCTACTGAATAATTCTGAATTATTAGGAACAGGGTTGCTCAGTAGGGTAGAGTCAGGACCTGTGGAGGGGTGTGGTTGGTCTAGGGTGAACCTAGTAGATCTGGGATGAGTCTGATGGGTCAGGGTTTGACCAGAGCAGAATTTGGCAGGTAGGGGGCAGAGACTGACTAAATCTGGGTTTTCTTGGTTCTTCAGGCCCAAACACTTCTAAATTTACTCAAAAGGAAGATGACCCTGAATGTGAATGGACCACCCTAAAATGTTATACACACACACACACACAAATTATTGAACATAACAGTGACTTGTAGGCGAATGTAAGATAACCCCCTCTTCGTATGGCATACCTGTGAAAAAGCAGTCTTGCATTTGAGTAAAGACTGTAGTTGTCAATGTGGCTCAGACCAGTGTTGTACTGTCAGGCTGGAAAACTAAAGGGTGTAGGAGGGAGAAGGGGAGATCATCCTTAACAATTTGTTGATGTTTCTTTGTAGTGTGAGAGTTGGCAGGCCCAATCCAGGAACGGAGGAAAGAGCAGTCCCCCTCCTCCAATTGGGTCTACCATTACCTGTATTGATGTTTGGATTAAGGCGTCACTTTCTAAGTCATATGACTACAAGCATATCTTGGAGATATTGCAGGTTCGGTTCCAGACCACCGCAGTAAAGCGAGTTACATGAATTTTTGGGTTTCCCAGTGCATATAAAAATTATGTTTACACTATACTGTAGTCTATTAAATGTGCAAAAGCATTATGTCTAAAAAATGTAATAATAATGAAAAAGTTTGAAATATTGCGAGAATTACCAAAGTGTGACACAGAGGCACGAAACGAGCACATGCTGTTGGAAAAATGGGACCGATAGACTTGCTTGAAAACACAATGTCTATGAAGTGCAATACAATGAATTGCAATAAAACGAGGTATGCCTGTATTCTGGTAGCTCTTGTGGGCTGTAGAAGCAAGGTCTTATGGGCTTTCCCCCCCCAAAGCCAGCAGTGTGGGGCTGCTGGTGCACATCTTCAGGCAAAACTGTTCCACAGTCAGGAGAGTAAGCCAAGCTTCTCATAGATACCAGTCAGATTCTCAAGGATATGGCTTTATTAATGTGGATTGTTGTGCAGAATTAAGCAGGTTCACGCTTGGGCTATATTCCTCGGACGAAGGACGAGATAGGCAGGTAGATGAGAACAGTCAGAGACAGGTCAGGACAGAACCAGGTGGCAGGAAAGCTACCGGCAAAATCTGGTTGCTCCTGCTGCAAAATACAGAGCAATCTGAATCAAGAGACACACCCTTCTAAGCCCACTGAGAAAGGTGTGATTCTGCTTTGGACTGCATTGTAAACAAGTGGAGCATGTGCTAAGGCAAGTGGCAGCTAGGTACCCTATACCGATTCTGCTTTCCTTGGAGGATCCCTTCCCCGGGGCATATTTTACATTGAACATGAGTTGTTGCTACTTTTAAAAAATTCCTATGAGTTGCTTTGGGAGCCAAAATGTTGCTGAAAAGCAGGATAGAAATAGTCTGTCTTGCAGAGAAAGGGAACTATGCACAGAAGAGAGCAATCCCCATGCAGTGACCACGAAGGTGCCAACTCTGAGTTGGGAAATTCCTGCAAATTTGGGGTCAGAGTTTGGGAAGAGGAGGTTGCTCAGCAGGGATATGATGCCGTAGAGTCCACTCTCCCTCCGAAGCTGCCATTTTCTCCAGATGAACTGATCTCTGTAGTCTGGAGATCAGTTGTAATTCCAGCAGAACTCCAGTCCTCAGCTGGAGATTGGCAACCCTAGACTGACCGCTGGCAGGGCACTACATTGCTCTGCCACCTCTTTTTGGCTTGAGGGATTGCATACGTGCATTGTGTTATTGGTGAAAAGGGGCACTGATGCTGGACTCGGCTACTGGATTACCCCAGTGCGCATGCGCAGGGTACAAAGTTTAAGCATGTGCACAAAGTGAAAACAATGCAGCTGACATTACTTTCAAATTTCTTGGAACTTGCTCAGAATTCTGGCTTCTACCTGCTCCAAATCCAGCAAGGATGGGGACTTTATCAGTCTGAGGGGAATGACATCCTTGCCATGCAAGACTAGGGCGCAGGAGGAGTTTGTGCTTTGTGTCCAACACTACTGGTTTCTTCAGAGGATATTTTAAAAATTCCATTGCCTCCCCCCTGCAAATCTGATTTAATTAATCTAGGGTAATTGCAGTTCCTGGTTCTACTCTCACAACACACTGAGTTCTATACATAACCTTGGAAAATGCAAAGGAGGGGAAAAATCCTCCCATTTACCTCGCTTGAACTGCTCCATCCTTTGCCAACAAAATGTCCGTCATGAGTGACAAGTAATAACCAAACGATTGACATTAACGAATGTTTTGAGAAACATTCACCTGGGGAAACCAGTAATTTGGTAGAACAGAGTGTTCTACCCCAGAAGCTTTGGCTTAATTTTCCAGGCTCTCAACCGCAACCCGCAGTATCAGAGATGAGTGATACACCCCTGTGTGCCCCATTTACCTTCCTCCACATGGCTGGTGGAGTTGGGTTAGACCGCTGAGAAGCCTTGCTTCTGTTTTATAATCCTTATCCTTGGAATATCTACAGAGATTTCATTGTTCAAAGCGCATCACACGTGTTGTCTTGTTGTAATCCTTACAACAGCCCTATAAGGTAGGTATGTACTGTATTATCATCCCTGTATTACACACGGCAGGCTGAGAGAGAAGCCACCACTCTGTGAACTCATTACAGAGGCAAATTTTGAACCGAAGGTCTCCTGGATCCCTGGATCTTAGCCACTAAGTTTTAAAAGAGAGGAATTAGCGAAGATCACAGGGTTGCAGCATTCATGTTTAAAAGTGAATAAAAAGCCCAGATGAATTGATTGTGATTTCATAATCCTGGAACTTGATATTTCACATCCTGGGAATTTGACTCCTTTCCTCCCTTCCTCCCTTCCCTTCCCTTCCCTTCCCTTCATCTCTCATGGCTGCATAGATAGGGTAAAAAATACCCTGAATATCAGAAGGCAAGGAGGGGTGTTTGCCAAACAGGTTTTCTGTTGGTCAGTGCATGGATGCCTTAACTTTTGTCTTTCCCCACCATTAAAGAAGGAAAATCAATTCTGCAAGGTGTATTTATTACCTATTCAAAGAAAGCAAACATATGCAGATGTGTTGAACTTGTATTGACTTACACTGGTTGCATCAAGTTCAGATTTTTGAAGAACAGGATTAGGGGTTGCTTTCTGCACAGCATTGTTTTATTTTTAACTATTTGTTTATTTACTTCATTTATATCCCATTTTTCTCCCCAATAGGGGGTCCCAAAAAGGCTTACATCATTCTCCTCCCCTCCATTTTATCCTCACAACAACCCTGCAAGGGTAGGTTAGGCTGAGTGTGCGTGACTAGCCCAAGTTCACCCAGCAGACTTCCAAAGGAGAGTGGGGATTTGAACCAGGGCGCAAAAGGAAGTCCAAAGCTGTTTGCTATAAAGTAAACCCTGGCCCTCAGTTTACAAGACTGGAGCAAGGCTGTTATTGAGAGGACGTTTTGGGGGATGCTGATTCATAGGGTTGCCATGAATCGGAAGCCGCTTGACGGCACTTAACTTATGCTCACAGATCCTACTTTGACACTAACACTGTGGCTCAGTGGTAGAGCATCTGCTTGGCATGCAGAAGGTCCCAGGTTCAGTCCCCAGCACCTCCAGTTAAAGGGACTAGGCAAGTAAGTGATGTGAAAGACCTCTGCCTGAGACCCTGGAGAGCCACTGCCGGTCTGAGTAGACAATACTGACTTTGATGGACCAAGGGTCTAAGGCAGCTTCATGTGTGTTCATGTGTGTACTATACCACACTGTCTGCCAGTGCAAGGTATACAATAGTCCTATCTATAATTCTAAAGACCATGTACCAAGAATGTTTAGGGGGGCCACAGGATTCTTTCATATTTACAAGTAGTGATTTCTGAATAGGCAAATGAGCAGAATGAATCATACTCACCGAGTAACTCTACTGTGGTGCTGGATTCCTGAAAGGGAGATTACCGTTTAAATTAACAGATTACTTGCGTCAGGGCTTGCAGCTATTTATAGCCTGCCGGTTCCTGGTTATCTGTTCCATGTAGCTCACCGTGCCAATCTGATTGCCAACCCTTTAATCAAGATTTCCTCCTGAGCAATTTTGTGGGTGGTTCAAGACAGACAGCTTATCCCCAGAAGCAGCTGCACCTAACAGAAAGTTAAGGGTCCTGGGGTCAGAGTTACTGAGGCAGCCCAACCATGAGGCTACATAAGGAGGGTCCATGAAAAGTGAGCGAGGCGGAGAGATCTTTCTAATGAGATGGGCTGTGTTCTGCCTTTGGAAACCAGTGGCTGAACTACTTAAACCAGTGGCCGAATTACTTAAACCAGTGGTTCCCAAACGTTTTGGGCCACCGCCCCCTTGGTTCCACAAACTCAACCCCAGCGCCCCCTACCCTATCCTATATAAAGCATTGCTCAAAATAGGGGTTGGCATGACGCACTAAAGAAGATAATAACAATAAAATTTCAAAACAGTCACAATTAACTACACATCTATTCAAAACCAAATTAAAACTTTTTAGTTGGAATTTATTAAACAAAACTGGTGAACTGGATCCAGTGGTACCAGCTCTTCAAAGTCTGGGAAAAAATTTCTGACAGTTTCCCCCAAATTTGCCGGCATGGTGCCATAGCTTGATCTATTGTAAATTAGTGAGCAACACAGTTGAAGGGGCCCACCTCTAGCAACCCCCTGCTGTCCCCTTGCCTCTTTGTGCCCCCCTAGGTAATCCCACCGCCCTCCAGAGGGTGGTACTGCCCACTTTGGGAACCACTGACTTAAACTATGGTCAGTCCTTTTAAAAATGATTTTTTTTTTTTTTTTTTTGCAAAGGAGAGCTGACCATGTGGGGTGCAGGTCGTAGGGAAGCTCTCCAGTGTAAGCCTTTGACATAAGCATAGCCGTATTCTGGCACAGCTCCCAGCAAAGCTTGTGCAGGAGAATTTCCTGGTGGATTATGTCCTAAGTTAATTAGTACTGGCGTTTATTGGGGGGGGGGGCATTTGGGTTTTCTATTAAAGTTTCCTGGGCCAGCTGTGTTGCTGTCCTTATTTCCGCAAGCTAAAAAAAAAGCGAACATGGAAAAACGGTGGTCATTTGTCACCGAAGAAAAATAAATTTCCACTTTCTCCCTTTTTCTGTGAGAGAGGTGTTTTAAAACATGCGGGTAAAATTCCACAATTGTGTTTTGCCCTGTAAAGGGGAAATAAATCTTGCCGTCTTTTCCACATCAGAGTTTCCCTCTCTCACCTTTCCATGGCTGAAGGCAAATAATGAAACCAAAAACAATATGACATTTAATTCGTCAAGAAAACCTGCACAATTTAGAAATGAATGCGTAACAAGACCAGCCTTAGCCAGGGGCAGAAGAATTCTCATCCTTCTGAAAGATGCTGTCCGGGCTTGTGGGAGGCTAAGGAGGAGGAGCAACTCTGCTTTTTCTCTGGGAGGGCATTGCAGAGCCTCAGGGCCACTACCATCAAGACCCTGCTCTGACGTTCTTACTGCCCTGAGCGGAGGAGGATTTTTGTCTGCATGGAGTGGGGACCTTGCTTCAGGCTCCTGGGGCGGCGGTGCTGATCAAATTGTAGGAACGCCAGCCTGACTCCAGAGCTGCCTGCCTGAAGCCCCAGTTGTTTCCTCCTACAGCCCACCATTACTACTGATGCTCCAGTCCCACAAGTCAGAGTGCTGTTTCGGAAGCTGTACCCACTGTCCCTGCATCTCCCACATATGGATTTTGGTACTGTGTCTAGACAGACCCAGGCTAGCCTGATCTCGTCGGAGCTCAGAAGCGAAGTACGGCCAGCCCTGGTGGTTGTTTGGATGGGCGGCCTCCAGGGAACACTAGGGTTGTGATTCAGAGGAAGGCGACCGCTGAATGTCTCTTGCCTTTAAAACACTACAGGGTTGCCATAAGGCAGCTGTGAGTTGACGGCACACACAAAAATAGACCAGGCCTTGCAGTCTGGCTGCCTGTGACCAGGTTGCATGATTTCCTCCTACCTTGACTGGGATCTCACCTGTTCATCCTCACCTTCTCAAAGGGCGTTCCCTGTCCCACCTTCTCCGTTTCCTTTATGGGGAATCTCACAAGAAAGCCAGATAGAAAATTGTGGGAGTAACAGCGAGAGGGAGAGGCTGAGAAGGACAATTCACAAGCAGGCTGGCGTCACTCCGGGAAAGGGACAAAAAGCCACAGGAGCTGCTGGTGACTATAGAGATTCCAGAGAACTTCAGCCAGTGTGGTGTAGTGGTTAAGAGCAGTGGTTAGGAGCGGTGGACTCTAATCTGGAGAACTAGGTTTGATTCCCCACTCCCCACTCCTCCACATGAGCGGCAGAGGCTAATCTGGTGAACCGGGTTGGTTTCCCCACTCCTACACATGAAGCCAGCTGGGTGACCTTGGGCTAGTCACAGTTCTCTCTGAACTCTCTCAGCCCCACCTACCTCACAGGGTGTCTGTTGTGGGGAGGGGAAGGGAAGGTGATTGTAAGCCGTTTGATTCTTCCTTAAGTGGTGGAGAAAGTCAGCATATAAAAACCAACTCTTCTTACTTGTTAACAAGCCCAGTAAAAGATGCATATTACAGGTTTGTGGCGCCTTAAAGACGAACCGATTTCTTGTGGCAGAAGGTTTTGTGGCTTAAAGCCCTCTTTATCAGATGCCCGATTATTTTCATCAGAAGCTAGTTGGCATCCATAAAAACCTCTGCCAGGTTAAATTGGTTAGTCTTTAGTGATTTTGCTGCAACAGCCTACTATAGCTACCTCTGAAATCTCTCCAGCCAGAGGTGTTTTTGGACATACTTTCCAATGATCAGGACCCCCCCTCCACTCCCCCCCTGCCCCCAGACAAGGAACACCAGAATTAATAATGCCCAGAAGGGAGGACAAGGTTTTTCAGTGTAGCAGGCTGCAGAATCCTCTTTGTCCTGGGACAAGGTTTTGGGTTATAGGTTTTATCTTGCAGGCACTCGGGTTTGGGTGGTGGGTGGTTAGCTAGTGCTGGGCGTGAGAACATCTCTCAAGCCAGGTTGCAAAGCTCAGACCCCCCCACCCCCCGCATGTGATAAGAGAGAAGAAGCAAAGACAACCCGGCTGTCAGGGCGTTTGTGTTTGGCTTGCTGTTTTTCTGTCTGGTTGTGGATAAGTTTCCCTGAACCAAGAGGTCATAAATTATAGAAATTGGAAGTGGCTTCCTGCCAATAGCAGCATCTCCTCCGGCAGCAGACAGGGAGAGGCTCTTCCTTGTTTTGAACCGGTTGCCAAGGCAAAGCAGGGAAACATCTCTGAGTTTCAGCCTACTGTTTCTTGTTTCAGGGTCAGCCGCTACTAGTGTGGTGATCTAAGGCAGCTGAAGATCCAATCTTTCTCCTGGGTGCAACAAGCATTCTCTTAAGCCTAGGGTTGCCAACTCCAGGCTGGGAAGTATCTGGAGAGTCGAGGGTGGCGCCTGGGAGAGTGGCGTTTAGGGAGGGGAGGGACCTGGGTAGGGAATCATGCCACCTTCCAAAGCAACCTTTTTTTTTCTTCCAGAAAAAGCGGAAGAAATAGTTTAAATAAACAAGCAATTTATGTAGTCTGGAGATCCGTTATAATTCTGGGAGCTTCCCAGAATTACAACTGGAGGGTCTGATTGAAATGTGGCATTGGTATAGGCAAAAGAACTCACCCTTGTACTTGTGCAACATTTAATTGATATTGGGCTACCACCTGTGCAAAGCCGTGATAACCAGTGTGTCATAGTGGTTAAGGTGCCCGACTTGGAGAGAGAAGATCCAGGTTCAGCTCTCTGCTTAGCCATGAAGATCTGGTATGAAAAATGTTAAAGGTTATGAACTAGCCTAATTCAATCGTTCATAATAGTTATATCATAGAAATAAACGAAGAACGAAGTTAATTAATTTTTTTTAAATAATTGTAGAATGTCTTATAATGAATTAGAAGATAATTTCAAAGAGGGTTACGGAGATAAATTAGAGATAGAAGAAGGAAGAGGGGAGGTCATAGTAGATTTACATGTTATTAGTATATATAGTAGGTTATACCAAGGTTTTGAAGAGATTAAAAGATAATGTTAACTGAATGTATAAAATGTATAACAAAAAAAAATCAAAAAAAAAGAAAGAAAAGATCTCCTGGTGACCTTTGACCAGATACTCTTTCTCACCCTAACTTATCTCCAAAGGGTTATTGGGAATACAAAATGGCAGAGAGGGGAATGGTGTAAGTTGCCAGCTGTCAGGCCATTGCCGTTAGCAGGAGTAAAGGCTCTTGACATGAGTTAGGCCAGTTTCTGGCTACACGTCAAGTCCTTGGTTCTCATGCCTTTAAACGTCTGTGTACAGTTTCGCTCGTCCTGTTTTCCACAGCTGTGCTAATGTTTAGTCTTCCTTCCTGGGAATGCTTATCTCGGGGTTGCTTAGCCATGTTTCCCTTCGCGGCCTGTAGTGCTTTTAAACATGTAACCTGCCTATGTTCGCCATTACCAGCCTCACCTGCCTGTGGGCAGTCAGCTCTTAAATCTGCATTTTGCTCCCAATAAAGTCTTACTGCTTCAGATCTACCTGTCTGGATGAGTTTGCTTATGGGATGCTAGGGACAGACGCCTGATCCTGACACCAGCGCTCTTTGGAGAAAGGATGGGATAAAAATGTACGGAATACTACTCATTATTGAAGGGCCTTTACTCTTGCGCGTTTCAATGCCTTACCTTCAGCTCTTCTGGAAGGCAGGTATCACCGCACTCCCTTTCATCAACGACTATGCCCATGCAAAACAGAGGAAGTGGAAACAATAGAACATGTTCTGCTGCAATGTCCCTTCTACAACGACATAAGATCGCAGTACATTCTCCCCATATTGTCAACCTTTCCTGGGAGATCGGAAGAAGCTAATGTTTCCCTTCTCTTAGCAGACTCCTCGGGAGATAACCATTCAAGTAGCCAAATTTTGCCTCCGGGCTAGCGGTATTCATAATCGGCTAACTGAAAACCTTTCCCCATAAAAGATCTTTCCTCCTCTTCTTCATATCGTCCCTCCCAGAATCATCAACTTTTATTATTTTAACCTAACTTTGATTTTTATTCTGAGCTGATATTGTATCAAAATAAAACTTGATTGATACTACTCATTATTAATAAACTCATTGCTGTTGTAATTAGGCATGTGTAGCTGCTTTGTATGGGTTGCGGCTGGCTTTAAACAAAAAGCTGCATGAATGCAAAGTCCCCGAGGTGAATTCTGGTGCTGCGGCCAACATCATGCTTAAATCAGGCTCAAATCTTGCAATGCTGATTCTGTGACCTTAGGCAGATGATGAGAGGGAGGGCATCTTGGCCATCTTCTGGTCACTAGGGATGTGGAGGGGGAGGTGGTTGTGAATTTCCTGCATTGTGCAGGGGGTTGGACTTGATGGCCCTGGTGGTCCCTTCCAACTCTATGATTCCCCATCCAGAATTGTATTCCACGTGTCCTGCAAGGCAGAGGAGATGAGATGTGCTTACCCAGTGTGGGGCTACTTATGTCCCAAGCACAAGCTCCAACCTTTGGAAGCCATCTTGTAAAAAGTGTTTTACAAGTGTTCCCCCACAGATTAGCTCATGACATTTGTTTTCAAGTTGTAAGAAACGGATGGGTATAACTGTAATGTTACATCTCAGTTTTGGACCTTCCAGGTAGCATGGTTTATATTATGTGAGCACCCACAGATAGGTATGTTCCAGTGGGTGAGCACATAGCCAGGAAGGCATAGGCCAAAAAATGGCACCAACTGGATTATGGAGAATGAAGTGGCTCCTGAGAATAAAGCATGTTGCTACCTTTGTCTTACACCAGGCTGTTGGGCTCAGATTATGAAAGTCTCTTCTCAGTCATAGATCTGGAATCAGTGTACTGGTGGGGAGGAAAGAGACCTACTGGGATATTGCAGACTAGTTTGCCACTGAACACTGACTTTTCTTTTCTTCTCTCTCCCCATCCCCATTTTTCCCCCCCTAGGTAAGGGAGATTCTGGGCCACTGCACCTGCCCTTCTCAGTTCCCCATGGTCAAGGTCTCGGAGGGCAAGTATAAAGTGGGAGATTCCAACGCGCTGATCTTTGTTCGAGTAAGACCCTCTACAGATATTTCTCCTCGTTCCTGTCCCTCTCTCTTCTCCTTATTTTTGCTCTGCATGGGGCTCCTTAGTCCTGGAGTTCAAGCTGAGAAATGGGCTGCAGAAGTGGAAACTCCCCATAGACGCTCTGTGTGCAAATGTGTTCCTCTCACTTCTCCAGTGGGCTGTACTTCCCCTGTTTTGAAGATCAGCTGCTCTGTGCAGTGTAGGAGACAGCGTAGGCCCTGGGTTGATTAAAGGAAGCAGGGGAGCTGTGGGTAGCCCAGCCGAGGCAGCAACATGTCTGCAGAGGCCCTGGTAGCACAAAGCCTCGAATTCTTCAAATGGAAAATCTGGAATATAATTTTGCAAATTAGGAGAAATGCACAAACATGCACTTAATGTGCAAATTTTGGATGCATGATTTGCTGTGAGCCACTGGTTGTTTACTGGCTAAGGGCTTCAGCCCGTGCAAATCTCATGTCGGCTGTGACTTGCTAGGTAGTCATAGGCAAGTCACTGTGCTTCCCTGCAGTCTAAAGAGAATGCTACTGGCCCATTTTCCGAGGCTGTTGGAGGGATTGTTGAGATTCTATATGTGAAGCACCCAGGAAGATCTAGCTAAGTGCAAAGCCTCATTTATTGTGCAATTATATTATTTGTAAAGCAAAATCTGAAACTGGCCTATGAAGAAGAGCTGAGGCTGAGTCTGTTTTGCATGCAGAAAGTCCCATGTTTAATCTCTTGTGTATCTACTGAAAGGATTTCAAGTTGCAGATGTTGGGGAAAGACTTTCTGTTTCTGGGACCTTGGAGAGCTAAGAAGAGTAGACAATACCGATCTAGAGGGGCCAGCAGTTTGGCTCCCTATAAGGCAGGTTCATCTATGTTCATTTCAATTAGGTTTTTGGCAGTGTGTTTCTCATAAACTTAGGCAGGAAGGCTGAACACACACGAAGCTACCTTATACTGGATGAGACCCTTAGTCTATCAAAGTTTACTCTGACTGGGAGTGGCTCTCCAGGGTCTCAGGCTGAGGTCTTTCACATCACCTACTACCTGATCTTTTTAACTGGTGGTGGCAGGGATTGAACCTAGGACATTCTGAACAGAAAGCAGATTCTGTCCCACTAAGCTATGGCCCCTTCCTAGAGGGTGGGACTTAGAAGACTGTGCACAGGTTCTCCTTGAGAAAATGCCACTTTCAGTGACGAAACACTCTGCAGTCTCTATTTTAAAATAATACTAAAATACCATCAAATTAGAAGCTCCCAGTGCTACCCCTCGCCAGCTGAGGCTGTGTGCTGGCTTTAGATTGATGGAATTTCTGGATTACATTCTAAAGCTGCCTGTTTTGTAACTTGAAATCTATCATACTGTTTTTTATTTTTAGATCAGAGCTTTTTTTTTTTTTTTAAACCTCTGTCACAAGGGATTCCACATGATGTAGAATTTCTCGATTGCATATTTTTATTGCTTGGCTGCAATTGCTTCCTCTCCCCATTCCCCCTACTTTCTGAGGGTTGGTTTGTTTGTTTTAAACTGTGAGATCAGAGTGTCTTGCATATCTGAGATGGGAAGGTTAGAACGTCTCCAAACGTTAGAGCTTAAGAAGAGCTCGGCTGGATCAGGCCAGGGGTCATTCTGTTCCAGCATCCTGGTTCACAGAGTGGTCTACCATTTGTCCCGGAAGGCCAACTAACAGGGGCATAGAGGCCATGGCCTTTCCCTGCTGCTGCCTCCTAGAACTTGAATTCAGACCGATTGCCTGTGAAAATGGAGGTTCCCTTTAGTCATCATGGCTAATAGCTGGAGGTTCCCTTTAGTCATCATGGCTAGTAGCTATTGATGGACAACTCCTCCATGAAATCCCCCTTAAAAGAGAGCCAGCGTGGTGTCGTGGTTAAAAACTGTGGTTTGGAGCAGTGGACTCTGATCTGGAGAACCGGGTTTGATTCCCCGCTCCTCCACATGAGCGGCGGAGGCTAATCTGGTGAACTGGATTTGTTTCCCTGCTCCTACACACAAAGCCAGCTGGGTGACCTTGGGCAAGTCACAGCTCTGATAGAGCTCTCTCAGCCCCACCTACCTCACAGGGTGTCTGTTGTGGGGAGGGAGAGGGAAGGTGATTGTAAGCTGGGTTGATTCTGCCTTAAGTGGTAGAGAAAGTCAGCATATAAAAACCAACTCTTCTAAAGCCCCATTTGCTTTAAAAGTGCAAACGGTTTGGCACTTGAGATGGAAAATGTCCAGGGCTAAAAATTACCATCCAGCAGCATTGCCCAAGCCAGCTGATGGCTGGGCTGGCTATTCATGGCTGTGTGGTAGCTGGAGAAACAGACTTCTGCAGAGACTGTTTCAAGGGTAGGAGAAGCTTGAGCAGAGAAGTTCTTCTGCCAAACTGTCCGTTTCCGGTCCAATAGAAAGCAAAGAGAGGAAGGGACAGGTTTGACTATTATTCTTAAGTATCTTTATCTGTTGAGAGGGGAGGAAGTAAGCCACCGCCAATGGAAATCTCACCCAGCATCTTCTCTGCCTCCTGAGATCTCTCAGGGCATTGCCCGCTGGTTCACAAGCATTTCTTGCTTGTTTTAATTGAAATCTTTGATTCTCAGGAAGCTGGCCAGTATCAAATCCCGAGGCTTTTATATAGATGCACAGAATCATGGCATGTGTGTGGCCCCAGTATATTTTTTATCAGGAGTTAGCAATTCCTCTTTATCAAGACAGCTTATATAATCTGGGATTTACTTTGGCAAAGATATTCTGGGTCTTGGCTCTAGTGAGCCCTGGCTCAGGTGAAGTTCTCAGTTCTAATCTCTGGCCAATGCTTTCCCTTCTCTCTTTTTCCCTTCCTGATCTTTCCAAGCCTTGACAATTCATTATTGTTATCATCACAATGTTGTTGTTATTACAACGTGTATCCCACCTTACACCAAGTAGCTCAGCGTTGCATCCTATTTTGTCTTTACAACAGCCCTGTGATGTGAGTAAGTTAGGTCAGGGCTGCATGTATTATGTGATCTATATTCTGTGCCAAGTAACTTGAATTCTGCAAAAAGCTTAATTCTGCAACTTGTATAAACGTGCACAATTGATCCTATTTGCATTATTCTCCCTGGTTCTCTATACTTTTTTATTCTGCTCTGTTTTTTGTTTTTGTTTACTATTTTTAATAATTTAATTCTGATTCTGCTCAGGAGACAGCAAAAGGCATTGAAGCCCCACCACTGGAAATATCTCTCAGCAGTTCTTCTGACCTATGAGATTTCACAGCTGCGCCTACATGCACTGGAGTATATCTTTGAGATCCTAAGGGCCAAAGACTTGTTTTTTGTTTTTTTTTAAGTGGAGATTTTTAGGAAACTGAATTCCATCCCCAAGACTGCTTTCTGCAGTTTTTTCTTGCAGAATCATAGCATATGCACAGCCCCAGGGAGGTCCCCAGTGGGGGTGGGACCCAAACCTTTGGCCAGGGTGGATGACTGAGTCCAGCTGAATCACTAGGCCCCTCTTCTTTCCACCCAGCATGCCCTGCTCCTCCAATTCCTGTTAACTCTGAAAACCCTGCCCTCCTTCCTAAGCCAACAAGTGGCATGCATGATGTGAGGTTTGTTTCTTCGGTTGCCTGCACAGGTGCTGAGGAGCCATGTAATGGTACGTGTCGGTGGCGGCTGGGACACGTTGGAGCACTACCTAGACAAACACGATCCGTGTCGATGTAATTCTCTCTGTGAGTATGTAGGCTTGGGACCTCTCTGCCGGTGGGGTGTTTATGTTGCGTTTCTGGAGCGCCCCGGGGCTTTTGCAGCTGTGCCCCCTCCCTTGTGCCTCTTGTTCCCGTGGCTTTGTCAGATGCCAGTGCAACCTTGCGGAGTTGGGGGCCAGTGGAGTAAAGGTGCCACCTTTCATTGAGGTCTAGCAGCTTGCACCATGGCCTTTAGATAGCAGCAAGCATATGTCCTTGCTTTTATAGGAGGTCTTCCATTTCAGCTTTTGGCGACAGTGAGGCCTCTGGGAACAGATCACTGAGCAGAGGCGTTGCTTGTCTTTGGTTTAGCTAACAATTCAGCTGACAGCTAAAGGGTTTCCTCAAGGGGCATGGCTGGCTGGGAGATGGTTCTTTGGCGAGTGTTGATGGCTGGTGGCTTCTAGCTGCCGACCAGAGTGGGGCTGAGGCCAGTGTTCTGCCTGTTGCAAAACAGGGAACTGGATTGTACCCAGTAATGGAGAGGGAGGTTTGGGGAATAGACTGGGAGGTTACAAGGGCATGCTTTTTGCTCTGGGGGAAAACAGAGTCTGATGGATCTAAAACTGTGTTATGAGCATGACCGTTTCCCTCTGACCCCCTATTTGTATTTTGAGTCTCCAGTAACTCCTCCCTTTCTAGGAAACCAATCCTCTAGAATTTTCTGTTGTGGGAAGTGGGGCGCATGAAACCATGGAAACAGTCGCTACATAATCAAATGGGTAGTAGTGATTTGGAACATTGCTGTGGTGTCTTCTTGTGGCTCATGGAAATATTGGATCCCTCCAAAGCACTGGTTCCCAACCAGGGGTCCGTGGACCCCCAGGGGTCCGCGAGAACTAAATTAAGGTCCGCGAAACAAAGTTATAAACCCATAATAAATTAATATTTTCAATTAAAAGTTCTCTATTATAAAATATATATATTCAAATATTATTCTGTTTAATGTTTAACTAACAGTTATGATTAAAGTTTATTTTCAAATTCTATGAATTATTATTTTGAACCTTGGGGTCCCTGCACCGAACAAAAAAGTCCTAGTGGTCCCTGGTCAAAAAAAGGTTGGGAACCACTGCTCCAAAGGGTGTAACTGAGCCCCATGGCGCAGAGTGGTAAGCTGCAGTATTGCAGTCAAAGCTCTGCTCATCCCGGTGGAAGTCAGTTTCAGGTAGTTGGCTCCAGGTTGACTCAGCCTTCCATCCTTTTAAGGTTGGTAAAATGAGTACCCGTTTGCTGGGGGGTAAAGTGTAGATGACTGGGGAAGGCACTGGCAAACCACCCCATAAACATAGTCTGCCTAATAAACGTTATGATGTGATGTCACTCCATGGGTCAATAATGACCCGGTGCTTGCACAGGGGACTACCTTTACCTTTTATCTAAGTGTGTTTCTTAGAGTCCCATGGGCTGTCGTGCCATTTAGGCAATGCAGTGTTCAGCCAAGTAAGCATCCATCTTCTCCTACCCCATGACATGGGGCAAGACCCTAGTGCAGAGACAGTTTGCATGTCTCCAGGGAGGTGCAACATAAAAGCTGAGTTATGTGAGACAGTGTTGTGTGCGAAATGATAACCGTAAGGCAGTTGTGGTTCCTTTTCACTCTTCAGTGCTTTTGTGTCTGAGCATCCCTGAGGCCTGTGGCCAGATTGGGATATGGGAGGCCAGCCAGCCTTGCAATTAAAGTGACTGGCCCATAGGAAGGTTTCCTAGCCCAGCTACTCACACCTCATTCTGTTAGTCATTTCTGGCCAATAAGAAACAGTATGCTTGCTTGGTCACCTGGCAATGATTTTTTACTCGCCACAGGTGATCAAGCAGGTGGCTATTTTCAAGCCTGGAGTTGGAGTCGCAACTGTAAGCAGGCTCTTTACTGCGAACCTTCCCTAAGAGATCGAACACTGTTGTGCTGTGCTTGGCCTCCTTTCTCTGAACTCTCCTCTTCAACCAGCTCACATGCTTTGGGCCTCCTGTTTTTGCAGCCCACCGCCTGACGCAGTCACGAGGACTTGCTTTCTCCCCACAAAAGATGGCCACCCCAGGCAGCCCCCAAGCCGCCAGCCCCAGCACCCAGCGCCGGGCTGAAGCTATGAGCCTGCACAAGTCCTCCGAACCCATCCGCGCGGGTGATAAGCGCACCGGGGACGCAAATCAAGCCAAGGCGAACCGTCCAGGCTACCCGGGGGCTAAAGGAACTGGAGAGTCCGCTGCTCCGAGGCAGGTGCCCGGTGCTGCATCCGCCGTGAGGCCCAACGGGATACCCATGAGGTCTGGGGCGTCTGCCCGGAGCTCTGCCAGCCCCTCAAGGGGGTCCGCAGCCCAGACCCACCGGGACAACTGTGACCCTCACGGCTCCAACACCCTGAGGTAAGCTGGGCCAAGAAAGGTTTGCTGCTCGCTGATTGGTAGTTCTGGGTCAGGGGATCAGGTGGCTGGCTCTGATGGCGTTTGCAGTTTTGGGCCAAAGAGGTTTCACCTGAGGCGGTATCTCCTTTGGCTGTCGCTGAATCTGGCACGGTTGACAATGTGCCCCTTATTGGCTAAACACATTTGTTGTGAAAACAAGCAGGAGTCTTGGGGTCACTTTAATGACACACAAATTCTAATTCTGCCGTGAGATTTCATGTACCCTGGACTATACAATTTCAGGCTGCTGGCAGGGAGGTCATATTCTTAATGCTCCCCTATGTAAAACCTCCCTGC
Organism: Euleptes europaea; assembly: GCF_029931775.1. NCBI lineage: Eukaryota > Metazoa > Chordata > Lepidosauria > Squamata > Sphaerodactylidae > Euleptes > Euleptes europaea. The sequence goes on from NC_079324.1 coordinate 44,805,382, forward strand.
AGATAAAAACTGAGTGCCTCACATGAACAGAGATGAAGCTGCCTTTCATGGAATCAGACCCTTGGCCCATCAAGGTCAGTATTTCTGCTCTGACTGACAGAGGCTTTCCAGGGTCTCGTGCAAAAGAACATAAGAAGCCCTGCTGGATCAGACCAAGGCCCATCAAGTCCAGCAGTCTGCTTACACAGTGGCCAACCAGGTGCCTCTAGGAAGCCCCCAAACAAGACGACTGCAGCAGCACCATCCTGCCTGTGTTCCACAGCACCCAAGATAACAGGCATGCTCCTCTGATCCTGGAGAGAATAGGTATGCATCATGACCCAGCAAAAAGATCCCAGCCAATCCTTTTAACTGGAGATGCTGGGGGTTGAACCTGGGACCTTCTGCGTGCCAAGCAGATGCTCTGCCACTGAGCTACAGCCACTCGTACCTCAGGAGAAAAGGTCTAGCTTAGCCGTCTACTTACAGGGGAACGATTCATACAAATGACCTTACTTGTATTGGTGCTAAGAAAAACAAATCATCCAGATTCCATGCCATAGTAACCCAAATCCTACAAGGCTGCATTCTGTATACCTTCTGTATATTTCCACATATTTTGATGGGCACCATTATTGGTTTTCAAGCCTATCTTCATAACCATATGGACTCTAATCTGGTGAACCCAGTTGGTTTCCCCACTCCTCCACATGAAGCCAGCTGGGTGACCTTGGGCCAGTCACAGCTCTCTCAGCCCCACCTACCTCACAGGGTGTCTATTGGGGGGAGGGGAGGGGAAGGTGATTGTAAGCTGGTTTGATTCTTCCTTAAGTGGTAGAGAAAGTTGGCATATAAAAAACCAACTCTTCTTCATGCGGACTAGAACCGTACTTTTAAAACTATGTTTATTTATTAATGCTGCCTTCTTCCGAGTCAGGCTGTCAGTCCACGAGGCCAAGTAATATTCAGTTTTCTTCAGCTAGTGAGTGATCCCGGCATGATGCTCATGGGTGCTGAGGTGCCCAACAGATGGGTTTCCTGGCACCCATTTGCATCTTCAGCAAAGCGTACCTTTTCCTCAGAGGATGCTGTGCTCCTGTTGAGGAACCTCGGTTTCTGTGTTTAGAGGAGAAGAGCTGGGGAGGGAAGGATGTCTAATGAGGGCATGAGATGATGTTTAGAGAAACTGCGTTTGCCGGGTGCGTGAGTAACTCTTGGTCAGTGCTGGGACCAAATCTGCTTTTCCGGAAACTCATGGGTCAGTTTCTGTTATCAGCTGTTGCCTTTTGACTAATATCAGCCCTCCTGTTTCCTGCTTTCCCGCATAGCTTCAAAATGTGCATACAATGTTTATCTGACTGCCTAGTTACATTCATATCTCAGTGCCAAAAAGGATGTGCCTTGGTATGCACACCCATGCACACCAAGGCAGGGCCCCCATCAGCCCTTGGCAGTGGCTTAATGTATGCTGGGCTTCCACTGGTACTAGATGCAAAATTCAGTTTTGCGGAGTGGGGGGGAAGACTATGGAAAAGTTTTTAGTTTTTGTGACGTGAAGACACACAAGTGTGAGCTGAAATATCAGAAAGGGTGGCTGGAAAAGGTTTCTAGTTGATGGAGGTGGGAACAATTCTCTTCTGTTCTTTTTGCCTAGCAAAACATGTTAGTTATGCAAAGTCAGAGAAATTGTAGAAATCTGCCCAGCCTGAAGAATCCAGTTTTTCTCATTGCCGAATTAGTACTGCCCAAGCGCAGAATTTTCTTATATTATTTTGTTGCAACATACAGCCTGGACCTCATTTGAAACATGTAAATAAAAAGGAGCAGATGCCTGTGAGCATGTGCAGAGTGCCTCCCGCTCCTGAGTATTTGCAATGAGTTGTTTGGGATTAAGAGTAAATCCTTGCAAGTCAGGAGGTGAGATTTCCAGGCATATTTGAGCCCCAACACCTTTCAGGTTGGAAGTGAAGGTGCAGAGCTAAGAGAAGCAAAAAAAAAGAGAGAAGTGCTTCAGCATATGTAAAGATTACAGAAGCAAGACCAGTTGTGAGACTAGGCTACTAAAAAGGTTGAAGATGCAAGTCAGACCAGAGGGGCTGTGGCTAAGTGGTAGAGCATCTGCTTGGCATGCAGAAGGTCCCAGGTTCAATCCCCGGCATTACCAGTTAAAGAGACCAGGCAAGTAGGTGATGTGAAAGACCCCTGCCTGAGACCCTGGAGAGCCGCTGCTGGTCTGAATGGACAATACTGACTTTGATGGATCATGGGTCTGAATGATTCAGTATAAGGCAGCTTCATGTGTTCAACACAACTTCCAAATATGAAGGCACTCTCTCCAAGCCTTTCCTCCTCTCCCTCCCCAAATCTGCCTCAGTGCAGTGTTTATAAGAAGAGTGTTTATAAGAAGAGTGTCTTCACAGCCCAGATGTGCTATTTGGATGGCATGGAACGTTTACAAACATTTCAGCTTCAGAAGGCAAGTGGAGTATCAGTCATATATTATGTAGAGAGCCAGTGTGGTATAGTAGTTAAGAGTGGCAGACTCTAATCTGAAGAACTGGGTTTGAGTCCCCACTCCTCCACATGGAGCCAGCTGGGTGGCCTTGGGCCAGTCACAGTTCTCTCTGAACTCTGTCAGCCCCACCTACCTCACAAGGTGCCTGTTGTAGGGAGAAGAAGGGAACGTTGACTGTAAGCTGCTTTGAGAGTCCTTAAGATGGAGAAAAGCGGAGTATAAAAACCTACAAAAATATTACTGGCAAACATACTGTGAGGTGTTTGCCTGGGCGAGGGGCACAGCCACACTGCAAATTTTCCATTTATTTTATACCAGTTTAATTTAGTTTGTCATGCTTCTCCCCAAGAATCCTGGACATTTCAGATTTGCTGAGGATGATAAGGATTACTTAGCAAAAATCCCAGACTCACCCAGCTTTTGCAAAACAGGTCCCAGGGTTCCTTGGGGAGTGGGAATGATAACTGGACTGGCCCAGGGGGTGGGGTTGATGTATTAACCCAGGGGTAGGAAAGGCTGTTGGTACAAAAGAACATGGGCAATGCAGAGGCAGGTGACCTGGAAGCATTGACACCACACCGGGACATGGGGAGAGAGAAACACAGGTTCAAATATTGATCTTGGCCTGTAGTTGTTGAGGAAGCTTTTCTCTGACACACACACAGACACACATTTTTCCAGCATTCTGTGACACTGTAATGTAACCAAGGATCATAGAGGTGGAAGGGACCACCAGGGTCATCTAGTCCAACCCCCTGCACAATGCAGGAAATTCACAACTACCTTCCCCCTAAACCTCCAGTGACCCCTATTCCATGCCCAGAAGATGGCCAAGATGCCCCCCCTCTCATCATCTGCTTAAGGTCATAGAATCAGCATTGCTGACAGATGGCCATCTAACCTCTTCTTTAAAACTTCCAGGGAAGGAGAGCTTACCACCTCCCGAGGAAGCCTGTTCCTCTGAGGAACCGCTCTAACTGTTAGAAAATTCTTCCTAATGTCTAGATGGAAACTCTTTTGATTTAATTTCAACCCGTTGGTTCTGGCCCGAACTTCTGGGGTAACAGAAAACAACTCGGCACCCTCCTCTATATGGCAGCCCTTCAAGTACTTGTAGATGGTTATCTCACTTGCATTATGTTTTCCCTAGGTCAGATCAAGAAGATGTTCTGTGGTTCCCAAGCATGCGTGGCACAATCCACATCAAGAGCACAGCATGTGTTGGGAGATATCCCCCTGTACCATTTTCCCGACAGAAACCACCCCAAGGGCTGCTATTTGGTCCACGTGTCCTATGTGTTGTGTTTCTCAAAGTGAGCAAACATTGGCTCCCAAGGGCCATTTCAGATCAGGAAAACAACACAGTGAGGTCTAAACTCCCTCTCCTTGCTCACCATAGTCCTGTTCCAAACTGTCCCCCCCACCTCGTGTGCCTGGGAGTCCAGATGGGGTGGGGTGGTGGGTTGGCACGAAAGAATAAACCTGTGCATCATTCTTTTCTTTTGTGGTATTGCCCTCTGGTGGTGATGGGAAACAGTGTAGGCGGGCAGCAGGACAAATCCCATTCTCAAAGAAGCGTCTCTGGCATCTGACTGTACCAAATCATCCTTTGTTCATAGGGTGTAGGAGGCAGCCTCACTTGATGTACAGTCATAGTTGCCAGGTTCTTCCAAGGGAGGGATTGCACATTACTTTGAACACTGAGGCCCCAAAATGGGAAGGGTTGGATTGGGAACAGCTGGTTGTGAGAATGGGCATTATTGGACACTGGCTGTGGTGGGCAGTTAGAAACCAGGATGTCCTAAATTCAGATCTTCCATGAAATGAGGGTAGGTTGGGGTTGTCTCCCCCAGATCTGTTCCCCTAGCAGAGGCACTTCCTCTGCTGGAAAGCGCCTTCCCCTAAAGGAAAATGCCTCTGCTAGGGGAACAGATCTAGAAAATCCAACCCACTTTACATAATCAAGTATGGTTTTGAGTGACTTCTGGTCTGAAGAAATACCTTCTATCCAGTCTGGCTTGAAATCTCTATTGCAGTGTGCCCTACTTGGGACTGCCCTTGAAGAGTGTTCGGAGGTTGCAGCTAGTGAAGAATGCTGCAGCTAGACTCCTGGTCGGGTCCAGCAATCAGGAGCATGTGACGCCAGTATTACCACAATTACAGTGGCTACCAATCTGCTCCTGAGCTTTGACCTTTAAAACTCTAATGGCTTGGGACTGGGGCATCTGAAGGAGCGTCTTCTCCCATATGTTCCTGCCCAGGAATTAAAATCACAAGAAGAGGCCCTCCTGACTGTCCTGTCAATCAAAGAAGCTTGTTTGTTGGGTACATGAAAGAGGGCCTTTTCAGGGGCCGCCCCACAGTTATGGAACAACCTCCCCAGGGAAGTGAGCCTGGCCCCCTCACTTCTGATCTTTAGGAGGCAGGTGAAGATGGTTTTATTTAGGAGTGCATTTAGTTAAGTTTAGTAGCAGTCATAAGTAATGGTTTTAAATGTTGGCTTTATGTTTTTAATGCATTTTATTTGATGTATTTTATCTGTGTTTATAAGCAGCCTTGAGCTCTGCAAGGAAGAAGGCGGCTAATGTTTTCAATAAATCACTCGCCACTCTCTGCCTCAGCCTCACCCCCACCCCCAGCATTGCAATGTGGGGGACTGCAGTACTGGCTTTCCGTACAGGAGGATTGTAAGGAAGCCTTTTTGCCACTTCAGAGGAGCCCCAGAGAAATGCCGAGCAGTGCAAAATTAAGTTAAAAAACCCAAATTGTTTTTTTCCTTTGCTCCAGGCCCCCTAGAGTCCGTCGGCTTTCTGGAGACAGTGATTCCTCAGCGTCGTCCGTGCAGAGCGGCAGTCTGCCCAGGAGACGTAACGAAGACGGCAGCCTGACGCTTCGGAGGGAGCCCGGGAGACGGGTCTCGGAAGGAACTGGTCTGCACGCCAATGCCAGTCCCAAGAGGCTACCAGACAGCCGCAGCCACTCGCGAGAGCGGGGCAGCATGCCAAGGCCTTCCCCGGGGGCCAGGAGGACCGAGGCGGAAGATCGGAGCCGTCCCCGGCTGCCGAATGGGCCTCGCAAGCCAGTGTCCCAGAGCCCTCGCCCCAGAGCCCGCAGCCAGGGGAGGCCTGTCGGAGAACCCGTCCTCCTGATCAGCCGAGGGAAGGACGGGCAGCACTCTTGGGTGCGGTCCGAGGACCCGAAGGAGAATGCGGGCAGCTCTGGCAGAGTCACCCCCAGGACCAAGAGCCCAGCAAGGGGCCCCTTTGTTCCTGCAGGTTCCAGGAGTCCAGCACTCACCAGCCGAAGGGGGTCTCTTCCCACCACCAAAGTTACGGACCCCTCAGCCCGGGCTCCTCCCTCAAATTCTGGGTCCCAGAGGCAGCGGCAGCCATGTTTGACAGCGCCACGAGTCCCTTCGAGGGAGCCACGGTCCGGGGGGGCCTCTCACGCCCAGCAGCCCCCAGACAGTTTAGGACAAGAGTTGGAGGAAGTAGCCCGCACCTTCCGGACCCCGCTGCGCCTGGACCCCAGCCAAGAGCAGCAGCTTTACCGGCGTCTGGAAGAGGAATTTCTGGCCAATTCCCAGTTGATGGGCCAGCAGGAGGATGAGGAGCAAGAACAGGTGGAGCCTCTAGGCCGAGGCTGCGACGGCCCTCGGCTCCTGCAGACCACCCCGGACCAAGGAGCTGCCGACTCCGCCTACTGCTCCTCCAGCTCTTCGTCTTCCTCCCTCAATTTCTTCAGCAAGTACGGCCTCCAGGCCGAGTCCAAAGACGAGCCCAAGAAGAACCTCGCCTCCCAGAGGGCCTGGGCCTCTGACGCGGGCGCGGCTCCCTCTGACCTCCACAACGGCTCTGCTGACACCTCCAACCTCTGGGACTCTCCCGCGACGCTGGAGCGAGCCACGCGTTGGCGGAAGCCGGCCTTGTCGAGTTCCTCCGACGAAAGCAACTACTACGTGGGCCTGCAAGAGGTTCAGGAAGGAGTGGAACTTCCCGAGCCGCGAGCAGGCAGTCCGTGGAGCACCGTGGAACTGGCGGCCTCCGACGCCGACTCTGAGTCTTTGCATCACGAATTTGGCGAGGAGCCTCCGGCGTGGCCTCTCAATGGGTCTCCAGGATCTCCTCCCCCTGGGGAAGTTGTTCTCTGGCCGAAGTCGACCCTGAAGAAACCCGACCGCGTGCCTTCCATCTATAAGCTCAAGTTGCGTCCCAAGATCAAGCCCCGCACAGACTCCCAGCTGGACAAGAAGCCGACCAAGATCCCCACGCCCCTCAGCTACAAGGCCGTGGGGCCCAGCAAATCTCCAGCAGGGGGCGCCTCGCCCAAGGGTAGCCCTTCCAAGCACCAGGCCGAGCACAAAACCTGGGCGGCTTTCCACAACATGTTCTCCTCCTTTGTGGAGCCTGCCCGTGGCCCAGCGGAGTCGGGGGTGGCCGATGAAGGCACGTGGGCCTAAGGGCCCCCCCGGAAGAGAGCGCGGCCTGGGCCGGCTTGCCTGTTGCTGCTGTTTCCTTTGCCCCGCTCGTCCCTTGCCCGCTGCTGCCTTGGCCGTCATTCCTTCGTGACCTTGATATTGCTGCTGTTTCGAAAAGTTGAGGGAGGGGAGGTGGCTTAAATCCTGAAGGTGGTACTTCCGTTTTTTTTTAAGGAAAAAAAACTGAGGCTGGAAGACGGCATGGCTTTTTGATTTCCTTCTCTGTGAAATGCTTTTTTGGGGGGGGGCAGTCCGTGAACACTGGATCCACGGAGGGAGGCTGGAGGCAACTCCAGAGAAAGCCTGCCAATCTCTGGGGTTTGAGATCTCCCTTTCTAATACTGTTGCAATACTTTGCAAATCTCCCTGTAGTAATACTATTGAATTCCTTCCCCTTCCACTTTTAGCCTTCCGAAATCAATAGCACTTTGGCTCTCCAAACCTCTAGGCTCACCTGGTCTCTCCATATCTCTCCCTTGGGAGAAGGGCCAACTGCCTGGCCTCATGGGTGACAGAGTCCCCAAAATGCTCATTAATGGGGAATAAGTGTGCGTGGGATGGGGGTGGGGGCCTGCGATGAGTGACTTCCCAGTATGCAAGATGATGGCTTTTATTTTTTTAAAAGAAGCTTCTCTTTTAACGGATTATATTTTTAACAAGGTGCGTGTTTTGGAGAGGAGGTTGGGGGAGGGGCTGCTGAAGTCTTGCACATGAATTTCTCTTCGGCGGGACCCTCTCGGCTTCCTGGAATCTGGGCCATTAGCATCCCCTTGACCCTCAATGTACTGTAGGTGTGTTTTAATAATCTATGCATATTTATATATAAATAATAAGGAGACGTCGTGCTCGGTCATGAGTGCCGCCCCCTCTAGAGCGCCCGCCCGCCGTCCGACCCCACGAATGTAGCTAACTGAACTGACCTGCAAGCTCTTGAAACCCAGACAGTAAAAATGGACAAATCAAACCGTTTGTCTCTGTGCCTTTATTGCAGAAAAGGGGGGGTTGTGTGCCCGGGGGGCGGGGGCGTCACTGGTTTGCGAGGTAATTTGCTTAGGCAAGTTAGCATTTTGCCAGATGAAACTGGAGGATGTGTTTTCTGATGGCCAAACTACTAGGGTTGCTAGCTGCGGGTTGGAAAATACCTTGAGATTTTGGGGGCGGACCCTGAGGAGGGTGGGGTTTGGAGAGGGGAGGGACTTAAATGCCATAGAGCCCAATTGCCGAAGTGGCCATTTCCTCCAGGGGAATTGATCTCTGGAGATCAGTTGTAATAGCGGGAGATCTCCAGCCATCACCCTGGAGGTTGACAACTCTACAAACTACACATTGTATTACGGGATCCATGATTGATCTCCCAGTGTGTAAAAAGCAGCCAAAGGTATTTGTGTGTGTGTGTGGGGGGGATGATTTGGATCAGGGCTGGTTCCCTCTGCCATTTCCCCAGTAGTGATCACTTCCCCTTTGCTTCTTTTGGGAAAATGGCACGGAGGAAGGAGATTAAAGAGGGCCAGGCAGTCTCGGGGTGAAGCTTTGACTCCATGGTAGGATGTCTGCTTCGCATGCAGAAGGCCCCAGGTTCAGCCTGGTCTGACTTCTAATCTATGTCCACGTTTTGGAACTTGGCATTGCACTGTGGTGATAGCTAGCCCTTAACCGGAACTTGGTTTCACACAATCGCACCGTGATTGTATAAATCATAACCACCCTCTGCCATTTGCCTGGAGCTTTGGGGAAAGGCTGGTGGGTCAGTGGTAAAGCCTTTGCTTTGTGCGCACAAGGTCCCGGGTTCAACCCTAGCCCTTCGCCCCCATCATTTCCAGTTGAAAGGGTCAAAAAGGGCAACGTGAAATACTGTGACCCAGGTCTGCTGCCAGCCAGAGCAGACAATACTGACCTTGATAGACCAATGGCCTGACTCAGTATAAGGCAGGTTTCTGTGCTCGTGGGGCGAAGAATCTCTTGCTGGGTCTGCTGCTGCCCGTGTCTTGGAAAGGTGGGACAGAGATGTTGATGAACTGCATTTCAGCCGGGATGGGCACAAGGATCTCCAGTCCCCCCCCCCCCGGATGGCTTTTGCGGAGCAACCACTGCTGGTTCCAGAGGGGCAGCTGCTGCCACTTGCCCTGCTGGCATTGCGGAGGGAGGATTTAACCCTGACAGACCCACAGGAGGAGTGGCCTCCAGCCAATGTTAGACATTGCAGAGCAGTTCCCTAGCCCCACTACCTTCCATGGAGCAGACAGGCAGAAGGACTGAAGGAGTTGAGAGATGAAGAAAGCACCCCCCACCCCCCAGTTACATGACTTTGCATCTGTGTCTTTTTAATCAAAAATAAGTCAAATAGCCCAGCGTGGGATACTGGGAAAGAGAAGTCACACACTTCTTAAAAAACAAGGATGGTTATTTGGGGGTGGGGGGAGCAGCCGTTTACTCCTCCACTTTTCCAATGCCACCCAGTGGTTGAAAGGGCATTTGCTGCCCACATTATTTGCAATTGTGCTGACACAGATCACAGTGCTGCTTTCATTCTGAGTGAATTTGTGTAGAGTGCGCTTGTAGAGGTGGTACATGGTGGGGGCCCACACACGCAGGCCGGTAAATTCCTGAGAAAGCAGAAGCCACTTCTGGATGAATTCCTTTTCTGACTCCTGCAATTACCAGTCTCGATTCCTTTCTGGGCTTGGAAAGAAGAGGTTCCCCTCTCCCCCAATACATCTCCCTCCTCTAAGTGATCTCTTTGGGGGGGCAGTTCACAAGGCTCACCATGGCTTCTTGAAGCTGCTGTGCTTGGCAGCTTGGTATAGTGGTTAAGAGTGGTGGTTTGGAGCGGTGGACTCTGATCTGGAGAACCGGGTTTGATTCCCCACTCCTCCACATGAGCGGTGGAGGCTAATCTGGTGAACCGGGTTGGTTTCTCCACTCCTACCCATGAAGCCATCTGGGTGACCATGGGCTAGTCACAGCTCTGTTAGAACTCTCTCAGCCCCACCTACCTCACAGGGTGTCTGTTGTGGGGAGGGGAAGGGAAGGTGATTGTAAGCTGGTTTGATTCTTCCTTAAGTGGTAGAGAAAGTCAGCATATAAAAACTAACTCTTCTTCTTGCTGCTGCTAGCACCCACAAGGTAGCCAGCCGGTGCTAATCAGTGCCCGCCCGCCCTGCACAATATAATGCATTTTGCATGCGTGCCTCACTTGGGCCCGTGCATTCGAGGAGATTAGCAGCAACATGCAAAGAGCCGGACACTGTGTGTGGACAGCTGGAGCTTCTGGGCCACCAGGGATAGGAGAACCGTGGACAGCTCTGTCACGTACACTGGGAAGTTCTCCTGTTTAAGCCCCGTTGGGACAGCCAGGAGATACCCAGCATCATTTGGCACTGAGCTTAAGCTGCCCGGGTCCTGTCATGGCATAGGCCACGAGGGACTGGTTTGCCCACTGCAAGCAGCGAAATGGTTTGGACTAGCCCTGCCCATGAGCAAAAAAGCAGAGACATTACAAGACTTGCTCTCCTGGGTCAGATCACTGTTGTCCAAGAGAGGCTAGCCGGATCTAACAGTCATGTGCCATCTGCCCGCAGCCAGCACCTGGAGCCTCCCTGCCTCCAATGCTGGAGGGTCCTGCTGACTTAGAAATCCACCAGCCACTGAGAGAAGTGGTGCTTTGACGAACAGAGGTCATGAGATCCTCCTCTGCTCGAAGGCTTCCGGGAGGCAGCTGGCCAGCTGTTGCTGGAAGCAGGATGCCGGACTCAATAAACCTCTGGCTCTTCCTAGTTTACGTTCTCAGCCACGGTAGCTGAGCAGTGCCTCCATGTTCAGAGGAAGTCTAACCCCTGAACGTTAGGGGTTGGGTCAAGCTGTTGCCTTCACACCTTGCTTGTGATCTTCTGGGGAGAAGGGGGGATCACCATGCAAAGGAGGTTTGCTGGACTAGACGGCCCCTTGGTCTAAGCTGGGCCATTTTAAGGATCTCTCTGGCTGTCTAACTCTGGCTCTTTGCTTGCAAGCGTAGGGCCGCCTGCTTGAAATACTGCAACACTCCAAGTGAAAAATGCTCTATCCACCCTCTCTGCTCATGAACATTGGGAGGTTCTCTGGCAGAAACCCTACTGAAATGCATTATCATACTTTTGGACAGCTCCTGTGATTTCTACGCCATTGTTCAGGGCCCTGTGCTCCAGAACTGTCTGCCTCCCATTCTACCACCCTTAAGGACACCCTAAGTCCTCCACAGGGAGCAGCTACCTAAACATAGTCTCCCACTAAGGTTGCCTTCTTGGACAGCAGTGAATCCTCCACAGCCCTTTCACATGGCTACTGTGACCACAATGGACCACCTGGATTTGACCCCCAAATCCAGATCTCTCTACTCAGAGGTCCCCGAGCCCTTAGAAGAGCGCATGAACCTGTTTACCATCGGAAGGGGTGCATCTCCTCACATTAGGCAGCACCTGTTTCTATGCAGCGCCCCCTGCAGGCGCATGGTGGAGTGGTTGTTCTTGCAGCCCCGGGCCAAGGCACCGCACAGCAGCTCCTTAAAGAGGAGCACAATGTGCCAGTTGTATTTGGCCGAGCACTCCATGTAGCCGCACTTCCAGCTTTTCTTCACAAGCACCGAAAGGGCCCGTCGGGACATGAAGCGCTGCCTTTGTTGGTCCCGCTTGTTCCCGACCACAATGATGGGCGCTTCGTTGGCACCGCTTGTCCTGGGAAAGAAGCCAGAGACCCACTTGAGACAGGTAAGAACAAGTCTGGCACAAGCCTGCCCTGAATTTCCAGCCTCAGACTCAAAGAACTGCTGCTCGAGTGGCAGAATCCTGCTGCGGCAGGGGCAGGCAGGGGTAGGGAGGAGGGCTGGCTGTATCCCTGCATCTTGTAGCACCTGGCCTGGGTCGCCTTCTCAGTGGATGCATTCCTCTGGATGCCAGAACCGTCCATCAAATTGAGACCAGGACATTTAAACCCCAATGGGTGAAGCAAAGCAACCCTGGAGATTAGGAAGGAAGGTGGGGAAACCTACTGGTGAAATGGGAAGAGATAAGTAGTCATCTCTATGCAGCAGCAATCATACTAGCCAGCGTGGTGTAGTGGTTAAGAGCGGTGGTTTGGAGCAGTGGAATCTAATCTGGAGAACTGGGTTTGATTCCCCACTCCTCCACATGAGCAGCAGACGCTAATCTGGTGAACCGGGTTGGTTCCCCCCACTCCTACACATGAAGCCAACTGGGTGACCTTGGGCTAGCCACAGTTCTCTTAGAGCTCTCTCAGCCCCACCTAACTCGCAGGGTGTCTGTTGTGGGGAGGGGAAGGGAAGGTGATCGTAAGACTGTTTGATTCTTCCTTAAGTGATAAAGTTGGTATATAGAAAAACCAACTCTTCAACTAATAGTGTTGGCAATCACAGTTCTGCATTGACATTACCCCCAGTTCTGCATCCTCTGTGTCTCCTGGGCTTGTATAATTTATTCTGCTCCTGCAAGTAAGGGGGAGGGGCAAAGGGCACCGAAGCCCCATCTGGCCCCCAAGCACTGAAGCCCGACTCTAGTGTTGCAGACTTTGCCGGGCTAGACCGCATACTTGTAAACATGTTCACTGCCACAAGTTTGCTCTTTTAAAAATAAACATTCTTTCACTGGATGCTGAATTCTCCACCTAGGATCAAATTCTGTGACTTTATGTGCAGGGAAACAGGTTTGCTGCCTGGGATCTTCTCAGATCAAGGTAATGCTTTCACCTATTAGGCAAGTAGGGACTTTTGAGAATATGATAATTTTTTTTAGAAGTAGTGGGGGGAGAGGACAAAAAAAAAAAAGGAGCCAGACCTTGTAACATAAATGTAGGATGGTGTTGATTCTTTAAGGAGGGAAAGGAAAAAGGGACCCAGGCTTCATTTTCCCACTCTCCCCTAGCAATGGTTTGCTTTCAAACTGTCACACCTCTCCTGTTTTATCCAAATCTGGGCACAATGGTTTTATTCAAATAAATGGGCCAGGATCCAAAGCCTTTCACAACTAGTTCCACATGTTCAAGGAGGCTTCAGAACTGTGTTTTTCCCAAACTGCAGCCCTCCCTCTGCCACAACTAACCAATATTGAAACTGGAAAATATAAAGTCCTTGTGCGCTGCCCAAATAGAAAAAGTACTAGTCAAGAATCCCCCCCCCAGTGGCACAACCCCTCCTGCTGTCCACATCTGGATGAAAGACCCACTCCTCTCCATCTCTTCTTTCCCCCTCCCTTGGGCTCACCTGTTTTCCTGTATCTGCTGACGGATCATTTTCACATACTCAAAGCTTTCGGGATTGCAGATATCATATACCAACACGTAGGCATCTGTGTTCCTCAACCCTCGGCTTTTGAGGTCTGACCATTCCTGGTGTGGAAGAAAAGAAACAAAAAAAGCTCTACATAACCTAAGTCGACAGATCTACGTGGTTTCTTAGAAGGCTGCAGCCATGCCCAGGGTGAAGACGAAGAGACGTGTGGGCGCTGGGAAGCCTGAATCACCTCCATTCATAGTCTTCGGATGACAGAATCACATTTAACCCCAACCTGCAACACGGCCTATTTTAATATTTTACCATACAGATTTCTTTCTCTGTACACACTTATTGGGAAACAAGCACTCTGGAATTTTGTGGCACTTGCTTCCACATAAATATGCCTGAGAGCTGCCCTGGTACAGTGGTAGTGCACCTGCTTTGCATGCAGAAGGTCTAATATTTGATACCTTCACTTGAAGGATCTCAGGAGGAACAGAAAAACGCCTTGTTCTGTCTGAGGCCCTGGAGAGCCACTGCCAGTCAGAGCAGACAATACTGAAGAAGGTGGACCAATTCTCCATTGGCTAGCAAACAGTTACCTGGCTCAATTCAAGGCAGTGATCGCCACCTACAAAGCCCTTCGTGGCCTAGAAACCCATACTTGCAGGACAGGTTGCCTCTCCTACTGTTAGGGTTGCCAGCTCCGGGTTGGGATATACCTGGAGATTTTTGGGGTAGAGTCTGAGGAGGCCGGGGTTTGGGGAGGGGAGGGTCTTCAATGCCATAGAGTCCAATTGCCAAAGTGATTTTCTCCAGGTGAACTGATCTCTATCGGCTGGAGATCAGTTGTAATAGCAGGAGATCTCTAGCTAGTACATGGAGGTTGGCAACCCTAAGCATGGACCTGCTGCAGGTGGCTCATAAGACAGCTTCATGTGCACCATTTTCTTCCTACTACTGCAACACTTCTGAGTGGGCCTGGAGTATGACAATCCCATTAACCCAAAACTTTTTCCTAAATTTCAGAAATCCAAAAAACAAAAGCCATGTGATGCCTTTTCTTAAGTCCCACAAAAATAATGCATAACTATGTGCATGCTTGAAAAGCTTGCACACTGTTTTGTGTTGTTTTAGTTGGTCTTATTAAAAGGTATTGCACAAAAGGTGTTTTCTTTTGCTGTGGACCAAGGCAGCCGCCTGCAATCCACTGATTCAAAAGAGGACCAGTCAGCATGTCATGCTAGGGCATGACCATTAGGTGGAGCCAATGAGAGCTGCAGACCATTCCGCTTCACCCGCCTCATGGTTCCCTGGTATTAACTCTTGTTTGCAATATTATCTGCCCTTCGTTGACATCTGGAGGATGTTTTTGGTCCCTGTAAAGCTGGCCCTCAGGATCGTTACACTGTTTACACTGCAATGCTGATTTGTGTGGGTGATCAGTACTTCCTATCATTGGGAGAGTGCATTCCACTCTTAACGTCATCTATTTAAATGCACTCAGGAAAGGGGAGTGAGAAAGAAAAGAAGTCAGAGGCGACTCATTTCAGAGGGTAGTCACGTTGGTCTGCAGTAGAACAGTTAGATTCGAGTCCAGTAGCACCTTAGAGACCAACAAGAGTTTCAGGATACAAGTTGTTGAGAGCCAAAGCTCCATTCATCAGACATGAGTAGCAGTGGAGATGTTTTTATCCCAGCCAGAAGGTGGGAGGGTTGTTGGAAAGAATACTTGTAAAGGATGCAGAGGTACCATGCATAGTGTAGAGTCCAGTAGCACCTTAAAGACCAACATCATTTCTGGCAGGGTATGAGCATTTGTGAATCACAGCTCACTTCTTCAGATACAGCTAGAATGTGAGTCCATCTACGCATAGTGTAATCATTAGATCATTGAACGGACAGAGGAGGAACAAATGTCTACATGAGTCAGTTCTTCACATCACCAGTTAAAAGCAGTTTGGGGATACAAGACAGGGAACAAGGACTTGGAGAGCTGCTGCCAGCCAGTGTAGGTAATACTGGGCTACATGGGTCAATAGATTGACTCAGCCAAAGGAAATCTCACTGAATCCTCCCCTATACAAAAAAGTTAGACCTCTTAGCCAGTGTGATGGTTAGGGAGTAAGGCTAGGATCTGGAAGGGCCAGGTGCATTAGCACTGAATTAAACCAGAGCCCCTTACCCCTCCAAACACAAACCTTGATTGCAAAAGCAAGGGAAAAAAAACTTTTCCTATGTCCACCCAAGTAGCAGCTGTCAATCACTAGGCTTCATTTCTGTCCTATCTCCAGCAGAGGCCTTGAAAACAACTGAGAAATACAATTAGCAGCTCCCTGACAATCAGAAGATGTGAGAAACAAAATGCCTATTTTTAAATTCTGATTTTAAAACAAATACCGCAGCACAGCAATGGAGTGGCTCACAACTACAGCAACTCTTCCTAGGATCATGTCAGCCCTTTGAGCCAGACCGAAGAGGTTGCTTTCAGAAATCACCACCACCCCATTTCAAAGGGGGCACCTCGAGCACTGAGAAGGGATGTAGAGTTGCAAAGAAGAACCACACATTCTAGAAGGGGATGGCGGTGAATCATCCACAAGGTTTATTTGGGGTTGGGACAGCATTCTCAACTAGGAGTGCCAATGGTATGGAGCAGGGAAAAGGCCTGTCCCCTTAAGAGCAACTTAACAGGATGCTATTTACCAAGTGATGTTATTTACCTCCATGTCATTAAAAGCTTCAGCTGCCCATTTCCACACATTGTGTGTGTGTGTGAGTGTGTGTGAAGTGCCATCAAGTTGCAGCTGGCTTATGCTGACCCTGTAGGGTTTTCAAGGCACGAGAGCTTTTGACAAAGTCCCCCACCAAAGACTGCTAAGCAAACTTCATAGACCTCTTATGGATTGAGAGCTGGCTGAAAAATAGGAAGAGAGAGTAGGAATCAATGGTCA
This sequence comes from Euleptes europaea, assembly GCF_029931775.1. Classification (NCBI taxonomy): domain Eukaryota; kingdom Metazoa; phylum Chordata; class Lepidosauria; order Squamata; family Sphaerodactylidae; genus Euleptes; species Euleptes europaea. The sequence goes on from NC_079324.1 coordinate 44,821,566, forward strand.
GTTCTCACAATGGCAGGATGTGAGCAGTGGGGTGCCTCAGGGATCTGTGTTGGGACCAGTACTTTTCTACCTGTTCATCAGTGACCTGGAGTTGGGGTTAAACAGTGAAGTAGCCAAGTTTGCAGATGACACCAAATTATTTAGCGTGGTTGAAACAAAATCGGACTGTGAAGAGCTCCAGAAGGATCTCTGCATACTGGAAGAATGGGCATTAAAATGGCAAATGAGATTCAATGTGAGTAAGTGTAAAGTGATGCATATTGGGGCAAAAAATCCCAACTTCACATATACACTGATGGGATCTGTGCTGGCAGCGACAGACCAAGAAAGGGATCTTGGGGTGATAGTGGATAGCACAATGAAGATGTCAACCCAGTGTGCGGCTGCCGTAAAAAAGGCAAATTCCATGCTGGCCATAATGAGACGAGGAATCGAGAATAAAACTGCTGATATCATACTGCCCTTGTACAAATCTATGGTGAGACCACACTTGGAATACTGTGTACAGTTCTGGTCACCACACCTAAAAAAGGATATTACAGAGCTTGAGAAGGTGCAGAAAAGAGCAACCAAAATGATTAGGGGACTAGAGCAACTGTCCTATGGGGAGCGGCTAAGACGCTTAGGGCTGTTTAGCTTGGAAAGAAGGCGGCTGAGGGGAAACATGATAGAGGTCTATAAAATTATGCATGGTTTGGAGAGAGTGGACAGGGAGAAGTTTTTCTCCCTCTCCCATAATACTAGAACACGGGGTCTTCTGCTAAAGCTGGAGGGTGAGATATTCAAAACAGATAAAAGGAAGTATTTTTTCACACAACGCATAGTTAAATTGTGGAACTCCCTTCCCCAGGATGTGGTGATAGCTGCCAGCTTGGAGGGCTTTAAGAGGGGAGTGGACATATTCATGGAGGAGAGGGGTATTCATGGCTGTTAGTTAGAATAGATACTAGTCGTGCTGCATACCTATTCTCTCTAGTATCAGAGGAGCATGCCTATTATTTTGGGCGCGGTGGAACACAGGCAGGATGGTGCTGCTGCACTCGTCTTGTTTGTGGCTTCCTAGAGGTACCTGGCTGGCCACTGTGTGAACAGACTGCTGGACTTGATGGGCCTTGGTCTGATCCAGCAGGGCCTTTCTTATGTTCTTATGACTTACAGAGGTGGCTTGCTATTGCTTTCCTTTGCGTAGTGACCCTGATATTCCTTGGTGGTCTCCCATCCAAATACTAACCAAGGCCAGCCCTGCTTAGCTTCTAAGATCGGAGGAGATCAGGCTAACCTGGGCCATCCAGGTTACATTAAGCCTCTGTTAAAGGGAAAAGACATCCCCTCCCCTCTAGGCCTTTTGGCAACCCTATTCTCAAAAGAACATAGTGGGAAAGAATTTACCTGCTTGCCCTGGGTTGGTGATGATCCAGTTAGAAGTGTGTTCACATGCATACTTGAGTTCTCCTGAAGCACACAGCTTGCCTTATTTGATGGGAATATTACTTCCCAGGATAGTTTCAGTAGTGTTCTCTCTCTGCTTAAGAACAGTATGAGAGCCAGTGTGATGTCGTGGTTCCAGAGTGTGGGACTAGGATCTGGGAGACCCAGCTTCAAATCCCTACTCTGCCATGAAGTTTAAGAGGAAGATGCAGAAGAGTTGGTTTTTATATGCTGACTTCCGCTACCACTTAAGGAAGAATCAACCGACTTACAATCACCTTCCCTTCCCCTCCCCACAATGGACACCCTGTGAGGTAGGTGGGGCTGAGAGAGCTCTACAAGAGCTGTGATTAGCCCAAGGTCACCTGGCTGGCTTCGTGTGTAGGAGTGGGGAAACAAATCCAGTTCACCAGATTAGCCTCCGCCGCTCATGTGGAGGAGTGGGGAATCAAACCCGGATCTCCAGATCAGAGTCCACCTCTCCAAACAACCACTCGTAACCACTACACCATGCTGGCTGGGTGACCTTGGGCCAGTCACTTCCTCTCAGGCTAACCTGCCTCACAGGGCTGTTGTGACCATAAAATGGAGAGGAGGAGAATGACATAAATTGCCCTGAGTTTCTTGGAGGAATAATGGGGAAAGTAAGGAAGGACCATCCCATTGATGAACCCTCCCCCAAGCTTCTGAAGCATCACAGAGTTTGCTTGGAGCAGTTTGAAGAGAGCCACTGCTAAGGAGCTTGACATTCCTATCTGTGGAGTGAACTGGGGTGTGTGGAATCTTGTTATGTAATGATCACAGTTATATGTAGGGCATTTGCACATGCCAAGTCAATTATCCCCTTGGAACAACTGGATTAACCTTGGTCTGAGCAGGATGGGAAAAAAACCTGCCTTTCAAAGGGCCAGAGTAAACCAGAATACGGGGTGTATGTGGGGGGGGGGGAAATGTTTAGTTTTATAGAACAACAGTTTTTATTGCCATTATTCTGTGTATATTATTATAGCTAGAACCTTTTCAAGTGTATTTTAAAGGCTGGGTTAGAAAGAAGAACCACAAGATTGGTCAAAAAGTAGACAGCTACGTAAGTCAAGAGCAAATTCCCAAAACAAAACCCTCGTCATTCCTTTGATTAAGACCAAACAAAATAATGCAACTCAATGTACAAGCTTTAAAGCTCTACAGAATTCTTAATCAGATTGGATGTTTAAAAAAAAAGATAAGGGGCTTCTACAGCAGAGAATGCATACAAGGTGTTTTTTCCCCTCCTACCCTCTTTTTTTGTTAACCTCCAGCCAGATGAAGAGTTCAAGAGAGCTCAAAAGCTTGCACACCAAGTTGCATTACTTCATTTGCTCTTTTAGAGGCATCATTTGGCTTCTTCTTCTTCAAAAAAAGGTCTGGTCAAGTCAACAGTTCGATTCTTTCATATCAATTTTTCAGCCCTTTAAAAAGGTTAGCTGGCAGCAGAACTATGTTGAAATTAAAAATGCTTATGGAAATGGAGGATAGCGGGCCCAAATACACGGACCAGTATGAAAACAACAAGCCACTCTTAAGCAGGTCAAAGTACTGCTCCCATACCAACACCCAACAGAGATCAACCATCTAACCAACAGGCCAGCAAAATCAGTTGGAAAATATTAAATCAGCTGATATGTTCAAAAAGCTCTATTATAGAAAGTTTTGTTCTGTTGTGCAGAATTCTCCAAAAACCAGATGGGTAGAAATGTGCCTAATATAATCTGGCAGACTGTGAAGGAGCAGCCACAGGAAAAGCCCCAGATCAAACAGTGGCAAACTGAACACATGAAGCTGCCTTATACTGAGTCAGACCCTCGGTCCATCGAAGTCAGTATTGCCTACTCAGACCGGCAGCAGCTCTCCATGGTCTCATGCATTGGTCTTTCCCATCACCTACTTGCCTAGTCCCTTTATTTAGAGATGCCAGGGATTGAACCCGGGACCTTCTGCATGCCAAGCAGATGCTCTACCACTGAGCCACGGCCCCTCCCCTCCTGAACCACTTGGGGAGAATCAAGTAACCCTGCTGTGCTGACTGGAGGGGCTGCTCAGGTTGGGTGTGTGTGATAGATGTCTGATGCAAAAAAACAAAGAACCCTTCCTCCCTTCCAAAATTCTTGCTGCGACCCTGTGCCAACTTGTAAGCAAATTAAAGCTCTTACAATTAATGGATGAATAAATCTTTAATTGGGTGACAGTGCCGGCCACCTATTTGGACAAATGCCAAGATGTGTGGCTTTATAAGGCATGTTTTACACAAGTACTTTAGAAGGAGTCCCCAGGAGAAAAACATAGCAATATCCATACAGGGAAATGATGCTTTTCTTGTGCGTGTGTAAAGTGATGTCAAGTCACAGCAAACTTATGGCAACCCAATAGGGTTTTCTAGGCAAGAGACTAACAGAGGTGGTTTGCCATTGCCTTCCTTTGCATAGCAACCCTGGTGTTCCTTGGTGGTCTCCCATCCAAGTACTAACCAGGGCCGACCCTGCTTAGCTTCTGAGATCTGACAAGATCAGGCTAGCTTGGGCCATATTGGCCAGGGCAGTATTTTTATTCTCATACCCCTGGTGCCTGGTTTCCCCCCCCCACCCCTGATGTTTCTCCCTATATATTACTGCTCTTTAAGTTAGATTGCAGATGCCCTGTAGGTTCAAGTCTCAGAAATGGGGCACATTCAGGCATAAAAATCACCTGTAACCTACATAAGAGTCAGTCACAGAGCCAGCATGGTGTAGAGGTTAAGAGCGGTGGTTTGGAGCGGTGGACTCTGATCTGGAGAACCAGGTTTGATTCCCCACTCCTCCACATGTGTGGTAAATGCTAATCTGGTGAACTGGGTTGGTTTCCCCACTCCTCCACATGAAGCCAGCTGGGTGACTTTGGCCTAGTCACAGCTCTGTTAGAGCTCTCTCAGCCCCACCTACCTCACAGGGTGTCTGTGTGGGGAGGGGAAGGGAATTGTAAGCTGGTTTGATTCTTCCTTAAGTGATAGAGAAAGTTGGCATATAAAACCCAACTCCTCTTCTTCTTCACCAGACAGGAGATAAATTAAATGATAATCATGAGAACAAACAGGTAAGTGTGAAATCAATGGAGTGATAAAAGGTGATCTTAAAGAAGAATATAAATCACAACTGAATAAAAAATGGGTAAGTGTTTCTGCCTTTGCCTTTCCACACAGTCGGCATATAAAAATAAACTCTTCTTCTCCTTCACTTTCTCCACCTCAAAGGTGCATCCCCTCCCATTGCTCAGAATCAAGCCCTGCTAGTGAAAAAAATGGATCTAGGGCTGAGTTGTGGCTTGGCACTCAACACATGAGGAGTTCAAAGGCAGGGCTGCTGGACAAACCAAGCAAGTGCTCCCCAAGAGGCAGGCCTCATCCTCCCTGACACCTTTGGCTCAGACAGCAGGGAGCCCTGCTCCTGGGCTCTGCCAGGCAGGTGCGAAAGCAGCAGTTTCTTCTCTGAGCTATTGGCCATCCGCTTGGAATCTAATTCACCCATCCCGTTTTGCTCTGGCTTCACACAGAGGCCTCTTGGCTCTCAAGCAGCCAGCTGTTTCCTCTAGAGCCAATTACTGACCCCTCACCATACGGAGGATGTTGTCGGAGTGCATTAACGAAAATGGTCCCCTGCGAGCAGCCAGAGAGATGGATTTCCTTCCCCACCTGCTTCATCGCAGCTGACTCCATCTGTTACGCCAGAGGGGTGTAGCTCATGAAACACTGCCTTTCAAAACTTTCTCTCAGCATGGTGTAGTGGTTAAGAGTGGTGGTTTGAAGCAGTGGGCTCTGATCTGGAGAACCGGGTTTGACTCCCCACTCCTCCAAATGAGCGACAGAGGCTAATCTGGTGAACTGTGTTGGTTTCCCCACTCCTCCACATGAAGCCAGCTGGGTGACCTTGGGCTAGTCACAGTTCTATTAAGAGCTCTCTCAGCCCCACCTATCTGTTGGGGCTGAGAGTGTGTCTGTTGTGGGAGGGGAAGGGAAGGTGGTTGTAAGCTGGTTTGATTCTGCCTTAAGTGGTAGAGAAAGTCAGCATAAAAAAAGCCCAGTTCTTCTTCTCCTCCTCCTCCTCCTTATCGTGGCAAGTTTGAAAGGGGGTCAAATTCTTTTATGGCACAACTGGACATCTCAGTCCTTGCCCACAATGATGTCTAACCCTGTCAGAGGTGTCAATCAATCTCGAGCACTCAGTACATGTCAGAAGGGTATTTACACACAATGATGACCTCAGAGGGGTTGTCCAAGTTTTTACTTTGACTAGGGTGGGGGTCAGAAAACGGGCTTCCCAGCCCCTTGTGATTGCCCCACTCCAAGCAGAAGAATGAGATGCAGGGGAAGAGGGGAGGATGCTGGAAGAATAACAGACCAGCAGAAGCCTAGGGTGGGTGGAATAAAGTGAGTGGGGTGGGGGAACAACCTGTGGTGGGTTTCTAGCTGGCAGAGCAGCAGGTATTCCAATTTTTCACTTTGCCTTGCTATTTAAGGAATTTTAAAAACCAGGATGGAAGCTTGGACAGCTTTGAGAAATAACATGTGTGCAGGGGGAAATTGCCAGAATGGCGGGACTCAGCTAAAACACATTGTCTTCTTATGGGTAGTTGAGTTTTGCTGACAGTAATTGTTTTTACTTTGCATAAACTGAGTCTGGTTCTGCTAGTTCAGAGGTCAGGAGAAGAGCTAAATGGCTCACAGATTCTCTCTTTGCAGCCCCTGGAAATCACTGGCTTCTGAGATCTCAGCAGGCATCGCCCCAATGCTTTCAACTGGATCTTTGCAACTCATAAAGGACTAGAATTTTGCTGCTCTGGAGAAGGTGAAGATGAATCCTGAACTGTTCTGCCCTTTCCCTAAGTTGCAATGAAGTCAATGGGTTGAAGTTAAATCAAAAGAGTTTCTGTCTAGACATTCGGAAGAATTTTCTAACAGTTAGAGCGGTTCCTCGGTGGAACAGGCTTCCTCGGGAGGTGGCAAGCGCTCCTTCCCTGGAGGTTTTTAAGCAGAGGCTAGATGGCCATCTGTCAGCAATGCTGATTCCATGACCTTAGGCAGATGATGAGAGGGAGGGCATCTTGGCCATCTTCTAGGCATGGAGTAGGGGTCACTGGTGGTGTGGGGGGAAAATAGTTGTGAAATTCCTGCATTGTGCAGGGGGTTGGACTAGATGACCTTGCTGGTCCCTTCCAACTCGATGATTCTATAGCATAGACACAGCCCTGGCTGTAGATCTGATTTGAGTTACAGCAGCACAAAGCAGATCCAGTGCCTGGTAAGGAGAACTGAGCACTTAAATACAGTCCTCCTTACTAGTGAGTCTCTTCCTATTGCTCTGCAATGCCTCTTCCCCAAGTAGTTATAACTTAGGGAAGCTTTGACTGATTCTATCATTCTGCTGGTTCCTGATTCTCCTCCCTTTAGATGAAAGTTTTGAAGTATATCAGAAGCTGCCCTTTAGTCACTGGATCAGAAGAAATCCCACTATGTGGCAAAGGGACATCGCCAGACCCATCGGAGGCATTGGGAAGTTTGTCTGTGGAGCAACACAGGCACTGGATCAAATATCTCTTTTCAGTATCACCCTGAATATTCAGCTCCTGTGGCCAATAATTGTTAACACAGCTATCTTCCATTTTTTTTAAAAACAAACCATATAAAGATAGATGCTACTTTATTGTGAGGCACTGGATTCCACATAGAATCACAGCATCATAGAGTTGGAAGGGACCACCAGGGTCATCTAGTCCAACCCCCTGCATAAGGCAGGAAATTCACAACTACCTCCCCCCCAACACCCCCAGTGATCCCTACTCCATGCCCAGAAGATGGCCAAGATGCCCTCCCTCTCATCATCTGCCTAAGGTCACAGAATCAGCATTGCTGACAGATGGCCATCTAACCTCTTCTTTAAAACCACCAGGGAAGAAGACCTTACCACCTCCTGAGGAAGCCTGTTCCACTGAGGAATGGCTCTAACTTTAGACTGGACATCAGCTCATCCCATAAAAGGTTGGAGGTCTAAGTTGGCCGAAGAGCTTGAGATGGGAAGAACATAGAAGAAGAAGGCCTCTTCCCTCCCCTCTCTTCTCTCCCCTCTCTTCCTTAACATTTGCACATTACCATGACCCACCCAAAGCCCTTGGTCTAGGGCAGGCCATCAATACGAATGAGTCAGAGGAAAAAGTAGTTGGGCACAAAAGTGAGCTAAAGGGATTGTTTTCTGTTTGCTAAAATGTACTCTTCCCTGCTGGCATCTCAAATGGGCATTTACATGCTGGAGGTTAAGAAGATCATTTAGAACTAGATTTAAATACATTTTGTGAGAAAAATGCTTCTCTGGGCAGCCGAAGGCACAACTCAGTGAAGATGAAAGCAGGCAGGAGGGCTGAAGGTTATTCAATCCTTTTTACTTTGCTGATGGTCCAGTCAGTGTGACTAGGGGGTCTAAATCAGCTTAAAATGCCAGTAGTTTAATTTAACAGGGGATGGATTTGAAAGGGGGGAAAGGGATTAGTGGAAAACTTAAAAAAAAAATCAACATATTCTGTTACTGTAGTTGCTACAAAGATGAATCAAGTAAGGAAATGCCTTTCAGGGGAGGTCAATTTCTATTGGCATAAGGTCACGCAAACTTGAGCTTACACAGAACTCTTCTTCAGTCTTTCCACCATATCTAATGAGGGGTTCCATGTGACTTAAAAGCCCACAGACTCTTATACGGATAGAAGTTGGTCTAAAAATATTGTCAAAGGCTTTCACAGTCAGAGCAGCTGTGGCAGGCATCTTCAGAGGAGTAACACTGAAGGATAATGTGCTAGTCAATGTGTTAGTCAACTAACAAAGACTACAGTCCACAACAGCCATGCAGATTAACTTTGGATTTCACACATTAACAGATCACTTCAGGATACAATAGTTCCATATTAACATACCACACCGTCATTAGCACATTATCTTGATACTTACAGGACAATGATTAGCACATTACCTTTGATACTTTTTGCAGGACAATGATTCAGCTCAAACCCAACCCCTTTCTGACTATATATTACTCTTCCTACACACTTGACACTGAGAGACACTGTCCTTCAGTGATACTCCTCTGAAGATGCCGGCCACAGCTGCTGGCGAAATGTCAGGAAAGAAAATACCAAGACCACCATCACACAGCCCGGATAACCTACAAGAACCAAAGAAGTTGGTCTAGTTAAAAATACTTTGTTCTATAGTACCAACAACCTGACAGTGTTCACAAGTAGAGTTAACACCCACCCCACACACAATCACGCTCCCCCTATGCTGACAACCCATCCAGCACATACTTCCACATGCTAATCATGGGGTGGGGAAAGAAGCCGCTCACTCACCTGAGCGCTGTTTGCAGGGAAGGCCGTTAAATAGGGCACATCCATGACCTTCAGGTCATACACGTTCCCGTTGAAAATGACCGAGGGCCTATAGGTGTAGCGGCATTCCGTCGGGCTGTATTTCTCCGTAAAGTCGTGGTAGAGGAACTGGCGGATGATGGCTGTTTTGCCCACATTGGGGGCTCCCAAGACAGCCACCGTCAAGGTCTCCACCATGGTATGCTTGCAGGACGTCTGACAGCTCCCTGGCGGAGTCTGCCCCCCCCCGTCCTCCCCTCACAGAAGGGCGGAGAGGAAAGGAGATCAACTACATCGTGGGAAAGTCCAGGGAGGCTGGATCTGCCCCTTTCCTGGCCCCAGTTCTCTAGGCGCTGCTGGGCTCTCGGGATCTCACCAACACATGAAGCAGATCCATTCCAGTTCGCCGCTAACTGTTAGAGTGGCTCCTCAATGGAACAGGCTTCCTCAGGAAGGGGTAAGCGCTCCTTCCCTGGAGGTTTTTAAGCAGAGGCTAGATGGCCATCTGTCAGCAATGCTGATTCCATGATCTTAGGCAGATGATGAGAGGGAGGGCATCTTGGCCATCTTCTAGGCATGGAGTGGGGGTCCCTGGGGGTGGGGAGGTAGTTGTGAAATTCCTGCCTTGTGCAGGGGGTTGGACTAGATGATCCTGGTGGTCCCTTCCGACTCTACCATACGTCTCATCCTGCAAAGGGAACTCCCCAGAGGAGCAAAGTCCAGCCTGTGCCGGTCCAGGCGCCGTCCCGCGAGTGGAAGCAGCTGGTGCGCCGCCATAAAAGAAATCACGTTGGAATTGGAGCCCAGAGGGGGGAGATGAAGTTCTCCAAGTCCGGGAGGCTGTCAAGAGAGGAAGCGGGATTGGAGCCGGCGGCAGAGTTGGACGCTTCTGGGTCCGGCCCGGGGCTCTGCCTCGCTCCCACTTCTCCGAGGCAACCGAGGGAAACCGCTCGCCTCCTGCTCGTCCTTCCCCGTGCCCGCGGGAAGGGGGAAGGCGGGGAGAGAACTTGCCAAGTCCCGGGCAAGCGGAGAGAGGGAGGGAGGAGGAGGAGGAGCGCCAGCGGGAGCCATCACGGGACGCTCCCAGCCCGGCTCTCGCTCCGGATTCTTGCTAGGAGCCAGGACTCGGTCCGGATCGGGCACAGTTGCAGAGCCTCCCCGGGTTCCCGATGGCCCCTACGCCGGCGCAGCCTCCCGGGCATCGCGGCAGCCTCCCGCTTCGGGGACGCCGGAGCCGGCCCGACCCTCTCCCCTTGCTGGCCGCCCAGGTGTCCCGCAGATGGCCAGGGCTGCTCGCCAGGGCAGGTCCGGCGGTCGCCGTGCCCCGCTTCCCTAAGCCGGTGCCGAGCGAGGCCAGCGCATTGCCTCTTTCAGCACCTCGGACAGCGCCCCGCTCTCCCCTGGGCCGGAGCAGCAGGGATGGGGGACCGAGAAGCTGCGGCAGCAAGAGCGGGTGCCTACTTGGAGAGGTCAAGCGCGGGAGAAGGGCAGGGGCCTTTGGGGAGGGGAGGAGCAGGGGCGGGCTATGCGCCTGGCCGGGGGGGGGGGTGCAGAAGGGAGCCCGGGCGTTTGCAACCAAGCTAGCGCCGGAGAGGGAAGCTGCAGGCCTGGGGTGGGAGGCAGGTCGTCCCCGGCCGTGTTCTCACGCATCCCTCTCCCTTTCCAAGGATGCAGGAACGGCGCCTTCGCGCTGCCACGCCGGAACGCGGCCCTCTCCTCTCCGCCTTACGCAGAAGGTCCCAAGTTCAATCCCCGGCATCTCCGGTTAAAGGGACTAGGCAGGTCGGTGATGTGAAAGACCCCTGCCTGAGAGCCTGGGGAGCTGCTGCCGGTGTGAGTAGACAATACGGACTTTGATGGGGATCGAACCCACGACCATCTGCTTGCAAAGCAAAGGCTCTAACCCTGAGCTATTCCACAGCCCTTCCTGGCTGCGACAGTATGCATGCTGTGAAGGATGACTTTATTTTGGCTGTTGGGAACTTACTATTAGCTAGCTTTGTTGGGCAGTGTAGTAGTTAAAGTTCCCAACTAGACGCTGGGAGACCCAGTTTTGATTCTCTACTCGGCCATGGAATTTGGCTGGGTGCCCTTGGGCTGTAGCTCAGTGGTAGAGCATCTGCTTGGCATGCAGAAGGTCCCAGGTTCAATCCTCAGCATCTCAACTTAAAGGGACTAGGCAAGTAGGTGATGTGAAAGACCCCTGCCTGAGACCCTGGAAAGCTGCTGCCGGTCTGAGTGGACAATGTTGACTTTGATGGACCAAGGGTCTGGTTCAGTAGAAGGCAGCTTCATGTGTTCAAACTCACCGATTCAATTGGGGCAAGAAAGTTCCGCTAGATCAGAGGCGGGCTGACTTCTGTTTGGCTTGGTCTACGGTGTTTATCACGGTGGGGCTATGGGGTAGAGCACACCTGCGTTGCATGCAGAAGGTGCGTTTCCGGGGGCGGGGGGAGATCACACAGTAAATAATGTGAAAGACCTCTGCCTAAGACCCTGGAGAGCTACCGCTAGTCGGAGTAATCCAGAATGGCTAGTCAGGAACTCTTAAAAGGGGAAGGGACAACTCACTGATGTGTTTTAAGTAATCCTGACTACACACACTCTTGCATAAGAAGTGCTTTGCTGGATGAGACCAAGGACCACTGATTGGAGTCACCGTGGCATAGTGGTTAAGAGTGGTGGATTCTAACCTGGAGAACCCGGTTTGATTCCCCACTCCCACACTTGAAGCTAGCTGGGTGCCCTTGGCTTGTCACAGTTCTCTTCTAACTCTCTCAGCCCCACCTACCTCTCAAGGTGACTGTTGTGGGGAGGGGAAGGGGATTGTAAACTGCTCTGAGACTCCTTAAAGGTAGAGAAAAGTGGGGTATAAAAACCAACTCTTTTTCTTCTTCTATTGTCCCTTATAACATGTTGAAATGGCAGATAGGATGTTACTAGCAATTAACCTGTGACAGGTCAATCACGCAACTGAGTCGTCCCTTGTCGATATGCCAGACTGATGTTGCACACCTGTTTTGATTTGTAGCAGAGTGTGAGAAATGTATTGTGTTCAAAGGGATGTAAAAACCTTGCTTGGGGTGCTAGACTAAGGTGGCTCAGAGCCCAACTACGTGTTGGCCAGGAGACGACAGTTCATTGAAAACAAACAAACACACACACACACAACCTGAAATGTACTTGCAAGTGTGGAAAGTTTGCCAAGACGTTTAAGCAGCATGGCCGTATGAATCAGTTTGGCCCGCTGGGTTTCTTCTTGAGCTCATAACTCCCAGCCTTTACCCGTGCTACAATCAACACCAAAAAAGCTTCAGGCTAAGCACCCAATGACTCTTGTATGTCTATTCTCATGAGCACTGATAGTTTTAATTGTTTTCATTTGTTAATCAATCAGCAGTTTAGCCAATTAATTTTCAGTTGGAAGGACTTGAATGTACAACACACACTTGTTCTTTTTCAAGACTCTGTTGGTTCTGGAGTATTTCTGTAATTAAGAATGAAAAATAAAAGTTTTTCAATGACTTTTCCTTCTAACTCTGAGTGGAAGCATGCATTTAATAAACAGGGAAATCATCTCACACTTCCTTCAGTATCAGAAAGAGGCACCTCTATCAGGGAGTGTAGTGGTTAAGTCAGCGTGGTGTAGTGGTTAAGAGCGGTAGATTCTAATATGGAGAACCAGGTTTGATTCCCCACTCCTACACATGAGCGATGGATTGTAATCTGAAGAACTAGGTTGGTTTCCCCACTCCTACACATGAAGCCAGCTGGGTGACCTTGGGCTAGTCACACTCTCTCAGCCCCACCTACTTCACAGGGTGTCTGTTGTGGGGAGGGGAAGGTAAGGTGATTGCAATCTGGTTAGATTCTTCCTTAAGTGGAAGATAAACCATTCTTCAAGAGCAGGGCCCTGAAAGCTGCACCCCTCAACACCTTTGGTCTGGAAGCACCTGGGCCATCATCATAATCTATGCCACATGCGAAAAATGAGCATGGAAAGAGGACAAAGGTGGTGGAAAGTGCCATCAAATTGTAGCCAACTTATGGAGACCCCTCATGGGGTTTTCAAGGCAAGAGACATTCAGAGTTGGTTTGCCATTGCCTGCTTCTGTGTATTGACCCTGGACTTCCTTGCTGGTCTCCCATCCATGTACTAACCAGAGCCAACCCTGCTTGCTTTCCAGGGTCTGGCAAGATCGGGCTAGCCTGGCCCATCCAGGTCAGGGCAAGAGGACAATAGACTGGAGAAATAAAGTAGAGACGGCAGAGTTCCAGGCTGGAGATACAGGATTCTTCAAGAAGAAGAGTTGGTTTTTATATACCGACTTTCTCTACCACTTAAGGGAGACTCAGACCGGCTTACAGTCACCTTCCCTCCTCTCCCCACAACAGACACCCTGTGAGGTAGGTGGGGCTGATAGAGCCCTAAGAGAGCTGTGACTTGCCCAAGGTCATCCAGCTAGCTTCGTGTGTAGGAGTGGGGAAACCAGTTCGGTTCACCAGATTTGCCTCCACCGCTCCTGTGGAGGAGTGGGGAATCAAACCTGGATTCTCCAGATAAGTGTCCAGATCAGAAGTGGAAAGAAAACAGGTATGGTTGGGTTAGCATTGGTGTATGAGAGTACCACACATTCAAAACAAAAACAACCTCTTGCAATTTCAGATCCACCTTTCTGCAATCTGCCTTGAGACTCAACAAGAAAGATGGACTATGAATGAAGTAAATTAAATATATACATTAAAAATATAAATTTTGCAGTGTGCTCTGAGAATGCTGTCAAGGGAGGTGGGGGACAATGCTCAATCTTTTAGGTCTTCACAGCCTAGGTCTACAAGCGATCTGCTCTGGAAAGGAGGGGGCTTGATTGTGGGGGCGATTATTCTGCACTGGTTCAGAGGTTTCATTACCATCTTTCAGCTGCTACTTTAAAGAAGGGGCACGGTCCTGGTGTGGAGGGGTTGTTGTTAAAATTGAAATAGCTAACAAGGATGTATTTTCACCCTGCAGACACTCCTGGGCTCCTGAATCCTTTGCATGATTATTCAGATTTTAAGGCCCACAGAGCCTAACGGGGCTTATTCCTAAGTAAATGAACATAGATTTGCAGCCTTGCTCGGTCAATGAGCACAGCGGGCTCCATCAGCTTCTCTGACAGAAGCGGGCTCTGGCATCATAAAAGCTTAAGTTCCAATAAAAATGGTTGGTCTCGAACATCCCTATTTTGTGTTTCTGTTCTTCTGGGATTCGAGGAAATAATTGAATACTGACATCCCTCTCGCTAACCGGTTGTTCCCATCAAGACCAATGACAAGATCCCAGCGCACGGAGTGTGCTCCAGGGACCCAGCACAACTGAGTGTCAGAGAGCTCGCTGGCTTCTGCCTGTGGTTGATGAAAATGATTTAATTACCTTGTCTATAAAAAGAAATATCAGCCTCGCACTTAAAACATCTTCCTCAGACTGAGAAACAGGGAGTCTGGCAGGGAGGTGGGAAATGTCCGCACATGGTGCTAGTACATTGCCAATTATTTCTCTCCCTCTTCCATCATCCACTTCTTAATATAGATAAGACCCAAGAGAGTCCAGCTGGCAAGTAGACGCCCTTTGTTCAACAAACCAATCTACTTGCTTGAAAAATGTTGCACTGCTGGAGAGTTTCACGAATGCCACGGCAAGAATGCCGGCAGGACTCGATTGTCCTGAGCTGAAGGCCCGCCTCAAAGGAAGCGGTTTTCTTCTGCTTGGCACAAAAGCTCAACCGGGAGGAAGAATTCTGTTTGCGGCAAAATGCTGCTGGTGCTCTTGGAAGGAAGAGCTCATCTCATCTAGCAGATTGATGAAGGAATGAGATTAAGTGTGTGTGCATAAAGGGATTTGCCAGAGCCTCATGGGACACCAATCAGAAAAGCCCAGGAGAGGGACATTAGAAAGATCAACACACATTTCCCTGCCCATCTGTTTCGGGGCTGTATCGCCCGATTAGGACATCACTTGGCTCTTAAAGTCCCAGGGCCAGTCCAAGGCCTTTTGGCAGAAAATCTAAATGGCACCCCATGCATGCACACAGACCGATTTTCATGAAACGTAATTCACTGGGATGCTTTCTGGTAGAGGAATAAATTGAAATTAATGGGACCTGCATAAGTTGATGTACAGAGCACATAAGTTTATATACAGAGCCCTCTTTCTCTATTTGTATGTGTGGGGATTTGATTCCACTTTTTCTTAAAAACATGATTCTAGACCTCATTGTATGCGAGAAAGAAGTGCAAAACTAGCTGTAGGCTTTGATGCAAAAGAGAAGCATGGACCAGACTTCTGCATCAAACACAACATCTTTTCCTTTCCTTTAGCACTAAGGCTGATAAAAATCTTGTGCGGAAGGGTGCAGTCCCAGACCCCTCCAAATAAAAGCCCCATAGGTCAAGTCTGACTGTTTCCCCCACCTTGTGGTCCTTAACGGCCCCCTTGCATCTGAGCAGCAAGGTGCCACAAGCAGAATGATGGAGGCCTCCGTCTCAAGCAACAAAACCTGAAAAGCACAATGTGACAAAGGAGGGCCGAATTTAGCTCGCCAACTGGAGGGAATACTGGTCACCACCCACCTGCCACCAACAGCAGTCGCTTCATTGTGGTTTAAGCAGGAGAAACAGCGATTTCAGACTCTGAGGCCTCCAGGGGAGCAAGGGAAAAGAAGAGGCTTAAGTCTTTCATGTTTGAGTTTGGGGCTGGTGGGAGGTATCACTCTTGCTCTGAGAGGCCTATTTTCAGATGGGAAACCTGGAGTGAAGACGGAGGGGCTCACAGATCTGACGAGCAGATGGGCGAGACTTGAGCTGGAGGAAATGCAAGCCCCGTGACTGCGCGAGGCGGAGGCAGCCATGCAATATAAACAGAGGTGCCAGGGGAGGGTATTTTGGGATCCAGGCTCCTGAAAAAAGATTAAGGGAACTGCCAGGGGAGAAGAAACTGAGCTTTGCAGAAACTTTTGAGCAACGCTTCAGAACAGGCCACACTAAGGGGTGGCGGAAACTTTCCTGAACGAGGGCAGTTCAGAAAGAATCTCTCACTTAAAAGTCTCGCAGCCCAGGGCTCTGCAAATGAATGCTGTCTTTAGTCCCAGGACGGAAAAAAGGAAATGCCTCAAGAAATATAAACAGGCACCATGCTAACAAATGCTGAGCAGACTGGAGGAGAAGAAGAGTTGGTTTTATATGCCGACTTTCTCTACCATTTAAGAGAGACTCAAACCGGCTTACAATCGCCTTCCCTTCCTCTCCCCACAACAGACACCCTGTGAGGTAGGTGAGGCTGAGAGAGCTCTAACAGAGCTGTGACTTGCCCAAGGTCACCCAGCTGGCTTTGTGCGCAGGAGCGGGGAAACAAATCCAGTTCACCAGATTAGCCTCTGCGGCTCATGTGGAGGAGTGGGGGAAATCAAACCCGGTTCTCCAGATCAGACTCCAGTGCTCTAAAAAACCACCACTCTTAACCACTGCACCACACTGGAGGATAGTCATTGCCCAGCATCAAAACTGCCCTCAGTTTCACATAGCAAGCCAGGGTCCTGCTTGCAACAGCTGGGCTGGGTTAGAAGGGGAGGTGGGCCTATAGGCTTGCCAACCTCCAGGTGGGGCTTGAGATCTCCCAGAAATACAGTTGATCTCCAGACGACAGTGTTCCCCTGGAGGAAATGGCTGCTTTGAAGGATGAAGTGTATGGCATTATACTCCACTGGGGTCCCTCCCCAAGCTTCATCCCCCAAGTGCCCACATATTTCCCAACCCAGAGTTGGCAACCCTGCAGGCCAAGCCCAGCAGCATATTGAGCCCTTGTGACTGCCTGCACAGCTCTCGCAAATGCCTTCTTGATTCAGTAGCTAGGCTGCTTCTTGGCATCCAGAATAAAGAGATCTGAGTTGCATAGGTGGATCAGGGCGGGGCCGGTTGCAGGTGAGTAGCTCAGACCCTTAAAAAAAATGCCATCAGACACAAAACATGAAGTATAAAAATTCAAGTTATGCAAAAGTTGCATTGTTAGCTGAAGTAAAAAGGGTCTGATTTTCCCTGTTGCTGTAGACCAGACTCCTCTGGAATCCCAGATCCTGCTCAAGTCAAGTGTATCCATTTCTCCACCCCCTGCTAAAGACTTTCCTTTGCAGACTACATCGATGGGATGCCGCAGTGCGTATTGTGCACAAATTACAAGCACCTGCCCTATGCAAAATTTTCTCTATATGAAGCTTGAGAGCAGTTTTAGACTAACTTAAAGAGAAGAAGCCATGGGAGTGTTTGGTCTGGGCTTAAAGATCATATGCAGCTCTGGCATTACTAGTATATAGCTATATTCTGTAACTGCTCGAGTGCCTTGTGAAAAGGCCTGCAGACCCAAAGAACCCTGCTTCCACATGGAGGAAGGTGCCTGTTCTTTCTCTGCATGAGTTACCATTCTGGTTTTGCTTCTCTGCACAGCCTGATTTGAGGGCAGGCAATTTTGTTGGGGTTTGATGTTGTGATCACATTTAATCCCTCTTGATATGGTCACCCTACCAAGTTATATTGTTTTAATATCCTGTTTTATTTTATTTTAGATGCATGAGCAAGGATTGAGAGCCAGCGTGGTGTAGTGGATAAGAGCAGTGGACTCTAATCTAGTGAACTGGGTTGGTTTCCCCACTCCTACACATGAAGCCAGCTGGGTGACCTTGGGCTAGTCACAGTTCTCTCTGAACTCTCTCAGCCCCACCTACCTCACAAGGTGTCTGTTGTGGGGAGAGGAAGGGAAGATGATTGTAAGCTGGTTTGAGACTCCTTAAAAGATAAAGTCGGCATATAAAAACCTACTCCAACTCCTCCTCCTTCTAATTCAAGCCTGTTTGATTCCACAAAAGCACTGATGGAGAAACAGAGCCTCTGTGTCCAGAAGCATTATACCTCAAAGTATCTGAAGGCAGGAGAAAAGCACAGGGAAAAGGGATGTGACCCTCATGTCTTGCTCATGAGCTTTCTAGGACCATTCCACTGGACACTGTTGGAAACAGGATGCAGGCCTAGACAGACCTTTAAGATAAGCAAGCTGGGCTCCTCTAGGTGTCTGCGCTGCGGATGGCTGTTGCTGGAATTTCAAGGTTCTGAAACAGTCTCTCAGGTTGGCTAGCTGCCATGGTCACCCAGCTGCAGAGCTCTTCTTCCAAACGCTTCAACCCACTCAGCAAAAAATTGGGTCAGTGGACAAGTGTTCAGGCACATTGAGAAGGCTGAAGCCTTGGAGAGTTTTCACCAAGTAAGCAGAAACAAAGCCTAGCGCATAAAAAAAGAGTGGGGGGGGTAATAGACAAGGGGGAAGTGGAAGAGCAGTGACTTTTATGCCCCGAAAAAGGGTGGTGGTGGGGAGACAGTGCTACGTGTGAAGGGGAGCACCAGCAAATGCAGACATTAGCTTTCCACAAGAGAGGAGAGCTTGCATTCTGAAATTATGCTCAAGGAGGGTTATCTGGCGTCAATATTGTCTTAGCCTAGGGACCTGCAACCCTTTAGAATGAAAGAGCCAGACTGTATCAAAATTCAGAGCAAGAGCTCAACAAAGAGCCAGTATAAGACAGCCTACTGGCATCACTGAGAATGCACCACTTTTCAGTATCGGTAATTGACCTGTTAATAATTCATACAATTTCTCCCTGGTTGTCATGAAACCTTTGTTCGGAAGTGGCACGAGTAACAGTGCACAATGATAAATGTACAGGATTCCTTTAGCGCACTGGCATCAATCTGCACATGGTTCACACAGGGATTACTGGCAGCTGGCCACATCTGTCATTTCCCCTTCTGAGAGGCATCTCTCAGAAGCCCTTTAGTTCCATAACAAAACTTTTGTCCGCCACTACTTCCGTTCTAGCATCCTACCAACCTTTCCAATGGACCTTAACATCAAGATTTCCTTTTGGGAGGGGGTCCCATAACACATTCGGCTCTAGATCCTTGCCTGAACAGCTCCGGTCCATGGCATTGTACATTCTGTACCCATTGCAAGCTAGCCAGTTGCCTGTAAGAAGCTCACAAACAAGGAATAGAAGGCCCATGGCACATCTTGTTTGTCCCAGGCAACTGATAGCTGTTCTATGTTCAGAGGTTGTATACCTCTAACACGCCTAGTGACCTTAGGTAAGTATAACCTAGATGCATGCATCCAATCTTTTCAAAAAGGCTTTTTTTGCATTACTGGCTTTCTTTCTCCTCCCTGTTTATACTCAGGAATTCACTGATGACCTGACAAATCTACCTCTTAATGTTTAGAAAAGGACAGCACCTGTCTAGACCTGTCACCCTCTGATTTAGAAGCAAAACGTACAGGGATTCCCAGTAGTCAGCAGTGAGGAAATGCACTTTGCAGCAGCTCCTTTTACATCTTTTCTTCTGCGGTTGTGCCCTGGCACGGATTCAACCCTGCTCCCCCTCTCAAAAGGCAGAGCCTAGAGAGAATCCCCACAACCACAGTTCAAACCTTTGCCTCCTTCCATCAGGGCTGCTTCAGTTAGGAAATTATGCAACTTTCAGGAAAGAGTATGAAACCCATCAACGCATGGGTTGTACGTACCCATCTCTCACTGCGTCACTTCTAACCAGGCACGTGGATCACATCCTTACCTAAGGTCTATTGTGCCAGTAAAACAAACAAACCCCCCCCCCACCATTTTAAAAGAGCAGAGAAAGGGGAGGGTGACTGGAATTCATTTTTTTTAATGATTACATAGACAAAATTTTGTCAGTTTGCCAGAGATGTTGCACCTGCCAAAACTCCTCCTTCAGTCTTGCTATTAAAGAATTCAGGAGCTCTCTCCTCCTTTATATCCTGCAGAGAGGTTTGTAGAAAATAAATGAAAATAGGCCCTACCCCTGGAAAAGGGTGCGAACTACAAGCTGGCAGACTTGGAGAAACTTTGCTTGCCTTTTTTCTTTCTTTTTTGTTGTTGGAGGCCTCCCCCCCCCCCCCATGGATCATAGCAGGAGAAATAAGTCAAAACTTGAGCTGTGACAGACACCTGTGCGTATTCTCTCATGACACACAACCAGGTTTGCGCCTACACAAAATCCAGCAGCAGCAGCTCAGCGGAGCTTTTTTGCTTGTAGTGCGATGCCTGTTCTGTCATGTTGATTTCTGAGTTGAAAATAGCAGCAGTGGGAGGGCAGAAGTCCCCCCCCCCCAGCCTTATTTATACATGTGATCCTATTTGGTTCTATTGCTTCCTTTTTCCTCCTTCCCCAAACAGACATGGCATGCTCAGAACTGTGTCCCAAGAGGATGGTAAAAGGAGATGTTGATTAAGTTGCAGTCAGACATATCTGGCTGTATGAAGCCGATGCTTAGTTTAATTTACCCTGAAACATTCACATGAGTTGCAAAAGTGGGGGGAATGGCCAGAAGTGCAGCGGCTTTCACCTCTGGAAACAATGCACAAGTTGGTACATACCTTTGGTTCTGCCCCATTTCAGATTAACACCCCAACAAGGACTGACTCAGAATATGCCAATAAAGGTTTGTGTTGTGTTGAGTGACTGACTCAGAAAAATCACTGCCCTGAAATGCTGGAATGCAGGCAGCAAAAGCCCAACGAACAAATGAGAGAAAGAAGAGTTGACCCCAATGGCTCAGGTACCCATGCCAAATGATCCTGCAATTTATTCCGCCAGCAAGATCCTGAGAAAGAGCAGAACGCTGGAAACACGTCTCACTGCTACCCCAGAGCACTTCATTCCTTTGGAGAGGTCGAGAGACCCTTATGCAAACTGCATCATCAACTTCAAGACGTTGCTGTTCTTGTTTGGTTTTTGAAACAGACAACAATGGCTTGCATCCTTCTGTTTTCACTTCTGCCAGAGGAAGAGCTAATTAAATTGGAGGAAGGGGTCCTTAGGAGCCCCGTGGCGCAGAGTGGTAAGCTGCAGGACTGTAGTTCAAGCTCCGCTCACGACCTGAGTCCCATCCCAACGGAAGTTGGTTTCAGGTAGCCGGCTCAAGGTTGACTCAAGCTTTCCATCCTTCCGAGGTCGGTAAAATAAGCACCCAGCTTGCTGGGGGTAAAGGGAAGATGACTGGGGAAGGCACTGGCAAACCACCCGGTAAACAAAGTCTGCCTAGTAAACGTCGGGACGTGACGTCACCCCATGGGTCAAGAATGACCTGGTGCTGTCAAGAATATACAAGCATGCTGTATTATTTTGACAGGACAGCTGAGAAGGAGCTGTCAGTAAGAGAATAGATCCACTTGATCTTGCTGATGCAAGGTGTAGAAATGACCTGCCCCAGCAGTGTGGACTGGAGAGAACTGGATGGAACCGGTGGTATGATGCAATACACCAGGTGGCCAGATAATTAACTGTACCTGAGATATGTATATAAGGAGCACAGCCTCTAGGGTTTAGTGTTTGAGGTGAATTACTGACTAAGCCGGGGGCTATGCTAAAATGTCTATAGAGCTTTTAGAACTGCACTGTGAATAAACTAGCACTTTTGTAGAAGCAACCGTCTGGTGAAGTTTCTTGGAGCATCTGATTAAATTCGCTGAACTCGCGATAGATGCTTGCACAGGGGACCTTTACCTTTTTTAAAGGGGTTCTTAGGATGGAGGAATGCAGGTAGCAAACTTTGCTGAACGTTTGCAAAAGTTTAATACCACTCAAAGGGAAGCTGAAACCAACCAGAGGATGTCTGAAATGGAACACTGTTTACATGTGAGACTGATCACTCAGCATTCAACCAATCATGGTCATTCGTCCAACTATACAACCCTCTATTGCCCAACGCCTCCATAGTGGAAGGATCTCAGATTCCAGTGTTTAGTGAGTCTTTCCCAAATAAAATCCCTCCCCTTCTCTCAGCAAGAGAAAAACAGAGTTGCACTTACCTGTAACTGTTGTTCATCGAGTGATCTTCTGTGCAGGCACGCATGGGACTCTTCACCGCGGCTGGCCTGCGCAAGCGCAGTCCCTTGTGGGACTGCACAGAAGCCATGAAGATGAAACAGTCTATCAGTTCTGTAACCCTGGGAGAGGGTGTGATGTCGTAATGATTCTTCAGAGAACTGTGCCTAGCTTAACTGTGAAAACGGTTCCACTTTTACAATGTTTTACTTGTCAACCAAAATGAACTGCTTAACTCTTCTTCAGAAGAGACAAAACTTATTATTGTGTTAAAAGTCTGCAGGAGTCAAAATAAAGGGAAGAGGAAACAACCCAATACCTGGACTGCCATCCATTGGTGCAAGCAGTAACGTCAACACATTCTCCAGACTTCTTAATATTTACCGTCACCTTTATTAACCACGCGCCACCATGCCATTAGAGAGCCAGTGTGGTGTCATGGTTAAAGTGTCAGATTAGGATCTGGGAAACCCAGGTTTGAATCTCCACTCTGCCATGGAAACTTGCTGGATGACCTTGGGCCAGTCACTCTCAGCCTTGACCCTGGCAAGTGTTTGGATGGGAGACCTCCAAGGAATACTAGGGGCATTACGCAGAGGCAAGCAATGGCAAACCACCTCTGAATCTCTCTTGCCTTGAAAACCCTACGGCGTCACAAGTCAGCTGTGACTTGATGGCAAAGGAAAAAAACCATACCATTGCGGTCCCATTACAGTTTACCTTCCATTAGCCGGCTATTAAGGGTTGTGACAGGTGGAACGATTGATCTAAAACCCTGCCCATCACTGCAAGGAGCTTGCATCTTTCTTGCTCCCATCCCCAGCTTTCTTTCTGAGCCATGGCACGTGTACCCCCAGGGTCATGAATCATTGGGGCCATCAGTCAACACAGGTTGGGAGAGGGAAAAGGAAAGAATTGTGGCGATCAGCACCATCTGTCCTAGACCTGCCACTCTTGCCTGGTACACCCCCGTTGAACAGAAATGTTCCGGAGGGCGTCTTTACAAATGATAATGTAATGGAGCAGCACAAGAGATTGCTTCTAATAAGGGATAATATCGTAGTCTACTGCAAAGGTAAGAGCCTCGTGGCGCAGAATGGTAAGCTGCAGTACTGCAATCAAAAGCTCTGCTCACGACCTGAGTTCGATCCCAACGCAAGTCTGTTTCAGGTAGCCGGCTCAAGGTTGACTCAGCCTTCCATCCTTCCGAGGTCAATAAAATTAGTACTTAGCTTGCTGGGGGTAAAGGGAAGATGACTGGGGAAGGCACTGGCAAACCACCCCGTAAACAAAATCTGCCTAGTAAATGTCGGGATGTGACATAACCCCATGGGTCAGGAATGACCCGGTGCTTGCACAGGGGACCTTTACCTTTTACTGCAAAGGTTATTGTATGTATCACCTTCATTTACTGTAATGTCTTCTACCTTTAAAACCTCCTTTCTTCATTGTGGCATGTTATGCTTTGAACAGTTTGCTGCCGTTGTTCCCTAGTTCTGTAATCCTAGTCCTACTGCATCATTTACTGGAGGTTGCTGCTGCCTGAATCGCTTTTCATATTTAGGAATCTGCCTTGCGCCTCAGTGAGACAGGTGGGGTATTAATAAGAAGTTACATTGTTTTACACAATGCTATTAACTTTGGTCTACTGCACTTCACATCTGCAATAAAGGAGATACCGGAGGCCAGTGCCAGAGCGTTTGCCACCAGATGCTTTGCTAGACCCAAGAACTCCCAACATTCAAAGAGAAAACTCAGTGCCAAGAAGGCTAGCCTTCTCTCTATTACTAGTTTTGTACGCAAGGGGATTTTTCATATATGGTGATGTTCAGCCACATGATCCGCTACTTGCAGTCTCAAGGAACAACGTACCCAACCCCTCCCCTCCTGTTTGTGTGACCCAGGCTCATCTACAGAAGCTTAAATTAACCCTCCAAAATAGTGTGTGTGCTGTCAAGTCATAGCTGGCTTATGGCAAGAAGAAGAGTTGGTTTTTATATGCTGACTTTCTCTACCACTTAAGGCAGAATCAAACCGGCTTACAATCACCTTCCCTTTCCCCTCCCCACAACAGACACCCTGTGGTGTAGGTGGGGCTGAGAGAGCTCTAAGAGAGCTGTGACTAGCCCAAGGTCACCCAGCTGGCTTCATGTGGAGGAGTGGGGAAACAAATCCAGTTCACCAGATTAGCCTCCACCGCTCATGTAGAGGAGCAGGGAATCAAACTTGGTTCTCCAGATTAGAGTCCGCCGCTCTTAACCACTATGCCACACTGGCTCTCTAAAACAGACTTCCCCAAAAAGCTTTAAAAAAAGAAATTAAAGACCAGGTAACTACCCTACAAGAGAAAGGGCTATTGAAAAGCAGGGTCTTCGTACAACCACCCCTCCACCCACACCTTCTTGAGCTCAACAATGAAACACAAACCCGTTTTTCCCCCAGTTCAGCACTTTGAGCTTTGATTGTTTATTTGGTTTGGAAGATAGCAAGACAGCAAGGTGATGCTAGAAGGTGCATGGGACTTGCCCTGCTGCACAGCATTATGTGCGTACCGCCTGTTGACCTCCAAAGGTATAAATGGGCAAAAAGAAAAAAGACTGTATGGGGCTCTCAAGAACGGGGTGACATCAGCAGAGGGGACACGGCATGACTTCACACACAAAGCAGCTCTGCCAGATCTCCCATCTCCTTCGATCATTCTCTTCTGAGACCTCCCTGCTCCCCGAGGCCAAAGACAGCTCCCCCGACCCCCCTCATGCCCCAAAGCTTCCAGTTACTAGGAGATGAGAGACAGTTTTGGGGACGTTCAGGTATGTCGGATCTTGAGTTCATTTCTTCCGTGGACGAAAGGAGGCATGCGTGGAGGGGTCTTGGTCCCAATAAAACCATTACCGCTTCTTCCGCTTGGGAATCTGGGGAGGGAGAGGAGGAGGAGGGTGGCCCGAGGACATCAGTTCTTCAGAATGGTTTCGTAGGCCTGGAAAACATGCTGCGCGACTTCGGGGGCACGGCACTTCAGAGAGAGCTGTGGGGGGAAGAAAAGGAGAGCACCTGAATGCAACAAGCCGACGTCCACCAAACGATTCTTACTAGGCAGCTGTGTTAATAACTGGAGCAAATGGAATCCAAAGGGGGAGGGGAGAAAAAAAGGACATGCTAAGAGATTAAGAAGAAAGGACAGTTAAGCCAAGTTGTCTGGAGAGGAGAAAAGCTTCAGCTGCTGTCGGGAGGCAAGGCCCTTGCCCACGAGCTCCTCCAGGCGGCCTCTGTTTTCCAGGCGGAGGTTTTCCCTCTATGCCTCGCCACACACACCAGCTGATGCCTTCCTCTGTCATAGTCAGCCAACCGAAATCGAAGGCGCAGATGCCTTCACCGCAGCCTTGGAACTGGTTTAGCAACGGTCATGACCTTCCCCTGGGGAAATGTAGTTCTCATGGGCAACTGCAGCACCAAGGACCCCTAACCAAGCTGGGGAGGAAAACCGTCACTGCCCACAAGGCTTATGAGCCAGTTCAGGTTTGCAGTGGAAAATGCAGCCCGTGTCACAAATGAGACGTGCAACCCGATCCAACGCATGTTTGCTCGGAAGTCAGACCCAGCGAACTGAACGGCTCGAGAAAGCGTGAGGAGGGTTGCAGGTTCCACAGATTCTCCAAGAGCCAAATAAGTGAGCGTTTTAAAGGAGTTTTTAAAAATCTTCCAGCTGCATTTGATTTATTTGATACAACAAACTTGCAAGTGGCCACTAGGCCACTCTCCTATGGCACATAATGCGCTCTTCCTCCCCATCCCCTAATCTGTTGATGCGCCACAAGATGACTTGGGCATACGTGCCAATACAAACAGGCTAGGAAATTTTTGACCTTCTATCCTAGTCCAAGATATTGCTTCTTCGGTTGTTGTAGAGAAGAAGAAGAGTTGGTTTTTATATGCCAACTCTCTCTACCACTTAAGGAAGAATCAAACCAGCTTAAAATCACTTTCCCTTCTCCTCCCCACAACAAACACCCTGTGAGGTAGGTGAGACTGAGAGAGCTCTAAGAGAACTGTGACTAGCCCAAGGTCACAGCTTCACATGGAGGAGAGGGGAAACAAATCCAGTTCACCAGATTAGCCTTCGCTGCTCATGTGGAGGCTTTATGTGGAGGAGAGGCGAAACACATCCAGTTTACCAGATTAGCTCACCAGATTAGCCTCCACTGCTCATGAGGAGGAGTGGGGAATTAAACCCGGTTCTCCAGATCAGAGTCCACCACTCCAAACCACCGCTCTTAACCACTACACCATGCTGGCACCAGCCATGTTGTGTTAACACTTTGGGACAATGGACTCCAGAAGGCAGCATGCCATCTAGTGCAGAGGGAAGATTACTCCTTTTTTTTTGTGGCTCTGAACAAGCTGTATCTGCTCCCCTTGATCCCTGCGTGCATACGTTCACCTGCCTGCTGGCATGATCCATTATTAGTTAGCGTGTGTCAGGCTGGGGGTGGGAGGGATAAAGAGCCACTGCAAGGTGTGTCAGAAGCGAGCTGGAGGGGATTAATAAAATGCCAGGGATGAAGTGGTGAGTAGGCAGCTGGATTCAGAAGATCAAGAGAGAGAGAGAGAGCACAAATGTTCTGCTAACCTCCAAATCCTGCCAAGGTCAGGGACAGGCCCGTGGTGGGCAGGTGGACATGCCGCAACAAAAACAAAGAGGACATTGTCACCAGAAGCAGAGAGAGAGAGTCTCACAACCCAAACAGAGTGAACGAGCCATCCCAGTGCGCCCAGCATGTTGGGGGGGGGGAGGGGGGAGAGGCAAAAAGGTTAAGGCTAATCCGGTCTCATTTAGACCAACTGCGCAAGGCAAGCAGAGAGTCAGTTCAAGATGTGCGTGTGATTCCTTGCCTGAAGCTGATCCGTAAGGTTTCCTAGCCCATCCCATCTCCAGCACAAGCTCCTGGTGGCTCTCCAAGGTCTCCCTCTTGCAGTCCTTCTGCCTTCTTACTTAGTGCAGGTGACCCATTCCTCCTCCCACAGGCATTTTCTTTCTGCTGATTTTTATACAGTTCCAGGAACAGTTTCCCAGAACAATGACATAATGTCCTCTCTCTCCCCACCCCTTCAAACCTCACTTTTCAGACAAGCTTTCAAGTGAAGCCTTCAATTTCTTCTCTCACCTCTCCAGAAATGGATAAGTGTGCGTGATTACACTCTTCCCTTAGTACACATTTCAAAACTTATCCTTCTCTACAGCCTCTATGAAAGCTCAGATTGTACAATCCTCTGGGCAGGGCTATACTGCCTGGGGTAACAATGCACATTCCTCTGGGTAGGGCTATACCGCCTGGGGTAAGATTGCACGTGCCTCCGGGCAGGGCTATACCGCTTGGGGTAAGATTGCACATTCCTCCAGGCAGGGCTATACCACCTGGGTAAGATTGCACATTCCTCCAGGCAGGGCTATACCACCTGGGTAAGATTGCACATTCCTCCAGGCAGAGCTATACCACCTGGGGTAAGATTGCACATTTCTCCAGGCAGGGCTATACCACCTGGGGTAAGATTGCACATTTCACCAGGCAGGGCTATACCACCTGGGGAAAGATTGCTCATTCCTCTGGGTAGGGCTATACCGCCTGGGGTAAGCTTGCCCATTCCTCGGGCAGGGCTATACAACCTGGGTTAAGACTGCCCATTCCTCTGGGCAGGGCTATACCGCCTAGGGTATGTTACTGTGTCAGTGCTGCTTTCATGAATGCTGCTTCAAGCAAATACTTTTGGGGTAGGGTACAAAAAAACTGTATGGCTGCACCATATAAGGAATACAGTTATTTCACTGCATTCTCAGGTTCCTTGTTGTGTGGACACTGAGCCAAGGAGCTGCAGCCGATCCAGGGCTCCTTAGAGTGTACCTAGACAATCCATATGTTTGCAAACATGTGCAGGATTCCCCACTGGGAGAGTGTTCTGCCACAGCCATTTGGTGCCTGGAACCACAAGGGAGCAGGCTCCAGATGAAAACCTCATTCAGGCCTCTGGATGATTTCCTGTGGAAGTTATTTTATTGATGTACTGCTGGGTTTCATGCTTAATTTTAATAATTTTGAAGTATTTTTTTTTACCCTCAGTTACTATGGATTTTAACTTCTCAGATAGCTCTCTCAGAAACTTCCAGACCAAGTGGCAGGGTACAACGTTTAAAAAAACCCACAAATACTTCTTATTAGGGTGTGCGTATAAAATATTTGCAGAATGGACCCATGAGTCAGCTCCAACCTCTGTGGCAGACGGCCAAGGGGATAAAAAAATGGTTATTTGAAAAGAGACCAAAGAGGTAAGTTTTGAGCCCATGTGAGTAGGGAAAGCATCCCAAGAACATGGGCACTTGCTGTACACTCACACTCCAGAGACAAGTTTCCAGCTTCAGAAAGGAGCAGAGATTTAAAGAGCTACTTTAAGGCACACTCAGTTGCTTGCAAGCATCCATTAGGGTTTTGGACATCTCTCTGAGCAGCAGAGTCTTGCACCAGGCCACCAACTCCTTCCGCTTTTTTGGGAGACTAAAAGGAATTTCAGTTTGCTGGGCAGCTTGAGGGCTTGAGGAATGCCTCCAAAGCCCACCTCAGGTTCATGGAACCAGCTGCATCGTTCTTTGGATCCAGGCAGTGTGATGGTACTGTGCCAACATGACAAACGCTGTCAATGCCAGAGCATGAAGTAGGAATCTGGAGCAGGAGCCCAACTTTGTGGTGCAGAAGATCCAGTTCCATCCAAGGGAGGGGCTGTGGCCCAGAGGTAGAGCATCTGCTTGGCACACAGAAGGTCCCAGGTTCAATCCCCAGCATCTCCACTTAAAGGGACTATGCAAGTAGGTGATGTGAAAGACCTCTACCTGAGACCCTGGAGAGCTGCTGCCGGTCTGAGTAGACAATACTGACTTTGATGGACCAAGGGTCTGATTCAGTATAAGGCAGCTTCATGTGTTCGTGTGGTAAAACACTGTCAGATAGCGGGGCTGGGAAAGGTTTCTGGCTGAACATACCAAGCTGAAGTCAAGAGTACTGAGCTAGGGGGACTAAGGTTGTGGACAGAGGCAGATTCTCATGCTTGCAAGAATGGTGCGCTGGTCCCTGCCCAGCGCACACAAAGTGATCTCCCATCCACATAAAGTCAGGAAAGGTTTGCAGTCATCCCCTGGGACCACTTTACATCTTATCGAGACACAAAAAGGGAACAAAGGGACCTACCGTGAAGTTTGGATTCCCTGGCTGGATTCGCAGTTCTGCCAAGACCCAGATTCCGTTGGTCAGCTTGAGCGACTGGTACAGCATATCTTGGCCCTCCACGTTCCTCTTCGCTATGGTGAAGATGTTGCTGCCCTGCAGTTTGCTACTAACTGCATCTGGGGGGTGGGGCGGAAATGGAAACTGCTTTTACCAACTCACATTCCCAAGCAGGGCTACATATGCTGGTCACCAGAGCACAGAATATGGTAAAAAGGTAAAGGTCCCCTGTGCAAGCACTGGGTCATTCCTGACCCATGGGGTGACGTGCCATCCCGACGTTTCCTAGGCAGACTTCGTTTATGGGGTGGTTTGCCAGTGCCTTCCCCAGTCATCTTCCCTTTACCCCCAGCAAGCTGGGTACTCATTTTACTGACCTTGGAAGGATGGAAGGCTGAGTCAACCTTGAGCCGGCTACCTGAAACCAACTTCCGTCGGGATCGAACTCAGGTTGTGAGCAGAGCTTTTCACTGCAGTACTGCAGCTTACCACTCTGCGCCACGGGGCTCCTAATAGAATATGGTAGTGGGTGCAAAGCCCAGCTTGCTGGCAATTCTACATCCCATTTGAAGGGTGGGTGGGTGGAGGGAACAGTGACAAAAACCAGAAATTATACAGAACCAGTTATAAAAAATTGCATAATTCATTCAGCTTCTCAGTGCAAAAGCATTTCATTCAGCAAACAGCCCTGATTATGGGACTATATCAATCCTGCTCATCTGTACTACAAAGCATAGAATTTTAATTAATATATTTTTATCTTCTTCATAGAACTAGGAAGCGGCGATTAGAATAGATGCACTGGAACAAACAAACCCATAATGTAGAGTGATTCACAACAATTTAACAAACCAAGGAATAGGAAATCTACAAGAAACAGGATGCAGCTTTTCAAATCTCCCTTAAAGAAACTTACATAGAATCATATAGTTGGAAGGGTCCACCAGGGTCATCTAGTCCAACCCCCTGCACAATGCAGGAAATGCATCTAATCCCCTAAAGGTGTGTAAGAACCAGCAGGGTATCCTGTAGGATTTGGAATCTCTGTTGCAGTACCTTACAGAATCCCAGCTTTTACTTTTTTGAAAAAGGTTCTAGCTCATATGGTCAAGATTCCCTCTGTAACCACTACGTGGGCTGTGCTTGGGGAAATCTTAGATGAATTCCCAAGGGTCAGGGTGCAATTTTAGCATGGAGATGACATTCCCCCTGCTACCCCTCTTGGGAAAAAAAGAACCAGGAAAGTCCACTCTGGTTAGACCTCCCCCAGAGTATTGTGTTCAGTTTTGGGCACCGCAATTTAAGAAAGATGTAGACAAACTGGAACGGGTCCAGAGGAGGGCAACAAAGATGGTGAGGGGTCTGAAGACCAAGTCTTATGAGGAAAGATGGAAGGAGCTGGGTATGTTTAGCCTGAAGAGGAGAAGACTGAGGGGACATGAGAACCATCTTCAAGTACTTGAAGGGCTGTCATATAGAGGATGGTGCCGAGTTGTTTTCTGATGCCCCAGAAGGTCGGACCAAAACCAATGGGTTGAAATTAAATCAAAGGAGTTTCCGTCTAGACATTGGGAAGAATTTTCTAACAGTTAGAGCAGTTCCTCAGTGGAACAGGCTTCCTCGGGAGGTGGTTAGCTCTCCTTCCCTGGAGGTTTTTAAGAAGAGGCTAGATGGCCATCTGTCAGCAATGCTGATTCTATGACCTTGGGCAGATCATGAGAGGGAGGGCACCTTGGCTATCTTCTGGGCATAAAGTATGGGTCACTGGGGGTGTGTGGGGGGGAGGTAGTTGTGAATTGCCTGCATTGTGCAGGGGGTTGGACTAGATGACCCTGGTGGTCCCTTCCAACTCTACAATTCTATGACTGAGGACATATTCCAATAGCATTCATGTACTAGGCCTACTACAAGGACTCTGTCACTCCTTTTTGTCCCCACCGAATGCACCCTATTACCTCATTCTAGCTACACTAATGAGAAGACCTGTGGAACCACAGAATGGGGTAGTTCAGAATTTCCTGCCTTGTGCAGGGGGTTGGACTGGATGACCCTGGTAGTCCCTTCCAACTCTTATGATTCTAAGTGGCTCTATGCCTAATATCATTTGCCAAGTTGCCACCTCTAACAACTCAATGGCAAGCCTTCAGCCCAGAGAAATGGGAGAGAAAAGGAAAGAATTATCTCCAGCAGTCTGCAGTACAGCACTTGATTTCTCCCCTCCGTTTGGGATTTTGACAAGTTTGATTACAGAAAAGGAGACCTTGAGAGGGGTTTTGTTCCAGCGTACAAGAGACACAGCGTGGCAGCTGTCTAGTTAAACCCCAGGCAGCGCTCCAAATCAATCTGGCTTGAATGTCACACTGCCTGAAGGGGGTATTAAGGAAAGAGTGAAAAGGTCAACCACAGCAGCTTCTCTCCACAGTATATCACACACCAGTGCAGAAAACCCGTCACCAGCACAGTGGCATTGAGCAGAATATCTTTTGGAGCCGCAAAAGAACACTTATTGTTGTAATTGGTGTGTAAGGACCACCTAGCCACAGTCATTCATGCCTTCATTGGACTACTGCAATGCTCTCTATGTGCCTTTGAAGAGAGCCTGGAAACTACAACTGGGCCAAGAGTGCAGAGGCAGCAACCAGATGGATTGCACCATGGGCAATTCAGTGACATCTGCGGGAACCAGTCTGTTCCTCTGCCCTGATTTAAAGTGTTGGTTTTAACCTTTAAAGCCCTAAGCAGTCTAGGTCCAGAATACCACAAGGACTCTTCACTCTTCGTATGAACCTACACTTTAGAAAACCTGGTGGGTAACTATGTAGGACAAGAGCCCGGTGGAGCAGAGTGGTAAACTGCAGTCCTAGCTCTGCTCACAACCTGAGATCCCAACGGAAGTTGGTTTCAGGTAGCCGGCTCAAGGTTGACTCAGCCTTCCATCTTTCCGAGGTCGGTAAAATGAGGACCCAGCTTGCTGGGGATAAAGGGAAGATGACTGGGGAAGGCACTGGCAAACCACCCCGTAAAGAAAGTCTGCCTAGGAAACGTCGGGCTGTGATGGCACTCCATGAGTCAGGAATGACCCTGTGCTTGCACAGGGGACCTTTACCTTTTAGCTATGTGGGAGGGGGCCTTCTCAACTACTTCCCACAGGGCAAATCCACCCTGCTCCTGGGCATCCCATCATCAGGTCAAGGGGGAGCTTTTTTCAGGAACAGCCTTTGATGGCTAAATTAGGTCCTGTTTGCTTCTGCTGTTTCTGACTTTGTTCTTGGCTTCTGTTTCTCCCTATCAGCAGTTCAGTTTGTCCACTGTATTCTCAAAACACAAGTGTGTGCCTTAACACATAATGTGTGAATCTACCCTTCTTATCAGAGAATCAGGATGGCATAAGGGATGGCACCCTTGGTTCAAACCAAGAGATCCGGGCTGTAGTCTCTGTTCAGCCACAAAATTCAGTCAAAGCTCTTGGGTCAGACAGTCTCTCACCCTTACCTGACGGGGTCGATGTGAAAATCTAAAATATCACAAACTTCCCCCCATCCATATGCCAACTTTGAGCATCATAAATAGCAGTGGGAAAGCAGAAGAAATAGAGAACAAGGTACTTAAAAAAAAAAGCTGACTTGCATGATTGAAAAACAGCATGCTACATAAGAGCCCCGTGGCGCAGAGTGGGAAGCTGCAGTACTGCAGTCCAAGCTCTGCTCACAACCTGAGTTCGATCCCAATGGAAGTTGGTTTCAGGTAGCCGGCTCAAGGTTGACTCAGCCTTCCATCCTTCCGAGGTCGGTAAAATGAGTACCAGCTTGCTGGGGATAAAGGGAAGATGACTGGGGAAGGCACTAGCAAATCACCCTGTAAACCAAGTCTGCCTAGTAAACGTCGGGATGTGATGTCACCCCATGTGTCAGGAATGACCCAGTGCTTGCACAGGGGACCTTTACCTTTTTACATGTCTGTTAAAAACAGCTAATCTAAGAAGATTTGTAACACCTAAAAGTCTGCTGCTTGGGCCTTTCTGTAAAGGAAGGAGCCCAGTGCTGAGTTCGCTGCTCTGGGCCTGAGAGTGTTTTTTACCCTCCCCACTGGACCAGAAAAAGTATTAAAAGCTGATCAGATCTACTGAAGTTGGCCAAAAGAGAAATACAGACTCAGGGCATAGAACAAGGGCCAGCAGCCTTAACCCATCACGTTGTGCCTCTCAATTTCAAACTCATTATCTACGATTCGCCCGGTACATACTATGAAAAGATGACAAAGACAGAATAATGGGATCTTATTTAAGCACGGGAACAAGGAGTTTTAGGCTCACTGCATAAAAGGGTGGTCTCAAAACCTTTGGACAGCATTAATGCTAAAGCCAGGCAAGTGTGAAATTGCAAGCTTTCTGGGAAGGGGAGGCTGCCGGGAAACCATCCGTAAGCAGAGCTGAGTTCTGAGGAGAAGGCGCGTTCAGAATAGCAGTGATTCAAGCCAAGCAAGATCGGGTAGCTCTTCTCTCACCTGCGCTGAGAGGGCAGTCTTTAATCTGAAATTGTGCTTCATTCTCATTTGGGATGTCCTTCCAGGTAGCCAGGAACATCTGCCGCTCTGAGGGACCAAGGGAAAAAACACTGGGTGAATCCTGCGGACAGGAGGGCAACCCCTTCCCAAGACACAGTTCGTGCTAGTTTCTGGACACAAGTCCCCCCATCCTAAAACGGAGGCCATCTTTTGGAGTCAGAAAGACTTTAAAGCCCATGCTTGTGACATTAAGGAAATACGCTTGCCAACTTTGTCCCCAAGATGTACTGTTTGGAAATATACTGCCTCTGACCACAGAGGTTCCATGAAGCTACCCTTACAGAGATATCTTGATACTCAGTAGTGGACACCTTTATCCCCCTTTGACCTTCCAAAGGGGGCAAAAAGGTCAGAGTGACTATGAAAAGCTGAAGTTGTAGCCCCCCCCCCCAGCTCAGCATATGCAATAAGCACACAGGATGTGTTCTAAACAGAACATAACTGCTGTCCTGGACAATTAACTCCCCCTAGCGTTCATTAGGAGTTGCAAACATGCAAATGTCACTGTGCCCCCTAGCCTCCTGCCCTCCCCGTTTAAAGCCAGAGCAGTAAACACAGCGGTCCACAGTAGGCTCAGGGAATTAAAATTGAAGGGGTACTCTCTCTTTACACAGGAGTTCTCTAAATCAGCTCCATATAGCCCCACTCCTGAAACAGCCGGCTTTAACTGCTGAATATTAAGTATTACCAGTTCTTGTAGGTTATCCGGACTGTGTGACTGGGGTCTTGGTATTTTCTTTCCTGACGTTTCGCCAGCAGCTGTGGCAGGCATCTTCAGAGGAGTAACACTGAAGGACAGTGTCTCTCAGTGTCAAAGTGTGTTGGAAGAGTAATATATATATTACTGAAGACACTGAAAGACTGGACAATTCTACCAACTATTTTGTCAGATTGCACAGAGAAGCCATTGAAATTCATAAACATCAGCACAACTTTAACAGAAGAGAGTTTAAGAATGAATAAGGCTTGGCTTCCTGTCCAGCAAAACTCCAGACTAACAAAGATTACAGTCCACAATAGCCATGCAGATTAGCTTCAAATTCCACATGTTAACAGATCACTTCAGGATACAATGGTTCCACATTAACATACCACACCCTAATTAGCACATTACCTTGATACTTACAGGACAATGATTAGCACATTACCTTCATTCTTTTGCAGGACAATGACTCAGCTCAAACCCAACCCCCTTCTGACTGTATATATTACTCTTCCAATACACTTTGACACTGAGAGACACTGTCCTTCAGTGTTACTCCTCTGAAGATGCCTGCCACAGCTGCTCACGAAACGTCAGGAAAGAAAATACCAAGACCACGGTCACACAGCCCAGATACCCTACAAGAACCGATGAACTCTGACTGTGAAAGCCTTTGACAATATTAAGTATTACCTCCAGCAACCCTGCTTTCTCCTCTGCCTAGTTAGGGATCAGAGAGGACACCATGTTTTCTGGCAATGGCTTCTGGGATTCCTCTGCACCCATCGGCTGTTTTGCGAGCTGCACCAGGGAAGTCTTTAGGCCAGGGGTCCTCAACAAGGGGGGGATTTTAGGGTTCCGGGGGTGGGGGGAGAACTGGGACCACTATTCAGCAAAGTGTAATGTCCTGTAGATTATGTACAATCTGTAAAATTGCAGGGTTTTTTTATTTAGATTATCTTGGGAAGGGGGGAATTATATTCTGAACAATGGTGAAAGGAGGGAGTGGAGCAAAAAAAGGTTGAGAATCTTTTAGGCCCTCCTTCAGGACATCATCACTGGCTGTCCATTGGTAGGGAGTGGAGGAAAATCAGTGTTGCGCACGGCCCATTCGCTCCAAGGGGCACGCAGCGGGGGAATGCCTCTAACATGACCTTCTTCTTCAGGGTATACTTCTGCCCTCCCTCCCTCACTGCACACAGAAGGATCTGGATGCGGGCATCCTGCTTTCTGTTCGGCCACCGGGCAGTTTTGAGCACAGTCAGCCAAATCTGTGCAGGGCTGTTGAGACTAAAATGCCACCAGGAGTCCTTCATACAAATGGTCAATAAATCTCAGTTAAACTCTCCACTGATTTTTGAGGGCTCTCTTCTATGTATCGCCACTTCTGCGGTCAGCCAACCTACCCATTTTCCCATCTTCCACAAAGAGGATGTGCAGGGGGTAGAGGGTGCTGAAGTAGAACACATCTATGTTGTTTTTCACTGCCACCTGGAACCGAGGGAGAAAGATTTTCTTTCCAATATGGATCACAATATGGATCCTTCCCTTTTCCCCCTCCATGATACAGCGAGGAACATTTCAATTTCCAATTCTGCAATTCACTAAGATGAGAACCGGGGTTCAAACAAGATGTTTTTGCATGATTTGACATGCTGCAATTCTGCAGGAGTACAAATGGATGCAAAATTGGTTTATAAGAGGAAGAAGAGTTGGTTTTTACATGCTGACTTTCTCTACCACTTAAGGGAGAATCAAACCGGCTTACAATCACCTTCCCCTCCCCACAACAGACAGAGGTAGGTGGGGCTGAGAGAGGGTGACTAGCCCAAGGTCACCCAGCTGGCTTCATGTGTAGGAGTGGGGAAACAAAATCCAGTTCACTAGATTAGCCTCTGCCGCTCATGTGGAGGAGTGGGGAATCAAACCTGGTTCTCCAGATTAAAGTCCACCGCTCTAAAGCAGGAGGTGAGATGCCCAATCTTCAGAGTGGGGTGTGTGTGTGTATGTGGCAGGTGCTCGTCTGTCTTGCGTTTAGTGCAGAATGGCATTGCCTGTGAATAAAATGTGCCTAGCACAGCACCTGCTGTTAGACAAAGGCGACAAGCCGATAGCTGGAAGCGACAGATTTATCAGGCCCAGTATTTTGTGCCATTAGCTCTTCCATGGAGCAATGTGTAAAACCTTGCATTGAAGTAGTGTTGATCTAGGAGGCGCCTTATTCAAATCTCACCTTTCGCAATCCCCTCCACTAGGTGGCTTTGAGGCTGAGAGTGCTTTGCCTAACACCCCACTCCAAAGTCTGCAATATGCAGATAATACTAGCCTACCTTACAGGACCGTTGTAAGGGTTAAAAGATAATATACATTTTGAACCCTAGAACATGAACATTTTGAACTACACAAAGGCTAAGCATTAACAACATGCTTCCAAAAGAAGTCCACTGACCAGTTAACTCTGTAACAATCTCACAGGAGTTGGCCATTAGCTCACTTTGGAATAAATTGTCAAAGTTAATTCCGGTGAAAGTTATTCTTGCCACCTCAGAAGAAAAAACTATCTATTGGTATCTGTATAAAGGAATCAAACTAGTCATCTTTTCCCCCATTTCATGGTACTGCTCAATTGTAAACCTTGAGTCCACCACCACCTACTAAGTCACAAAGTCTCCTTGGCTCACCTGAAGGTTATTAAGGGGATCCATCTTCATTACTGAGCCAACTGTGTTCAGGGGAAGGGAGATTTCCACACTCTGGTTCGGAGCAAGAGGGGCATGGACTTGGAGAGGAGCGGCAGGGGCCAAACCGAAGCTGAAGGGGAATATTAACGACAACGGCTAGTGACTTGGTTGATGCAAGTACAGAGGAACCCTTCCCAGGATTGATGGACAGATGCTAGCAGTAGTAGTTTCCCCCTTGTATGTATTGTGAGCAATGGGAGTTTGGATGCCAGGCCACTGCCAGTCAGTATGAAGGAAAGCTCAGAAATGAGATGTTGCCAAAGATGCCTGGCAAGAATAAATTCTTTGGTGCTGGCAGCTTCTTACCAACTCTCTCCTGGTAAGCCAAGTATTGGTTCCAGAACTACTGCAGAACTGACCCTACTCAGTTTACGGTGAGCTTTTTTGGCACTGCCAAGTAAACAAAGCTTTCTTTTCAGTTCACCCATCTTTTTTTACATTGCCGTCACCTGCCCTCACCATTGCCGTCACTTGCCCTCACCAGTATCAACATGCAGCTGGCAGGCTTGGCTACGTACAACTGAAACATCATCCCATTCATCATGCAAGTCCCATCACCCACAGATATAAAGGGCCAAAACAGATGTTGTACAGGGGATACACATGTTTATTTTCACTTTAAAAACCACTGAGCTTTTTTGGGGGAGGGGGAGAACAGAGGACGTTTTCCTGTTCTAACACCCTCTCACCCCCAAACTACTAGTCATACAGTGAGGAAAAAATACACATTTGTCTACAGTACTTAGGTCAGAGGTGGGAATTGACTAAAATGATGCAGTGGGAGAAGTGTTAACATTTCATCAAAAAGCAGAGTCTCTCCGTTTAAATGGGGGAGGGAGAGAGAATACCACCGTCAGGACGAGATCTATGATTGGAGCTCTTGTATCATATCTGTTTACCTTAGTCTAGAAAGAAGAAACAGCACTTGTGCAGGGAGGGGGGGGACGCCAAATATGATGAAATATTTACATAAATTTAAAAGCTTTTTCAAAAACTCCATTGAAATAGTTTGCACACCCGTTCACCCCAAATAGAACTGGAAAGTATTTGGCGCACATCTATCTAAAACTGACCATTTAGGTCCCAAGGCACCCTCTGGTCCCCCTGTGTGGTCCGGCAGGACGTTCTAACTCCCTAGCAGAAAAGCCTCTTCAGTCAACTTCTTAGAGGGTCAGGAAAGCTCATCACAGCAGCCGCTCGGAGAGTCGATATTCATCATGTGAGGCTGGCTAGCTATCACCTCTCCAAATGAGAGGGTCTCTTTAGGAACCAGGGGGAAGACCCAGCACAGGAAAAGGAGGGCGAGCAGATTTACCTGTTCCGGTTGAACTGGATGGCGAAGTCAGACATGACTTGCAGGGCCTTGTTAGCTAGGACCAGGTCCATGGAGATGGAGCCCACCTGGCGGCTGAAGGTCCCTGAAATCTCCAGACCTTTGGCTTTCACGGCTGGGAGCCAGACCTAATAGAGTACAACACCAAACACACACCGCCACCACGTCATTTGAGCCCAGCGGTCACCAGCCCCTGCAGTCTCCATTGTGGCATACCAGAGGCACGTTTCACACCGAGAGCTGATGTGACAACCTGAAGGGTTTTTAAAAGGAGAAAGATGTTGCAGTGGCCCAGCACCTTTGTAATGGCCACCAAGGAAACGTGTCCCACTAGGCATGCCCTTCAGAAACTGCCACTGAATACACACTTGGGGAGGGGGCAGAAAAAAAAGAAGAGTTCCAGGCACCAGCAGTGGTCTCAAGAGCTAAGCTCTGGTTACTAGCATGCCTCCAAAGTCACATGAACACATGAAGCTGCCTTATATTGAATCAGACTCTTGGTCCATCAAAGTCAGCATTGTCTGCTCAGACCGGCAGCGGCTCTCCAGGGTCTCATGCAGGGGTCTTCCACATCACCTACTTGCCTAGTCTCTTTAACTGGAGATGATGGGGATTGAACCTGGGTCTTTCTGCATGCCAAGCAGATGCTCTACCACTGAGCCACAGCCCCTCCCCTACATCAGCGCTACTCACCGTTTTGGGAGCCACGTACGATCCTGACAAAGCGCCCACGCTGCCAGCCAGGTCAAAGAGGTCTCCCAAACCGCCTCCAAGGGGTGCCCCCAAGTTCTGGGGCATGACCGCGCTGGGAGCTGCAAAGCTGGGCCCTCCCATCTGCCAGGGAGAAGGACATCCGTTATTACAAAGACTCAGGGCAAATTAGAAGGAAGGTGGGTGGGTGGATGGGAGGGAGGGAGACAAGTGTCAATGTGATGGCTCAGGGTAGGGAGAGAGCAAGAAACAAGGCATCACTTCAGGAGCAGAAGGGCTTCTAACATCGTGGCTTTCAACTTGCTGCCTCCAGAATACATTATCCACACAGATCTCGCGCCTGCTCATCCCAGGATTCACTGCAAAGGATTCTGGGGCATGTCCTGAGGCACTGGCCAAATCTTTGGGGTTGATCACTGTCCTACATGGGTTCAAAGCAAGTGTCCTACAACATGCAGCTCTTTAGGTATGCACAGCAAGGGAAGACTTGACTACTGTAGCTGGCCATCTTTCAGGGAAGCTTGCTTAATCAATAAGCAAACCTCTTGCTAAAAAGCCTCTGCAGTGGGCCTCCCTGGATGCTTACCAGAGGGCTCAGGATGCTCTGGAGCTCAGTCTGATAGCCATACTGAACAGAGGCAATGCAGTATAGTAGGTAGAGTGTTGGATTAGGACTGGGAAGACCAAGTTCAAATCCCCACTTGCCGTGAAACTTTCTGGGTGACCTTGGCCAGCCACTCACTCTCGTCCTAACCTACTTGGCAGGGCTGTTGTGAGAAAAAAATGGAGGGGAGAGCCATGAATGATGACCTGAGCTCCTTGAAGGATGGGTAGGATAAAAATACATAAATAGCTTAGACACACGAGGCCATGTTGTATACCGACGTCTAAACAAGCAAAGCACCAGAACATTCCACATAAAGCAAGACAGGGTGAGGAAGCCGGACAGCTTTGGGTTTATCCTTTAGGGCAGAACCCAGCAGCAGTTTCCCAGTTCGTCTAGGCTCGTTTTTTTTTTTCCTGGAGAGGGCTGGTGGTCTTCCTTCTGAATTTGCACTGTATTTAAGATTGCTGTGAGGACCACACCACTACAGTTGTCACTGCTAGCACTTTTTTTTTTAAAAGCGCACAATTGAAAATTAACAGATGTCTATGTTAAGGTTAAATCAGGTTAAGTGACATGGCAAAAACAATTGCTAGTATGGGAGGGGGGGTTCCTGGGACCACTAGCGAAAAGTTCTCTTTAGTATCCCACAATAGCCTGCAATTCCAAGGGTTCTTTAGAGGAAGCTGGAAGAACTGCATTAGACAAAGGGTAGGTTCTGTCTTTTGACAGAATTGCATTGGACTAAGAGTAGGATCTGTCATTGGTGAGGGGACTTGCAAAAGAGCCAATCCAGTCACGCTGAACTAGAAGTGTGCGCCTAAAACTCTTGGAGTTGAACCACATTGACGGTGTGAGATAAAGGAATCGGCAGGGCTGCAACCTGAAAAAAATAATACGGTGGTCTTTAGGGGGTCTTGGGACTCTTGCCCCCCCCCCCCAAAGCAAAACCTGTAGCCTTCAAGGTTGTGAAGCCTAAAGTGTAAGTATGGCAAGCATTTGCTAAAGCTGCAAGAAATACTAGAAAGGGGCTGGGCAAGTGATTCCAAGGTTTGCAATATTGGGGGGGGGGGAATTCTCCTTATTACTGAGAGGGGTTGTAGATGGCTGAACACCCCCCCCACTCCCAAGTTTACTAAAATGAAAGGAGAGAGGGGAAAGGAGAAAGGGAACAGATGAGGGTCTTTAATGGCAGGGCATGTTCTAGGAAGCTAGTAAGAGGGCTGAACCATACCCCTTCGGATTCGTCCCCCATCTCCAAGCAGAGAAGCAGGCATGGTGCAGAGAAGAGCCAGCCACATGCAGAAAGAGACAGAAGCCAGGAGGGGGGGAGAAAAGAGAGACAGACAGAAAAGGAGGGAGGGGAAAGAAAGAAATTAGCCACTCAAGACTCCATCACACAGATGCTAGTCACAGGCTGTGCTATAGTAAAGTGAGACAGTCTCCTCAAAGAACTTCTCCCGCCAGCCCATTCGAAGAAGCAAAAGCAAAGGTCTGTTCTAAGTAGCTTGCACAATTAATAAACTCTGTCCAGCCTCTCTGTTTTACATCAACCAACTCAATAATGCATCTACAAGACTTATCGGTTCACATTTTTTGTTGTTGAAGACTAGTCTACTATACTTACCAAATCATTTCTGGACTAAAAAAAGAAAAAAAAAATCTGGAATATTAGTTACCTGCCCTTTCCATGAAACATCCCCCAAAATATGCAAGCACGTATACGCTATATAAAAACCAGACAACATACACATAAGTGAAATAACCAAACCAACAGCCACGGCCCAGTTAGAAGGAGCTTCCAATCGATTCCTCATCGGCGTATTTGTGGAAAGGCAGGGCTCTACGGAAGCAACATACAGCAACATGGGGGAGGCTGCTACTCGAGGGGAACCCATCTGTCATTCAAGACTTGCAGGCTGCTAGGACTTACCAGGCTGTCCAGGCCACCGCCCAGAAGGTCCACAGCTCCCATCTGCACTGATGATGTGGCAATCGGAGGGCCGCTCACTGGTGGTCCGAGATCGAGGTTGAGTAGGTCACCCAGAAGGTCACCCTGCGTGGGGATGACTGCAGGCTGCTCAGAAGGTGGCGCCCCCGCAGGAGCAACATCTGGGCTTTCTGCACTCTCACTTCTATGTTGCCAGGATGAGGGGTGGGAGAAGGAAAGAAAGGGAGAAGAATGTAAAAGGAGGGGCCGTGTGATTCAATTGCTTACTTCGTTTTGAGAGATCCTTGAGAAGGTTAATCATCTTACAACATATGTAAAAAGGGATACTATTCCACAGCTACAGTATTTGTGGGATTTATTTAAAAATAATCACAACCTATAAGTGTTTTGAATTTCCATACTCTTCTGGAAACTCTCTTCTTCTCAATTTTCAGGAGAAAAAGGAAACAGACATTTATTCTTCAGTCAGAGGTCTCCTGGGTCAGCAGTTTTCCCAAAAGCTTTGTAAGATCTCCTTGTTTGCTGACTAATGGATGGAAGACATCCATTCTCTCCCTGTGTTTGGGGCGGGGCACGGCTTAGTAGTAGAGCATCTGCTTTGCAGGTGTAACAGGGGCAACCCATGCAGAAGATCCCAGTTTCAATCCCTGGCATCCTCAGTTAAAAGGATCATGTAGTAGGTGATATGAAAGGCATCTAACTGAGACCCTGGAGAGGTACTGCTGGTATGAACAATAATTACCCTGATAGGCCAAGAGTTTTACGTTGTCATATCAAACTCTCCTGGGAATTATAAGGATTCTGTAGAAGATGCTAAGCATTGGGGAACAGCTATGTACACTGAGACCACAAATAAGTCATGGCCATGTGATCCAACGCCCTGACCTGCCCCAGGCTAGCCTGATCCCATCAGATGTCAGAAGCTAAGCAGGATTGGCCCTGGCTAGTATTTGTATGGGAGACCTCCAAGGAATACCAGGGTCCTGACATGGAGGCAGGCAATGGCAAACTCCCTGAACGTCTCTTGCCTTGAAAACCCTACGGGGTCGCCATCAGTCAGCTGTGACTTGATGGCAAAAAAAAAAAGTGATCCAACTAGTTACTTAGCAGGGTAGGACTTCCTTGTACACAACATGTAAACTCCAGTCCACATTAATGTCTTGGGGGACAACAACATGTTGGAGATTAACCCCCACACCACAAAGCGAATAGCAAATCAAAGGAATGCAGGAAACGGCTCTTAATTTTAGCTTTCCTTTTCAGCACAGCGCACTCATTTTTAAAATGGATTTAAAAATGGATTTTAAAAACTTCAGATTGAGTGTAAATATCTGCTGCTTAGGGGCACCTTTAAAAAAGATGTTTAACACTAAGCCACTTAATACACAAATCACTACACACACATAATCTTAGAAACAGCATTCCTTCTTCCCCCTCACTCAAAAGGGAACGACTCTCATAAGAGGTGCTGCTCTCATAAGACATCGTCCAAAGACAGAGAAGCATTACTTTTTGTTCCCAAAGCATTTTATCCATAGACAAACCCCTATAGATTTTATTGGACCGGTCAAATACATTTTAGTTGATCAAGATTACTTTAAGCTGGTGCCACCCCCCTCTCTTCGTAATAGCTCTAACGAAAGCTTATATCTAGGGCTCTCTTGCCACAAGCACTTTAACAAAGTGGGGCGAGACCCAGAGCTGGAGACTCTACATGCCACAGCTAAGAAATGGATCCAAACATACACCTCCTATGTTTTTCATGGCCTCTCGCATCAGGAGCAAGGTAAAGGAGAGCCTGGATACTCACGAGCCTGTACGGGGCGGGAGACTCTTGTGAACGATGCCTCTGCTCCCCTCCACAAAGGCGCTGGGGGGCTTGTGGTAGACAGAGGCCAGCGTCCCAATGTAGCAGATCAGCTCATCCAGCAGAGTGGGCTCAATCAGGTCCGTCTCCTCAGAGATGAGGGGCTTCTCAGCCAGGACCACTTCCTTGGCTGCCACAGGGTCAGTGGAAAGCAGACGCCAGTAGATGTAGCCACGGTCTCTCAGGTCAGGGTTGTCCGAGTCCTTTGAAGTGGGGAGAAACATGCATGATTTAGTTCAGGAATGTTCAAGTGGGCCTTCCAAGTCACAATGACTGGAAGTCTCCAGCGTTCACTAAGACAAAGCATGAGCTCTTTGACTGCTGGACTTCACTCTTGCCTTTTGCCACTACTGTACACACCCCATCGATATGCAGAAGTTGGTCCAGAGCACAGACTTCAGTACCTGACCATCACAGATAAAAACAAGGGCCTAACTCTTGTGACAACTGTAAAAATAGATGTAGATGCCTGTGAACAATGCCGATGGGGGGCTGAATCAAGTTTTCAGTGACTGGGAACGGATGGTCTGAAGACCCCTGCACAGCTCCTTAATTCTCCCCATGACCAGCACATAAGGAAGAGTTGTACCATTTGTATCCAGGTTGCAAAAATATAAGGTTTAGATTACATAGGCACAGAATATAGAGTCCAGCTCTTGCGTCTATGCCCCACAGTAGGTTGCAAAGGTGGGACAGGGTGAGAGAATGGGAGGCTATCAAGACAACAGAAGCGAGGTAGCAGAGAATATGTGGACTCCCAACAACTGTGTCTTTGATACACAGGGACTTCACAGGAGGTAGGGTATAGACCCTCCTACATTTCAACCACTGGATTAGGGCAGCATTTTCTCCCCTGGCCCAATGAAAGGGAGAAAAAACTGCTGGATGAAAGCAACGAGGGCTTCATGCACCCCCATTTATCAACTAGCTGCAACCCTTTGGGAAAGGCCTGCTTTACACTTTGAAGAGATAAACCAAACTGTTTAAATAGGCTTTGCAAGACTAGCCGTTGGAGGGGGAATGGATCCAGACTGTTTATCATG
Organism: Euleptes europaea; assembly: GCF_029931775.1. Lineage (NCBI taxonomy): Eukaryota > Metazoa > Chordata > Lepidosauria > Squamata > Sphaerodactylidae > Euleptes > Euleptes europaea. Next base: position 44,866,118 of record NC_079324.1, read on the forward strand.
ACACACTTTGGCAGGAGTACTGGTGCAGTGGTCTTGAACCTATGGGCTGCAATTCTCAGGTGGGACACCAGCCCCTACTGAGCCACCATAGTTTTCTTGCTGCTATTTGGAAGGACCTGCTGCTAGTGTCCCTATACAGAAAGCAAGAGCATCACACCCCTCCTGCCTCTTTGCATGCAGGCTGAGAGGAGCTGCTGGAGGGCAGGGCCAGGCCACTTGGCAGCGGAGAAGACTCCTCCACTGATCTAACCCTTGACTTGTTCTTTGCGAAGGTACGTCTCCTGGTGATCAGGCCCAACTCACCCCAATCCCTAAACTCTCTTTTCTGCTGCCTCCCACCCGGGCCTTTCAACCAGTGAGGTCATAACTCCAGTTCCCTCTATTTGTGTCACAGCAGTGATGTTACATCTTGTAGCTTAAAGGGTACCATGCTGTCAACCAAGGGTTAAATTGCATTCGGAAACTGGAAAGGTATAACAGAGCACTAGGTGTAGGGGGGAGAGCTTTGGATGTAAACCATGGAAATCACAGATGAGAATCCCTGCTTAATCGGTCTGTCTCGCCCTATCTACCTCATAGGGTTGTTGCAAGGATGAAGGTGGGCACGCTGCCACATGAAGCCCCATCAAGGAAAGGTAAGATACAAAAACGTGATGAAAAGGTTACCCTTTTCCAAGCCAGGAGGAGACCCAAGGAGTGACTTTAAAAGGGGGGGGGAGTTGCGCCACAAGTGAGATCACCTCCCTTACCTGGGTAGCCAAGCTCAGGACCTGCTGCACCAGCTCCTGGGTTTCGGTGGGCTTCTTTAGGAAAAGCTTCACGATGGCCGTCAGCAACTGCAGCTGCACCTGTGTGATGAGGGGGAAAGGTGTGAGCTCAAGAGGCATTTGCTTGCTTGCCACACTTTGCCCCGGGGCAGCTGGCCAACTTTGAACTGCGCAAGGCCAACAAAATGCCCAACTTCATAAATGAGCGGTGGCATACGTGCATCCGGAGAATCCTCATATCAAGAAAGGACATCCCCCCCACACACACACACTTTACAATTCTTTGCATACTCTAAGCATAGACATGCATTGCAACTCTGCTGTCCCTCCCCCCCAGCCCCACTTGTGGATGCCCAACAAACGGGGCCGAGGCAATCTAGCATCAAGGATGGAAGATGGGTTTTGTCTGAACAGAAACAACTCCCAGCACTGCACATTGCTTTCTCCCGGGAAGCCCCTTCACTTATACGCACTTCAGGAGGCTGGTGGATTCTGGTGCTAAAGATGCTCATCCTATTTGAACCAAGAAAATCAAGCAAGCTTGTTTGCCCAACCAGTTTACTTCAGGCAGCGAGCAACTTGGGAGTTGTTCTCCTGAATCCACACATGTGCTCAGAGAAAAGGAATTATGGGAGAGTTTTTGCCCCACGTCCCACAGTTTATCTTGGCAAGCCCAACCCAACGAACCACACAAGCATCCCAAAGAGTGGCTTAGGGAAGCCACGTTTTAAGGCGGTGCCGAAGAAACAGTCAATCTCAAGGTGAGCAGCAACATCATCCGAGATGCTGCAGGGTACCCCTGGGGTGCACATGCCAGTGGTACAACGCAGCAGCTTTTGGATGACACACGGCCCTTCGACTACAGCCGCATCATCCGCTCTGCCCCATCACCTGGGTGCTCTCATCGTGGAACCCCTCCAGGAAGCTCTCCAGCAACTCATCAGCATTGTCAATGCGCTCGGCATATTCTCCTACAATCCAGATCATGGCAGCTCGGGCCTCCGGCTCATCGAGGGAGTCCAGGTTCTCACACAGGGTGGCGATCACACTCTCATACCTGGACATAAATTAAAAGACCGCCCCAAACATACACAAACACACTTAAACACAGCATAATACAACCCTGCAGCTGTCAAAGGAGCTGCCTTCCTGCTCTTTCAGAAGTTCTAGTTTTGACACAAGGCTTTGCACCCACAGGGAGGAAGCAAAGACCCAAAGGGCATGAGGATGGAGAGATCTGATCTGGGACTGTCTTTCAGCAAACTGCATGGATTCCATATTTCACATGCGATGCTGAATTAGTGAGTCAGACCACTGGTCTTTCAAGGTCAGCATTGTCTATTTTGGTGATCAGCAACCTTTTCATTACCAAGAGCTACTCCTGAGTAATGAAAAATATGCCAAGCTACCCCCACCCACCACATGTTACCAAGCTTTGTTCTATCCCAGAAATATCACACGGACTAGAAAGAGCATCAAAAATAAAGCGATTAGCGAAGCAGCACAAAGAACACCCATGAAGCTGCCTTATGCTGAATGAGACTATCGGTCCATCAAGGAGCATAAGATTTGCGTACAGAAAGGCTCAGAATCAATCTCTGGTTATTTCCAGAGGAAGCAGCTCAGGTGTGGAGAAAGACCTTTCTTTCTCTAAGACCCTGGAGGGCTGCAGCCAGCCAAAGCAACCAGTGCTGAACCAGTGGTCTGACTTGGTGCAAGGTAAATTATTATTGTAAACTGGCTTGACAAATGAGAAAAGAAGACATAAGCATGAGTGTATTACCGGGAGATAATCTGAAGTCTCCAAGACTTCAGAGAACTGGCAATATTAAATAATTATAAGCACGTACATCGCATACCCTCTTAGTACTCTTTATAACCCACCGTAAAGTATAATACTGTTACAGGGTGTGGGGAGGGGGGAGGGACTGAAAGAGCAGCAGCTTGTCTAAGTAACCAAAGGGCCAAAGTAGTAGAAGAAGAAGGTTTTTATATGCCAACTTTCTCTACCACTTAAGAATCAAACCAACTTACAATCACCTTCCCTTCCCCTCACTACAACAGACACTCTGTGAGGTAGGTGGGGCTGAGAGAGCTCTAAGAGAGCTGTGACTAGCTTAAGGTCACCCATCTGGCTTCATGTGGAGGAGTGGAGAGACAAATCCAGTTCATCAGATTAGCCTCCACTGCTCATGTGGAGGAGTGGGGAATCAAACCCGGTTCTTCAGATCAGAGTCCACCACTCCAAACCACTGCTCTTAACCACTACACCACGCCGGCTCTTCAAAAAGTGAGATCTGAACCAGTGATCTGTGGGCCACGCTTGTCACCACACCACACTAACTAAAGGCAGCAGGTCGGCGTGAAGGCGTTCACGTACTTGTTGGGGTACTTGCGGAAAATGTCCTTGATGACCACAATGGCCTCCTGCACCACATAGTTGACCTTGGTTTGGATGAGGTCAAGCAGCGTGCTCACACAGCGCTCTGCAGATTGCTGGGTGGACAGAAAAAGAGGGACCGGGTCAGCCGAGAGGCAACGAAAACTGCAGAGGACAGCAGAACAAAAGTTACAAAGCATATGGATTATCTTGTAGCGAGGGTGGGATTTGTCAACAGGAAGACCAGGAATTTCCTGGTCGTGGCAAAAACAGCCAGAAGAACACGCCAGTCACACACAGCCTTCTGCACACTACAGAATGGCAACAGAAAGGCCAATTAAACCTGCGGTACGCCTCTGCTCCTCCGTGGTGCAGAGTGGTAAGCTGCAGTCCAAGCTCTGCTCACAACCTGAAATCCCGACAGAAGTTGGTTTCAGGTAGCCGGCTCAAGGTTGACTCAGCCTTCCATCCTTCTGAGGTCGGTAAAAGGAGGACCCAGCTTGGTGGGGGTAAAGGGAAGATGACTGGGGAAGGCACTGGCAAACCACCCCGTAAACCAAGTCTGCCTATTATTGTCGCGACGTGACATCACCCCATGGGTCAGGAATGACCCAGTGCTTGCACAGGGGACCTTTACCTACCCCTCTGCTACTAAAACCCCTCCTTGGCCACTGTTTTAGAAAGAAGGATTCATATGAAGATTGGCAGCTCCCCCTCTCCTGCAGCTGCTTGTCTTAGCAAATTCTAGTGATTGAAGCATGCGGCACCCAAACTCTACAATCCAAAGGAGAGTGTTCACTTGTGTTTCTCCACTTGCAGGAGGTTCCAAGAAGAACCAGATGGTTCTCACATCCTCAAGCCTGTTGTCATGGATCACATGTTCACCAAGTTTCCTCCAAGGTTATAATCTGTACTCTAGCAGAAAAACAACAACTCAGAAACCACTTTTGTTTGGACTACAGAAGACTACCTCTCCCCTTCAGAGGTGGACCCTGGGATGCTCCACGTCTTTCTGCAGGTGGTCAAGTCACACAGTGCAATGCCTCTCCATACAAAAAGAATCCCTGATACTTTGGACACATGAAGCTGTCTGGACCGAAGTTCTGACTTGGTATACCAAGGTCAATACCGTCTACTCCAACTCAGAGGGTCTCAGGTAGAAGTCATTCATCTACTCCCTGATCCTTTTAATTGGGAGAGGCCAGGGATTGAACCTGGGACCTTTTACAAGCTAAGCAGATGTACTACTGATGAGCCACTGTCCCTCTCACAAAGAAAACATGTATGTTTGGGAGAAGGGGTCTACAGTTGACCCCTTCTCTACAACATGCTCTTATGCAACAAATTTTTGCATAAGAAGAAGAGTTAGTTTTATATGCCAACTTTCTCTACCTTTTTAAGGAGAATCAAACCAGCTTACAATCCCCTTCCCTTCCTCTCCCCACAACAGACACCTTGTAAGGTAGGTGGGGCTAAGAGAATTCGGGGAGAACTGTGACTAGCCCAAGGTCAACAGCTGACCTCATGTGGAGGAGTGGGAAATTAAACCCTGTTCTCCAGAGTAGAGTCCACCGCTCTTAACCACTACACCACGCTGGCCATCACTCATGCAGGCCCTCCTACACTGCCGGAAGTACCACCACCAAGTGTTAAAGGTTTCCCAGCTCAATGAGAAGCCAGCCCAAGACTCACCTCAACCTTGATGGCACAGCGGCCAATGGCTCGGACAGCTTTCCTCACAAAGTCCACGTCCACTTCTGTTGCGTACTCCTTCAACTCAGCAAGCACCTGTTCCAAGACACAAGGTGAAAAGAACAAAACAAGACTGTCCACTTAACTTAAGAATTAAAATAGCCAGCACAGCACTACCCACAGAACACCGACGATTTCATGGGACAAGCTTGCAAGGGTTCTGATGAAGGGAAACGCTGCAGAGGTGGATGAGATGCATTCTACTCTGAAGGATTTACCTGCGCGATATTGGCTTGGGAGGCCAGGCGGATCATGATGTCCAGTTTCTCCAGTTTGACATAGATCGGGTCATTGTACTTCACAAAGAAAACTTTCATCTCATGCTTCAGGATTTCAGGCCTGGAGTGAGGAAGGATAAGAGAAACCTCGATCACCACTTCAAGAATACACAAAGAAGTGAGAAAAGCAATTTTGGTTACTTTTTTTTATACTTGCAACAGGAACAGAACAAGGGAGGCTGAATAACAACCCTGGGGACAAGAGCCATGAAGAATAGCTTATACCCTGTGCACAAATGGAAACCCAAAGTTTATCTTTATGCTACATATCAACCTACCATATAAGCAAAAAGGTTTTGTAATTATCCTGTTGAATAACGTCTCTGCAGCAGTCAGGGAACAGTGTTTGTTCAGCATATTTGGCTGTTACTTTAAAAAGACAGCACCATATCATGGTATGAATCAAAGCCAATGTGGTATAGTGGTTAAGAGTATCTGGGAAACCAAGGTTCGAATCCCCGCTAGTTCCATATGCGCTCACTGGGTGACCTTGGGCCAGTCACACTCTCACAAGCCTAACCTACCTCACAGGACTGTTGTGAGCTGCTTTGGGTCCCCAATGGGGAGAAAGGCAGGGTACAAAGGAATTCAATAAATAAATAATGCCCAACAAGGGCCTTGTACCTTTTCTCCTCTCCCACCCTAACAGTTGAGGCTTCCATCTAATCAAATTAGTCTTTTAGAGGCAATTTCCTGCGATGCTGATCAAAATGCACAGAGGAGTTACTGTTAAACCTTTTTGCTTTCATGGTGTGCCACTCCAATCTGTCCTCAAAGTCAAAACTCTGATTCATGCACTTGCCCTGCCTTATGGACTACCACGTTTCCTTTCCCTCACTGTGCCTTATTTTTCTTACCTGAGTACCAAGCTGTGATGTTAAAGCCGTCCAGCTCTAACTGATCACATCACACTCCTCTTTAAATTCCAACATGCCTTCCTGGATCTAGCACAAACCCTCTGTCCTTACCCTTCATTTTCCTCCCTTATTAAGTAGATGCTTCCCTACCTGTGACTTCTGCTTCTATGAACCAGCTACCTTCAGCTGTCCAAAGGTCTTGTGCATTCCTAAGAACATTCTTTCTCCCTGCCTCTGGGTGCCACATCTTTCTTCAGACCCATTTTTTGGTTTCATCTACAACCCCAGTGGAAAAGCGACTAAGGTGCATGCAATTTCCCCTGCTCGCAGTCCTCCCATTGTCCATACTTCCTTCCCTGGATCCTGCAGTCTTCCCTTTTATGGAACTTAAGATTGTAAGCTCTTTGGGGCAAGGACCTGTTTTTTTCCTGTTACTTTGAAAAGCAACGCGTGCATTCATGACACACTATAAATGCACATGAAAGACCCTGGGTGGCTTAAAAAGCTCCAAATCTGCTGCAGAATTTGTACACCATGCTGCCTAATTTTTGCCATGGTAAGAAGGCCCTGCAGTTCTACCCTGTTAGGAACACTCAACATGCCCCCGGCTTCCTCCCCAACTGCACAAGGTAGGAGAAGGAATGACTCACCTTTTCTGCACTATGAGGTTGATGTTCCGGAGCGCCACATACTGCAGCTCCGGCTCCGCCGACAGCAGGGTGACAAGCGGGGGAGCCAGTTTCTTCAGCAACGTGCCATAATAATCCAGGTCCTTGGAGATAATCTCCATGAACTTCATTAACACTTTCACAGCTGAAAGGACTACGGCAGAGTTGGCGTGGGACAGCCGGGGAGTCACCCGCTCACAGATGCTGCAAGGTAAGGGATGGATGGGGGGGAGAAGAAGAGGCGGCAAAATGTCAAAGTCCAAGCGTCATCCAAGTGTCTTCGGGCAGAAAGGGGGAAAAGAGACTTTTGCCAACTCACAGAGAACACGAAGGTAACCAAGAAGATCTACAATCTGGCATTTTTGCAATACAGATTGTCTGCACACATTAGCTCCAAATAACTCTATGGCCCTTGATCGTCATTAAAAGCCAACAGAAGAAGGCAGCCAGCTCATCAGAGCATGAACAAAGATGCAGAGATCCAGGCATTGCTGAAAGCTTAAAAATAGACACTTGGGCTTTTGAGCTCCAGAACATCTTTCAGTCTTTCAGCGCTGGAAGGTATGAACCAGCAGCAAATAACCACAGTGTCCCTCCTTCTTGATCTCTCACCAAAGGAAGAACTCTCTCATCAAGGCAGGCTTGAGTCTTAGAGCCAGTCAGCTAAGCGCCACTTCAGAAGAAGAGAAGGTGTGGAAGAGAGATCAGGATGCTCCAGGGAGAACCTGACACCCACCCCCACTCCCCATTAGCACAATCAGTGTCTCTTATGATTTTGGACTGATATGGTGCAATTCCTTCACACTATACTGATTGTTAGCCACTGGGAGCAGCCGGTGGAAAGGCAGGAGACAAATTCCTTTAATTTTTGAAAAGCATGGAGTAGGCCACATCAGCGAGGAGGCGGCCCTCCAAAGAAAGGGGCCAGCACAGCAACTAAGAGCAAGTTAGGAGTAGTGACTAAGAGCAGTGGTCTGGAGCGGTGGAGTCTGATCTGGAGAACTGGGTTTGATTCCCCACTCCTCCACATGAGTGGCGGAGGCTAATCTGGTGAACTGGATTTGTTTCCCCACTCCTCCACATGTAACCCCCTGGTTGACCTTGGGCTAGTCACACTCTCTCCGCCCCACCTACCTCACAGGGTGCCTATTGTGGGGAGGGAAAGGGAAGGTGATTGTAAGCCGGTTTGATTCTTCCTTAAGTGGTAGAGAAAGCTGACATATAAAAACCAACTCTTCTTCTAATTCAGAGTGGGAGCTCAGGCTTCCTGCAGCCTCCATCTCTTATACAGGGGAGAGAACGATAATCCTCCCACCTCCGTAGAGACCACCGGGCGGCAGGGGATTAAACCCTCCTCCCTTCCCTACAGCTGAGCATTTGTCAGGGGGCCCAATCCAGGTGTTTCCCTCCTCAACTGGCTGTGAGTCGGCCACATCTGCTTTCAGTTTCACAAGGACGCCTCAGGAAGACATCTGAGTCTCTTGGGTTCAGCTGTGCTGTTGCCCTGGCAACAGCCACAGCTGACTCCACCCTCCTCGCAGTCTTGCTGGAGCAGCCTGTGTCAGCATTGCCCGACAACTGCTGTCTGAGTGAACATATGAAGCTGCCTTATACTGAATCAGACCCTTGGCCCATCAAAGTCAGTATTGTCTACTCAGACCAGCAGCGGCTCTCCAGGGCCTCAGGCAGAGGTCTTTCACATCACCTACTTTCCTGGTCCCTTTAACTGGAGATGCCGGGGATTGAACCTGTGACCTTCTGCATGCCAAGCAGATGCTCTACCACTGAGCCACAGCCCCTCCAGGGTTTGGCAAGGGATTTCCAGGCTTCCCTTTGCCACCACTAGGGGAGCCTGTACAAGGAGCCGAACCACAGCACTCACCTCTGGGCCTCACGGTCGTCCTTGGGCATGTAGTTGGCCAGGCAGTCGAGGATGAAGATCTGGCCCCACTCTGTGCACTCGTTCAGGGCCGTCAGCAGCTTGTTGATCGACTGCGGGTTCAAGTCCAGCAGGTTGCTGCTCGGGTGGGATTCTGCTATCTCCGAGAGGGCTGCGACTGCGTTGGCGACCACCTGGTGAGACACCCCAAGAAAGAGCTGTTCAAAAATCCTCTTCTACCAAAACGGACGGGGCAAAATTACAGATGCTTCGTCAGACTAATCAGACATTCCCATCCTGTGTGCCAGAGGACATTTTGAGCGGACCCCGCAACAAATTAAATTAATTATATCAAGCAAATTAGATAAAGGCTCCTAGGAGCCCAAGTTACTCATTGGATATAGCTGCCCGCTGCATCCCAAATCGATCGACTGCTCTTTCCTTGAATCCTCAACTGCATCTCTGAATCAGGAGTGAATTGGGAGCAACTGAATCACTCAAAGCAGATATGCAGCAGAGCTGCCAGCTCTGAGGCGGTTCCTGTTGCACCTCTGAATGTATAACTGTTCTGAGCTCACCTCCTTCCACTCAGAAGGCACACCTAGATAAGCAACTCGGAAATACAGACGGTACATTTCTATTCTTGCACACAAAAGGAAGTACAGCTTTCAAAGTATAAGTACCTCTAACTTTGAATTTGAAGGGGGCATGCCTCAGCTGTTAAAAGTTTGAGGAACAACAGGCTATGTGCTGTCACTCCAGAAACTGACATTGCTAGCATTACAGTGAGGACAGATTAGCCATAATAGCGAAGATTAACACCTCCATGTTCACAAGCAATATACAAGATGCTAAGGAGAAACACACATAACCACTATACCCTTCTTGCATTCTCTAAGAGGCATCTGGTTGGCCAGATGAGAAAGAAATTTGCCATGATTGGTCCAGTCATTTTTTTTACCTTTTTAAACTGCTATACCAATGGTACCTATTAAGTCAGACATCTAAAGACAACCTGGTCCCCATTATTGCTCAGATGTCCTTTACAGTATGTTATTTGATCCATAATATAGAGGGGTGTGACTTTGCTCAAAAGAAACAGCCAGCTTTCAAGCCTGTAAGGGCTCTTGCTTCTGTACCAAGTAAGGGGATGGTAACCCATAATTAAAGTGACAGCTGGCAGGCTTGAAGCCCATTTCAGAAGGAAGAAATGGGTTAAGATATAGCCTATTGCAGCCTGGCTAACTCTGCAGTTAGAGGCTTCTTCAGTCCTGCTCAAAAGGAAGCAAACCACCAATTTGGTTTGAAACCTTTTGGGCAAAAATGCTCCAAAATGTAATTACCAATATTATTCAAGAAAGCTTCTGCATCACTCCACTTTAGGCTTTTAACTAGGGGGTTGATGTTTTAAGTTGTTTTTTTACAGTCTGCTTCTAGCTTGAGGACTGTTATGAGAATCATTTAAGCTGCTAAACGTTTTACATTCTAGGTTTTTTAATGTTTTGTTAATTTAAATGTTTTTATATGGTTTCCTTTTGTGGCTTGACTACAGCAGGCCTCTGAAGAGGCGGCATATAGATTTTCTAAATAAACTCGAGAAAGATAACAAATTGATCTTGTAGCCAGCGTGGTGTAGTGGTTAAGAGCAGTGGACACTAATCCGGAGAACAGGGTTTGATTTACCACTCCTCCACATGAGCGGTGGACTCTAATCCGATTAACTGAGTTGGTTTCCCACTCCTTGGGCTAGTCACAGTTCTCTGAACTCTTACAGCCCCACCTACCTCACAAGGTATCTACTGTGGGGAGAGGAAGGGAAGGAGATTGTAAGCCAGTTTGATTCTCCTTAAAAGGTAGAGAAAATCGGCATATAAAAAACAACTCTTCTTCTTTACTGCTTCAATCTAGTTGGGTATGTTCAGATGCAACACCCATGGTTCTTTAACCATGATTAAGAGAACAAGTAAGAGCCCTGCGGCGTAGAGTGGTAAGCTGCAGTACTGCAGGCCAAGCTCTGCTCACGACCTGAGTTCGATCTCAACGGAAGCTGGTTTCAGGTAGCCGGCTCAAGGTTGACTCAGCCTTCCATCCTTCCGAGGTCGGTAAAATGAGGACCCAGCTTGCTGGGGGTAAAGGCAAGATGACTGGGGAAGGCACTGGCAAACCACCCCGTAAACAAAGTCTGCCTAGTAAATGTCGGGATGTGACGTCACCCCATGGGTCAGGAATGACCAGGTGCTTGCACAGGGGACTGTTACCTTTTACCTTTTTAAGAGAGCAAGTGGGAGGCTAATGCCCTCCCTTAGCATAAACCACAGTCACTTCAAACTACGGTTTGCAGCAGAATTGCAAGACCTGGTTAAAAAGTACAGTTAATACCCACCTCACTCACGGCAGATACTCACTCTAGTTCTACTTACATAAAAACAAAGAGTGACAAAAGAATGAGGGGAAGAAACACCCCCCCCCCCCAGCAAACAAACACCCTTGGAACTGCATCGTGGTTGGCTTTGAAGAGAAGTGGAAGGAAGCGAGTTAAACGACTGGGAACATTTGGTCTATACCTGACCTATGTTTTTGAAGCTACAAAGTCTTTTTGTTGTTGCTGTAACAGCTTTACAAAGTTCTTGCGCGAAGCACAGCTGCTGTTCTTCCAGCAACACAGCGCCCATGAGTTTTCTGTGCCATTGCATTAAAAATTCATCTGGTTCTCGGCACACAAGGAAACTGGTGGTTCTTCAATTACATGCCTTTTAAAAAATATAGGAAGGCCGAGAGCAGCTGCCTGTGTTCGGCAGTTCTCCAACGCCACAAGCTTAGCCAAAGAGCAATAACAATGCGCGCAGCGCTTTACTTTATCCAGCTGTTTAAAAGAGAAGATTGCTGCTACTCTGATCTCAGGGAGGGAAACTTTGGTTCAGGACTAACTAGGGTTCAGAACCTGGTTTCCCAGGACAGACTCTTGATGACAAGAACAACTTGGTTCTAATTAGACAAGTTGGATTAATTTATACACAGATTGTAAAAACAGGTGTAAAGGACTGTATGTTGCTCCTACTTTAAAAGAAGGAATATACAGACAAAGAATGTTAGAACATCAGGAAGGAGCACAGGGGGAGGCCAGCCACCAATGCTATTATTCTGTGTACAGATTCTTTTGTCTCCTTTTTTAAGAGGGATATCATTCAAACATCCTCCTATCCTGCAGTGTTATACTCCTGGAAAATTTTGAGCTCTTGATCGAGCTGAATCTATGAACCTGGCCTTCCGGAGACACTGGCCAAGAATTCCGAATTGTGTCCTTATCCAGGAGGAGGCAGACAACTAATTGGTTCAAACTGTCCACCAGGAAGAAATATAAAGCTGTGTGCTGGTGAAGCAAGGACTAGAGCAGGGCTGCTGAACTCAATTGTTACGAGGGCCAGATATGACATAAATGTCACTTGGTCAGGCCGGGCCATGCCTTGCTGGCACAGATTGAGAATGGGGGGTAAGTGGCTGCCTAAGCTGGCTCGCAGGCCAGATCAGAGCTCTCAAGGGGCCAGATCCAGATCTTGAGACTTAGGTTTGACACCACTGGACTAGAAAAAGACAGAACAGCCCCTTCCTCAGACTGCTGGGAAATCCTCCTAGCATGCCCTCCAGCCTCAAAGCAGTTAATGGGACAAAGAGGAAGGCAGCCTGGATCAGAGACATTCCCCAAACCAAGTGATCAATCACCATAGGGTTGGAATCCGATATCAGGTCCTTCAAGGTATCCAAAAAGCCTTGGTCCTCCACTAGCTGTGCATTGATGTCGTGAAGCTTTGCAACACAGACCGCTGCCGTCTTGCGCACGTAGGGATCTTCGTCCTTCAAACACTTCCTCAGCGGCTCGCACAGATACTCTGTTATCTTATCAACCCGGATGCAGCCCATTGTACGTACTGCCAGGGCCCGGATGAGGGGGTTTGGATCTTCACAATCCTGTGAGAGGTTACATAAAGACTGTTAAAGTTTCTGGCTCTCACATATGCAGACTATCCTTGAGATCTAAGCTGTCTTTAAGAAAAATAGTCTGGAACACATGATGTAACTCTAGGAGACTTTAGATCATTCATATACAAAAAGCAAGGAGTGTGTTTCAGCTCCTTAGGGGTAATGCTTGATATTCATCAGCAACATATAGATACCTCTTCAGTCTGAGTCTACCTGAATACTTGGGGTTCAAACTCATTATCACATTCTTTACCATCGTTTACGTAATATCTAAATACATTTTCTGTTATTTAAAATATTGCCGTAACTTAGACACTTCAATATACTGTGTGTGTGTGTTAAGTGCCGTCAAGTCGCTTCCGACTCATGGCGACCCTATGAATGAAAGCCCTCCAAAATGGCCTATCTTTGACAGCCTTGCTCAGATCTTGCAAATTGAAGGCTGTGGCTTCCTTTATTGAGTCAATCCATCTCTTGTTGGGTCTTCCTCTTTTCCTGCTGCCCTCAATATACTGAATACTATTACTAAATTGAGTGTTCTAAACACACTGCATAAATTATCAATATAATACTTACTACCTAGTAGAGTAGGCCAGCATTACTGTTTACACAGAGGAGGGATAAGTACTTTGCCCAGGGCACCTACCGAGATCATGATTTGGATGGGGACTTCCTGGCTGGCGATTTACAATTTCTCTGCCAATTTATAATTACAAACAAGCAATCATTCATGATTACAATGCAAGTCCAATCTCTTAAAAATTCTCTTTTAATTCCCTAGCAGAACAACACACCAAAACCACAAGCAGATTGGAACCTACACCTCTCAATGTCATTAAGACTGGCCCCCAAAGATCGACTAATATTTTTTTGCTAACTACTTCACAAATAAAGTTTGTGGTCCTACTGCTTAGCATCTATATAGCTTTAAAAGAGCATTCTGAAATGCATCTCATACATGATCTTTTGTAATCTTTCTGGACAATTGCCCTATAAAGTAGGCCAGTATTATGCCCAATACTGCAGATGGGTGCACTGAGGCAAAGAGAAAGGGCATTGCTTCAAGCCTTGCAGTGAGTTCATAGCAGAGGCAACATTCACACCAGGGACTTCCTGGTTGATAGCTCAGCCTCTTCCCCACTACATTACTACAATACATCAGCTACTAGATAATCCTCTTTTTATCTGATGGCAATCCTTTGAATCCTGCCACTTAGCAGATATTCTCCCTCCCCCATTCCACACTGCTTAAGGTCTTCCCCTACTCTGGCTTCCCAGTCAGAGATGACAATAATTGGACTCCAATCTTTCTTTGTCTACATAAGAGTTGTCAACAGCTGACGGGCAAGGGATCGACACCACTCACCTTGACAAATGTATTCACAGCCATGATGGCCATATCTGGCTGGCTCTTGGCATAATTCATCAGGTAAAGGTAAACCAGCTTCTTCAGTTCCAGATTGTCTGTCTGCATGCAATTGACAACATCCGGGAAGAGAGCGCTGTGGGGAAAAAAGAAAAAAAGAGAGATCCGCTTTAGTTAGGATACTGACAGATTGGGGATGGGCTGATGTCTGAAAGTGATATTTTACAGCAGTTGCTCACTTTGCCACAGAAACTTAAACCTTAAACACTGATTTCACATGGGCCAGGTTGGTCAATCGAAAGCCAGCATGGTATAGTGGTTAAGAGCGGTGGACTCTAAACTGGAGAACCAGGTTTGATTCCACACTCCTCTACATGAAGCTTGCAGGGTGAGCTTGGGCCAGTCACAGTTCTCTCAGAACTCTCTCAGCCCATGCGGAGGGAGGCAATGGGAAACCACCTCTGCCTTGAAAACCCTACGGGGTCACCATAAATCAGCTTCATGGCACTTTACACACATAAAGGTTGGTCAATAATACACACTCCATTAAAGAGCAGTTACACAAATGGGTTTGAACCCAAATCAACTGTGTGTGGCAAAGAGCTGCTATGTTAAGTCATCACTTAGCCAACAAAGTGAGAAATCTGGGTTCGCCAGATGACTTTGACCAAAGAGAAATCCTCTTAGGAAAATATCTTGAGGGATCTGCCATCCTGTGAGGGGCTTAAGTGACGTCTACTCTTCCCTTCCCCCAGTCCATGTTGAAAAAGAGGGGAAATCCCCAACTTCTTCCAATTAGGCAGCAACCCTTGGCTTGCAATTTTGCCTCTGCAATGAAGATATCTAGACTGTTTTGCTAACTGGCCTAGTTCACTACTTGGTAAAATCGGCCCTGCACTGTACTGCTTCAGACTACAAAGGGTCACACAACTGAATGCTTTTTACCCCTGGACCCCAATAAAATGTCCCAGCGTATAGAAGACTAGTATGTCCTGGATGAGGCTACAATCTCCTCCTCCAGTATGTTAATTTTCTATATTGGGATCTCCCACCAACAATCAGGAATGGTTCAGTCCTGGAGCAGTTTCATCATGCTGTTCATCTACACCCTCCTACTCTTGAAGCACCTCCGGTGTTGACTCCTTCTGCCACAATCTGAATTATACAGTCTTACATATTCAAAGAACTAGCCTTGGAGCAGCAAGGCAGATGATGTGTCTCTCTGCCGCTTTCCAGACTTTATAAGATGTCAGTTCCATGACATCTCCACTCCCCCGTCCCCAGCTTATCAGATGGGTCTTATTTCAAAATCAGAAGATACTTGGCGTGTGATCCAAGTGCCCTACTTTCTGAAGGTCGAGATCTTTGCAGCTTTCCTTAATCCATGCAAAGTAGCGTGGAATCCAGCCCAATCCTCCTTCACTTATTAGTAACTGCAAGCAAACCTAATGGCTAAAGGCTGTCTTGTGTAGGAGGGGCTTTGGCTCCAGGCAAGGCCTCTGCAGATGCCAGCAGAGGATTGTTGAATCAGAGTACACAGAAGCTGTTGCTCAAACCCACCCCAGCATGGCAGAGAATTTTGGGTCATGCTCTAAAGTGCCCATTCAGGTCACATGGAGCTCTGACATGGCCCATTGGGATGAATCAAGATCATAGCCTAGAATTAGCACTTTCCTTCTTGGTAAAATCCATGCTGTAATGTACTGCCTCAGACAACAGACAGAGGGTCACATGATAGCAGTGCAGTATTTTTGTAAATTCCAGAATTCTTTAAATTGTTACATTTACTGAGATAGTTAAGAATTGTCATGATAATATTGTATATGTGGTAACAGCAGGGTTGAAGAATATCGATGATTTATAGTTTGCCTGTCTCTTTGAGCCGTGTAAAAATATCCCTTTGTTTACTGTCTGCTCATGTCACTGAAAATTGAATAGCCTTTATAATCTAAAACATATATAAACATATTTCTAAAACTAATTATATGTATGTATATATATAAAAACCTACATCTCAACCTACCTATATATAAGTTTAGAGATAGATTTAGATATGATTTAGATATCTCTATCTCTATCTCTATATCTATATCGGGTTGCTCGGGAGACCACCAAGGAAGTCTAGGGTTGCTATGCAGAGGAAGGCACTGGCAAACCACCTCTGTTAGTCTCTTGCCATGAAAACCCCAAAAGGGGTCGCCATAAGTCGACTGCGACTTGACGGCACTTTACACACACACACATATAGAGTTAGATGTAGGTTTATATTTCTCTGAACCTATCGAAAGGTGTTTTGTAGATGGAGGTGGGTCACTCCTGCTCACCTAGCACAAAGAATATGCAGACCACAAGTAAAGAGGGGGAGAAAAAAAAAAAAGAACACAGCTTGGAAATCTCATCCAAATCACCTGCAGGCACCACCTAAATATCACAAGATGGGACACACACCTGACATCTTTGCCAACTGTCATAGAGGCAATCACCTTCTTCACAGCCTCTTTCTTCTTTTCTTTCTTGTCACTGTTCAGCTCTGCCTTCAGCTCAAATATCTCCCCTGGAGAGGAATGCAGGAGATTTCAACAAAGACTGCATACGACTGCACAGCTTCTTTAGACCTCTCTCCCCCAGCACCCAAAGAAAGAAGCCAGCCAAGCCCGCTCCAATCAAGTGGGTGTTCTGCTTCATGCGCTCTGCCTCCATATTTCAAGGTCCCACACTTATTTCAGCAAGGGAGCAGGGAAATGCAGGGCAAGAAAAGAAAGGAGAGCATGGCAGCAAGGACAGTTATGTCCCACCTTTCTCAAGCCTTAACACAGGCTTCCCAAGTGGATCGTGCACAATTATTAATGCTATTCAGTTGTGGATTCTGAAGCCAGCTAGACCAAAGAGTCAATGCAGTAAAAGCCATCTCTCTTGTCCCTCTTGAGTTTCTCTTAAACAGAGGAGTTTAAGAGATGGGAAAAGATCAGCCAGGTGGCCCTTCTGAAGATGGGGAGCCATAACAGGAAATGCCTAGGTTCTACTGACAGGGTCCATGTCTTCACCAAAGTGTGATCCTTAGGACATGAGAACCCTGGACCAGGTGATTTAGGACTTTAAGGTACTTTCTTTTCTTTTTTTCTTCTTCTTTTTTTTAAGGTACTTTCAATTGTCCCCAAATAACTAGCAATCAGTATAGCTCCTTAGGAACAGATATTACACCCTTCCCCCCCAGTTAATGCTGGACAGGAATAAAGCAGCTGCATTCTGGTCCACCTATAAAGTCCAGACACTCTTCAAAAGCAAAGAGTGCACTGTTGTAATTTAACCTGAAGTTTGCCATGGTATGGATCAAGGTAAAGCCCCAGGAGTAAAGGTGGCACCAAAACTCCACACCAGCCCAAATCCTTATCAAGTTTACTTGAAGTCCTATTAAATCAATGAGACTTGCTATTCAAGAACATTTATTTAACACTAGGATCCCAAGTGTGTTACACTGGCCTAGCTACACTTCCTAAGATTTAACTCCCCTCCCTTGCTTAGAGTTGAGGAGCCTCACTAGGACTCCTGATCCAGTCCAAATTCTTGATGCAAGATAAACATTTCTCCCTCACAACAAGAGGGGACAATCTGGCAGCTCTTACAATAATCCAACGGCCACATGTCCCAGAAGCTGCAAGCTTCCTAATGACTTCCCTCGGAGCACTAACCAATTGTCTTAAAGGAAGGAGGGGGTAGAAATGAGACTACGAATGATCAGGAATATTACTACGTGCAACTCAAGAATGTCAAAGAAGCATCCTTGGTCATCACAGTAGGCTACAATTAGACCAAGGGGGGTGGGGAGACAGCTGAATGAAAAATGAATTTGTCTGCAAGACAAATCACACAAGTCAGAATAATCAGGATTTTTTAAAAAATGTCAGTTATAGTAAGTGCTGCTTTAAAAAATTGATTTCAAATAAAATCCAAATGTGATACACATTAAGCTTCTGTCAAAACTTAGCTCATGACCATTCTGTCAAACATAGAACAGCAGTCTGCTTTTCTATGGGGAAAAAACAAAGCTGTCTTGCAATAATCATGGCAGATTGTGAATATTTGACGATCCGAAAGACCAAGTGGCTAGCTACTTTCAATCTCATTGTTTTTAACCGTTTTGCTCAATAGCTGCCTGCTTTGTTTCTAGCATGCTCTGAGCACATGGACCACCACACTGCACAACATAACTCTGCATCAGATTTGTCTTAGATTCTCTTAAAAGAAGTTACCTTGTCTACAGTTCTCGCTCAGGCATTCACAGCTAAAGAAAAACTCATTCGCATTATAGCCTCTCCCCTCGTCTCTAAGCAAACAGAACGGTAGAAGGCAAAATAAGGGCTACATCACTAGGAGTGGTGGTGGATTATGCCCCTAAATTACAGTGCAAAAGCCTTATTTAGTTGTAATCCAATAATATTTTATAGCAACCAATTTGTGTTCACTTCTGCTCTGGAAATCTATGAAACACAAAATGCAAAACTTAATTTCAAGTCATTGTACCCAAACACAAACAGCAGGTGACAGCATAAAATTGTTCCTGGGCTATACCACATCAGGTGGGAGATGGCACAGCTGAATGCTTCCCTTTTGGCAAATAAATTCCCTGTATGTACAGCGAGTACCTTGGAGAGAGACCAAAAAACCCCTTCTCCTCAACATGACATTTCTTATGTGCAGGGATTTTCTTTTAATTTGGAAGCATTCAACCATGCAATACCAACCAAATTCTGCCCACAGATAATTTTATCATCTCACCTGCTGTTTGTGGGAACTAAATAATGCACACACCTGCATGTTCAAGTAAAGAATGAAAACTACCCCCTTGGAAAGCATTACCTTTCTTAGTAGTGGTGAAGTACTTTGAATCTGTCATTTTGGTCTCTGGTTTGCTGCGTGTGTCTGAAAGGCGACAAAAAAAAGAGAGGCAAATTAGGCAGACGCTGGAACACCCAGATAATCCTCGAGCGTCAGAAGAAGGACAAATTTAATTCTTCCTTAGGGCAAACTGCAAAAGGGGCAGGGGTGCGGGGAGGAAAGAAAGGCAGCGGCAGAGAAGGCGCACGTTTGGCAAGCGGAGGAGCCTTATCTGTAACTTTCAGTGCTGCCTTGACAAGGTGCCTTGCAACCCCTCCTCCACAGCCGGATCAGCGGCAGAAGGAAGGCAGAGGCAGCTGCCGGCCTCGACAGGGCGTGGGAGGGGAGTTCCCAGAAGAACAGCCTGGATAGGAACAGCAATCAAATAATCCAGCAGCAACCAAGACTGCATAAAAGTCACCAAGTCGCCTTGCAGTTATGCGAACCGGCTGGAGTGTGCGTCTCCCCCCCCCCCGACCACAAAATTATTCTCCATTTTGTTAATGCTAAGACAAGCCTGACAGAATAGGAAACGCCGCACAGAGTTCGCTTCAGGAATTCACTGCCGCAGGGTGTCACAGCAGCTTCCTAGCCCAAATGGCTTTTGAACAAAAAGATTAAATGCAGTTCTGCTTAAACTTATTTCCAGCTGCTGGAATCCAAGGATCGTTTCAGGTCAACATTCTATGTAAGTATAGGAACTGGAACAAGGCAGATGAAATAGGCTACTCCTCAGCATATCTGTCTAACAGCCACAACTCCCAACTGGTCTCTGTGGAGAATATTCTATAGAGACAGGGTAGTGGAGTGGTTAGAGTAATAGACCACAATCTGGGGAGATCTGGGGTCAAAACCCCTGTTCGCCACTAAACTAACTGGATGAACTTGGACCAGGTATCTTCTCTCAGCTTAACCTACCTCACACGGATGCTGAAAGCATACTGTGGGAGGATGAGACACATACATGGACAACTGATCTATCAATGGTGACTAGCCATAAGGACTAAAGGGAACCTCCACATCTAGAGGAAGTAAACCTCTGAATAACAGTACTAGGAGGCATCTGGGAAAGCCCTTGACCACTATCTCCTTTTGGTTGGGCTTCCAGGTCAACTGTGTGGAGGCTGTGTAAAGCAGGATATTGCATGAGATGGATCCCTGGCCTATCTGAAGAAGTGAGCTGTGGCTGATGAAAGCTCACACCCTGCCAGAAAATTTGTTAGTCTTTAAGGTGTTACTGGACTCCTACTCTTTTCTACTGGCCTAATTCAGTAGGGCTCTTATGTTCTCAAGGGTGTGCCATGCCTGGATAGCTTGCTGGAGGAAGGGAATGATTAAAAAAAATCCCCTGGGGATTTTGATCAATTTTCCAGGTGGGTTGTTATATTAGGCTGATTCAGGCACCTGAAATTCTTCGTGCAAAGTGGCCCTGCATTTGGGGGGGGGGGGGACAAACACACACTAAAATCAGAACAGTGCAATCAAGACTTATACGCACCACTTCTCAGCAGCAATTTGCATTGATGCCAGTGGCCAAAAATAGGCCAACAGAAATCAGTGCCTGTCAGCACAACCACAGCAGGCTTGACACCACTGCCTCCATACTGATGCGCCCACAAAGATTCTCCGTATGGGAAAGTCAAGTCTGACCCAACCCACCCATTCCCTTGAATGTAGGAACAATTCTGAATCTCATCCTTACAGTGTTGCCAGCGTGGTGTAGTGGTTAACAGTGGTGGTTTGGAGCAGTGGACTCTGATCTGGAGAACTGGGTTTGATACCCCACATCTCCACATGAGCAGCGGACACTAATCCGGTGAACCAGGTTGGTTTCCCCACTCCTACACATGAAGCCAGAAGCCAGCTGGGTGACCTTGGGCTAGTCATAGTTCTCTCAAAACTCTCTCAGCCCCACCTACCTCACAGGGTGTCTGTTGTGGGGAGGGGGAGGGAAGGTGATTGCAAGCCGGTTTGATTCTTCCTTAAGTGGTAGAGAAAGTTGGCATATAAAAACCAACTGTTCTTCTTCTTGCCCCGCCGCCAAATTGCTTCTTGTTTGTAAGAACTGAAACTGTGATTTCATGCCATTTGCTGTTCCTTTGTTTCCCCCCAAAAGCATTTTAATACTTATGCATCAATAAGTCAGCATTAACTTGTGCATGCGCATGTGTGCATGTATATTCCGTATAAAAGTAAAAACCTGCCTTTCAAATGAACACACAAAACTTAACAGTGAAAAAGGGGACACAGATAATTTAAAAAGGACAGGGAACCCTAGCTGAAAGGCGCTCAGTATAAACACAGCAGGAAGAAGAAAACCTCTACCCAAGAGTACCACAGGCAAACCATTCTCTTGTTCACATTGGCCAATACTGGGCTAAAAACGAATCAGTAGCCTGACTAGATACAAGATAGATTTACAGAATCAATACATACTTTGTGAGCCATTGCTTGGCAGCTTCTGAGGATTTATATGCCACTTCCCCAGCAGAACTGCTTAAGGGGCATCTCAGTAATATCACCAAAAGGAACAATTACATTCAAGTAATAGCCAATAAATCAAAAACAAACCCAGTTACTAATTAAAGTAGTACAGCCTACAAGCAAAGTATCAGTCATTAAAACATTAACTCCAGAAGCACAGCAGAGGCAAATTTATCCCGGGCAGGCCAGGCACATCATGAATTGTACCGACCAGCTTCTCGGATACCAGAGCTAAAGGCCAAGAGTCGACACCCTCATCTGCATTAGCCCATCCGCTGCATTTAGGACAGCCAATTTTGTACTGAAAGGCTGGTTACACAAGCACCCCTGCTACAGCAGCAGCACAGCGGCTACCTATTTGCACTGCAGCCTCGCACTGCACTGTTCCATTAAGGACACCCGACTCCTTGCGGCAAATCCTTCAACTGTCTTACTGCATTGAAACAGCGGGGGGCTTTCAAACAGCCCTTGTATTATGCCTGAACAGAAAAGTCTCAAACTCGATGGATGCATTTCAAAAGAAATGGAAGTGCTATTTTGATTATGCTCATCTAAAAGTATAAGATAAGCTACTGTATCTGAGCTATTATAGGCTTTAAAAACAGAGGAAGATTTTGGAAAAGG
Source organism: Euleptes europaea (assembly GCF_029931775.1). Taxonomy (NCBI): domain Eukaryota; kingdom Metazoa; phylum Chordata; class Lepidosauria; order Squamata; family Sphaerodactylidae; genus Euleptes; species Euleptes europaea. The sequence continues at coordinate 44,888,026 of NC_079324.1, forward strand.
GGGGCAAGTAAGACTAAAAGTAGAAGTACTAGACGTGGTTTATAATGCTAGATTTATGAATTTAGAATTTGAATCAGAAGATTGATAAATGAAAAAATAGATGGCTCATACGAGATATAAGCAGTTTAGAACAATTTATTATGTACTAGAATTGATAGTTTAAATCAGTGTTTTGACTATCCATTGTTTGATTCAGAATTGTTGATTTCCTTGGAAGATGTTTAATCTGCATGTGTGTGTGTGTGTGTGTATGCTAAGTGTTGTAATGTTTAAAGTGTTAATAAAATATATTTTTTTAAAAGTCTCAAACTCAGCTGAATCCTTCCTGCTTTTTATGCAACGCATGCCTGGAGGAAAGAACATACTTGCCATAAAAGTCACATGTACAGTACAGTTCTGGGGTTTTGTTGGTTTTTGCCTCTGTTATGCTGAAAAACACCATGTAGATTGATGGTGCTAAGTAATAAATATAGAGCCTATGGAGTAGAAAAGATCAGTATTCCCCAAACCTTTGAGACCCAGAGTGCAGAAGGTTTTGATGAATTGAAATTGGAACCAGACTGCTGACAAAGAAGAGTCGGCCACAGTTCACACCATTTTGCAGTCGTGTGCAAAACTGCTGCTATCATACCGCCCTTGTACAAATCTTTGGTGAGACCACACTTGGAATACCAGGTACAGTTCTGGTCACCACACCTAAAAAGGGATATTTCAGAGCTTGAGAAGGTGCAGAAAAGAGCAACCAAACGATCAGGGGGCTAGAGCAACTGCCCTATGAGGAGCGGTTAAAACGCTTAGGGCTGTTTAGCTTGGAAAGAAGGCGGTTAAGGGGAGACATGATAGAGGTTTATAAAATTATGCATGGTTTGGAGAGAATGGACAGGGAGAAGCTTTTCTCCCTCTCTCATAATACTAGAATGCAGTCGTCTGCTGAAGCTGGAGGGTGAGAGATTCAAAACAGATAAAAGGAAGTATCTCTTCACACAACACATAGTTAAATTGTGGAACTCCCTGCCCCAGGAGGTGGTGATGGCTGCCAGCTTGGAAGGCTTTAAGAGAGGAGTGTTCATGGAGGAGAGGGCTATTCATGGCTTCTAGTAAAAATGGATACTAGCCATGATGCATACCTATTCTCCCCAAGATCAGAGGAGCATGTCTATATTAGGTGCTTTGGAACACAGGCAGGACAATGCTGCTGCAGTTGTCTTGTTTGTGGGCTTCCTAGAGGCACCTGCTTGGCCACTGTGCGAACAGACTGCTGGACTTGATGGACCTTGGTCTGATCCAGCATAGCCTTTCTTATGTTCTTATGATCAAGGGTGTCACAGAGGTCTGTGTATGCTCACTTCCCCATCAGCGTGGTTATACAGGAGACTGGCTCACTTGTGGAAATCCGTAACTCCCTTGGGGAGAGGTATATCCGTCGGGTGTGCGTGAGGCCAGGTGTCAACTGTGCAGTATCTCAAGCCCAGAAGGTTGAGCTGATTCATGAAGGAAATGACACTGAATTGGTATCTAACTCTGCTGCCCTGATCCAGCAGGCTACTACAGTCAAAAACAAAGATATCAGAAAATTCTTGGATGTTATCTACATGTCTGAAAAAGGAACAGTACGACAGGCAGACGAATAAATTCTACAGCAGATTCTGAAATGACCACCCAGGACTGGAACCTACAAACCAGATTCAGAGTTTGCTGTATAAGATGAACAATAAAACAAATATCTTTTTAAAGTCCCAGTGTGCACACTCAGAAACAAGATGCTACAGTGATGTAGGGTGGAAATTTTTCAGAGCTATATTTTTCCGTGGAAAATTTTCTGCCCCATGTATGTAAATATAGACTGCTTATCTGTATTGGGCAGGGCTAAGCGGGCAGTATGAAGCATGGACAAGCCCCAGTACATGTACATAAGGTATTTGCCATCTTTTGCTAACATTATTTAAATATTTAAATTTTGAAATTGGAATTTTTTCTGGAAAAACTCCAATTCAAATTTTCTCAAAAAACTCACATTACTGAGATGCTGCAATGACTCTTGAGTCTAGACCTTACATTTGATCCTACAGGTCTCTTACAATCTGTGTCCGACTGTCAGCATTTATACTGCAAGTTTTTCAGGGTACAAACTGGCTGCTCATACTATTTACCTTACAGAAGGCAAAAAAAAATATATAGTCTCTGATCTTTTGCTTTCTCCTCTACCAGCCCACACTTGCTTGTGCTCTTCAGACTGGGATTTTAACAGATTTGCCTTTCTTAAGGCATCCTGTCCTAAGCATGGAATGAAATGTCCAAGCTCACCAAATGTTGCCCTTCACAAACAATTTCAGTTCCGTTTGTTGCAACTTAGCTGAACATAGCTGGAATCAACCCTTTCTGTGTTCTTCTAAAATCAAGAATATTTTTTTATACTCAAAATGAGGCCATAAGGAAGAGAGTACACAAGTCTGAAGTTCTAAGAGAACAAAAATCCATATTACTCTAATGAGAAGGCCTAAATGAAATGATCTCATTGTAGCCCTTCCTTCAGTGAAAGTTTGTTTTACAAGCGCAGCCAAATCTTTGTTCAACTCCGCCCCAAACTCCTGCTTACAGCCAAGTTTTGCTGAAACAGCCAGGAAACATCACTGTAATCCTGCCACACAGCATGAAGATCATGATTTAATTTCCACAAACAATCAATGTGCTTACTGCAAAAGAAAACATGCAGGTATCTTTCAAAAAGTGTGGCCTTCACCCACCTATCTTCTATGTTTTCAAGGGCAGAAGTCCAGAGTTCCACGGGTGAAATAGAGATTTTTTACACAAATGTATCACCCCAGATCCTGTCTTGGTGCCTCCAATTAAAAGAATCTCCAGCAGCAGAGCTAGGAATACATGTTTCCAAAGACTTTGAAGAATCACTGCCTGTTGGAGTCCATGAGATCAGGCTATCAGAAGCCAACTTCATTATGTTTATAATTGTGTTAACTGTTACACAAGTAAGTCCTGTTCCAACTTCATCAGAAAGGGAAGGACAGCTGGTTAGAGAGTTCCCTCCAGAGCATTAACTACTTTTATTTCAGGCCAAGTTTAGGACCAGATGTGGTGACAATTTTGTAATCAAAGGAAGCACACTCATACACCCAGAGAAAAGAGGACCTTTCTGAGGAAGAGCCCTGAGGAAGTCTCCCTCAAAGAGGAAACCATCCAAAGCCAGCATGGCGTAGTGGTTAAGAGCAGTGGTTTGGAGCGATGGAGTCTGATCTGGAGAACCAGGTTTGATTCCCCACTCCTCCACATGAGCGGCAGAGGTTAATCTGGTGAACTGGGTTGGTTTCCCCACTCCTACACAGGAAGCCAGTTGAGTGACCTTGAGCTAGTCACACTCTCCCAGCCTCATTTACCTCACAGGGTGTCTGTTGTGGGGACGGGAAGGTGATTGTAAGCCGGTTTGATTCTCCCTTAAGTGGAAGAGAAAGTCGGCATATAAAAACCAACTCTTCTTCTTCTTCTATTCCTCTCATTCTCTTTCTGCACTTTTAAACTGTCTCCAAATCCAGATGCAAAGAAGAGTTCTTAAAAGGGATTTGAACAAACCCACTGGAGAAATTGCACCAGTTTTATAAAACGAACCCTCAATGTACCTTTTTATGCTTTGGGTCTGGTCTTTACAGGCTTCAGAATGAGGAGGTAGAAGGGACTCTGTATTGCAGGACAGCAACTGTATTACATGTTTCTACACAACATGCTGGGAGGGAAGGCGGCATAGAATAGCCCAATCTCATCAGCTCTCAGAAGCCAAGCAAGGTCAGTACTTGGAAGGGAGACCACCAAGGAAGACTGCAAAGGAAGGCAATGGCAAACCACCTCTGCTTTTCACAAGCCTTGAAAGCCCCTTGCTGGGATTGCCATAAATCAGCTGTGCATTGATGGCACTTTATACGCACACCTCATCCTACCCCACCAATTCCCTAGAATGCAAGGTTTTGTACTAACAGTTTTCTTTTTAAAAAAAAGAGGGGGCGGGATCCAAAATAGCACCCCCCACCTTCAGACTGAAGTGGTGCAGTCCCACTATACCATCTCTTCTATTCTATTTTATGTATAGGTCAGGCCTCAGATACTTCACCTGGGGAGAAGCCACCAAATCTGCTTCCAACTTGTCTAATGTGAAGCTGCATCATTGCGCTACTCTCATCTAAAACACCCCTCACCAAATCAGAACAAGGCCCATTCATACTGACTCCCTGCTCCAAGAGGATCCCCAAGGTCTGTTCAGATGTTATTTGAAGTGACAATACACAGAAGTCATTTATAGACACACCGGTAGATCTCAGTTGCAGAACTTCTAACATATGAAGAATTGAACTGGACCTCTGAAAAGCCAGAAATTGCTGGGGAAAGTGAGCTGCAAGGACTATGGGTTCACACGTTTTGTGGGTCAGATTCCAGCCTCCACTCATTAAGTCAAGCTAGTAGCTCAATTCTTGAAGATAAATGTTCTCATCAAGATGCTTTATTACACCATACTCAGCATAAAGATTAAACCCTAGTATTGGAAATTTCAAAAGGATACTGAAGCATTCTTCTTCTTTTTTTTAAAAAAAATTTAAGATGGAAACGCACTAGAGATACAATATGGCTGTTTAATTAACCATTTGCTTGTGGCAATTAATAGTCAATTCCAGCTGACCAGGCAGGGAAGTAACTGTAAACGGAATGAGAAATACGTTGCCCTTATCTTGAATGCTTGGCTAACTAATAAGCATTGAGGTCAATGACTCTTGTGTATTTATTGTCAAGGCTTTAAGAAAAAAAAAGAACAGAGGGAGGAAAGAGACCATGCCACCTGACAAATGCATCCAAGCTCAATTTTAAAAGTTAACCAAATGTCTTTATAACAGACATTACATGGTTGCTGTGCAGATGAATGAGTGCAAAGAAGCTCATAATCTTTAAATGCATTTAACACACCAATAAGCACAGTTTGCATTGTAGTTTTGTGTGTGTCCTGCTGACCCAAAGAATTTACCATATGCTCTGAAGGAGCATAAAATAGAAGGCAAGAAACCCATGTCAGAGGGATGAAAGTCCACTGCCTTACAGGCCAGTGACACCCAAACCGGCAGGACGCTGCTGTTTGAGTTAACAGAGCAGATGCAAGGTACATACAGAGATCTCTTAATGGGTCACTTTTTTGTGAACTTAGGAGCATGCTAAAATCTTTAGAAGTATATGGTATGTGGACAGTGTGATGTGGGTTTTCTAGGAAATTTTTTCCACTTCAAATTTAAATAAACAGGGTATTTAAATAGTATTAGCAAAAGAAGGCAAACATACCACGTAGAAGCAATGGGCTTTGTCTGTGCTTCCAATCTTACCTTTTAAGCCCCTCTATCATGAATGATTTGTAGCACAACAGACCTGAAAACTATAAATGAATAGATACTACAATTACATATGTGAAGTGGAAAATTTTCCATGGTGAGGATCTTTATATTTACCATTAAGATACCCTTACACCTGAAATGAACTCGCTATTCCAGTCAAAGTCTGCAAAAATTACTAGTCCACAAGCATTCATTTGACTGTCTGGTCACACATACCCTTGTTATTGTTCTACCTTTCAAACCATAAAAGTTCAAGAATGAAGTCACATACAGGCAAGCTCTCCATACCACAAGTGACCAAGAGAGCCGCTGTTAATAGGGCTGTGTGGAAGGAGGAAGTATAAAGAGTGAATCCTTTGAAAGAAACAGAGACACAGTTCTTATGAAAATAAGAAATGTCTATCCCTAGAAGGTGCCTGACTATAACACCAATAAGGGAACAATAAACACATTGCTTTGAGCTCCTTGTGGGGGGAAAAGGACAACGAAGTATATCAGTGAAATCCTAAGCAGAGTTACAGTCATTGAAATCAATGGTGTAGTGGTTAAGAGCAGTGAACTCTAATCTGGAGTACTGTGTTCGATTCCCCACTCCTCACCAATCACCACTCAGGCCGCAAAATACTGTGCAGTAACAATGAAATGACGTCTCCTTAATGTACTTCCTTAATCTGTGGAAATGTAAAATTGGGAGATTCCTAATTTTGTTGGCCTTGGTTGTAAACATCTACTCTGTATGGTCAGTTTCTGTTTTACCTGGCACAGTAGCCACAAATAAAATTTACTTATTATTGTTATGTGTGATTCCCCACTTCTCCACATGAAGCCTGCTGAGTGACCTTGGGCCAGTCACAGTTCTTGCAAAACTCTCTCAGCCCACGCAGAGGCAGGCAATGGCAAACCACTCTGAACGTCTCTTGCCTTGAAAACCCTACGGGGTCACCATAAGTCAGCTGTGACTTGACGGCAAAATCACACACAGTATAGAGTAACCATGTACTGCACTGTTATTCTGTCAGTTTCACACAGCAGACTTCCTTTCTATCAGTTTGCAAGCACTGCCTTTTTAACTAACACAAACGCAAACATCGTTTGGTAATTTAAAGCTGCAACTTTTTGCACACTTAATTGGGTAGTAAGCCTATTGAACTTACTCCTAAATAAACATACTGGCAAACAAAACAGAAGAGACTGTTAAGAGCTAACCACTTCATACTTGCTCAGTCTAACAATTTTGTAGAGCGAAGAAGCATCACGTCCACCTTACAGATAAGGAGGCAGGCAGAGAAGAGACTGGGTAAAAGCACATTCTGTAAGCCCACCTAATCGGTTTGCAGCACAAGCAATATTTAAAGCAGAGGTCTTCCCAACTTTAGGGCATTCCACACATTACAGAATAGTAAACCAGAGCTTGCTAACTGAGTACTCAGCAGAGGGCTACAGCCAATCCTGGCTCTCTGAGGAACATGCTTCCACTACCAGCTCATGAATATTTTAGGGATGCACTTTCCTAGCTGTTTTTCTAAAGCAAACACGACAGGCAATGTGACCCTTTGCATTTCCAGCTCACATTATCCATACTCACTGCCTCTAGAATGCTTGTTGAGAAGTAGCATGAATATCACGTCAATAAATGAAAATGTAAAAACCTTGGCGGCATACCCCAAAAGACACACATGTGTCCTTACCAGTGACATACCCTGGGGCCAAGAAAAACAGGCATTATCGTCTCACCAGTCACTCAAGAAAATCTCACCTTCCTGCTTATCAAGCCAATCCACACCAGGGCTCAGTTTCTAGGAAACTAGCCCAACTGGAAACAAACCACAGTCTCCAAGATCTAAGAACATAAAAGCCATGCTGGATCAGACCAAGGTCCATCCAGTCCAGCAATCTATTCACACAGTGGCCAACCAGGTGCCTCTAGGAAGCCCACAAACAAGACGACTGCAGCAGCACCATCCTGCCTGTGTTCCTTTACAGCACTTAATTTAATCGGCATGCTCCTCTGATCCTGGAGAGAATAGGCATGCATCATGACTAGCATCCATTTTTACTAGTAGCCATGAATACTCCTCTCCTCCATGAATATGTCCACTCCCCTCTTAAAGCCTTCCAAGTTGGCAGCCATCACCACATGCTGGGGCAGGGAGTTCCACAATTTAACTATGCATTGCGTGAAGAAATACTTCCTTTTATCAGTTTTTAATCTCTCACCATCCAGCTTCAAATGACCCCGTGTTCTAGTATCATGAGGGAGAAAAGCTTCTCCCTGTGCACTCTCTCTAAACCATGCATAATTTTATACACCTCTATCATGTCTCCCCTCAGCCGCCTTCTTTCTAAGCTAAACAGCCCTAAGTGTTTTAACCGCTCCTCATAGGGCAGTTGCTCTAGTCTCCTAATCATTTTGGTTGCTCTTTTCTGCACCTTCTCAAGCTCTGTAATTTCCTTTTTTAGGTGTGGTGACCTACCTTCTAGAAGCCCTACCCTGACCCCTGGAAACTGCTTTGTCAAAAGAATCGAAAAGACACTCTGAACGTGCTTAGGGAGCCACTTTCAATCTTACCTCTGAAGCTCAAAAATCTAACCTCCATTTGCTACCATGCAGCACCACCTACACACAAACCCGGGGTAATGCACCCCGGATTATTTAAAAGGGGAAAGGGGATTAGATAGATAGGGAACCAGTTTAAGAGGAATAGTTTAGAACAGTGGCTCCTAAACTTTTCAGGCCACCGCCCCTTTGGTTCCACAAACTCAACCTCAGCGCCCCTTACCCTATCCGATAAAAAGCATTATTCAAAATAGGGGTTTGCATGACTCACTCAAGAAGATAATTCACAGTGGGTAGCCGTGTTAGTCTGTCTGCAGTAGTAGAAAAGGGCAAGAGTCCAGTAGCACCTTAAAGACTAACAAAAATATTTTCTGGCAGGGTATGAGCTTTCGTGAGCCACAGCTCACTTCTTCAGATACAGCTAGAATGTGAATCCATCTGTCTTTAAGTAGAGGAGAGTGAATTCAGACAAGCATTAGTATGTAAATGTTAACAGCATGTAAATGTGAATAGCAGGCATTATGGGATTAGGTGTGGTATGCAGAAGAGTCTGTGATGTCCAGGGAAGAGATGGGTGTGGAGAAATCAGCATTGGTAATGTAACAGTGGGCCAAAAGATCTCCCGGTAATAATTGGCATTCATACTGCTAGGGAAGCTGGGGGAAGGAATGTCTACCTAGATAAAGCACACAGAGAGCAAGCCTGTAAGTAAGTGGGTTAAGAGTCATGGAGTGTCAGAGTGAACTATAAACAATGATAGGAGAAACTGGATAGAACTGAACTGTACTGCGCCGCCTCTTTGTCTGTAATACAATCAGATATGTACAGAATGTTGATTTCCCATCATAACTTGAATTTGGATAAATGTCTCTGCCTCAGTACAATCGGGACTCAGAGATTTCTGCCCATTAGGGCCTCTGAGTCAGCAGCTGCAAATAAACTGTTTTCTTGAAATAACGATTTGGGTTTCTCTCCCCCCCGAACCCCTGCTTACCACATCAGTAATGAGCCATGAATGCAATTATCAAGAAGATAACAACAACACAATTTCAAAACAGTAACAACAAACTGCACATCTATCCAAAATCAAATTAAAAACGCCTAAGTTGATATTTCTTCCACAAAACTGATGAACTTGCTCCAAGCTGTACCAACCAGCTCTTCAGATTCGGGAAACAAAATCCTGACCGTTTCCACCAAAATTTGCCAGCTGGGTGCCATCGCTTGATCTATTGCAAAACCAGTGAACAACTCAGTGGAAGGGTCCCCACCCTAGCATACCCCCTGCTGCCCCCTTGCCCCTTAGTGACCCCCTAGGTCAGGGGTGGGGAACGTCAGGCCCGGGGGCCGTTTGTGTGTGTGTGTTAAGTGCCGTCAAGTCGCTTCCGACTCATGGCGACCCTATGAATAAAAGTCCTCCAAAATGTCCTATCTTTGACAGCCCTGCTCAGATCCTGCAAATTGAAGGCTGTGGCTTCCTTTATTGAGTCCATCCATCTCTTGTTGGGTCTTCCTCTTTTCCTGCTGCCCTCAACTTTTCCTAGCATGACTGTCTTTTCCAGTGACTCTTGTCGTCTCATGACGTGACCAAAATACGATAGCCTCAGTGTAGTCATTTTAGCTTCTAGGGTCAGTTCAGGCTTGATTTGATCTATAACCCACTGATTTGTTTTTTTTGGCAGTCCACGGAATCCGTAACACTCTCCTCCAACACATTTCAAAGGAATCTATTTTCTTCCTATCAGCTTTCTTCACTGTCCAGCTTTCTTCACTGTCCAGCTTTCACACCCATACATAGTAATAGGGAATACGATGGCCGTTTAATACGGGGGCCGTTCAAGGCCCGCGAAATCATTTGGTCTGGCCCTTCGTGGGTCCTGGCAGATCAGATCTCTAGCTCAGAAGGATCTAAGACTGGCGATCTGCCCCCTCCCGTGGACAGGAATAGCCTCGATTCAAGGCGGATGTGAGTTTGCTTTACCGAGAAAAGGAACCTTCTTTCCCCTTGCAGAAGAGTCGTTAGCTGTGGAGCTGCTAGGACCGCCCAAGAAACTGTGTTAACCCTTTCCCACCTGGGCCTTGGAGAAACGTATTGGTCGGCTAGTATTTAAGTGGATCCTTTTGTATGGCCCGCAAATGATGTTATAAATACCCAAATGGCCCTAGGCGGAAAAAAGGTTCCCCACTCCCGCCCTAGGTCATCCCGCCCCCCCCCAAGGGGTGGGACCGCCCGCTTTGGGAACCACTGGGTTAGAAAAAGGAGCCTTTTCCCTAAGGCCCCCCGCCCGGGCGGTTGGGACGGGCGCACCGAGCCAGCGCCGCCTCCCTGCTTCGGCTCCGGGCCCGCGCGGAGAGTCTGCAGGGCGGCCTCGGCCGGAGCTCCCTACCTGGCGCTGCAGCTGCCGCGGGGCACGGCTCTCCTCCTCTCCGGCTGCAGCCGCTCCGCTCCCCTTTCTCGGGCTTTCAGCCCCAGCGGAAGTGGAGCGGAGAAAAAGGACACGGAGAAGCACTTCCGGGGCGGCGGGCGGGAACCGGAAGGAGGGGCGTGAGGGGCGGTAGCGCTGGGAAATGACCGCGCGGCCGTGGCCGCTCTGGTGCAGCGCTGGCTGCTGTGTGCGTGGCGCTTTACAGAGCGGCGATCGCGATACGTTCCCTGCCCTGGGGAGCGCGCAAGCGGGAAATGCCGTTTGGGAGGCGGCTTGCTGCTGCAGTGATAGCAGGAGAGTCCTGTGACTCTGTAAAGACTTGCCGATTAGGCTGGACCCCTATAGAATCATAGAGTTGGAAGGGGCCACCAGGGTCATCTAGCCCAACCCCCTGCACATAGAGTTGGAAGGGGCCACCAGGGTCATCTAGCCCAACCCCCTGCACATAGAGTTGGAAGGGGCCACCAGGGTCATCTAGCCCAACCCCCTGCACATAGAGTTGGAAGGGGCCACCAGGGTCATCTAGCCCAACCCCCTGCACATAGAGTTGGAAGGGGCCACCAGGGTCATCTAGCCCAACCCCTTGCACAATGCAGGCAATTCACAACGACCTCCCCCCCACACACACACCCAGTGACCCCCACTCCATGCCCAGAAGAGGGCCAAGATGCCCTCCCTCTGAAGTGCCCTGGTTGTCTTATAGAGTCCAATGAAGACAACTAGGAGGAGGTTGAAAAGAGCAACAGTTCTTTATTTAGCTAAACACAGACCTGGGGGTGAAATAACCCACAAATAAGATATGCAGATAATTCACAGTGGGTAGCCGTGTTAGTCTGTCTGCAGTAGTCAAAAAGGGCAAGAGTCAAGTAGCACCTTAAAGACTAACAAAAATATTGTCGAAGGCTTTCACGGTCAGAGTTCATTGGTTCTTGTAGGTTATCCGGGCTGTGTAACCGTGGTCTTGGAATTTTCTTTCCTGACGTTTCGCCAGCAACTGTGGCAGGCATCTTCAGAGTAGTAACACAGAGTAGTAACACAGTGTTACTACTCTGAAGATGCCTGCCACAGTTGCTGGCGAAACGTCAGGAAAGAAAATTCCAAGACCACGGTTACACAGCCCGGATAACCTACAAGACCCAACTAACAAAAATATTTTCTGGTAGGGTATGAGCTTTCGTGAGCCACAGCTCACTTCTTCAGATACAGCTAGAATGTGAATCCATCGGTCTTTAAGTAGAGGAACAGTATGTAAATGTGAATAGCAGGCTTGATGGGATTAGGTGTGATATGCAGAAGAGTCTGTGATGTCCAGGGGAGAGATGGGTGTGGAGAAATCAGCATTGGTAATGGGCCATGAATGCAAGGTCTTTATTCAGCCCAGGTAAATGCATTGACTTTAGTTTGAATATCAACTGTAATTCAGCAGTTTCTCTTTCCAAGAGAAACTCTTTAAGATATGCAGAGTTACTCACCCGAGAAACAAAGGAAAGTCAGTATCATTTATGCATTCGCATGGGGCAGGCCCATGGCTGCTGACAAGCAGATTGATAGACAAAAGCACCAATGCACATTAAGTGTCTACTTCACTCTAATTAGCATGGCCATAGATATCGGGCGAAGGCTGTCTCTAAGCAAGTTCTAGGTCTCGTGATCTTAGTAACTAGAAAACACATTACTAAGGATGAAGGTAATTCTGAGCTCTCTACTGGTAAAAGGCCGTACCAAGCACAGAGAGCTTGATTTGTTGGTTCATGGCTCCCGGATGCCAACTTCCCAAAGCTTCCATGTGTGTGCATATGAATACATAGTGTTCTAAACCAGCCTTTATATCTGGGCATTACACCTCTCATCTGCTTAAGGTGATAAAACCAGCATTGCTGACCCATGGCCATCTAGCCTCTGCTTAAAAACCTCCAGGGAAGGAGAGCTCACCACCTCCCGAGGAAGCCTGTTCCACTGAGGAACCGCTCTAGCTGTTAGAAAATTCTTCCTAATGTCTAGATGGAATTTATCTGGAAGTAATGTCAGATTTATGTGGAAGTAAACTGCCTCGAGCATAGTGGGACTTGCTTTCGAGGGAGGAAAACACGCATAGGGTTGCTTTTTTGCTATATCGCAGCACTAAGACATCTGCCAATCAGGTATTGTCTATGAAAGCTTCTGTCAGAATGAGCTTGCAATCCCAAATGTAATTGTGTGTGTGTGAAGTGCCGTCAAGTCATAGTCGATTTATGGCAACCCGGTAGGGTTTTCAAGGCAAGAGACTAACGGAGATGGTTTGCCATTGCCTTCTTCTTCATAGCAACCCAGGTGTTCCTGGGTGGTCTTCCATCCAAGTACTAACCAAGGTCAATCCTACTTAGCTTCTGAGATCTGAGAAGGTCAAGCTAGCCTGGGCCATCCAGGTTAGAACCAAACGTATTTACTAGGGTACAAACTTCCTTCTGAGTAGACATACACAGGGTTATGCTATAAATCTATTTGGCTTTAGGAATGTTTTTACTTTAAGGCTCCAATCATATATGTGAATGTGAATAAGACCCATTGAACTCAATGAAACTTCTGAATAAATAGGTACAGTTTTGGGCTACAGGTCTTTGAAATATTAATATAATATTTATTTAGCACCTTAAAACATTCAAAGTGCTTTCATATTTTCAATTATTACAAAAGTGCAAAAGATTACAGTGGGGGGAGAGAAGGATTTTAATCACAGGTGTAGGTCTCACTGAACTCAGTGGGAGTTACTTTTAAGTAAACATGAACTAGACTGGGCTGAAAGAAAATAATAGGTGGAGAATCGAAGATAATGGGTAGGGGGTATAGTGACAGCTGGAAAACAAAGATTATAGCGAGGCTGTTGTGTTTATTATCTGCATAGCTGCAGAAATCCAAGGGGTGAGCTTTTCCCATTACCTTTTTTCCTTAGGAAGATGACTACATCTATTAGATATCTGCTCACCTGGCCCAGCTTGTGCAGGTGTATTAAGGCAGCATTTTTTGGAGACAGTACAATATGAGATCATCTTCAGATCTCATCCAGCAACACTGTTCTCTAATGTTGTTAAAGGCCCTTGTTGGGGGGGGGGGAGTATGGCTGTTCTCACACATGACCCTTGAAGTATCCTTTCCAGCTGCGGTTCATGGTCACTTGGGAATGTCATAAGCAGATAATAGAAAACAAGAGACATTTTAAAAATGGAGTCTGCACTCTGGTCCATGTGGGTTTAATGCTCACATTACAAATCATACAAAAAAAAAACCCCAACAGCCACAAAGCACATGTGATATTACCTTTCAAAATGCCCCCAAAAATCATTTGTGAGAGAGTACATGAAAAAGTATGGCATCCCAAAATAGGTGCAAAGAGAAAGATTAATTATTTTTTGTAAACATGTTGGGGCTGCCTTTCTCTTCTAAAGGTGGCTTGAAAGAAGGCTGGAGACCCCAGAGAGAGCTGCAGAACACAGCAAAGGCTCATCCCTGAAACTTTCTCCCCAAAAGTCTGAGGATGTATTAGCATGGGCACATCCCATTATGATAATTTCTTATTTATTGATTTATATTATTTATAGTCCACCTTTCTTACTCGAACTCAAGGTGGATTACACAGAGTGAGTCAATACAATCAACAAGTTGGGACATTCAATAAACAATGGAATAGGGTCGGGGTTGTAAAACAAACCAGAAGTCTAAAAACAGAACTGAAACAAAGCATAGGGGTTAACATGACCCATTAAATGACGCAAAATTGCACAACAAGATCCAACCCCCAGCAAACTATACACAGTAGTACAGACCCCAGTCCCCAATAATTTATCCAAGTAACTTTGTGACACCTTTTGTACAGGTCTACCCCATTGCCTGAATAGAAAAGCCGTCTTGAATAATTCAGTCTTACATAGTTTGTGGAGGGTAGGAGATTAGGAGCCTTCCTAACCTCCTCAGGCAGGGCATTCCACAAGGTGGGGGCCACAAGGGAGAAGGCATGTGTAACCCCACATAGGGAAAAGCAAACCAATTTAAGCTAAGTTGAAACTCCCATGTAGTTCCCTCAATCCCTACATATTACATTAAAGACTTGCTTTGAAATTGCTGTTTAGACTGGCGAACTGGGGAGATAATTTATGGCCCTTAACAGATATGGTTCATAAGTGTGGGAGAGTGAAGTGGCAGAGCGCTGAGGTGATAGAATGTACTGTACCCGTGAAGAATCTCATTTTAGGATGCTTCCCTATGTTGATAAATCCCTGCAGATAGCATACCATGATAGTAAGCAAAGAGACGGGGTAGAACTTTTCTTCCTGCTGTGCTAGTTTTCTGCTGCAAGGTATTTTGATATTAAGAACATTCAAAGCTGGAATAATTTGTATTTGAGTTTAAATGTTAGAGTTGCCTGAGGAGGGTGGGGTTTGGGGAAGGGAGAGACTTCAATGCCATAGAGTTCAATTGCCAAAGCAGCCATTTTCTCCAGGTGAACTGATCTCTATCAGCTGGAGATCAGCTGCAATCCCAGGAGATCTCCAGCTAGTACCTGGAGGTTGGCAACCCTATTAAATGTACATCATGCATCATATACCACAACACAATAAAACAGAAGATAATGAAGAGAAGAACAAAAACACAGCAAACCTCAACAAAAATATTTCAGTTTTACTTTTTCACTTGTTAAGAAAACTCTTTTAAGTTGGAGAGCGGTGTGATTCAGGTATTTGGTGAAGACTACTCTAACAGAGTTTTATTCGCAGTGGCTGCTTCTTGTTTGTGATCAAACTGAGCTGAACGGTTGCGTGGATCTTCAAGAGGAGGGGAACTGTCCCGTTTGTGCAGCTGTTTCCTGTTTGGGCAAATGTGATGCTGTGGTGTATGAGCCCAAGGTTGCTGACACAGCTTCAGCACTTCTGTTTCCAGTAAAGTGTCCACCACCGTCCCCTTCTGCGTGTATTGTTGACCTCCTTTGCTCCAGGAAGGCTGCCAAGGTCTGGGCGGGGAGGGGGAGAGAATGAGAAACAGATGCCTGTTTGTTCTGTGTTGTTCTGCCGGGCATCCCAGAGCACCTTCGAAAGTAACTAAAGGGCCTTGGCTACGCAGGAGGGGCTGGGACAGTGTTGCCAATTGATGAGCTCGCAGCCATCTCCAAATGACCAGGTTTTGCTCAGTACTCTTGGTGCCACCAGGCTGATACATTCAATAGATTCACAGTGAAACTGTTGCCTGGAATTCAGCCCTTCAGGCTACAGAGATCAGTTCCTCTGGAGAAAACGGCTGCTTTGGAGGGTGGACTTCATGGCATTATACCCCACTGAGGTCCCTCCCCTCCCCAAACTTGCTCTTCCGAGGCATGCCCTCCCCCGATCTCTAGGAATTTCCCAGCTTGGAGTTGGCAACTCCACTTGTGCAACAGCTGGAGTGCTATACAGTACCAATTTTGGAGGTCAGGCATGAACCACTGAATGGGGGGGAGGAAGAAAAAAACATTTGGATGTTTGCCTTGGTGTGAAAACATCTTGGGGTGACATATTACTAATGAGTAACATAATTTTGTTTCAGTAGTGAATTGAAGCTGGCTAGAATGCATGGGATTTTAAAGATGTATGTGTTTTGGAAAGTAAGGTGGTTGCAAGTGTGATTCCTAAACATGAACAAAAAGAGCTTTTCATCTACACAGGAATGTATAGCAACTTTTCAGAAAGGCCATGTTATCAGGAAACCTAGAAACAGAGTTGCTCATTGTGTGGGTTCACTGCCGTACTATGGACCCCCTAGAATAACAGAATCATAGAGTCGGAAGGGACCACCAGGGTCATCTAGTCCAACCCCCTGCACAATGCAGGAAATTCCAAGCTACCTCCCCCCCACACCCCCAGTGACCCCTATTCCATGCCCAGAAGATGGCCAAGGTGCCCTCCCTCTCATCATCTGCCTAAGGTCATAGAAACAGCACTGCTGACAGATGGCCATCTAGCCTCTTCTTTAAAACCTCCAGGGAAGGAGAACTTACCATCTCCTGAGGAAGCCTGTTCCACCGAGGAACCGCTCTAACTGTTAGAAAATTCTTCCTAATGTCTAGACGGAAACTCTTTTGATTTAATTTCAACCCGTTTCTTCTGGTCTGACCTTCTGGGGCAACAGAAAACAACTTGGCACCCTCCTCTATATGACAGTCCTTCAAGTACTTGAAGATGGTTATCATATCCCCTCTCAGTCTTCTCCTCTTCAGGCTAAACATACCCAGCTTCTTTGACCTTTCCTCACAGGACTTGGTCTCCAGACCCCTCACCTGTTTTCACTTAAACTCTGTGAACCAATTTCCCCCTGCCAAACAAGAGAAAGGACTGATTGTACAACACCATTGGAGGCCTGTGTGCCATGTTTCATTTTCTGGGACCCTTGCAAAAAACACTAATACCCTCCTTATGGCTCTAACGTGATCCAAGTAGTGAACACCAGCAAATAAAGACCAAGAGAAATGATGCAGCAAGAGCAACCTTTGGCCTGGTGTGCCTTGATCTCCCTCTGGTGGCTAGACTCTGCCTTTTTGCAGTTGCTTCTGTATTTTGTAAACCACTCAGAATAATTTGGAAAAAGGTCAAATCTGAAGTGCACTCACTGTGTAGCAGAAGAGGGGTGTTAGTTCACACCAGTGAGTATAAGTGTTTATCAGTCCTAAGGTTCCCAGAAGTAGGGGGGAAATGCAGGCTCTTCAGGATAAGAGAATCCAGACTGAGATATTAATACCTTATGAATCTACCCGACCACTGCGGAGGGCCTGCTTTGGGTGACCCGCCCTTCTGAGTAGGGTTGCCAACCTCCAGGTAATAGCAGAAGATCTCCTGCTATTCCAACTGACTCCAGCCAATAGAGATCAGTTCACCTGGAGAAAATGGCTGCTTTGGCAATTGGACTCTATGGCATTGAAGTCCCTCCCCAAACTCCGCCCTCCTCAGGCTCCACCCTGAAAACCTGCCGATAGCGAAGGGGGACCTGGCATCCCTACTTCTGAGGTTAGGTAGGCAGCAGTCTGGGGAGGGCCTTTTCAGTAGTGGCACCAAGACTCTTTCCCTAGGGATATTCAACTATTCTCTTCTGTTGCTGTCTTTCACCAGCAGGTGAAGACTTTATTTATTTATTTACTTCATTTATACCCCACCTTTCTCCCCAAAGGGGACCCAAGGTGGCTTACATAATTTCCCTCCATATTATCCTCACAACAACCCTGTGAGGTAGGTTAGACTGAGAGTTTGTGACTGGCCCAAGGTCACCCAGCAAGCTTCCACGGCAGAGCAGGGATTTGAACTTGGTTCTCCTAGATCCTAGTCCATCACTCTAACCACTATACCACAACTGGCTCTCTCTCTTTTTTTCTTGGCATTCCCTCAGCAATCCCTCCTTCCACCCCAACATTTCAACTATTGTTTTATCATTTGTACCTATTTTAAGCTCTGGTTTTAACTTGTTTTAATGATTTACTTGTGTGTTGATTTTAACGGCTTTTAAAATGAGATTTTAATTTGTATGTTTTAATTTATTAGCTGCCTTGGTGGCCTTACGGGGGCAGAAAGTCAGGGTAAAAGTCTTGTAATTAAGTAAACAAATAGATAAATAGATAAACTTTATTAGGACCAACAAGAAATCACAGTGCAGTGAGCCATCTTTTGAGTCTCACAGGTCTCTGTTTCAAGCAGACTGTTAACTAAAAGGAAAAAAGGAAGGAAAGAGACAAAATGTTGCTGGTGGAAATCTTGTCTGTCATCTGAAGATAGCAGATTCACAAAACGCTTTAGAGTTCACTATGGTTATTGCCTGGCCAGCAAACAAGTAGCATAATAATTTCTGAGCCTTTAATTAAGGTCTGAGATGCAGAAATCAGCAGGTGAATCTTTTCATGGCCAGGAGCTAAACATGACTGCCTGCTAATTGCTGCAGACCAAATGGATATTACCAGGGCAACTATGGGGATGTTTGCAATCTTAGGTCATTCCTCATGGAAAAGATCATCAGCTGCACCAAGGGATATCAGGTACAAAAAGCAATGCCTGTTTTACAAAGAGGAAACAGCCATTCTGTTTCAAGCCGTGAAACGGCTTTTTTGTTTGTTTGTTTATTTGTTTAATGGCGTATGGGAATCTGCTTAGGAAGAGGCACCACTGCGCCTCTTTCCCACCATCCCCGTACGCTGCCAGCTCAGGAATGGGCTGTAACTGTTAGAAAATTGCCCTGTCCCTTTAGTAGAGGCTTAATGGGATGTTATTGACCTCCATACCATGTAAAGCTTCAGCTGGTCAATTCCACAGGTAAAGTCTCTATTAAAGGAACAGGATTTTGTTCTCTAGGTCTGCTGGCAACCTTATTCCCCAGTCCCTGACCGTATCATCTGCTTCTTCACTGAGAGCCAGCGTGGCGTAGTGGTTAAGAGCGGCAGACCCTAATCTGGAGAACAGGGTTTGATTCCCCACTCCTCCACATGAGCTGTGGATGCTAATCTGGTGAACCGGGTTGGTTTCCCCACTCTTCCACATGAAGCCAGCTGGGTGGCCTTGGGCTAGTCACACTCTCTCAGCCCCACCTACCTCACAGGGTGTCTGTTGTGGAGAGGGGAAGGTGATTGTAAGCTGGTTTGATTCTGCCTTAAGTGGTAGAGAAAGTCGGCATATAAAAACCAACTCTTCTTCATCATCATCACTGGCACCGCTGGCAGAGACTGAGTTGAGCAGCCCCTGCACAGCACTACAAGGCCATTCAACTCCATGTGTTCCCACGCCTTTCACGCTCCCAAATCCACTCCTTCTCACTTTCTCCACATCCCTTTTGTTCTTTCCTGATTCTGTTGTGGGGTATTTATTTACAACTTCTGTATATTGATTTTCGTTCATAAAGCGGTATGCTAGAATAATAAAACAATGGGGGGGAAGGTATCTATAAAAAACTCATCAAGCTTACAATCCATGATGATAAAAGCAAACAATAAAATCAAGTGGGGAGCCTGTGAGACTCACAGGGGGGATCCCATTTCCCCCATCGCCGAGCCTAGCGTGGCTCCAGGCCCCACCACTCACCTTGGCAGCAGCCTTGTCTGCGAGCCACTCCTGGCCCAGCGTGGCTCCTAGCATCTGCTACCATGGCCAGGCCCGAAGCATAAGGTTACCAGCTCTAGGTTGGGAAATACCTGGTGATTTTGAGGGTGGAGCCTGAGGAGGGCGGGGCTTGGAGAGGGGAGGGACTTCAATGCCACAAAGTCCAATTGCCAAAGCAGCCATTTTCTCTGGGGGAACTGATTTCTATTGCCTGGAGATCAGTTGTAATAGCGGGAGATCTCCAGCCACCACCTGGAGGTTGGCAACCCTTGCGGAGCAGCTCCCAGCATCTGCCACCATGGCTAGGCCCAGAGCAGCTCCCCTGTGGCTCCCGGCATCCACTGCTGCTGCTGCTGGGCCCAGAGCAGCTCCTAGTGTGGCTTCCAGTGTCTGCCGCCTGCTCATATATTTTTTGTTTCCCAAATTTGCAGTAAAATTTGTTTGGCGTTCATGTGGCCCAGATCTGCGGATTTAGATATCCACAGACAAAGGCCACACGTCACAGACTAATCGATGCGTGCAATCTAGGAACCGTATTCTTCTTTTCTTAATTGCAATGGCTGGGTTTGGATTTTCAAGCAGCAGACTCTGAATTTCCTTGGACGAGCCTCGTGCAAAAGTGCAACCATGCGGATGCTCCTAAAAATTGCCCCCACAGCAAGTTCAGCTGAGCCCAGTCCTATTGACTGCAGTGAGCCTGCCTGCTTGCTGAGACAGGAAGCTGCCTGCAGACAACTGCTAGCAAAACCACAAGGGCTCTGCAGTGTTACTGCAACTGGAGCAGGCTGCCTTTCCAGGGAAAGGAAGTAACCAGACACCTTGAGACTCTGGAGTTCTTTGAAAGCAGGCAGAAAACACAAAAGAGAGTCAGCAGGGTGGCCGTCGATGCATCCTGGCAATTCAAGCCAATTATTCTCTATGTGGCTGAATGTACAGACCGTCAGATGAGCCAGGCTGCTACCAGCTTCATACCCATTTGGGAGTGCCAATAGACATTGCTCTGGATTGAACTCCAGTTTCAAGCTGTTGCCTACAGAAGGAACAAGGCTGCAGCCTTTGTGCTGAAAACTGGACAGGCTAGTGTGTGTTTTTCGGGGGCGGGTGGAGGACAAGTTCAGCTGTAGCACTGAAGAAGAAGAGTTGGTTTTTATATGCTGACTTTCTCTACCACTTAAGGGAGAATCAAGCCAGCTCATAATCACCTTCCCCTCCCCACAACAGGCACCCTGTGAAGTAGGTGGGGATGAGAGAGATCTAAGAGAGCTGTGACTAGCTCAAGGTCACCCAGCTGACTTCATATGGAGGAGTGGGGAAACTAACCCAGTTCACCAGATTAGAGTCTACTGCTCCAAACCACCACTCTTAACCACTATACCACACTAGCTCCCAGGAGGGATTAAGAGAGCTGGCACTATAAAGAGTGTTCCCTGGACAGAAAAAGGCAGTATGGGAAAATGAGCAAGGTGTTTAAGGATACCAGCCCTATGACACTCATCTTGGAGTAAGTCTCACTTGGGATGTTCCTTCACGTAAACATGCATAGGACTAGACCTGGGTGGAATCAAATATTTTCTTTTTTTTTCTATAGTCAAGCCTTATTTTCTATTCCATACTTTCCATTTCCCTCCCCGTTCTTTTCTTCTTATGATTTATTTGTGACTAAAGGCAAAGTCTGGAAAACAACAGCCTTCTGCCACCTGAGTCTTATGGGCTATATCCAGTCGATTTCATCCTTCTTGCTAGGCTAGCTGATCAGGTTACTCCAGGTAAGAAGGTTCTGCCCAAAGTCCATAGAATACAAGAGCCTTTTAAAAGATGCAGGAGGTCATTCTGTGACTGGATCAAGAGGTGGCGCTCTTCTCCCCAGAACAGTAAAATGAAGCGGCAGAAAGTGATGGAAGAGAGCAACTGGCAGGGCAGATGGAAATATTTGTAGCTGCTGTCCTAGTATGAAGAAATTAGCTTAAATTCTAGCCTACCCTTGTGTGTGTGTTAAGTGCCGTCAAGTCGCTTCCGACTCATGGCGACCCTATGAATGAAAGTCCTCCAAAATGTCCTATCTTGGCAGCCTTGCTCAGATCTTGCAAACTGAAGGCTGTGGCTTCCTTTATTGAGTCAATCCATCTCTTGTTGGGTCTTCCTCTTACCCTTAGCTTCCAAAAAATGATACACTTAAGAAACAAATATAGAGGAGGGTGCTGAGTTGTTTTCTATTGCCCCAGAAGGTCAGACCAGAACCAATAGGTTGAAATTAAATCAAAAGAGTTTCCACCTAGACATTAGGAAGAATTTTCTAACTGTTAGAGCGGTTCCTCAGTGGAACAGTCTTCCTCAGGAGATGGTGAGCGTTCCTTCTCTGGAGGTTTTTAAGAAGAGGTTGGATAGCCATCTGTCAGCAATGCTGATTCTATGACCTTAGGCAGATGACGAGAGGGAGGGCATCTTCTGGATATGGAATGGGGGTCACTGGGGGGTGTAGGGGGGAGGTAGTTGTGAGTTTCCTGCATTGTGCAGGGGGTTGGACTAGATGACCCTGGTGGTATCTTCCAACTCTATGATTCTAAATATATTGCAAATACAATCAGCAGAATTCTAAAACCACTTCCCATTTTCCTTTTCTCTACCTTTTTTCTGAATGGCTGCAATATGGTGGCAGCTTCTATTGAATTCATAAGAGATCATCATTTAATTGTCTGGGACCACTCAATATTCTAGCAACCCTGAAGCTATGAGCATGTGCACCTGATCCGTGTCTGAACAGCAGACCGTTGGGAGCCTCTGGGGAGATGATCTCAGCTTTCTAAAGGAAGAAGTAAACTGGTCCTGAAAATAAAGTCTGGCATTGCTCTTAATGTTAGCCATCAGACTAGGGAGGCAGCAAAGTTTTAAACAGGTACACAGCTTAGTAACTCAGGTACTTTCTCTGTGTGGACCTACAGTAACAACTTCCTTTTTCTCTGTTCTTGTACTTTCTAAAATCTGGAGTGGTCTATGGTGGTCTAAAATATTGGCGCAGATTAAAGGAACAGAGTAATCAGAAACAAGTATGAATTTTGCCTCTGGCAGGAACTCTAGAATTAGGGATAAGCTACAATTTAAGGTCTATAAACAAGAAAATAAGTTAAACATTTAGTTAAATTATAATTTTGCTTTGCATTTTCACCTTTGTGTACATAAGCACAAATAAAGATTTTGTATTTATATTTTCAGTGTTCTTTCTGTGAGAATAATAAAATATTATTTTATCATGCTGGGACTCTTAAAATGACATCATTTAGGGCACTATGATGTCATAATCTGGCTCTCTTCCTCAGCCCCCCTACTCCTCATTAATATGGTGAATAATAATACTGGCCTACCTTACAGGGTTATTGTGAAGACTATGACATGATGATGTACACAAAGTGATCTGAGGACTCTAAAGTGCTATTTAAATGCACATTTGATATGTCTGTAATGTAACTGGCATAAGAATTCTGCTCTTGGTTCAGGTCATAGCCTTTAATTTTATTTTTTTCTCCAGAGGATTCTTCTTTTTCCTTGTATGAAATAATAGTAAGTACATTTAAAAACTCTGTTGAAAGCCCCAGGAACAGCAAAACTGCCATCCTGTGGGCTGACTCCTTATTTTCCAATGCACAGCTGAAGTAACATGGCCTATGGTTCTGAAGGAAATGCCCATGCAAACTATGGATTGGTTCAAAGCAGGGGGGTTTCTATAGTTAAGAGAGCATCTGTCTGTGTGGTGTAGTGGTTAAGAGCAGTGGTCTGGAGTGGTGGACTCTGATCTGGAGAACCGGGTTTGATTCCTCACTCGGCGGAGGCTAATCTGGTGAACTGGATTTGCTTCCCCACTCCTACACATGAAGCCAGCTGGGTGACCTTGGGCTAGTCACACTCTCTCAGCCCCACCTACCTCACTGGGTGTCTGTTGTTGGGAGGGGAAAGGAAGGTGATTGTAAGCTGGTTTGAGTCTTCCTTAAGTGGTAGAGAAAGTCGGCATATAAAAACCAACTCTTCTTCTTCTGTGTAGAAGAAGCATTCAGGGTTAACTGCACGTGATGCTGGAATCCCTGTGATTGGAGCCTCCAGCATGTAATTTGACCCTGAAAAGCAGTCATGAGGGAGCATGATATGAATCCCAGCCATAGTCCTGGGGAGGCCGATGATCCCCCCCAAGCCATTTCTCCAATTGGAAACAGCCTTCCTGGGCTACTTGAAGCCCTAATAGTAATGTGAAAGGAATCTCTTAAGCTTGTTTGATCCAAATGTGGCTTCTGTCCCAAAATCATTTGCTCACATGTGACTCCCATTCATTTCTTCTTGGTGGATTGTGCCCAGAGGATCAGATCTCTCGGCTGCCCTTAATGGTGCCTATCCAAGGACCCTGCTGTTCTCACCCCATCTCAAAGTAAGGTTGCTGTGGCTTGACTAATGTGCAGATGTATCATTGTGTCGGCCTAAGAATTATCTCATACAACAGGCTCCTATTTCATTAGAGTCAGCGATATCTTTATGGAGGCGATGGAATATAGTAGCAGAGTGAGGGTCTGCAGCCAGAGAGACTGGGTGACCTTAGACCAATCACCCTCTCTCAGCATAACCTTCTTTGAGGGTTTGCTGTGAGGATGGAAGAAGGAGGAAGGCCCTGAACTCCTTGGAAGAATCATAGGAATTCCAGAAAGGTATCCACAGCCCATTGTTGGTTTTGCTGCAACTGGCTAAGAGTATTGTGACACCTTAAAGCAGGGGTTCCCAACATGGTGAACTCATGAAGCTGCCTTATACTGAATCAGACCCTTGGTCCATCTAAGTCAGTATTGTCTACTCAGACCGGCAGCGGCTCTCCAGGGTCTCAGGCAGAGGTCTTTCCCATCACCTACTTGTCCAGTCCCTTTAACTGGAGATGCTGTGGATTGAACCTGGGACCTTCTGCATGCCACAGCCCCTCCCCATGGTGCCCATGGATCTAGCCGGAAGCTCTTCAACAAGGTATTTACAGATTCAGATGTCAGAACCATGGAGAGCTCCCTGCTAAGACATGTTGCTCTCACTGTGATCTAAGCTTCTCAACAGCAAAGTAGACCTGCTGCCTAGTCTCCACCTCTGAGCTGTCAGGTAGGGATTTAAAGGGTCAGAGGCCTGGCTTGGAGCAGTCACTCCAGCATTGCTGGATATTCTCCAGTGTGCTGCTTTGCTGGGGGGGTCTTACAGGCGAGTGAAGTCACTCAAGTATAGTGACAGATCTATCAATTCTGGTTCTTTGTTTAAGGAGGGTGACTCTCTGGCCTCAAGGGTAGAATCAACCACACCATTCTCTTCTGGGTGGGCTTCGGAATACTCTCCATCAGCCTAGGCTTTTGGGCTTGTGCGAGATCCCCAAGGCAAAGTCCTGCTAACCTGGATCGTTTGAGGATACTTCTGCTTCAGAGCCACCGCCAGAGGCATACAGAAACCAGTGGCGACGTTGTGACCAGACTTGCATGAATTTAGCCCCTTGCCCATAGTTAAGAAGCTTGCCATCTTAAGTCACTCAAGCCTCTCTGCTAAGCTGCTGTATGTAAACGAGATCCACACAGGCAAAGGGACAGTGGCTGCTTCTCGGAGCCAGATGGCAATGCATTGGTTTGAAATATTCATGATTCAGCACTCTGGATTCTGAAGGAGACCTAGAGAACAATGCAGGGACCCTCCTGCGTGAAACCCGAGCCATCCAGATGCAGACTAGGCAAGCCAAGCCCTGGGCCATGTTACGGAGAGGTTGATAAATCTTTGAGGTCACCTCCTGTCAGAAGCATCTCCAGACGCTAATGCTGTTAAAAGCCGTGGAGTGTTGCATGGCTAATGAGAGGCAGGAGACGGAAGTGGGCAGACTGGGGACCAATAAGTGGCAGGAGGCACAAGAGCAGGTGTTGGAGCCGAGCAAAAATGCTCTACTATGGCACTTCTCCACTCCTCCGCTTCAGAGTAAAGTTGCTCGCTGCAGATCTGCCTGTCCCTGGGGCAAAGCTGTGTGTGTATATGTGTGAATGTATGCATAAGAAGCTGTTTTACTTCAGTGCTGCAGGGCTGGTTGCTCATACTCAATGTATTATGCCATTTGACCAGCAATTGTTTCCTGAAATTATACTTGCTGGCATAACAACATACATATCTGACCTAGAAGTTGTGACCGGGACTCTGTGTGCTTAGTGAATTAAAATTCTGCAAGACAGATTTTGCAGCGAGAAACCCTGAGCTGTGCATCATCCGTAAATAAATTTAGTAAATGTGCATAGTTTCTCTTATTTTGTATAGTTTATCCTCACGCTGTCACTCAAAGGGAGCTAGGCAGGCCCTACCATTCCATCACCTGTTCACTGAATAGACATCCACTTCAGTGCTGAAACACTTTTGCTTTCCAATAATTTCATTGGTGTCCCCCCCCCCCCACCCAGTTTAGTATTATAGGGCAGGGAGAAAAAGTTCCCTCTATCCACTTTCTCTGCATGTGTGTTAAGTGCTGTCAAGCTGCTTCCAACTCATGGCAGCCCTATGAATTAAGGACCTCCAAAATGTCCTAGTGTTAACTGCCTTGCTCAAGTCTTGCAAACTGAGGGCCGTGGCTTCCTTTATAGATTTAATCCATCTCATGTTGGGTCTTCCTCTTTTCCTGCTGCCTTCCACTTTTCCTAGCATTATCATCTTTTCCAGTGACTCTTGTCTTCTCTTAATGTGACCAAAGTACGATTGCCTCAGTTTAGTAATCTTAGTATCTATCTCAGGCGTAACTTTATAAAGCTCTATCATGTCTTCCCTTAGATGTCTTTTTTTGGGACTGAAGGAGCTGGAGGGAAAGATAGTGTAGCTCCACTGTGGGAAAATCACCTGGAATATGTTTCCCAACTGGTCAGAAGCCTACTGAAGGTTTATACAAGAAGGAAACCATGCATGTCTATGCTCTGGAACAGCTTCATTTCAGAGCTTAGTGCTATGGTAGACTGCCTGTTGTATCTGTGGCCATCATAAGTTGTAGCAGTAGTGAAGGTGGGAAGCCCCATTTCTGGGAAGGTGTGGTTATCTAAGGATATTGACAATGAGTCTTGGGGGGGTGAGTCGGTGATGAATGAAGCACAGTCCCTGAGATCCCCTTTCCTTCCTCATCTGAAGAGAAGTCCCCAACAGTCTGTTCCTGAGACAGTCCGGAAGGAAGGTCTCCACCACTCATCCAATGCTGAGATTGTGAAGTCATCTGGCAACCAACTCCCTGTGCCAAGGAAGTAGGGCTGAAGCACCCAAGAAGAAGAAGAAGAGTTGGTTTTTATATGTTGACTTTCTCTACCACTTAAGGGAGACTCAAACTGGCTTACACTCACCTTCCCTTCCCTTCCCTTCCCCACAACAGACACCCTGTGAGGTAGGTGAAGCTGAGAGAGTGTGACTAGCCCAAGGTCAACCAGCTGGCTGCATGGGGAAACCAACCCAGTTCAGCAGATAGCCTCCGCCGCTCATGTGGAGGAGTGGGGGAATCAAACCCTGTTTTCCAGATCTGACTCCACTGCTCCAGCCACCGCTCTTACCCACTACATTACACTAGAAATTTACCCTCTGCAGGGCTAGTTCATTGCTGACTTCTGGGAAGCAAACTGAGTAGAATTACAGTAGAATTAGACATTACCTTCCCCCCTCCCAAAATGGTTGCCAAGTAGAAGTCCCTAATTCTGTAATAACTGGTTGAACTTAACTCAGGAACCAGCATCATTGTGCTAAGCATTTCTTTACCACCCTACATAGCACTGGCTGTTGCTGGCTTAGGGCAGTGAAGATTAGTGTAATGAAGCCAGAGCAAGAGTGAAATTCCTGTACTTATTAACAGCTAGAAATGGAGAGCCCTGGAGTTTGTGGCAGAACAGAACAGAATAATTTATTATGGTCCAAGAGCAGCAAAACTGTAGTTTGTGGCAATTTTGTCAATTGCTGAATTTTGGGAGGGAGGGGTTAGTGTGTACTTTTATTCACCCAGACTTTGGGACAGCATGGGGCTGGTGAGGGGGCTGGTACCTTTTAATATGACTCTATGCTGCTTAGTAATAGTTTGCCTTTCATTCTGTTGTTAATTAACGTAATTATTGTATTGAACGGTTATTTTACTGTTATATCACATAGTAATAATAATTGCATTTAAATTGCTGGAATTACGTTTGTTCCCTGCAGAAAGGAGAAAAGCATGCCAGTTTTTTTTTTCTAATTCTTTCTGTCGATCTCATTTGTAAGGTTCTTCAGACGTCATTGATTTTACAGAATTAGATTATCTTATCTGGACATGAAACAATTATCCAGTGGTTGCAGCAGGTTTCACTTCAAGCCAATCAACCTCCGCTTAGAGAGGAAGCCACAAAATGCAATAAGCATAAAATGTGAATTCTTGTCATCTCCAGCAAAACCCAGCCCTGGCATTTCAAGGCCTGAAGGGTCACTGCCTGAGAGCAGCATTCAATTTGCAACCATTCCAAAGAGAGTGCTACTTTCACACCGGCATTTCTCCACCTTTCTTATGCTGCACAGGAGGAGGAAAAAACAGATAGATGCAAGTATGCTTGACACTTGACCATCAAGGAGAGGAGAAAGGGGAGGAGGCAAGGATGTGGTGCAGTGGAGATACATGGCAGAGACTTGAGATGAGCATAGTTTCTTCCTTGGCTACAAAGCATGTTGGTCAAGCTAGGAATGAATCCCTCCTGCTCTGCCAACACTTCAGAAACCTGGAATGGATCCTGCAATCCATTCGAGGCATGCACAGAGAGATCTCTCGTGCAATCAGGAATCTCAGTGCATGCTCTGATGCCAGTGGCATCAATAAAGGGTCACTGACACTCCTGGCCCCCTTACTACACTGGAGCTCTTGGGTATGCCCATGGAAGATCTGGAGTAGCCCGGGGACATCCTCAGGCTGCACGAAGCCTCGCCTTGTCTCCCCAAAGATTTCCAGTGTTACAAATAAAGTTGCCAACAAACCAGGGGGAAACGGGGTAGGTTTTTCTTTTTACCGTGGGGCCAGTTGCCAGAACAGCAAAGGCAAAGTCTAATTTGTGTTAGTTGAACTCATTTGACTAGAGTGGTTTGGCACCAGGCTCCACTACCTCAAGCCTTTCCCCCTAGAGGTGGCTTGCACCATCACTGACCAGCTTTCTCCATGTGCAGGAAACTGAACATTCACAGAGCAGCTGAGGCAGAGACTGACTGGGCAACCACAGCTCTGGAGTAGCAGGAGTGGGGGGGGGAGGAAACATGATAGAGATTATGCATGGTAGGAGAGAGTGGACAAGGAGAAGCTTTTCTCCCTCTCTCATAATACTAGAATGCAGGGTCATCTGCTGAAGCCAGAGAGTGAAAGATTCAAAACAGATAAAAGGGAGTATTTCTTCACACAACACATACTTAAATTGTGGAACTCCCTGCCCCAGGATGTGGTGATGGCTGCCAACTTGGAAGTCTTTAAGAGGGGAGTGGAAATGTTTGTGGAGGAGAGGGTATTCATGGCTACTAGTCAAAATGGATAGTCATGCTGCATACCTATTCTCTCCAGGATCAGATGAGCATGCCGATTATATTAGGTTCTGTGGAACACAGGCAGGATGGTGCTGCTGCTGTCGTCTTGTTTGGGGGCTTCCTAGAGGCACCTGGTTGGCCACTGTGTGAACAGACTGCTGGACTTGATGGACCTTGGTCTGATCCAGCGTGGCCTTTCTTATGTTCTTATGAAACCCATTGCTCTTGGTCTCTGCCACTAGAAATCCAGCTCACAGGCTCACTCGCGTCTCTGGCGCTCCTCCTGATGGGACTGCTGGTGCATTCTCAGGCTTTTCCCTCTTTCCACTTTTCTTAGCAAAGTCGCTGCTGTTCTCCATTTCCAGATCATTTCAGGGTAAGCAGTAATTGTGCATCTCACAGGCTTCTGGGACACATTTTGTTGCTGATGGTGCAGTCTACGTTGGTTTCTTCCCCTTCTGCAGTTGCTATAGTCAGGCAGGAAAGTGGGCTGCACCTGCCAATCTGCAGAGAGGAGAGAGGATGTGTGAGTACCTGGGGGGAGGGGAGATGCTTTACACTGGAGCTCCAAGAGGGTGGCCCTGAGATACCAGAAAGTTTAGCAGCAGTGAGCCAGCGGCATGCACTTCCCAGCAGCAGGCTCTGCGAGATATTTCCAGCTAGGAGGGATGTAACTGTCATGCTGATGTGTGCTGAAGCAACATGGAATCTTTTTCTTTTATGTTCTGTTTGCCTAAGACATTCCCACTGCCCCACCTTCCAATGGCACAGTTTTCAAAAATCCAACTGAATAATAAAATATATATTTAAACTAAACGTAATTCAAATACGGAGGGAAAGAACAACAGAGGAAACTGTGATTGAAAGGGACCCAAAAGATTCCTCTCGTCGCACCCCATTCTCATAACCCGGATTATTATTTTCGAAATGCAGAACACTGAGCAAAATACATATGGGTGAATGTATCTTTGAACTCATTGTTCCAAGGCATTAAAGACATTATCCACCATCTCCCAATAAATCTGATGAA
Source organism: Euleptes europaea (assembly GCF_029931775.1). Classification (NCBI taxonomy): domain Eukaryota; kingdom Metazoa; phylum Chordata; class Lepidosauria; order Squamata; family Sphaerodactylidae; genus Euleptes; species Euleptes europaea. The sequence continues at coordinate 44,918,016 of NC_079324.1, forward strand.
GTCTGTGATCTCTACAGTAACCCTTCTTAAAGTCAGTCGTTTTGGACATAAGCACCGTAGGCTAAGTTCTTTTAAACTGCAACAGATGGAGCTTCTAACTTTTTTCCCAATAAAATGCAGCCGTAAGCAAGTTCACCAACCATTCTGGGTCAGTTCAGATGTCTGGCAGGGCTCCCAAATGTTGGGATACCAGCCCACAGCAACTAGAGATGCTGGCCAAAGAAGGGCATTACAAGAGACTAGCCTCCGCTTTCTGGCTAGTCTCCTGTGGTGCCCTCCAGTAGAGCTGAGCAGGCCGGGTGGTACTCTGTATGCGGTTTGATCATTGGTCTGAACAACCAGAGTTTTAAGTAGCAGAATCTGCTCTGGCTGTCTTTTCCTTGCTCCTTTTTCTCATTTCAACAGGAGGGACTCAGCACTTCAGTTGATTACAGCTCAATACTGGCAAGCACAGACAGTACAATGGAGGGTTTTTCTAAGCTCCCTGACTATTAATCTCATCACGTCCATTAATGTCTCACTTAAGAGCATTTGCAGTGTGAGATAATTAATGAGGTCCAGAGCCTGATGAAATGTATCCAACTGGCTTTCAAAAAAATTCAGCACAACACAGAAAAGGTAGTCCAGAATCTGCACTGCACAGAAGGAATTGGCAATTCCAGGAAATTACTTTGGGCTGATGCCAACCATCTTGTTATTTGATTAACATTTTACTTATCCTTTCTATAACACATTTGATACTATGAAGGTTCGCCCATCTCTCCAAATTGCCTTGCAACTATGTCCAAGGAAGGCCATGTCTTCGCTCAGATCTGAATGGTTGAAGCCGGTGACTGCATCCAGCAAACATCCAGAAATCTGAAGGTAGAATCATAGAGTTGGAAGGGATCACCAGGGTCATCTAGTCCAACCCTCTGCACAATGCAGGAAATTAACAACTACCTCCCCCCCACACACACCCAGTGACCCATACTCCATGCCCAGAAGATGGCCAAGGTGCCCTCCCTCTCATGATCTGCCTAAGGTCATAGAATCAGCATTGCTGACAGATGGCCATCTAACCTCTTCTTAAAAACCTCCAGGGAAGGAGAGCTTACCACTTCCCAGGGAAGCCTGTTCCACTGAGGAACCGCTCTAACTGTTAGGAAATTATTTCTAATGTCTAGAAGGAAACTCTTTTGATTTAATTTCAACCCGTTGGTTCTGGTCCGACCTTCTGGAGCAACAGAAAACAACTTGGCACCCTCCTCTATGAGACAGTCCTTCCAGTACTTCATAGAATCATAGAGTTGGAAGGGACCACCAAAGTTATCTAGTCCAACCTCCTGCACAATGCAGGAAATTCACAACTCCCTCCCCCCCACACCCCCAGTGACCCCTACGCCATGCCCAGAAGATGGCCAAGGTGTGAATCACAATGGGATTGAGCTGGGCATCAAGAAAGAGCCATAAAAAGCCAGTCCTAGGGTGAGTCAATGGCTAGCCAAATTCTGAGCTCAGAAGTCCGCCTGACTACATATGCAGACAGGTAGGAAGGCAAAATGGAAAGCAGGCTGTAGGAGGAACTGAAAGGCTGGCAGGCAGAGATATTGAGAGATTACATATGTGTGTGCGCAAAGTGCCATCAAGTTGCAACCAAATTATGGTGACCCAGGAAATGGCTTTCAAGGCAAGGGAGAAGCAGAGATGGTTTGCCATTGCCTTCTTCTGCAGAGTCTTCCTTGGTGGCCTCCCTTCCACATACCGACCGAACTGCACGACCGAATTGCAAGACCGAATTTTTCGCCAGGCGTATGGCTGAGGGCAGCAACGGGTTCCATCACTGCTGGCCTCCCTCCCCTCCCCTGCCTTTTGTTTCCATCTGATCTTTCAGGGGACCCCCATTGCCTCCCCTAGGCTGGTTCTTGGTCCTGTGCAGATAGTTGAGCGCCATGATTTTTAAATTGTTTTAAATTTTGAATTCGTAATTTTAACTAAGGCTTGATTTTTCTATAGTTATTTTATATGTTGCTTTATCTGATGTTGAGCCGCTCTGAGGCAGGCCTTGGCCGGGACTAGAGGATGGCCTACAATTCAAAAAATAAAATAAATTAAAAAATAAAAACCCTGTTTAGCTTCTGAGATCTGACAAGGTCATGCTATACCATGCCACGTTCTTTCTAGAGGGAACTAGACATTTATAAATAAATGAATATAATTTATGATGTGGATGGAATTTCAGCCTATTTTAGAATCTATAAGGTGAGACAGGGAGAGCAAGAAAACAGACAAACAGGGTTGGTTTTTCAAGCAGCATCAGATCCCCCACCCCGTGCAAAATACATCTCCTAGGACTATTCACCTTACACAGCGTTCCCACTGGTTATGTTCAAATTACTTGACTGTTTCTTTTTAATCCTCACCTAAGCTATGTGAGCCCTGATCTGAATGGCCCTGGCTAGCCCCATCTCATCAGATCTTGGAAGCTAAGCAGGATTGGCCCTGGTTAGTATTTGGATGGAAGACCGCCAAGGAAATCCAGGGTCACTATGGAAGTCCAGGGTCACTATGGAACTTAGTCCATGGTCACTATGCAAAGAAAAGCAAACCAGCTCTGTTAGTCTCTTGCCTTGAAAACCCCACTAGAGCTCACCACAAGTTGTCTGTGACTTGATGGCATTTTACACACGCAAGCTATGTGGTGGGCTGTGTCCAGTAGTTAGTAGCTATGGGTAAGCGAAAGTCATTAGAGGAATGCCTGTAGCATTAATGTAGCATTAAATTAGTTATTTAAAAGCCTAGACAGGATGATCTCTTAAACTTAACCACATTTTCTCATTCTCATTATAATACAATGAACAAATCTAGAGGTTTGAAAGCAATCTGAGTTCTCCCCCAAAAATGTTGGCAACCAGCATCTCTTGGAGGTTTTACAGCCTCAAAAGGTTGCAGGAGAAACCTCACTCCTTTCAATGCCAACCTGATCTCTCTCCACTCCCCCAAGCATCCTGCCAAGATGCTTGGTTATATTGCTTCTTCCAGCATTTTCCCCCATTATTGTTGACAGGGTCAGAGCTCACTTCAGCATTTTCCCTTTTTTTATTTGCCTGGGGGCAGATTCCCAGATGTGCTGAGCCAGGACAACCCTTCTTCACTCCCACCAAAGTTGTAGCATGCAGCACTTGTGGGGGTGGGGTGGGGAAGAGATGTATCTGGCTGCAAGCAAGAGCTCAGCAGTCCGGTCTCATCAGCATGTTACTGTGTCTTTAAGAGGGAAAACTGCTCCATCATGTTCAGCATAAGAAAGCCTGAGGATTTCCTGATGCTCTGAAAAATAGATTCTTCCAAGCACTTTGCATTGAAGAGACAGAGGATTTGCTTTATCTTATAGAAACAGCCTGTGAATGGTCAGGGAAATGATTGAGTTGGGGTAGGGGGTGGGGATTGTGCATCCTTTAAAGGAGGAATTCTCCCCGAAATGTCTCTGCCCTTTGGTAGCAATAATATCCTCAAAGGATTACAACTGTGTGTGGTGTTGGTTTGAGGGCAGGGGGGTGTAGAATTAGCCCTGTTGCAAAAATGACCGGTTACTTCATGGCTAAAGATGGGAAAGGGTCAAGCACAGAGATGGTAGACTGCACCTCTCCAAGCAACTTGTCAAGATCTTGAAGCTGCAGCAACTGGAGATCCATCGATTGTAAGTATGACTCAGTATCCAGGGAAGGTGGTTGCCGACCCAGGACAACCACCCAATGATTCTTTCATCTGCATGTTCTTGCTAATCATATGATTTAACCCAGATCACACTGTTGCTTCTGAATCAACACTGCACCTGAATTGGGGCCACCGGCACCAGTGTGGGAAGTACTCAATCCCAGCGACTCATAAGATCAGTGTGTGATGTGGAGTTCAGTTGCTATGAGGGAAGGTTACCTTTGACAGCCACCATCCCCCAACAGTAACCAAATAATCACTTACTGATAGGGTGGGAGGAAGATGATGGTGAGAATAGAGCAAAATGGCGTATTTGCAAATATGCACAATTCAGTTTCCAGTTTTGCCACACAAATGTTGAATGTAAAATTTTAAAGTTCAGAAGTCAAACTTACAGCTCTAATGTGTGAAACTTAGCCGCCAAAACTGAGTGCCCTAAACATGTTTGCATCTCTCAGTTGGTTTGGCAAGCTCCAAATATAACATCTCAGCTGCCAAATAGTACATACTGTTGTAAACTATCAAATATTATAAAACATCAGTCAGTTAAATCACAGGATGTCAACTACCAACATAGTAAATGTTCTGCAAATACTCAGCAAATATTAGGCTCTTTGACACCAAAATTCACACAGGAGAATTCTGCATAGCATATGTGAGAACAAATTTATTTAGCACATGTGGCAGCAAATTTATTTCTGTTCTAATTGATACCTGCCAAGCTTGTATTGACAAAAGTAAACCAATAATCTTTGGTAGCTACTATTGGTGTCATCCTTACAGGCCTTTTGCTCCTTCTTCAATTATGTCAGACTAGTAGGACCACCTCTAATTTGTAGCCATGTCCCCTCATTGAAGAAACAGATACAAAGGGGTATTCTAAAGTCACTCTATCCATGCTCAGAAGTGCATTTTTTTTCATTATATATTAGCAGCAATATCTATATTCACAGATACCTTTTACTATATAATAAAAAGCCCTTCTGAGCTTGAACAAAGTATCTTCCCCTCCAGATTGAGCCACTTACCCTGCCACCAAACATTTAGAATTAAGCAGGGAGATTCCACACCAGGGAAATTGAGAGCTAGCATCCTTTAGTGGTTAGAGTGTTGGATTAGGATCTGGAAGACCCAAGTTTGAATTTCCACTTTGCAATGGAAACTTGCTAGGTGACATTGGGCCAGTCTCACATACTCTCACGGGGGTATTGTGAGGATAAAATGGAGAAGGGGAGAATATTGCAAGCTGCTTTGGGTTCCATTGGGTAGAGACATGGGGCATAAATGGATTAAGAAAGTAAATACACACACACACACGCACGCACACACACACACACACACACACACACACACACACATACATACATGGGGACCCGCCCACCTAAACCCCAGTGCTTCTCTTTTTGGAAATGACCCACTTCTCTTCACAGCATTCTGAAAATACTGTCCCAAAGCCTCCCCACAATAACTTCCACAGCTTATATTTTCTGATTCCAGTCCTTTACCACTGATTAATCTGATGTTAATGCTCCATATCTGCTGTGTTAATCATTGCAAAAAGAGAGCAAGAAAAATGGTGGGGGGGGGGACTCAAAGGATAAATATTTCTTTGTGAGTCCAGGTGGTGATTGATAGTCCAAAAATCTAGATTTCTAATTCTGAATTTTCCTTGAAGGGATCCAGCCCCTCCAATGCTTGCACTTTTTAAACATTATTTTTCTGATAGGTAGGTAGACAGACAGACAGACAGACAGACAGATAGCATGTTGGCTGGTCTCTCTGGCCCAGCCCCCTCCTGGATTGCAGGCATCCTCCCTGACCATGCTTCTCTTCTGGGTTAGCTCAACTCTTCCCTTATTTCCCTCATATAACCTGCAGATCTGCTCAACAGCACGTATGAATCTGTAGACAGCGACCCAGCCCTCTGCAGCAGCCTTTGTCAGCGGCCCCTCCTTTCTGCTTTAAAGGCATCAGGATTGCGGCACCGGTGGGAGGAAAGAAGGGAAAGGCTTCTGGAGGAGCCGAGTTTGCACATCACCTGCCCAGGTGCTTCCCCGCCCTCGCCCCCACCACATGTACGTTTTGCAAAACAGGTAACCTGATGCTAGGAAGGGGAGTTGTCAGCAGAGGAAGAGGGAGAAAGGGGGCAAATGTGGGGCAGGCAGAAATAATGAGAGAGGGACCTCCGACTTTGCCCTGGGAGCCTGGTCTGACCTCTGCCAGCTAAAGCCATCACCCTCCTTCTGGCTGCCGATTGGCCGGGAAAGATGAAATTGCTAAATCGCTTTGGCTTCGCTTGGCTCCTAAGAGGGAGCAGCTCCCAGCGAGGCTGAGCTGCAGCGCAAGCCAGGCAGACCCCATCAAAAAGTCGCCACAGACCTCAGGACTTTCCTTCACTCTGTGGGGACGTCCCCCTCTCCAACTCTCGCCCCACATCACTTCTTGTCCCATAAGGACGCATTGAAGGGGGGTTTCCCCCTTTTTGGATAGAGCTTGTTCTTTATATTTTAATTTTTAAAATTGCCTTGATTTATTATATTATTTTGTTGGGGGGGGGGGCTCCGTTATAAAAGTCACCACGTTTCCCATATAAGCTAGTTTATTATCAGCATTTTATTTTCTTGCTCAGTTTCTTCCCCTTCCATTTCCCCCCTCAACTTGGAAGGCTAGATTGTGCCTTTCTTTGCAAGGTGCCAAATACATGGAGAGGACGACAGCAGTGCAAACCAGTCCTTTAAAACAACACGTGTATTGTATTGCACGCATAATACATGATATATCTGGCTAGCAAATCTGCGTTTTTAATTCTGATTTTTCCTTGGATCAATAGATTACCTCCTCCTCGCTCGGTTTCAAACATCTCTAAACAGAAAAGGACTCCATTTTCTAATCTGGTTTTCTAAACGTTATCAAACATACAGCATCTGTTATATAGAATAACAACGATTTTAAGGCTCAGTTTCCCGAGCAAAATAAAAACAAGAGTCTCCCGACTGTCTCAATGTAGACTTCTTCATCAAGATCCTTTTATTTGCTGTGGTTTACTGTCCGGGGTTGGAATAAGATTACCATAGTACTGAATGATCTGCATTGGCGCCGGTTTGTTTCCGAGCACAAGTCACAGCGCTGCTTCTTACGGCTGAAGCTCCCCCTCTACCGCTATAGTCCTACCCCCGGTGAAGACCTTCATTCCCGTGTGCCCCTGTCCATGGTACTGAGGGACAGGGCCTTTTCAGCAGCGGCACCAGCTGCTCTGAACACCCCCCAAGCTTCCCTGACGCCTTCCCTTTTGGTTTTTACTGACTGGGGAGTTAAGATGTTTTACTTTTCCGGTGCTTTTTGTTGTTACTGTTTTTACCTGACCACTTGGATATCATCCATTTTATGGCCCACCGTCCATTTTTTGGCTGTCTTTTTCTGTTTCGTTTTACATGCTTATATTGATAAGCAGACTTATGATTTGTTGTTTTTTTTAATTATCTTTCACTATGTGTTTTTGTGGTTCTAATTATCATGTTGCTAAACTGAGTTGGGGGAGGGGGTGTTAGTTTTGATTGGAATCTGTTGAAGGAGCGGTTGTGGCTCAGTGGTAGGGTGTCTGCTTGGCATGGAGAAGGTCCCAGGTTCAATCCCCGGCATCTCCAGTTAAAGGGACTAGGCAAGTAGGTGATGCGAAAGACCTCCGCCTGAGACCCTGGAGAGCCGCTGCCGGTCTGAGCAGACAATACTGACTTTGATGAACCAAAGGTCTGATTCAGTAGAAGGCAGCTTCATGTGTTCATGTGTGACGTGACTGATAAGCAGGGCCCACCCCAGGATGGTTTGGATGCCTGTGTAAATAAACGGGAGGCTGCAATTTGATTGCACCCCTGCATTTAAAATATGGCTACCTTCTCCCTCCCACTTTGCAGAATAATACAGAACACCAGGGCTCTTGGTCAGTGAGGACACACATCTTGCCACTGGGTCAATGACAGTCTGTATTCACCCTCAGACTTGACCAAGGCCACCTGTGGCCATGAGCACAGCCTCCTGCCCCTGGAGACACATCACTAGGAGATCCTCTGCCACTGACTTGTTGTGTGGCCTTGGGTAAGTAGCTTCTACTGGTTCTCAGCTCTGCATCTGTAAAAAAAGACATAAACCCCATAGAATTGCCTTGAAGGAAAGCATAAAGAAATTTGCAAATAAAAAGCTTTGTATAAATGCCAGGAACTCTTTTTCCAATGTCACCACAAAGCTCTACAGTCATGCCCCTATTTTATCTTTGTGCCCTTATTTTCCATGAAGCCCATGACCCTCCCCAGTTTCTCACCTTTGGCTGTACTTTTGGTCCCGTGAAGGCCCCTTGAAGGACCGCAAACCCAACCCCCCCGTTTATAGTGTTAACTCCATGACTTTCTTCAGTTGACTATTCAAAGGCCACCTTTCCAAAACACATTTAGTTTAAATCAGGGGCATCCAAGTTTTTTCAATAGTGGGCCACAGAGAATCACAGAGTTGGAAGGGACCACCAAGGTCATGTAGTCCAACTCCCTGCACAATGCGGGAAATTCACAACTACCTCCCCCCTCCCGCACCCCCCCAGTGATTCCTAGTCCATGCCCTGAAGATGGGCAAAAACAAAAAAACACCCCTCCAGGATCTCTAGCCAATCTAGTGGTTGTATGAGGGTCTGCATCATGTCCCTTTCAGAAGTGTAGCCACTCAATAACTCCAATCTGACAACATCATCTCTGAAGGTCAGAGTGGAGAGGTCAGTAATACCCATGGTCAGTAATTCTTTATAAATAACCAGTTTCATGATGTGATTGTAGCAGACTTAGACTTGAAAATCCCAAAAACCTTTCCAGGTTAAAATCTCAACCCGCTGTTCCCCTGGGTCAGGCCTGATTTGGTCAGTGGGCTGCATGTTGGGCACCAATGGTTTAACCCCTTGGATTCATGCCCAAATGGTAAAGCAACCTGAGTACCTTGATCCCCCTCACTTTTTCCTTTCCTCTCATCCCACCTCTCTGGTTATGTTGACTCCCCAGATATTGGAAGGGGAATTGTAGGCTCTGCCAGGCACCAACATGTCGATTTTGCTTTGGTCACTTTGCCTGGCGCCATATCTAGTCATGGCACTAGCTTATTTTGTGGGTAGAGAAGGCCCACACAATGACATCTCCTGACCTTCCTCCTTCAGTTTCCTAGCCACAGGTGTCCCTTCCATCCTAACTTCCTTCCACATTCAACCGATCCACCTCCTTTCCTGGCGACGCCCCTCCCCCCCTCCTGCATTTTGCGTTTTTAGTTTGCAGCTGCGGAAGGACAAAATTCAGGTTCTCTTTGATCCAGGGATCAGCCCCTGTACCTGCTCTGAATATCAGGATTCCAGCGCGAAACACCGAGAGCATCTCCCAGCACTTACAAGAGTGCATTTCTTTTCTCGGGGATCTGAGCCCCGGGACCTTTCAAAAGGCAACCTTTTCCAAGTTTCCGGCGGTCCCCCCGCCACGGGGTTGGGGGGCGGTTTGGATCCGAGAAGGTTTGCGGTAGCGGACCCCCACCCTTCACCCCTAGCGCTGCAATCCCAGGCCTCCTGACTCCCCACCCCTCGAAATTGCCTTTGGAAACTGAGATTTACAAATCGAGATCCGACGTCGGATCCTCACTGAAGCGCCTTTTGTCCGCAACCCCCTACAGCGCTGTCCTTTGGTATTAGGCGAAAACGCATGGGAGGTTTTGCCTGGGATTTGCCGCTCTCTAAATGCACATTTCCCCCAGCCAAATTCTCAGAACTCAAAAACAAGCCCCCGTGCAGAGTTTTGAGAATTCAGATGGGGAAAATGGGCATCGAGAGAGCGGCAAATCCAAGGCAAAACCTCCCCTGCTGGGAGGGGCCGTGGCTCAGCGGTAGAGCATCTGCTTGGCACACGCTGCCGGTCTGAGTAGACAACCCTGACTTGGATGGAGCAAGGGTCCGATTCAGTAGAAGGTTCCTTTTTAGGGGAGGGGCTGTGGCTCAGTGGCAGAGCCTCTGCTCGGCATGCAGAAGGTCCCAGGTTCAATCCCCGGCCTCTCCCGTTAAAGGGACCAGGCAAGGAGGTGATGTGAAAGACCCCTGCCTGAGACCCTGGAGAGCCGCTGCCGGTCTGAGCAGGCAATACTGCCTTTGATGGACCGAGGGTCCGATCCAGTAGAAGCCAGCTTCATGTGTCCAACTCGGTTGAGGGTCGCGCTGCTGGCCTGGGACTGGCGAAGCCCTTGGCCCGGGGCAGCCTACATCAACGCCTTGCGACCCCCTTCGACCCGAGCCTCTTTCCTCCAGGCGTCCGCTCTGCCCCTTCGCCGGCTGCCGCGGGTGGGGGGGGGGCAGGCGCCGGGGGCTGGGGGGACGGGACCATCCGGAGCTCCTCCTCCCGCCCCTTTCCTGGCAGAAGGGGCGGCCCCGGCCGGCCAGCCGTCGGGCGGGCGGGCGTATAAGAGCCTCCCCCCGGCTCGCCTGCCGCAGTGCCCGCTCGCTCCGACGGCACCATGCTGAGCTACAGCGCGGACTCGTTCTTCGCCGGCTTCTCCCGCAAGGAGCCGGGCGGGCGCTCGGGGGGCTCGCTGGGCTCCAGCGGCTTCCACTCGCAGTCGTGGTCGCGCAGCTCGACGGCGGCGGCGGCGGCGGCGGGCTCCCGGCGCCTGGGGGCCGGGGCGGCGTCGGGGCCGCGGAGCCAGCTGGGCTCGTCGACGGAGAGCCTGGAGTCGTCGGCGAACGGCGAGCCGCGCCGCCGCAGCGAGAAGGAGGTGCTGCAGGCGCTCAACGACCGCTTCGCCGGCTACATCGACAGGGTGCGGCAGCTGGAGGCGCACAACGGGCAGCTGGCGGCCGAGGCGGCGGCGCTGCGCCAGCAGCAGGCGGGCCGCTCGGCCATGGGCGAGCTGTACGAGCGCGAGATCGGCGACATGCGCGGCGCGCTGGTGCGGCTGGGCGCCGAGAAGGGGCAGCTGCGGCTGGAGCGCGAGCGGCTGGACGACGCCGCCGCCCAGCTGCGCCAGCGCCTCGACGCCGAGGCCCGCGGCCGCCACGAGGCCGAGGCGGCCGCCCGCGCCCTCGACGCCTTCGCCCAGCAGGCGCGCCTGGCCCAGGGCGAGCTGGACAAGCGGCTGCAGGCGCTGCGCGACGAGGGGCTCTTCCTGCGCCGCGCCCACCACCACGACGTGGCCGAGCTGCTGCAGCAGGGCGCGGCCGGCGGCGGCGGCCAAGTCCAGGCGGCCTTCGAGGCCCGCGAGGCCGCCCACAAGGCCGACGTCACCTCGGCGCTCAAGGAGATCCGCGCCCAGCTGGAGGGGCACGCCGTCAAGAGCACCCTGCAGTCCGAGGAGTGGTTCCGAGGTGAGCCGGGGGGGGGGGCGTGCTGCCCGCCGGCCTCGGAAGCCGCCGGGGAGGGGCTGTGGCTCAGTGGGAGAGCATCTGCTTGGCGTGCAGGTTCGATCCCCGGCCTCTCCAGTTCAAGGGACCAGGCGAGTAGGGGATGTGAGAGACCCCCCGCATGAGACCCTGGAGAGCCGCTGCCGGTCTGAGTAGACAATACTGACTTGGATGGACCGAGGGTCTGATTCAGTAGAAGGCAGCTTCACAGGGTTCTTTTTGGGGGAGGGGCTGTGGCTCAGTGGCAGAGCCTCTGCTTGGCATGCAGAAGGTCCCAGGGTCAATCCCCGGCACCTCCAGTTAAAGGGACTAGGCAAGGAGGTGATGTGAAAGACCTCAGCCTGAGACCCTGGAGAGCCGCTGCCAGTCTGAGTAGATAAGACAGTGGCTCAGTGGGTAGAGCCTCTGCTTGGCGTGCCGAAGGTCCCAGGTTCAATCCCCGGCACCTCCAGTTAAAGGGACTAGGCAAGGAGGTGATGTGAAAGACCTCAGCCTGAGACCCTGGAGAGCTGCTGCCGGTCTGAGTAGACAATACTGACTTGGATGGACCAAGGGTCTGATTCAGTAGAAGGCAGCTTCACGGGTTCCTTTTTAAGGGAGGGGCTGTCGCTCAGTGGCAGAGCCTCTGCTTGGCATGCAGATGGTCCCAGGGTCAATCCCCGGCACCTCCAGTTAAAGGGACTAGGCAAGGAGGTGATGTGAAAGACCTCAGCCTGAGACCCTGGAGAGCCGCTGCCGGTCTGAGTAGACAATACTGACTTCGATGGACCAAGGGTCTGATTCAGTAGAAGGCAGCTTCACGGGTTCATGTGTTCATGAGGGTCGGGTCCCCGCCCGCCCCACTTTGGACTGGCCTCCAACAGGCAGCACCCGGCTTCTGGGAGTCTTTTTAAAGGACATTTATGCACGGGAGGTTTTGCCTTGGATCTGCCGCTCTCTAGCTGCACATTTTCCCCATCTGAATTCTCAAAACTTTGCATGGGGGGCTTATTGTTGATTTTTGAGAATTCGGATGGGTCAAATGTGCATCTAGAGAGTGGCAAATCCAAGGCAAATCCTCCCGTGCATATATGGCCTTAGACTATTAACCTCCCTGTGCAGAAAAGGTAACCACGACAAAGGGTTTAAAAAGCACTTCTCTTTCCTGTGCTACCCCCTCCCCCTCCCAAGACTGTATCCGAGAGCAGGCGGTTGGCTATTGCTGAGAATCCCCTGCCTCACCCGCCCCATGGCACTCCGGGCACCCAGTTCCAATGGGTGTGTGGGTAGATGCGTGTAGGGGGGCACTTCGAGTCGTATAGGGTCCGTAACGGGGTGCTGTTGCAGTGCGGGGGCGTGGCATCCCACTAAAAACCGGAGCCGCGACTCCGCCCCAAAAGAAGGAATCGCACCGAGGCGTAGGGCCCCTCCCACTCCCCCCCTGTGAACCACTGGCTTTAGTTCCCTGATATATAAGCTCTTGGCTCACCCCCCCACCATTGGTTCCATTTGGGGGACGGAATTTAAGCCCCAGCTCGTTGCAAAAAGTACTGGTGCTGGATCAAAAAGGGGTGGCTATATCTTGTGGGATGTAAGTCGACGCAATGCAGAGGAGAGAATGCCCGCCTGGGGAGGGGGAGATATTACCTTTTGAATAGGTGCGGTGGGGCAGTTGGCAACGGGCTATTTGAGGCCACACCCTCCAGCCTAGCTGAAAGAGGCGGCTGGGTAAAGTGAAGAAGAAGAGTTGGTTTTTATATGCCGACTTTCTCTACCACTTAAGGGAGACTCAAACCGGCTTACAATCACCTTCCCCTCCCCACAACAGCCACCCTGTGGGGTGGGTGGAGGTGAGAGAGCTCTAAGAGAGCTGTGACTAGCCCAAGGTCACCCAACTGACTTCGTGTGGAGCAGTGGGGAAACAAATCCAGTTCACCAGATCAGCCTCCGCCACTCATGTGGAGGAGAGGGGAATCGAACCCAGTTCTCCAGATTAGGGTCCATCGCTCCTAACCCTTACACCACGCTGGCTGAACAAAATAGGGTGGTGGGGGGAGCTATGTGTGTGAACCGAGAGTAGAGACCGCTGAAGGAATAAGGGGAGCCAGGCTGCCCCCACGGCAAGGACAGGGAATGATCTCTGGCCCACCAGCGCCCTCAGAGTACTTGGGTGGGAGCAGACGCAGCTTTGCCCAAGCGGGGAGGGAATGAAGATGTCTTCCTCCATGAACCCAGGGAGCAGAGGAGATGCTCCAAGGGTCAGGCGAAATGCATTAGGCAGCTGGTGGGGGAGAAGGTGAATGGCTCTGCGTCTTGCTGATTGGTGTGGGTGCAATCGGACACCGGCCCCAGTTGTCCTGCGGAGACGGCTAAGGGCAAATCCTAATTCATTTGTGGTTGGAGGGAGGCTGCGGGGAGAAGCGAGATCCGTCTGGAAGCCGGGCACGTATCTCCGCCCCGCAGTCCCTGCTGAGTCAGGGCTTCCGTCCTGCAGCAACTTGAGGCCGAAGTGAGAGCCCGCAGTGGTTTGGGAGCGCCGCCCGGGTGGCGCAGAGTGACGGGCTCCTCTCCTCTTCCCTTCCCTCCCATGTCCCGCATGGGGTTCATTCATTCACCGGCTGGCGCTGGACAGAGGCGGAGCAAGCGAGAGTAAGGAGGGGGCCCGGAAAGGTTGCGAAAGGCGCCAGGGAACCTGCCAAAGTGGGGAAGGGCCGTAGCTCAGTGGCAGAGCAGCTGCTGCAGAAGGTCCCAGATTCAATCCCCGGCATCTCCACTTAAAAGGACCACGCAAGTGGGTGATGGGAAAGACCTCCTCTGCCTGAGACCCTGGAGAGCCGCTGCCGGTCTGAGTAGACAATGCTTTGATGGACTGATTCGGTAAAAGGCAGCTTCATGTATTCAAGGGTGTAGTACATTTGGGGAGAGGCTGTGGCTCAGTGGTAGAGCATCAGCTTGGCATGCAGAAGGTCCCAGGTTCAATCCCCTGCATCTCCAGCTAAAGGGACCAGACAAATAGGTGATGTGAAAGACCTCTGCCTGAGAGCCGCTGCCGGTCTGAGTAGACAATACTGACTTTGATGGACCTTCATGGTCTGATTCAGTATAAGGCAGCTTCATGTGTTCAAGGTGAGCAGCTGCTAGAAGGGTAGCCGTGTCGGTCTGTTGTTGCCTTTAAGGTGCTACAAGATGCTTTTGTTATTTGAGTAACTCCAGCCGCACACACGCAATGCGTGTGTGCGTGTATGAGAGTGAATAGAAGGGGAGCGGCCCTCCTGAAACGCTGCCGTGCTCTCAGGAAGGGATTTTCCAGATTCGGGCGTGCTGCGCGCACACGGCAGCTCACGATCCGAGAGCAGGGGCCGAGGGAGTTGAAATGAAAAGAGCCCTTTATCCATCCCCACCCACCAAAAATGGACGCGTGCCAGGGACTGCAGCAAAAAAGTTCCCCGAATCCACCTGACGTCCCGACGAGTCGCGTCACAGGGACCATCGTCCCTGTCACTACTCGCTTCGGATCCGAATCCGCATTCTTGGCTGGTCGGTGGCTCGCCAGGGTCTCCGGCGGCGTCCGGAAGGACTAGCCGCTGTCCAGGGTGCTGATCCGTCTGCCTGCAGGCAGCGTCACTGAGGACGCAGCTTGTTCATTACCGGGGGACCTCCAAGGCACATATGCTCAATGTTTATATTTAGTCCCCCCTGTTATTCCATTCCTAACGGAGTCATACCAACTATGCCCTCTTCTTACTCCAAAGCCTCTTCTTACGGGGGCTGCAGTTTTTTAAATGTCAAGCTACCACAGATCCAAACTGGGACAACTAGAAAGTCTGGCTTTAACTCTGTGTGTGTGTGTGTGTGTGTGTGTGTGTGTGTGTGTGTAAAGTGCCTTCAAGTCACAGCCGACTTATGGCGACCCCTTTTGGGGTTTTCATGGCAAGAGACAAACAGAGGTGGTTTGCCAGTGCCTTCCTCTGCACAGCAACCCTGGTATCCCTTGGTGGTCTCCCATCCAAATACAAACCAGGGCTGACCCTAGTTTTAAATAGCATGCTTAAATGTGAAAACTAGGGTATCCTTTCACCTTGTTTGTCAGTACAACCCTGGTTTCCAGAATCATCTGGAATTATCTGTTAACGCTGCTCTGGTGTTATATTTTCCAGGTTTTGTATGCTGGAGGGTGGATTATTATGGTTTATTTCTTACTTACTTTTGTGTTTACTTTATTTATATCCTGCCTTTCTCCCCAAAGTGGTTTACATTGTTTCCCTCCCATTTTATCATCACAACAAACCTGTGAGGTAGGTCAGCTGAGAGTGTGTGACCAGCCCAAGGTCACCCAGTGAGCTTTCATGGCAGTATGAGGATTCAAACCTGGGTTTCCCAGATCCTAGTCAGACACTTTACTTATTTACTTTCTTTATACCCTGCCTTTCTCCCCAGTGGGGGTCCAGAGCAGCTTACATCATTGCTTTCTTCTTCTTCTCCTCTCCTATATCTTATCCTCACAACAATCTTGTGAGGTAGGTTATGCAGAGAGCATGTGACTGTCCCAAGGTCACCCAGGAAGCTTCCAAGGCAGAGTGTGGATTCAGAGCTGGATCTTGGAGACTATACAACACTGGTATGCTGTTTTAGAGTCTAGCATTCTGTTTCCAGTGCCCTGGCAGGCACCTCCAATTCTGAACATGAAGAAATACTGGAACAGGGAGATATATCCCTCCACACATCTCCTGTTAATCAATGGTTTGAGGTGAGATGGCCTTAAAAGTAGTAACTGCCTTCTAGATTACAGTGAGTCTCAACTGAATAGTGCAAGTTGTGTGTGTGTGTGGGAGGGGGTTGATTCCCCTCTCCTGCAGAACAGTCATTGATCAGGATCTCCTGGACTTTGCCAGACAGTGCATCTTCTTGCCTCCTTGGGCACTATCCATGGTTCTGAACCAGTGGTTCCAGGCAAGGTCAACTGGTCACCTTTGAGCGGTATAATTTTTAACATAGTAATCCAGAATAGCTGGTTCTTGGACCAAAATGACTGCAGTTTGATTTCTCATCTGTACACGCAAACATGCAGTGAAATAATGTTGCATTTGTTTCAAGGGTTTTGTATCACTTTAGGCAGGGGCTCCATATAGCCTGGATAGTATCAATTACATTCTGGAAGTTCTCAACCAGTATATTTGTAAATCTGATTCTCAGACCATCTCTAGCATGGTGTAGTGGTTAGAAGTAGGGGACTCTAATCTGGAGAACTGGGTTTGATTCCCCACTCCTCCACATGAGCTGAGGACTCTAATCTGAAGAACCTGGTTGGTTTCCCCACTCCCACACAGGAAGCCTGCTGGGTGACCTTGGGCTAGTCACAATTCTCTCTGAACTCTCTCAGCCCCACCTACCTCACAAGGTGCCTGTTGTGGGGAGAGGAAAGGAAGGTGATTGTAAATTCGTTTAAAACTCTTTTTGGTAGAGAAAATCAAGGTATAAAACCAGCTCTTCTTCTTTTACTTCTTCTTTCTCCACCTCTTTTCCCTGCTGGGGACTGGTGCAGATTTTCCTCAGCTGCAAGCTGCACATCATAATATCCAAGACAGGATCTGTCCGTCCTAAGTGGGAGGTTATTTAATGATAATTTATATGCACTTTTAAAATATGCAACATTCTTCATAACCTACATAGTATGAAGAAGGTCAGCAGCAGCCCCATTCTACAGATACTGTAAAACTGAAGGAGAGACACAGTTCAGATTCTATATACTGTCCTGTGAGATCTATTTTTATGGTGCTCCAGGAAAAGCTCATCCAGGTTGACTCCCATTGTTCAAAATTCATCCATTCACTTATGGCGATGAAGACCAATTCCCCCTCTCATCTCTGATTCCTCTTGAAATAACCTGTCATTTTCTGACTCTTCTGTAGTAGGTATCACATTTCCCTTTCTAAAATCATGCCTCCCTGACTCCTTTCTATGTCTCCTCACTGGATTAACCATTGGAACAGGTTCTTGCTGTAGGTTCACAACCCCCCCCCCAATCTAAATGGGTAGGTGGTTATTCTTGAACTGTCTTCTCAGCCATCCACTCAAATGTGCATCCTTTTCAAGTACGCACACTGGTTGTCTGTCATACAGGTTTAAGTATATTAAAGGGTAGATAATATGCATTAAGTGATCACAAAAATATAAGAAAAGCCCTGTTGGATCAAATCAATGACCCATGTAGACTAGTGTTTCCCATAGCAGTCACCCAGCTACCTCTAGGAAGCCCACAAGCAAGGCATAAAGTCAACAGCCTGCCTTTGCTGTTTGTCCTGAACACATGTTAGAGCCCGAACATCTCTCAATATCAAGGTTGCATTTACTATCAGAGTTATTAGATCTTGATAGATATATCCTGCTCTAGTAATGCGACCCATCTCCCTTTACAGCCAGTGGCCAGCCATCTCTACATTGTGGCAGTGAGTTCTACAAGTTAACCATGCATCCTTGTACTGTTGAGAATGGGCTCTTAGGTTTGGCCCCCCATTCCCTTTACTTTCATTTTGCTGCGGCAAGAGTCCCAGGAGAATCAGATTTACAAATATACTGGTTGAGAACTTTAAGAATGTAATTGATACTAACCAGGTTGTATGGAGCCCCTGCCTAATGCTACACAAAACCCTTGAAACAAATGCAACGTGAGCCGAGGGCAGGAATTAGAAATAAACAGACACTTATTCATTGTTTTCAACCAATTCATTTTTTAAAATTTAGGAATGCTTGTTTTTTAGCAGTTAATTAACAAGGCAATTAAAAGTAAATCCTGCATCATCTTTGTGCAGGCAGTTGGAAATCAAATACAGAGAAAAGCAATAGCAGCCTGTGAATTAATGCATGTGCATAGATTAAATGCAGCAATGCGTTAACACCAATCATCACCCTTCTGTAGGATGCCAGTTAAAGCCCATGGTTCCCCCACCTCCAACCTCAATTACACAATGAATTTATTAACTGGTGAATTATTTCGAATGAGATGCCTATCATTTATAGCTCAAGGCAGCTTTTCTACAGGCTGACATAAATGCAGGACAAGGTACGAGAGTAAAACACAAAATACATACAGGAGTAGAGAGAGAGGATGTAGAGAGGACTAATTTTGTAGCAGTATAACATGCAGGGGCAGATTAATGGTGCACGCACACACACTGAGTCACGCATACACACTTTCCCACTCACACACACAAAAGAGCAGCAGATTTAAAACATGGTAAAATGAAGCTCAGCCCAAGCCCTTTCATTAGGAAACCCTAATAGAAACCATGACACAGCTACCCCAGGAACTTGCCTCTGTGGTGTTCAGGTTGCTGAATCATCTTGCAGATACCAGAGGAGGAGCTGAGCATCTCAGGAAGTGACATCACAGAGGGGCAGGTCTTAGATTCCAAAAAGGAGCTGACCAAGCTGCTGCATCCTACACAGAGGGTTCCTTGTTGCTTCCCTTTTGTTCCTTGCTTCATTTATGCATTTTGCCATTTGCAAGCAGGGTGGTGTTTTTTTAAAAAATCTTGTTGTATGCAAATGGCCAGAACACTTTTAAGGGCTTCAGTCACCTATATGTTAAAGAACCTTTGGAGAGGGAATTCTCTCACTTCTTAACTTGTGCTGGGGCTGTACACAGGGGGGGCCACTTCCCTGGAGGGCCACTGGCAGGCAGGAGCAAGCGGGGCCAGACCCCAGTAGTTCTGCCAGTCCTGTGGGGGCTGACTTGGACTGCTGCAGTGGCCACTCAGCTTAGCTCTGTTCCTGGGCTATTTTAACTCCCCAGTCCCCAGGTGAAAGAGCTCATCTTGTTGTGAAGGACCCCCATTCAGTTTTATGGGACAAATGAAAAAGGCTCTAACTTTGGGCAGCTGAGAGTGGGTAAAAGCTTCCCTATGCACACCAGATTTACTGGGGGGAGGTTTACATATGCTCTCAGTGGTGCTCATGTGTACACCCCCTTCACTTTCTTCCATAGGAGTGAATGGCTACTGTTCAAATCCCCACTGTCCCATGAAGCTTGTTGGATGGCCTTGGGTCAGTCACTCTCCGCTTAACCTGCTTCACAAGGTTGTTGTGAGCATAAAATGGAGGAGGGGAGAATGATGTATACTGCCTTGAGTTCCTTGCAGGAAGGATGGGATACAAATATGCTAAATAATAAATAAATATGGGTGGCCTGATTCACCTTGAAGAAAACGAGATGGGCAAAGCCTCAAAGAAGTGCTCCAAACCAAATTTATTATATAGCCCAATGAGTTTCAGTGCAAAAGGATCTTTTTCAGGGACACTGGGGAGGGGCGTGGTTCAGTGGTAGAACATCTGCTTGGCATGCAGAAGGTCCCAGGTTCAATCTCCAGCATCTCCAGTTAAAGGGACTAAGCAAGCAGGTGATGTGAAAGACCTCCACCTGAGACCCTGGAGAGCCGCTGCCGGTCTGAGTAGACAATACTGATTTTGATGGACCTAGGGTCTGATTCAGTATAAGGCAGCTTCATGCGTTCAATGCTTAACAACATGGACTGCACAATCCTAAACAGAATTATATCCTTATAAATACATAGAAGTCAGTTCCCTTAGAAGGGACTAACTCTGTTTAGGATTGCACTATAGTCCTTCCCAAAAAAATGGTTCTTGTAGGTTATCCGGGCTGTGTGACCGTGGTCTTGGTATTTTCTTTCCTGACGTTTCGCCAGCAACTGTGGCAGGCATCTTCAGAGGAGTAACACTGTCCTTCAATGTTACTCCTCTGAAGATGCCTGCCACAGTTGCTGGCGAAATGTCAGGAAAGAAAATACCAAGACCACGGTCACACAGCCCGGATAACCTACAAGAACCAATGAACTCTGACCGTGAAAGCCTTCGACAATATCTTCCCAAAAAAGTTTTTAAAATTTGTTTTACTCTCCATCCACCAATGAAACTATTTCTCATAGAAAGCTGAGGGATACTAATATAATGCTGCTGTAGTATTAGCTCACTTTGGGCATGGAACTCACTCAAAAGAGTTCATGTAAGGCAGTGTGAGCCTCCAGAGAAGAGAAAGGACCCAGACTACTTTACTCTTAAGGTGCAAACCTTATGAAAGTATAAAAGACTAACAAGGGTATACTAACAAGTATAAAAGACTAACAAGGGTAACTCTCTATTGCAAGAGAGTTGTTTGCCAGAAGTGAATTAATATTCTCCTGCATTCAGTGAGAAATTGTTTCAGCTTATTTTTAAGTATCATTTAGATAGCTTGGAATCTGAAATAAGTTTGTTGGAAGATACGTTTGATTTCTGATTAGGCAGGTTTTTCCTTCCCCTCCCCACCTTTTCTATCTGCACATTATGGGTCATTTTTTGTTCCTTACTTGTTGCATTTGAATTTTATAAAATTTGGTTTTTAAAGACAGTTTTAAAATTATTTTTAAATAAAACATACATGCATAACATTTCTTCTCTTTTTTGTTGTATAGTACAATTTAATGCTGGTTTTGTTCTTGCTTGTGAAGTAAAAGATTGAAATGTGTTGGATTACTGTAAATGTTTTTGGAACACTTCTTGGTTGTGTTTGGCACTGTTTGGTGTATTTTTCTTTTCCTGTTGCTAGTGGTCCTATCCTATCTTAGGCAGCTGTTCA
The DNA here is from genome assembly GCF_029931775.1 of Euleptes europaea. Taxonomy (NCBI): domain Eukaryota; kingdom Metazoa; phylum Chordata; class Lepidosauria; order Squamata; family Sphaerodactylidae; genus Euleptes; species Euleptes europaea. The sequence goes on from NC_079324.1 coordinate 44,938,721, forward strand.
GATCAGATTAGAGCTTTACTTTTAGTGTCTCAGTAATGTCACTTAAGTAATTGAGAAAGCAGTTAAGTCACTGGGTCCATCACCACCTAAAGGATCTCCACACAGAAGTAATACTGTGTATAATTTGTTCTTGATTGTGAGAGCCTGCATACCCCCAGCTCACCAACAGCTCGCAGCCAGCGTGGTGTAGTGGTTATGAGTGCTGGTTTGGAGTGGTGGACTCTGATCTGGAGAACCAGGTTTGATTCCCCAGTCCTCCACATGAGTGGCAGAGGCTAATCTGGTGAACTGGATTTGTTTCCCCACTCCTACACATGAAGCCAGCTGGGTGACCTTGGGCCAGTTACACTCTCTCAGCCCCACCTACCTCCCAGGGTGTCTGTTGTGGGGAGGGGAAGGGAAGGTGATTGTAAGCCAGTTTGGTTCTTCCTTAAGTGGGAGAGAAAGTTGGCATATAAAAACCAACTGTTCTTCTTCTTCTTCTATTTGTGTTGACACTACGTGCTGTTTTTTATTTTAAAAAGTTCTAGACTGAGCTAGATAACTCAGCTGTCCCTCTGCATTGGGAAAGATTAATGAATTGGTCTCATTTGTTAAAAAGACACAACCAAACGACCCACCTCCAGCAGAATCTGATTAGAAGGAGGTAAGACCAGAGCAGGAATTCATGCAGAGATTAAGCAAGTGATGACGCAAAACATTCTTTAATTATTTCATTAGCTTGTTTTTCATGGCTCACCAGTAGTTCCCTCATAATGTAGTAATACACCTGGGCTCATTTCCCAGTAAGGATAAAGATTTGGCTGTCTTGACATTCCTGTTTTCTGTGTGCAGGGATTTTTCTTTTCATATGGCGGAACATTCAGTCACTTGACCTTTTATTTACTGTCTAAAATGGTACCAATCAGAGGCTTACCATATTTCCAGTTGTTTCTGAGAATTAAGCCTTTCAATCACTACAAACAGGAAATGTAGAATAGGCAAGTTAAACCCCCAATGTCTCTTCACACTGCCAGTTATTTCAATCACCACTTTTTACAAAAAGAGATTTTTGCAAAGAAAAGTGGTGATGTTGAAAACTCCCTGGATTTCATTGTTTCCTAACTGGAAACCTCTAGTTCCAGGTTAGGAAATATTATGCAGATGCTCAGAGACTCTCTTGTTGTTGTTATTAATGCCTTGGCTAATATTAAGCCCTGAATTAGATCATCTACGCTAGTGTTCTTGAGCTCCTTCAAAACATTCCAGTGGTAGCATTGTGTTAGGACCACATCACCTAAATAGGGTGATAAGAGGCCATATCTTAGTGGTAGATTGCACACTTTGTATGCCCAAGGTCCAGATATGATCCCCAGCACCTCCAGTTAAATGGCTCTCAGGTAGCAGGACTGGGAAAAGCTCTTGGCTACGATTCTGGAGAGCTGCTTCTAATACACAATACTGAGCTAGATGGATTAGGTGGGTTGACCCAATTTTAGACAGCTTCATACATTCATAGATAGATAAATACATTTTCTTAGAGGATAGCTCTCTGGAGGATTGTTAGGACAGCTAAACAATACCCCTGTTTTCAGAGGCAGAATACAAAATGTTGGAGGACGGAGGAGTACGGGTGCCTTCACGATCTTCTTTTGGCAGTCCAGGAAGCATCTGCTAAGCCAGTGTTAGAAACAACCATACTGTACTAGAGGAGCCTTTGGTCTGATCTTGAAGGCCTCTTATATTTGTCTTTCACTCTCTCTTTCTCCCCCCATTCCCCTACCCCTCACAACAGTGAGACTGGACAAGCTGTCAGAAGCGGCCAAGGTGAACACGGATGCCATCCGCACAGCCCAGGAAGAGATTTCCGAATACCGCCGACACCTGCAGTCCAAAACTACTGAGCTTGAAGCTCTGAAAGGGACAAAGGAATCTTTGGAGAGGCAGCAGGCTGACATGGAAGATCGCCATCATGTCGATGTCCTGTCTTACCAGGTAACATGCAGCAGGGCTTGGCCATAGACACGTGTGATGTACAGCTTGGTGTGAAGACTAGAAGACAACTCAAGGCAACATTTTTAACACAAGGGTTTATTCTTCAGACTACATGTATAAAGTAGAAACAAAATATAATGACCATGGTAGCAAATCTATACTTTCTCTAAAAGTTTACCAAATACCTAAAAATAAGTCCATACTTAATTGTTGTCTATATGCCATGCATTCAAATATTGATAAAGTTGTAGGGTCCTCAGTTCATTGATATACTGGAGGTGTCTCCAGTATATTTATCTCCAATATTGTAATACAAGTCTTTTAGCTGTAGTAAGGGTACAGAGGGCCAATTTTCATTGACCATCAGTTAGCCTCCAAGAGATGGGAAGATAGTTTAAAAGTACATAAGCATCCTCAAAAATCAATGAACATTCTAATACAAAGTTGATACAAGTAACAACTTCCTCCCAGAAAAAAAAAGAATGATGATACACCCAAAGCATATGTTTAAGGGGCGCATCCTGTGTGTTACAATGCCAACCATTAGACATTTTACTCAGTCCTTTACTAAAAATTCACTGTGGTGTCTTATATATCCTAAACAAAAATTTTTTGCTGAATAAGTCACAAGATCTATAGAGATTTCAGGTATAACCTTTAAGGCCATATCCCATTGCTTTCACAAAATAAGGCAATCTAGCTCCTTACTCCATTCATTCCCGAGACTCTGCATATCATATTTATTAAATAACACCAAATGTTTATAGACAAATATTGTAGGTTTCATTTTCTGCTTTGACAGAAACAGAAGGAAATTTAAAGTGTCTGTAGTGGAAAGATGAGAGCTTAGCAGAGGCCTACTGGAGAATTAAGTCATAGTGGATGAAATTTGTTGAAGGACATCTCACCTACCTTTCTCCTTGCAATGTGCAGATACAGGGGAGTATTGGGTGAATTGTAGATGGCACTCTCAGTTTCCACAGGTTGACGGGGAGGACAAACAGGCCTGATCACTGCCTGGCAGGAAAAGGCTTACTCGCTTTTGAAATGAAGACTTTGCTAGTTGGGTTGACCCTTTAAGGTAGAGACAAGGACACAGCCCAATGCATAAGCTTTCTGTTCACCTAAGGCATCCAGATAAAGAAACTAGCAAAAGCCAATTGCCTGGGTAGGGGGTGAGGGAAAATAGCCCGAACCATTGCTTTTCTGGCAATCAAAAACAAAGCAATTGGTGAAAATATGTTTTTCCCCCTCCCCAGGCTGATTGACAACCTAAGTGTGAACTAATCACGTTCTCTAGAATGCATCCCAGAATTCTTTGCAACCCACACAACCCATGGCAGACAAGCTGGATCATGTCTCTCCTTTCCAGATTGTAAGAACTAGAGAGTTCCCATGTTTTAAGTATCACATCTCTCCTTTGTATTTTGTATGTCACACACCCTCAATGCAGAAGGTTTGAAAGACACATCCAAGTGTAGCATAGCATGCTAAAATGTATATTTCTATACTACTTAACTGTTTCATACAAATTCCAAACGAGAGAAGTGTGGAACATCTCTGCTGTTTCATGTTTTGGATCCACTAGCAATTTCCATGGATGGAATGGATTTCTGTCTGCATAGCACGACCTTCTCACCCCTCCCCTGCTTCTGAGGGCAGGTGACTCCCAGGATCATCTTTAGGGGGTAGGTTTGTTGCAGGAGGGTCAATCAGCAGGAATCACCTCCATTTCCATCCACAGATCTCCTCCATGGGATCCAATCTTGAAAATGGTAGACATGATCCAGCTGCAGTTAAACCCCACTGACTTCCATGGAAGAAATGTAAGCACATGTTTCACCTTTCCAATGAAATGAACTTTAAAATGCTTCTTGTTGGACCAATTGTGCTTATTATTTGTTGGGTGGGGTCATGCCTGTTTGACTCACTTTTAAAGATAGCTTGGTTAAAGTTGGAAAGGACCACAAAAGGTCAAATTCTGGGGCCAGATCTGCCTGTGAGCAACCAACTGTTCAGCCTGGAACTAGGTGAAAGATGACCAGAACAATTCTAGATTCAGGTGCAGTAGCACCTTAGAGATCAACAAGATTTTTGTGGTATAAGCTTTCAAGTTTGACGAAGGAAGCTTTGCCTCTCTGATCTTGTTGGTCTCTAAGGAGCTACTGGACTCAAATCTAGCTTTTCTACAGCAGACCAACATGGCTAACCTCCTAAAACCAGAACAATTCTGCCTTTCTTCCATAGGAGACGATTGCACAGCTGGACAATGAGCTGAGAAATACCAAGTGGGAGATGGCAGCCCAGCTCCGGGAATACCAAGATCTGCTCAATGTCAAAATGGCCCTGGATATAGAGATTGCTGCGTACAGGTACCCTTCAACTAATCGGGGAAATTATCACAATCCATGCTAGGGCAGGATAACACATACCAGCAAAACCCCACCTCTTGACATTCCCATCTTCTCGCCCTGTTTAAATGTTGGCACAAATTGCACAAATTCATGCCCCATACCCCTTGTCCTTAGGATTCTTTGCTCCAAATTCAGATTTCTACTCTTTTGTTCCGGCAACCCTTGTTGGTCTATCAAAAAGAGAATTGTGGGAAGGTATCAAGGAAAAAATCTTTTAATTGCATTGGATGCAAGAACTGTCCGAGGGTCAAGTAATATTGCAAAGACTATCATTATTATGGATAACGCAAATCACCTAGACCAGGGGTGTCGAACTCATTTGTTAGGAGGGCCGGATATGACATAAATGTCACTTGGTCAGGCCGGGCCATGTGTAAATGAATAAATGGGGCGGTGCTTATCAAGGATGTGACCTCACATTGTGAGGGCACATCCTGTGATGTCACTTCCAGGTCAAAGGTCAAGTGACATCACTCTCAGGACAACCTCATCCCGCCACTTCCTGTGAGGTCACTTCCCCCCTCATTTAAATTTTAAAAACCCAGCGGTCAGATAGACTCTCATTCCATACAGATAGTAGGCTACAAATAGGCTCTTGCAGCCAAGCAGGCGGCTGGCTGATTCGAATCCGTATGGGAAGCACATCCCACTTGCCTACCTTTTTGGCCCTTGTAGCTTGCTTGGGGTTGCCAGGTCACAGTGCTACAGTGGCAGTACAAACCATAGCCAGTCGGATTATCTTGTCGGGGATTACCTTGCTACCCTATGGCTTGAATCCTGTGCTAAATCAGCACTTGTGGAAGGCATTTCCATCAATGGAACTGGATTTACACCTTCTCACTGTAGCCCAAAATGATCCCTGAAATGGTGCTCTGGGGGGAACAGGGGAAGTGTGAGGGTGGAGTGAGAAAGCTGCAGTGGGAGGGGCAAACAGCAAAAAATCACACCCTCTTACATTAGTGGGATTTTCTCATTGGGATCCAACCCTGTGCCCCCTTGGAGCATTGGCCCCAGACCTCCAGATCTATCTTAATTCCTCCTTTTTTACTTCCCAGGGTTGCCCCAGCCATGCTTTCTCCAATGTCACCTATCAACCACCCATTGGTTTTGGGCTGCTGCTTATGGAATCTCATATCCTTTAGTCCTGATCAGCCTTCCCAACACTGCTTGCTTTCTCCCTTCTTCCATCACATCCAGATTAAGCTCTCCAATTAGCCCCCTCTATGCCTTTTCCCTCAAGCCTCATTTCCCCTTCCCTAGAGATTCCTCCTTCTCAGCCCACTTCCTGCTCTTCACACCTTCTTTCATCCCCCTCATCTCTGTGTTTTGTGCCCCTTAGCTTCCTTTCATTATGGGTCCTCTTCCCATCCCTCGTTCTGCCTGTACATATAATACCAGCCAAACTGACAGTCTTCCCATCCCTCAAAGAAACTGGGTGACAAAGCATCTAGCGATCGTTTAGCTTAGCCAATCAGTGTCAGGCTTTACCGCTGCATGTATAATGCAATATAGATATTATACAATCTGTGTCTCTATTTTTGATATAAATACATTGTCATCCACATTGTGACAATTCAAAAAAATAAACTGTGGATTGCATTTAGACATAGATCTAACCATTGTATTGCTAATGTATCTTCTTAATAGGGCAGCTTTGGGGTCATCCCATTACTCTCTTAATCAAAGCCAGCATGGTGTAGTGATGTCAGACTAGGATCCGGGTGTCCCAAGTTTAAATCCCCACCTTGCCATGGAAGCTTGTTGGGTGACCTCGGGCTAGTCACATACTCTCAGCCGAACCTACCTCACAGGGTTGTTGTGAGGATAAAATCGAGAAAGGGAGAATAGGGAAGCCACTTAGAGTCCCCATTAGGGAGAAAAGTGAGTTATAAATTAAGCAGATGAATAATTAAAGTTGATTAAAGAACTTAATCATCAATCTTCATCAGGACTTAGTGTTTAGATCAGAAGTAATTTTTTTTAAAATGATAGGAATTTCCTGCCCATCTGTTTTGTGATTGCATGCCCCACATTATAAAGTAGCTCTGACTTCCTTTTTCTCTCCCACCCATCTTTGAAACAGGAAGCTTTTGGAAGGAGAGGAGTGCCGCATGGTAGCAGGATTGGGACCGTTCCCTTTCCCCGAAGTCCTCCCCAAAGCTCCCAGCATTTCCACTCATATCAAGGTCAAAAGCGAAGAGAAGATAAAAGTGGTGGAGAAGTCAGAGAAGGAGACAGTGATTGTGGAAGAGCAGACTGAGGAAGTCCAAGTAACTGAAGAGGTCACTGAGGAAGACGGAGGTGAGAAAAAGGAGGAAGAAGAGGAGGGGGAGGAAGGGGAGGAGGAAGAAGAAGATGAAGAGGAGGAGGCAAAAGAAGAGAAGGAAGAATCTGAAGGAGGAGAGGGTGAAGAGGAGGAGGAGGGGGCTGAATCTCCAGAGAAAGGCAAAGATTCTCCTTCAGCAGAAGCAGCTACATCCCCAAAACAAGAGCCTGCAAGTAAAGAAATAGCAGTCAAATCTCCAGAAAAAATTAAGTACCCAGAGAAGGAAGAAGCCAAATCTCCTGCAGCAAAGTCTCCAGCAAAAGCTGCCACTCCCACAAAAGAGGAGGCCAAATCCCCCGCCAAAGTGAAGTCCCCAACTAAGGAAGAGGCCAAGACTCCAGCAGTCAAGTCTCCTGAGGCGGTTCCATCCCCTACCAAAGAAGCAGCCAAGTCTCCATTAAAGGTTGCATCTCCTACCAAGGAAGGAGGCAAGTCTCTAGAGAAGGACAAGTCCCTGGCGGTGAAATCTCCAGAGAAAGCAGCATCCCCTACGAAGGAGGAGGCCAAGTCTCCAGGGAAGGTCAAGTCTCCATTAAAGGAAGAGGCCAAGCCTCCAGGGAAGGTCAAGTCACCCACAAAGGAAAAGGCCAAGTCACCAGAAAAGGAGGTAACCCCACAAAAGGAACCAGCCAAGCCACCTCAGAAGGATGCAAAGGCAGATGTGAAAGAAGAGAAAGAAAAAGAGAAAGCTCCAACAAAAGAAAAACCAGATGAGAAGAAAGCAAGCAAGAAAGAAGAGGAGCCCCAAAAGGAAACCACAGCCAAGGATGTGCAGAAGCCTGAAATCAAGACAGTTGAGGAGGAGAAGAAGGCCAAAACTGAGGGCAAAGATGACCACAAGAAAGACACCAAGCCTGAAAAACCTGCCCCTGAGGAGAAGGAGGAGGAGGCAGCTGCTAAAGCTGAAGAGCCCAAAGTGAAGGAAAAGGAACCCACCAAACCAGCAGCAAAACCCAAAGAAGAGCCTAAGAAAGAAGAGAAAGCAGCAAAGAAAGAGCCTGAGCCAAAACCTCAAGAGAAAGATACAAAAACCAAGGAACCAAGCAAGCCATCTGAGAAGGAACCTGAGAAACCAAAGGCAGAAGACAAGAAAGAAGAACCTAAGAAAGAGCCCAAGAAGGAGCAGGAGGAGAAACCCAAAGCAGAAGCCAAGTCTAAAGAAGAGGCCAAAAAGGAACCAAGCAAAGAAGAGGCCAAGAAGGAACCCAGCAAAGACTCCAAGGAGACACCCAAACCAGAGCCTGTGAAAGAAGCTCCCAAGGCAGCCAAGCCCAAGACAGAGAAAGTGGAAAAGTCCTCCAGCACAGACCCCAAAGACAGCAAAGCCACAGAGAAAGTGGCGTCGGCAAAGAGTGAGAAGTGAAAAGAGGCCTCAGAGATGCATGATGGCCCCCCCTTGATGTGCTGCAGAAGGCCTTCCTGCCCCAGGGCTGGCTCCTCTTGCCCTCCAAAGACCAGACTTTGCTTAGGTGAGCAGCCATCCCTCTCTCACCGAGGCATGTTAGCAATATGTTTATGTGAAAGAAAAAAAAGAAAAAACCCTAACCAAGCAATGAAACGAATCTCCTCAGTAAAGGGGGGTTCGGTTATGTTATGATAGCTTCCGTAGCAGAATGTGATATACGCAGAATGCCACATTTAAACACTTGAATTATTTACCCGGGGGGGGGGGGAGGGTTCCCGAGCAAAACTTGACTGCCCTTTTCAAATAAGTGCATTTATTTACCTAATGGGCAACCAAGGGTCAAATGCAATAAATGAATGTAGAGCTGGAAAAAAGTTACGCTTTGGAAGATGTACAGTAGGCTAGAGAATTCCAAAACGATCTGAAATGCCTTGTCTTCATCACATACACACAATCCTGTGTCGTCATCACTTGAGAGCTTCATCCCTAGCTAGTCTCAGGAGGAAGAATGTTCAGGGCATCCCTATGCTGCAAGCTGAGATGGGTTTGGAAAAGGTTTCATGGTCTTGGCTCCTCCACCCCCCATCTCAAGGGACTCTGGGAAATCTAGCTGGGAAAGTGTGCCGAAACGTTGGCTCACCAGAGAGCATTTTGCTTTTTGGTTCAGGAATGACCGTTCTCAGAATTCTCTGGGGGGGAGACAGACCAGGTAAACCAGTTTGAAACTGGTTTCAGTTTGTAGATAAACATGCCCTCTGTATACAATCAGGTACTCACTTGTACACACCAATGGCGAAGAAGTGCACTATGGCAACTCACTCAAAAGTTCACTTCCAGTTGCTTTTGTGCAATACGAGCAAATAAAAATGCTTACAAAGAGCTGCTTGTCTCATTCATGTTGTGGTCTTCATTTCAGGGCACGATTTGCCAAAAATACCCAAGCAACAAAGGGGAGAGGGGTTGAGAGAGGGAGGTGAGATCCCAGATCTTCGTACCTCTCAGCCCTTCTCTTTTCAAGCCACCTAGTTTCCCATGGCCCTGCTGCCTTCTCATCCCCCCTCTCTTCCTTTCCCAGTTCTTGTTTCTCCTGCCTCTCCTTCCCTAAACCCTTTGAAGAAGTAGTAATGAAACTGGAATTTGCTGCCATTTAATATAGTCAGGGTCATTAACATGGACAGCTCTAAAAGGGGATTAGACAGATTCATGGGTCATCAGTGACTAATAGCTATGATGACCAACAGGAGCTTCTGAATACCATTGCTGGGAGACAACAATAGGGGGAGGCCTTGGCCTCTATGCCCCTGTTGGTTGACCCTCCAAGGTGGTTGCTTGGCCACTGTGTAAAACAGGATGCTGGGCTTCAGACTGGTGGGCCATTGGTCTGATGCAGTTCTTCTTACGTTCTTATAAACCCACCTGGTGTAGGCTCAGAGAATCACACTCAGTGGCAGGCCAAAAATATTTCAGCTGCCCCACCTGTCTGTGGCATTGCTGAAGGCTTCATCCTAACACACAATGCCTTTGTGCATTATGTCATCGATAATACACACTGCTCCAGATGATCTTGGGATTCCTTTTAAGCAATCCCACTCTGGGAATGTGCAAAGGCCTTCATTCACTTTGCATTTTTGCAAAGGCCTTTGTGGGCATGTCTCCATTCACTTTGCATATTCACCAAGACCTCAGGAGTATGCGGTGTCATGCAGCTCACACATCATTTTGCTCCTCACTCGATCACCACCAGTGGTCACCTCTAGGTCTAGACTTGAACTTCAGGACTGAAGCAGTAATTCTAATTGTCCCCTCCCCTTCTTTGCACCCCTGGGTAGTACCTGCAATGATGTACCTAAATCAGCGGTGAGAAAGGGCAGGCGAGAATAAATTGAAGATCATAACTGTAGTGCTATTGAGGACTAAAGAGCAACTACCTTGGGATAGAATCATAGAGTTGGAAGAGACCACCAGGGTCAAAAGCAACCAAACTGCTTGGTAGTGAGAATGCCACAACTGTGGATCTACATACCAGTTTAGACATCAGTCTCCTGCCCCCTTCCTCCCCTATGCCGATCTCTGCAGTCCACCAAAGACAGCCTCCTGCTCCTCCCCTCTGTGCCTCAGCTGGAATCACTCACTCTCCTCGGCTTCTTTCTTGAGTCATCTGGCATTTTTGTTAAGCAGGTTGCCTTTCCAGTATTGCAGGGACATGCAAAGGGAGGCCTTGGCTGATGGCTCTGCTTTTGAAGTAGCTATAAGTGGTCTTGTTTCCAGCTTCATCCTGGGCTTAAGAACATAAGAAAAGCCATGCTGGATCAGCCCAAGGTTCATTAGTCTGTTCACACATTATCCAGCCTGTGTTCCACAGCACCTAATATAATAGACATGCTCATCTGATCCTGAAAAGAATAGTATTCATGACTAGTATTCATTTTGACTAGTAGCCAAGGATAGCCCTAACCTCCAAGAACATGTCCCCTCCCCTCTTAAAGCCTCCCAAGTTGGCAGCCATCACATCATCCTGGGGCAGGGAGCTCCGCAATTTAACTATGCTTCCCTCCCTCAAGGAGGCATCCCTCAAGAAGGCTTCCCTCCCTCAAGGTTTCAAAACTGTCAAGGTGATTAATCTGAACCAGGTACCCAAGATCTGATACACAGGTAGTCCAAGGCTATCAGACACATCCAGAAAGGGGACATTTGTAAATCTATTCCTCAGAATGGGAGGCATGAAGTGTCTTCCCCCCCATTCCCTCAAAAAATATTTCAGCTACCCTTACACATGCAGCAGAGTTGAAATTTGCTACCCATGTAATCCAAGACTCCTGGAATCCTAGGAAAGGCGGCATTTAAGAGATGAAGGTTACTACTTCAGAGGGAAGATGCCAACACAGAGCAAGCAAAACTCACTGGGACAGCATGTTGGGCTATGGCAGTTTCACTGGCCCACTGCACATGAGGCTACATGAATTTTGACAAGTCATTTGGGAGGCACATCTACATTTCCATATCGCAAGGTGGAAGAGAAACCTAAAGTACCACACAATTCTTGATGACTTCACCCACAACACCCACATTCTCTGAGAAGAACATTAAAATGAAACTGTGTGTGTTGGGTGGGGGGAAGAGGTCCAAGTTCAATGGCCCCACTTTCATGAGGAGGAAAGACCACATGACTGATTAATGCTATTTCAAACCGCAACAGCTACAGGTGTGCATTTAATAGGAGTGGAGGATACCATGTTCTCATGCAAGGAGCATCACCTCCAGCCAGTCAATGCAGCACAAAGCTTGTTGCTGCCTCTCCGCCCCAGTCCTTCTGGTTGCCTGGTGCTCCCCACCTCTCAAGCTTTCAAGGGGGCAGCTGCCCCATCTCCCCCTCTGCTCTCTTGCCCCTTTGTAAGTGGGCTTAAAGAAACCTTAACAGTCTTCCTCCAGGACAGGCGGAAGCGACGCCTTGGTGGCCGTTGGGCTGCCAATGTCCCTCTTCCCCCAGTTTCTGATTTGGAGATACGATTAGATTGTTGTAAGAATTATACGTAACAGACGGGAAACGCTTCAAGTGCTGAACAAAATCATGGCACAAATGCTCGCACAGCCCCACTGATGAGAGTCTCTGGCTGAACTCCTTCCCCAGGAGGGAGACGTGGAAGGCACAGGCCCCTTGGGGAGGGGCCGTGGCTCAGTGGTAGAGCATCTGCTTGGCATGCAGAAGGTCCCAGGTTCAATCCCCAGCATCTCCAGTTAAAGAGACTAGGCAAGGAGGTGATGTGAAAGACCCCTGCCTGAGACCCTGGAGAGCCGCTGCCAGTCTGAGTAGACAATGCTGACTTTGATGGACCAAAGGTCTGGTTCAGTATAAGGCAACTTCATGTGTTCATTTGTGAGGGGCTGTGGCTCAGTGGTAGAGCATCTGCTTGGCATGCAGAAGGTCCCAGGTTCAATCCCCGGCATCTCCAGTTAAAGGGGCTAGGCAAGGAGGTGATGTGAAAGACCCCTGCCTGAGACCCTGGAGAGCCACTGCCAGACAATACTGACTTTGATGGACCAAGGGTCTGATTCAGTATAAGGCAGGTGCATGTCTTCACAGCAAGGTTTCAGACTTTTAAAACAGCAAGGTGGTGGTCAGGCTTTTGCTGGCTTCTCGCGAAGCACCCTGGATCCCCCCCCCCGGCATTCTCATCTGATTTCTATTGTCTCCCCCGTCCCCCGTAGAGCCGCCTGCAGTCCAGCCTCCTCTGCCTGCTGCATGTACTGAAATAAGTCAGACACGGGGCTAAAAATAGGTGCCTAATGGAAGCTGCAATGCAGACTTCCCTTCTCAGCTTCTTTGATGGCAGCAGGCCAGCTGACTTGACAGAAAAGGAAGCCGGGAAGCACATTTTTGAAGGTGGGAAAGGAGACAGTCTGCCCTGCCCACTTCCTTGTTCTCGATCCCAACTTTCCTACAGCAGCATCTGTCCATGACCCCGCCACCCACCACAATCCTATTCAGGTCTCCCATTTTTATTCCTTTGCAACTGCCTTCAGCTTGCTTCCGCTGTGCACATGCCAGGCATATCTAAGAAGGCCCCCAGCCACCCTGCCCAAATAGCAACGCTTCAAGAATCCCAGCATTTATTCAGTCAACCAAGCCTTCCCCCAAGACTACTATCTCTGGGATGTTTTGAAACAAAGATAAGAGAGCAGTGTGGGGCTAGGGCTCCGGTCTGCTTCATACAAGGCATTTCTATTACACACCTGCACGAAATAGGCTACTGCTGTTTCTAAAACACTTGCAGTTTTCATACATTGCTTTTTACACTTCGGGGCTAAGACAGACTAATGAACTGACCGTCGGAAACCATTGGCAGGCCGGGCAGAGCGCTCAGTGCTCACTTAGGCAAGGCTTTGACACTTGTGCACCGATATGGACCCCTGGCCTTTTTGTCTCAACCTTAAGGCTGTTTCTCCCCCAAACTGCCTCCTGTCCACTTCTGAGGGGGCTGAGAGCCCCACTTTCAGGAAGCTTTACGCCACGGGGCCAAAGTGGAATGACCCGAGCCCTGGCCAGGGGAGTTCCTCCTGCAAATCTGACAGCAAAAGTACCTAGGGGAAATTCACAGCAACTAGATCTCAATCTCTCTGTGCTGGCATATAAGAATCCCCAAAGGCTTGACGGAGATGCCCAAAACAGACTGGAAGGGGTGTAGTGGATATACAGCACCCCTCCACTGGAGAGACCTGCCTGCTAGCTTCCCCACAAATCACTCTTGCAAGGAAAAAAATCCACTTTTCAGTAGTTTGGAAGGGCCCTTGCTTTGCATGAGTACGCTGCATATTTAATCTGAGGAATCTCTAGTTAATAGCATCTCAGGCAGCACAGCTGGGAGAGAGCCAGCGTGGTGTAGTGATTATGAGCGGTGGTTCGGAGCATTGGACTCTAATCTGGAGAATAGGGTTTGATTCCCCACTCCTCCACACGAGCGTTGGAGGCTAATCTGGTGAACTGGATTTGTTTCCTCACTCTTCCACATGAAGTCAGCTGGGTGACCTTGGGCTAGTCACAGTTCTATTAAGAGCTCTCTCAGCCCCAACTACCTCACAGGGTATCTGTTGTGGGAAGGGAAGGGAAGGTGGCTGTAAGCCGGTTTGATTCTTCCTTATGTGGTAGAGAAAGTCGGTATATAAAAACCAACTTTTCTTCTTCCATGCCTGAGGCATGACATGTCTGAGCGACTACTCACCACAACTGAGCACAAAACCAGAATTACACATGGGATTTGGGAGTTTCTCTCTTTCAACTTTAATACTTGAAATATACCCCTCCACATATACACACACACACAGCAGAGAAATGACATTGGAATGACTGCGGCAGAGTGGCCGATGAGCAGGATTCTCTGGTGTGGCCTGAACAGCCATAATGAAGAATTCCAGACAAGAGACACTCTCCTTGGAGGCAGCTGTCCGGAGGAAGAGGATCCCAGCACCAAGGGTCAACGGTGGCTGAAGAACCCCTGAGGATAGTTGAACTTGAAAGGTTTCATCCGGCTGGGTCCCCTGAGAGACAAAGGGAGGGAGAGACCATGCTGAGTTACAAAGGCTACCAGGGAAAGTCGTTCAAACAGCGGCTGCCTTATTAGTAATACACTTGGTCTTTTGTACAAAATGCCATAGAAGCAGAGCAAAAGTTTTGCGCTGCTGATGAACCAAAGCACTTTAAGAGGCTGGAACCAAGCTACCACTGTGCCTTGTGCATTGCAAGAAAAAGGAAAGGTCCCTGCCCCAAGCTGCTTACAACTGAAAGGGCTCTAGTGTGAAGGGGAGGAGAGAAGACGTGCTCCCTTTGGGAGGCAAAAGTAGCAGCTGCACTCACTGCAACCCACAGTCGCTCCAGGAGGAGCAGGACAATGGAGGACAGCAGCGGCAGGAGTAACACGTGCCAAGAGGGGAAAGGGAAAGGAAAAGAAAGAAGGTCGATCTAGGTCACAGCCAGTTCAAAAATCACAGCCACCAATCTGTGGCTGATGTAAACGGGTATATTCCCGTCTCAGCATGAAGTGTGAGAGTAAGGAGACTTGTGCTAAATCATCTCTGGTTAGAAAAACTCCCCCCCCCCCCCCCGTTCACAGAGAAGGAGCCAGGGTCTCACCGCAGGCTCCTCCCAACACGTTAGGTAGCAGCTCTTGTAACTCCCTACCTCACCAGGCGCAGACACATCTTCTCCTGCGGGAACTCCTTGGGCCCCTCCACACTGTTGTCGTGGGTCTCCGTCTCCAGATAGACGTCCAAGACGACGCACAAGTGCTGCAGCTGGTTGGTCAGGAGCTGGTAGCCTGGCTTGGGGCCGCACAGCTCCTGGTAGTAGACGTTGACCTCACCCTCCATGGCCTGGGAAAAAAACACCACAGGAGGCACAGAGAGAAATCAGCCTCTCAGATGCCCACCTACGTTACCAAAGCTTTAGCCTCCCATTTTATAATTAAGAAGTGCATACATCTTTGTAAAAGATTAGAAAGAGAGACTGCTGAATTACAGCTAGTAATGAAGCTCAAGACAATGCATTCTCCTGGACTGAATAGAGCCCTAGGATTCCTGCCTCATTACCAATGCTGATTTCTCCATGCTTACTATCCCTCTGCCCTGACCTGGATGGCCCAGGCTAGCCTGATCTCATCAGATCTCAGAAGCTAAGTAGGGTCAGCCCTGGTTAGTATTTGGATGAGAGACCACCAAGGAAATCCAGGGTTGCTGTGCAGAGGAAGGAACTGGCAAACCACTTCTGTTAGTGTCTAATTCACTCTTCCCTACTTAAGGATAGATGGAATCCTATTCTAGCTGTATCTGAAGTGAGCTGTGGACTCTTGCTTTTTTCTACTGCTATTGGCAGACTAACACGGCTACCCATTGTGATACATCTTTGGACAGCACATGTATTCTGAATGACGCAGGGCAGATATTTCAGTTAAATAGTTATTTGTACAACAGGGACAGTCAGACTTGAAGCAGTAAGAGATCTGGGCCGGAACAGCGGAGTAAAATAAGTCAGCTACCAAGCCCAGCGCATCTAAGTGCCCCTGCCTAGACCCTCTCCTGGCTTATGTCTCCTGCCTTACCCGGATGTTGTCATCATTGCTGTTGGTTTTTTCTCCCTTCCAGTTCAGGCACAGGCTGAAGACAGGCGGCACGGAAGAGTACCCTGGGTTCAGCACCACGGCGGCTTGGAGTTTGGCTGCAACACAAAGGGAGATGAATCAGCAGAGCAGCATGTGAGGAGAGAGATATCTGGTGCAGGAGCCAACAGGCTGGAACTCTCAGATTTGATCATTGATCAGTGCACATACAAGCAAGTCTAGCCCCTTCTGGTTCAGGGGCTGAGCTTGCAAAAGTCTCTCCCCCTCCCCCCTATTTTGCATACAAAAAAAGCTGTACATGATTTGACAACCTATGTCAAGTAAGCAGAATTATGCAAAGCGGAAAAAACTTGCATTTTGAGAATTGAGATCGGGGGGGGGGGGGGTGAAGAGAAGAAATGGGTCTTGAACACATCGAGACCTGCTCAGAAAGGAGCCTCATCTCCAAAGAGTACAGGCTGTAGGTTTCCTCCTGTTTGCCCATTCCACGGGCTGTTCAGGACACAAGTGTGGCTTCAGAATGGCCCACTAGAACTGCAGTTGTTAACAGGAGACACCCTGGCTGTCCAAAGCTTTCATCCCCCAGTGATCTCGGTCCCTCCCCCAGTGCCACAGCCGCTCTGCCCCTTTCCCTGGACTGCAATGCATCTAAGCTCCAGCCCTCTGTGACCAAAATCCAATGCACTTCAGCTGTATTAGTTAACCCCTGTCACGGAACTTGGGGCATTTGTGTGGAGCGTTTGAACTTTTTCCCCTATGAGGGCATTGTATTGTTCCAGAGGCCACTAGACGGAAGCCAAGGACAAGGGCGACCAACAGACCTGTTCCTCTTTCAATCAGCGCCAGGTAATACAGGTGAGTATCCTCAGCCAGACCAGCTTCCACGACGTCTTTGGTGTAGGACAGCTCCTGCAAGGGTCAGGGCAGAGAAGAAGAGTTGGTTTTTATATGCCAACTTTCTCTACCACTTAAGGGAGAATCAAACTGGCTTACAATCACCTTCCCTTCCCCTCCCCACAACAGACACCCTGTGAGGTACGTGGGGCTGAGAGAGCGTGACTAGCCCAAGGTCACCCAGCTGGTTTCGTGTGTAGGAGTGGGGAAACCAACCTGGTTCACCAGATTAGAGTCCACTGCTCATGTGGAGGAGTGGGGAATCAAACCCAGTTCTCCAGATCAGACTCCACCGCTCCAAACCACCGTTCTTAACCACTACACCACGCTAGCTGCGAGCTGTTGGTGAGCTGGGGGTGTGCAGGCAGGCTTTCTCAAAGCCAGTGCCATAGTTGCCCTCCACCCCAGCCCATCTTTCACAAGACAACTATGGAGCGGCTGGGAAACTTCAAGACCCTGTGAACAGCAGGGAGCTGGGGGGGCTGCTCCTCCCAAGCCTCCCTTCCCCACCTACCAGGTAATCCTCATAGGTGAGAGCGATCCACTTCACCAAACGCGACACAATCTTTGCGGGAAAGAGGTGCTGGCATTCACTGGAGACTGGCAGGATGCCATGCTCTGAAAACCAGAACCAAGAAGAAGAGCATTGATCAAGGATATCGGAGGAA
This sequence comes from Euleptes europaea, assembly GCF_029931775.1. NCBI lineage: Eukaryota > Metazoa > Chordata > Lepidosauria > Squamata > Sphaerodactylidae > Euleptes > Euleptes europaea. The sequence continues at coordinate 44,956,009 of NC_079324.1, forward strand.
AGGATGAGCAGGGGAGCAGCTCTGGGTCCCCCACTGGGCAGAGAGACGGGGTATAAAAGATGCAGATAAATACACAAATGTAACGAATGAGCGCAGCCTTGATTCACATCCTTCCTGAAAGGCCCTCGCAGATGTGGAATTGGCTCCTCGGTAATCTCACCTTTACACTCAAAATAGGTTTCTATCATATGTAATTGGGGAGAATTGTTCTGAATGCATTTGCCATATTTTGAAAAACGTAAGTCAGAATAAAGATAAAGACAAAACAGGTGGTGAAAGAAGGGTATTACAATAAAAGGCGAGGTCTAATTTTCACAGCAGTGGAAAACTTGTGCCTGAGCTGTTTCAGTTCCTACTAACTGCTGCGTACAGAAACTAGATGGCAAAGAGAAGGGTTCTATGGTGTAGCCTTTTCCCTGACATGCTGGCTTTCTGTGTGCAGGGAATTCCTTTTGTGCAGAGTAGCATTCCATCACGCCTGCCGTCTGAAGTGGTACAGCCCAGACAGGTTTTTACCCCCTCACACAGAATTCTGCTGAACCCCATTAACATCCTCCCATGCCATACACCAACTAGGGTTCAGCTGAATGCTGCCCAGCACCCCCCATACCTCCCTGGCCACACAGTTGGTAAGTGGCTGGCTTAGGAAAACTGCCTCCATCAATAAACGAATCTCCAAGTTTTTTGGCTCATCTTGATTTTTCAAAAATTCTATTTATTTTCAAACCTTTAAAAAAAAGCAATCAAGAAGAAGAGTTGGTTTTTATATGCCGACTTTCTTTACCACTTAAGGAAGAATCAAACCGGCTTACAATCACCTTCCCTTCCCCTCCCCACAACAGACACCCTGTGAAGTAGGTGGTGCTGAGAGAGTGACTAGCCCAAGGTCACCCAGCTGGCTTCATCAGAGTCCACCGCTCCAAACCACCGCTCTTAACCACTACAGCACGCTGGCTCTCAAGCGTACAAGTTTTTTACTTATTTATTTTCAAATAAACAATCCTAACGCTGGTGTGAGTTACTGCTAGTAAATGGCTTACCATAACCTGGGGCGCGTCTACCCTAGCTCCAAGCTTGGCTGGCGCACGCTAATGCTGGCTTCAACATGTCCCCTCAGTTAGGACTTTATCAGTCTACACCAATCCGAGACAGATTTTACCACTGTGGGGCTTACAATGAACTCCCATGTTGCACAGGCTGTGGTTAAAGGTGGGATTTGGGGTCTGCAGAGGGCTGCTGAAAAATGTGGCTGCTTACACCAAGGTAAGCATCAGCTCTGGGGAAAGAGGGGGAGGGGCTGTTGGGACGTACCAAGGGAAGCAAATTGCTTTTGCAGAGCCAGGCGGGACTCCAGCCTCATCTTGAGCAACTTCATGGTCCTCTCCATGTGGCTGGCGCTCAGAGAGCTATCGGCGATCACCGGCTGCTGGGAACAAGAGAAGTTGAGGAAGAAAGAGCAACTTCTGCGGCCTGGTCAACCAGGCAGGCCTGACCAGGTCAGATTCTCTTCACTACAGAGCTGAAGAGTTGCAAAGCACGCTAGGAAAAGAAACCAGGCAACACTTTCAGGGATTCGTCCCAAGTGTCAAGCCCTTTGCGCTCGTCTGTGCCACTCAGCAGCAGGCTACAGCCATAAACTTTGGTCTGCCGCAACATCAACCATACTCAAGGGCATCACTTGTTGTTTCACTTTATTCATTTCACTTTCGGGAGATTTTTGGTGAGTTGATGCAACTGTTATTAGAACAGATGCAGTTGGATCCTTCTAGCCCTTCCGCTGCCTTGTGAATCTATGCACCGTTTGTAGCCATCCATACACTTTGTAATGCAGCCCCCTCTCCCCTTTTATAGCCAGTCTTACACCTGTATAGCCCCACTGCAACCCCTCAGTTCAGGCTTCCACATGCAAACATTTATTGCCTTAGAAACTGTAGACCCATGATTGGGAAGCCTGCCCTTCCGCAGCAGCAGCAATGGAGCCTGCTGGAGACGTCCCTTCTAGAATCATAGAATCACAGAGTTGGAAGGGACCACCAGGGTCATCTAGTCCAACCCCCTGCACAATGCAGGAAATTCCAAATTACCTCCCCTCACACACCCCCAGTGACCCCTACTTCATGCCCAGATGGCCAAGATGCCCTCCCTCTCAACATCTGCTTAAGGTCATAGAATCAGCATTGCTGACAGATGGCCATCTAACCTCTTCTTAAAAACCTCCAGGGAAGGAGAGCACACCACCTCTGTGTTCTGTATTCAAGCTCACCTGGGGCTGATCCTTGGGGAAGTGCAGACCCCCCAACTTCTGCACCCACACGTAAGGGTGGCCCAGCTCCGTCACATAGTCGCTCAGGGTCAGGATACTGGAAAGACAGACAGAGAGAGATGTAGCGATGGACAGAAAGCATAAGTTCCCCAGGGCCACCCCTCTGCCTGCTCCCTGCTTACCCAACTTTATCAAACTGGAATTGGTTGGCAGGATTGGGAGTTCGCTTCCCATGATCTCCGGGATACAAGCAGCTCAAAAGGGAATCAAGTGACAGCAGCTCTCTGGGGGGAAAAAAGGGAAGAATGATCTGAACCCTCAATTTTTCAGAGTTATCCCTTTCGGATGCCATAACCCAAGAACCTCTCTTCTTCTGCTCTGCAGCTTGCAAATCCTCCTACCAGAGGAAAAACTATTTTTCTGCAGTAGGATACGGCTTACCCAATACCATCGGCGCACCTATGGCTTATAGAGTTTCATGGGAAAAACAGAAAGGCTGCAGCCCCAAGGACCTTACAGCCTTAACTGCAACAGAGGGAACAATTCAAATATAGGTAAATAAGCATTTCACACAATTTTAAGCAGTTCATGGTGGGAAGATAATCATTCAAAGTTCAGCATCCGAGATTATGCAACGGTAATACATCTGCACGCACTGCAGTGCATTACTTGTCTTTTCTCCTAAATTTTCCCTTCCTTGATGGCTCCCCATATCTATTGGCAGCATCACCATGTACCAAGCTCTGCAGGAACACTGTCTTGGCTTTAACTTCTATTCCTCTCTCGACTTTGTATCGTCTGCTGCCAAGTTATGTTGTTTCTCCATCCACACACAGCAAGGATCCAGCCCTTCTCTCTCCCCCTTTGGTTCCTGCCCTAGTCACCTCCCGCCTGGAACAGGGCAACCTCCTCCTCTCTGGCCTTCCCCCACTGCATCTCAATCCTATGATTTCCATCCAAAATGTCACTGCCAAAACCATTCCTTCCTTTGCTGTGAGGGCCCACGTGACTCCCCTCTTCAAATCCCAGCGCAAACTCTTTGGTCCTTCGCTTTAAAACTAGACATCCTTGCATTTGACATTAAGGGTCTTTCTAGGGACATCTGCACCTTTTGCTCCTCTGGCCCCAGTGCCTTCAGGTCTCTTGCCCTCTAATGTGGCTCCACCCAACTCCTGCTGCTCCTTCAAGCGGTACTCCCTTCAGAATGTGGTGCTTCCCCCCCCTCTCCCCTCCAGGTCACTGCCTTCCCCTTCGTCCTCATTGCCCACTGTAAACAAGTTCAGGCATACACAACTCCATTGGCTTGCGTTCCTTGCTACGCTTTTGTTTCTCTGTTGACTTCCCTATTGCCTACTAGAAGAAGAAGAGTCGGTTTTTATATGCCGACTTTCTCTACCACTTAAGGGAGAACCAAAGCAGCTTACAATCACCTTCCCTTCCCCTCCCCACAACAGACACCCTGTGAGGTACGTGGGGCTGAGAGCATGACTAGCCCAAGGTCACCCAGCTGACATCATGTGGAGGAGTGGGGAAACAAATCCAGTTCACCAGATTAGCCTCTGCTGCTCATGTGGCGGAGTGGGGAATGAAACCCGGTTCTCCAGATTAGAGTCCCACCACTCCAAACCACCGCTCTTAGCCTCTATACCACGCTGGCTCTGTAGAGTGTAACTCTGTAAAACACTGATGATCCAGTGCAATTAAAAATATACTTTTCCAGGTACCGAATCGAGGGTTTGCAGAAGTAACAACTTTGCCAGACTAGGTATTCCTTGCATGCTCATTTTCCAACTGCCCAGAGTTTGCCCGGCTTCTCCAGATTCCCCCTTGGCTGGCCACACTAATTACCAAAACTCCTGAAACCAGAGATAAGCCCATCTGCTCCCCCCTCCAGCACCACCCCAGCTCAGCCAGAGCTGACAATGGGCTTCATGCTTAACCAGTGACCCTATTTGATTTAGCTCTCTTCATATTAACCTTCTGCTCATCACAGAAGTTCTTTCTTCCTCTCTGCGGTATGAGAGATGACAATCTGTAGCCCATTTAAAAGGGGAACAGCAGAGACGACGGAATATGAAATTACATTTCAGAAGATCAGAGAGTGAAGGGAAGAACATTCAAGCTGGCAAGGGGGGGGGGGAAATTCCAACAACCCTCTCCTTAAGTTGCGGTAGCATTCCCATGGCAACACTGCAGAAACAAACTCCCATTTCCCAAAGAATCTAGAAGAAGAAGAGTTGGTTTTTATATGATGACTTTCTCTGCCACTTAAGGGAGGATCAAACCGGCTTACAATCCCCTTCCCTGTGAGGTAGGTAGGTCTGAGAGAACTGTGAGTAGCCCAAGGTCACCCAGCTGGCTTCATGTGGAGGAGTAGGGAAACAAATCCAGTTCACCAGATTAGCCTCCGCTACTCATGTGGAGGAGGAGTGGGGAATCAAACCCGGTTCTCCAGATCAGACCCCACCACTCCAAACCACCACTCTTAACCACTACACCACACTGGCTCTAATGGCTGCTATTTCCCAGGCACAAGTTCCATGTCGGGGGGAAACAGGGACAACGTGACGCAATATTGGTGGAAGAAAACTATCATACATGAAACGGCGAGAACTGAGTAAAGCAGCAGCGTTCTACATGGTCTTCCAAACATAGAATCACAGAGTTGGAAGGGGCAGTACAGGCCATCTAGTCCAACCCCCTGCTCAATGCAGGATCAGCCCAGAGCATCCCTGTCAAGCGCTTGTCCAGCCTCTGCTTAAAGACTGCCAGTGAAGGGGAGAGCACTCCCTAGGAAGTTGATTCCACTGTTGAACAACCCTTACTGTAAAAAATGTTTCCCTAATATCTAGCCGGTACCTTTCCACCCACGATTTAAACCTATTATCAGGGGCCCTATCCTCTGCTGCCAACAGGAACAGCTCCCTGCCCTCCTCTAAGTGACAGCCCTTCGAATAACAAACAAGTAACTATGAGAGCACAAATGAGCCTCCTGCTCCCAAGCAGGATTAACAGTGCTTGCGCATCATATCCTGGGACACCCTCTCTTGCTTCCCCTCCAATGCAATCTCTGCCACTGTTAATATTTAGACTGTACTCTCCCGGGAGTCTTGTCAAGTTTTTGTTTCTTGCTTCCTTACATAACTTAGGAAAGTGGCAGGTACACTGAAGGTGTTATATAAACAACAATAAAAAACAAAATAAAACAAAAAAAACCGATAGGATATGCCGGTGTCCTTACCCTTGAGGCTCAGGGCCAAAAGGCATGTTATTTTTGGGATCTGTGACTAAATACTCCAATCCATAGTTGAGCCTAAAAAAGCAGCTAGAGGATTGGAGCGGTAGTAGTTTTCTGCGTGGAAGGATTTTTCCTTTTGTTTGGGGGGAAGCGTTTCATCTTTTGAGCCTTCCACCCCCATCCCTCTCCTGTAGTCTGAAGTGGCTTACCCAGAGGCAGGTTTTTCAATTGACAACAGTCCCCCCAACAATACTCATTCAGTGCACTTTTCACCCTCCTCTAAAGGTGGGATGAAATACTATATGGTTCTCCCCTCCCCCATCTAATCCTCACAATTACCCTGTGAAGTAGGTGAGGTTGATGGTGAATAGCAGAAGGTCACTCAGTGAGCTTCCACGGCAGATTGGGGATTCGAACCTGGGTCTTCCAGATTCTACTCTGGCACTCTAACAGCTACACAATGCTGGCCAACCAACTCTTGAGTGAGGACACTCCTGCGCTTGGCACCTCTCCCAATGCTCTTTTGACTCTCCGCAGAGATTGTTAGGGGAGGGGCTGTAGCTCAGGGAGGAGCTGTAGCTCAGTGGTAGAGCCTCTGCTTGGCATGCAGAAGGTCCCAGATTCAATCCCTGGCAACTTCAGTTAAAGGGACTAGGCAAGGAGGTGATGTGAAAGACCCCTACCTGAGACCCTGGAGAGCCGCTGCTGATCTGAGTAGCCAATACTGACTTTGATGGACCAAGGGTCTGATTCAGTATAAGGCAGCTTCATGGGTTCCAAAAAAGTAGAAGGGGGCATAGTACCACACTGACCTCCAGGCGTGAGGTGACCCCCCCCCGCACGCACACACACAAACACACACTGCACAACAGAGATGCAGCTGGAGTGCTGCTTCTTCTGAGCTCATTTCAGTGGTTGTGGCTCCAGCCAGCTTTCCCAGTCAAACCAAGCCCAGGCTCCCAAAGGAGAAACGCCGGTCCTTGAGACAAGGTGACCCACGGAGCAGGAGAGGAGGGAAGGGACAGGGATGTGCAGACAAGGGAGAAGGAGGCGGGCAAAAGCCCACACTGCACAGCCGAGGAAAGGGAAGCGATTTGTCCGCAAGAGAGTAATTAAAGGCGACGGGAGAATGAGATGCCATCGGCAGGAGCCGCAACGAGAGCGGCCTCGGCAGTGCAGGCAGCCTTCTCCCCCGGCAATCAAACCTAAAGCTCTACGAGGCTTGCATGCGTCTCCTCCTTGTCTGGCAGCCGAGATATAGAGATCAGAGGCCTATTCTGTCACTTCCACTAAAATATCCTCTCAATGGGTACTAAGAGGGATGCCTGCAGCACCAACAAAGCGGGGGGGGGGTTTGAAGGGGGGAGGCATGATTGCCCAGCTGAAGAGAAGGACACCCCAAAAGGGGCACTGAATAGCCACAGCTCCCCCTGTTGCTAGTTGATGGGAGTACTGTCTCTTGCGTTCCAAGATTTTGCTAAAATAATTTGCAGAAATCAAAACAGCAAATCTGGGAGCCGAGAAATCCAGATTCTACATATTAGACCGTTTTCATATACAGGTTGAGTATCCTTTTTCCGGACATCTGATAACCGGACTGATCCGAAAACTAGACCTTTTGAGCCAGCATACAGGCATTATTACGCACAGGCCCTCAGCAGTGCCACTGATAGTTCAATGTACACAAAATTATTTAAAATATTGTTTCAAATTACTCAGGCGATGTGTATAAAGTATACATAAAACATATATAAAACATAAATCGATTTCATGTTTAGACTTGGGTGACATCCCCAAGATATCTCATTATACATATACAAAAAATTCCAAGATACGGAAAGATCCGAAATATGGACCACTTCTGGTCCCAAGCAGTCTGGATAAGGGATACTCAACCTGTATTTCCTTTAGTTTGCATTCTACTTATAAAAATTACAGGCCAATTTTGGTCCCGTTTTTAGTAATGGACTGGGGTGGGGGGTGTTGTTTGTTTTTAATGAACACGCTGGACAGCCCTGCTTGCGCTGTTGGTAAAAGTGATGTCATGTTATGATGGGAGGTGAACAAAGTAAGGAATCCAGAGTCACACCATCTTGGCGGCACTCCTGCAGACCCACTCAAGATCTACCCGCAGAAGAGTTGGTGCCAGGATCCACCGATCTCCACAGAACTGATTTGGGCCAAACTCTCATCCAACAGAGAGAGCCACTGGCCAGCTGAACTGTGCAAGTGGAAGCGAGTGGGGGGCCACACAGCAGCAAGACCACGCGATATCCAGCACGGGTTCACAGTGCCATAAGAACATAAAAAAAGTCCTGCTGGATCAGACCAAGGCCCATCAAGTCCAGCAGCCTGTTCACACAGTGGCCAAACAGGTGCCTCCAGGAAGCCCACCAACAAGACTGCAGCAGCATTATCCTGCCTGTGTTCCACAGCACCTTAATAGGTGTGCTCCTCTGAACCTGGAGAGAATAGGTATGCATCATGACTAGTATTCATTTTGACTAGTAGTCCACTCCCCTCTTAAAGCCTTCCAAGTTGGCAGCCATCACCACATCCTGGGGCAGGGAGTTCCACAATTTAACTATGTGTTGTGAGAATAAATACTTCCTTTTATCTGTTTTGAATCTCTCACCCTCCAGCTTCAGCAGATGACCCCCGCATTCTAGTATTATGTGAGAGGGAGAAAAGCTTTTCCCTGTCCACTCTCTCCATACCATGCATCATTTTATAGACCTCTTTACAGGGTTGCTTGAAGGATTACAAGACAATGTCTACAAAGCACTCTGACTATCTGTAAGCAACACAAAAATGTTAAAACACTGTGAATACCACTACACCTGAGTGTCAGTGCATATTTTACATGTGCATCTACATTTGTAAGGATTTCAAGTACTGGGACTGGGAAAGGCCCCAAACTACAGGGGCCCCTGCTGGTCAAAGACAGTCTTGGGCAAGGAGGGCCTACAGTCTGACTCAGCAGAAGGCAGATTCACAGATGGCCGATGCATTAACATTAGCTGCTAATTCACAGATGCTTCTGTTGGACGAGATCTTAAAGCAGTAACGATCTGGCCACAGTGATCAATTGCATTAGTATACCTTCCCTTCCTTCGAGAAAGAATCTGATGCTAATGTTGATCTTGTGGGCAACCCCGACACCAGAAGAGTTCATTCTAAGGCTTATCTGCTCCCCACTATTCAAAGCTTACCCAGCACTGATCGGCATGGTCATCTCAGCTGCCGCAGTCACCTTTGTTTTAACTGTCATGACATTGAGGTTCATCAAATAGTAGAAGGTCAAGTGGAGCACGCTGCCGTCTGCAACAACATGGCCAAGAAGGGGAGAGATTTAAGAAAGGAAATCAAATTTATCAGGTTGCGGGGAGGGGGGGGGAACAAGGTACAGCAAAAACTGCACTGCGGGTTGCAGCCCTTGGGGGAACAATACCCCCTTCTTGTTCACTCCAAAGGGAAAACGTTAAGTGGCAAGTAAGAAAAACAGTAGTGGCAGAGAGGGAGGGGTGAGCTTCATCCACAACTCTGCTGTGCTGGAAAGCACAAATGCAGGCAGGAACTGAAAGGTAAAAATGCTGCAGCAGGCAGGGCAACACAAACCAAGTTCTAATTCAGAATCTGCCACTGGTAAATGCTCTGTCTCATTTTGCAGCCCTGCTCTACATGTTCTTTAAGGCACACAGTGGAGGGAGGGGGCTTCTATCTGTGCTAATATGTGATCGAGGGCCCCCCTCCGGACCTTTTGAAGCAGGATCAATTATAAGAATCGAGGCATTACACATTAGGGCTTCCTATCATCGTTTTGGGCAGAGGATAGTGGGGAGCTGTTTGTTTGCTCCTCCTCCTTGAACCACTGACAGCAAGTATGAACTGGGGTGTTTGCGGCACAGTTTTGATCGCATCACAATATGGTCGGTATCCAATGAGAATAATTCACAGTGGGTAGCCGTGTTAGTCTGTTTGCAGTAGTCATTGGTATCCAATGAATCCATCTGGATTACACAGCCAAAGGCAGTGCCTTCAAAATGTCAAAGAGTCAAGTGGGGCCCAGAGGGGGCTTCCAGGGACAAAGAGGGGATTACACTCCCTAGTAGCTATAACCGATCCTTTCCCTGCTAGCCCCGTTGCCCTGCGCTGCCACACAAATCGCAGTCCTCTTTTCCCCATATCACACTTTCTTGGAATCCTCAGCCCTTGAGGTGCTAGAAGCATGCACCTTCCTTGCACAGTCCATCTGCTCTGAGCAAAGATTGCTGTTTGCTTTGCAACTTGCAATGAGCTACGGGCAAGTACCCATTTGTTAGGATTTGTGTCCACGTGCTAGTCATAAAACCCAAGTGACCAGGAACACATTTGCCTGGCGCTCTCTCATACCTTTGCATTTCAAGTCAATGGTGACTGACAGAGGGTGCCTCTTTAACATCTCCTTGCGCTTGTCGTCCAGCTGTACCCCCAGTGTTGGGCGGCGACGTTTCTATGATGGGAAAGGCAAAGTCTCAGGAAATGCTGCCACTCTCCTGCATCACCCCTCCCCACAACTGGCCCTTGTTCAATGTGAATTCACACTAGAGATGGTGTACCCTGTTATGTCACTGCCTGTCTTCTCCATATACTTTCACAAGCAGGTGTGATTTGTGGCAAAAAGGACGAAACTGCAGCCCCGTACTTCAGCTTCTGGAAACCCCTGGCCTGTATTCATCCACATTCCAAAGACTTAAGGGCACCTCAGTCTTCTCGATGGGGCAGTCACTTCTACCAAGTTTTCCTTCCCACTGCGGACTTTCCAGTATGATATTCCCAAGGTTCAATGACATTCCCCTGAACAAAACTAGGAGGGAAGCTCAGTGGGAATCAGCAGAAATGATCACCACTTCTTTAAATTCTAGGGGCCCTTAAATCTTTGGAAATTTATTACTGGATATGGCCCCTGTTGTGAAACCGCAGTCCCCTACCATATGGGTAGGGAATCACCATCACTCCCTCCCAACAGAGTGGGCATAAGCCCAAAGGGGACGATAAAGCAAAGGGACTCCCAGAAGTTGATCTGTTTACAAGTGGGTTTTTTACCTCTCTCCCCTTTAAGCCCACCCCACAGTAACTGAGCCGTAATGCTTGACCTGATTTTGCTATATTTGCATGTTAAGATTTTGCGGGATTTTTTAATGGATTTTACTCTATTGATTGACTGGTTGACTGGAAGCTGCCTTGGTTCTGGGTTGGCAGAAAAGCAGCACAGACATTTGCAAAATAAAGAGATCTCAGGATGCCTGACTTTCTTCCTCTTCATTGCATTGCTAAGGACATGAAGGGAAGCAAGAATCATTTGCTTCTGCTTTTACTGATTGCAACGGCACATCTTTCACCTGAAAGCATGGGTACATGCTTTGCCATAACCCCTGGGCAGAAAGAGCTATTGACTCCCAGCCCAACCACGCTTCCTCCCCCTCCCACTGCTTGCAAACCTACTGTACAGTGGCAGGGCCAGTGTCTTACCGTGGTCTGCTCCTCCTCAGCATCTGAATCGCTCTCATCATCTGTGAATCAAAATCAATACACATAAGGGGGTCTCTATTTGCGCAAACGCAGCCTTAATCCCCAAAGCAGCCATTTACAGAAAGAAGCAGGCTGCTAGCCATAGGGGTGGCACAAACCCATGAACTGATGCTGCAGAAAAGACTTATTTCACAATGCATTTGCTGTTAAAACTTTGGTTTATTGGGTTCAAGATCTCACTTTAAGACTCAGCTCTAAGAAGCTTCTCTTCTCTGTTTGAAATCTCTCTGCTGGCATGTGAATTCCAAATGGGTGGTTGTGTTAATCTGCAGTGGCAACATAACAACAGGAGTTCAGTGGCACAATAAAGACTAACAACATTTGTTCTGTACACTCAGTCCTACCTCATGAAAGCTTATGCTACAATAAACGCTGTTAGTCTCTAATGTGCCACAGGAGTCTCATTTGGTTTTGATATGTAACCTCCTCCAGTCTCAAACTCTCAGAGGTGTCTGGGGGGGTGGGGGCTTTAACCTGTTTTAATTAATGGTCCCAAATAACTTCTAGCCCATCAATCCGGCTTTCAGCATAAAAGCACAACACTTAAGCTAGGAGAGGAGTTCAAAGGAGAGTGACAGCATAAAAGGAGCCGGATGTAAAACCTCAGTCAGCTCAAATTAAAATACCGAAAGGCCCTGGGAAAAAACAGACATGTTTTCGCTGCTTGGCAGAATGCCAGCCGAAATTAGGCCAAATGAGCCTTTTGACACCAAGTTTTCCAGAGCTCCAGGACAAATACGGCAATGGCCAGCCCACCCTTCCTGCAAGACGGAGCCTTCAGCAGGGCCTCCCTAGATACGCTCAGGACACAGGAGAACGGGGGGGCAGGCGGGTCTGTATGGGAGCAGCAAGCTTTGGAACTTGCCTGGAGAAGCATCTGGCAAACAATGCAGAAGTGTTTGCACTGTTGTTCTAATTTTATCCTTTCTGCCCTTCTTATATGTTTTCAGCTTGCTCTTTTAAAATTCACAATTTGCCTTTTATAAGTTTTTTTTCCTTTGAAGATCAAAGAGTGCCTTTCACTCTCGCCCTACTTGCGCTATGCTGTGATTATGCTTCCCATCTTGTTTGTCTTGGAATACTGTTTCTTTAATACATTTTATATTTTTCAAACAAACATTACAAAACATACAAACATGCACAACAGAGTCTTACACGATAATGGCACCCACTCTATAACTTCTATTCTATTATACCTTCACTGAATAGTGTATCTGTGTATCCTTTTGACTTGGAATACTGAAGCCTTTCAACTTTCTTTTTTAAAATAAAAGTACTGAAGAGGCACGTTCAGCCACCTTTAATAGCCAGAACGTTTTACAGTGCAATCCTATGCAGAGTCACTCCAGTCTAAGCCCACTGAATGAATGAGCTTGCAGTAACTCTGCACAGGACAGCACTGTTAGTCTTTTTCTCCATGCAAAAGTACAGTGATGTTAAGGGGTGACTCTATTCCTTGCATTCCTTCTAGTTTTGCAGCTGCTGAAGGCACTGTCGCCCCCCATGAGGAACAGCTAGCCCCTTTCAAAAAAGGCCTGTTGTGCATTCAGCCTGCAGAGAAACGGAAGCCGCCCCGCCACTTCTTTGAGTCATTTCCCTGAGTCATGCTTGGCTACTGAGTCATTCTTGGCTACTGGAGCATCCCTCCACGCCTGCAGTTTTAAAAAAGATGGACAGAAGGCTCACGTGGGGGGGGGGTGTCCGTCGTTTGCTCACTTCCGGTCTACTCCGACTGGGGGCAGCTATCCAAGGTACTGCACAGCGCAGGTACCCAAGGTGATGGCGATTTGACCTGGGACCTTATACATGCAAAGGACATTATCTATTTCTGAGTCACTGACAGCAAGCAGAGGCACATTACCGACTTCCTCAGGGCCTCACCTTGAGAGTCCTCCGGGGGTTTGCAGAGAGCTTTGGCTTCCTCCACGTTTCCTTCTATAGCAACAGCCAGCTTCTTATCTGTGGAGGAAACGGTACCGTTAAGCACAACTCCCCCAGCATTAGAGGCATTTCTTTTCTTTTTAAACAAAAAAATGTAGTTTACTCTGAGATTCCACATTCATGGACAAGAAGTCAGTGATATGACAACAGCCTTTGCTCAGTGCAGACATGACCGAGGGCTACAGAGTCACACTACTAGGTGTGCAAAATGGGTACACTCTCAGCATTGATAGGTGCTACTGTTTCGAAGAGCTGGCCTGACCCAGGAAGGTTTACCACTCAACAAACATTAAACACTTCAAAATAGTTGACACGTTACGGCCTGTTCAGTCACTGAATTTCCCTTCTTGTATCCAAATGCCCTCAAATTAGCATCTTTGCACAATGGATATGTATTGAACACAGGAAGCTGCCTTATACTGAATCAGACCCTCGGTCCATCAAAGTCAGTACTGTCTACTCAGACCAGCAGCAGTTCTCCAGGGTCTCAGGCAGGGGTCTTTCACATCACCTACCTGCCTAGTCCCTTTAACTGGAGATGCCGGGGATTGAACCTGGGACCTTCTGCATGCCAAGCAGATGCTCTACCACTGAGCCACAGCCCCTCCCCAGTCAGTTGGATTTCATGAACCTGGTCCACTAGCAGTTCAGCTTTCCTCTCAGGCACAAGGCATCTTCCCAATCCAAGGGACTCTTCTACTAGAGGAAGAGGTGTTTTTTTGCGTCAGGCATCCCGTGCTGGCAATAGGTGCTACAGTTAGGAAACAGATCTGCGGGATTCGATCCAGTGTCACACATGAAGCTGCTTTATACTGAATCAGACCATCAAGGTCATTATTGTCTACTCAGACTGGCAGCAGCTCTCCAGGGTCTCAGGCAGGGGTCTTTCACATCACCTCCAGCATTAGAGGCATTTCTGTGGCATTCAGCAATGCACACTAACCTTCTAAGGAAAGGGACAGCTTTATAAAAATCCAGACTAGGACCTTTCCAGTGTGGTCAGAACGTCGCTCACGCGCCTTCTCTGGTCTCAAGCAGAAATTATCCTTTCCCAAGGGGATGCCTGAGAGCACTTGCCAGGGCTGAAAATGTAGCACCCCTCACCACAAGAGCAAGACTTTTCTACCGCTAAGCTAGAAAGCTGCACCACCACAGCTTGACAAAGGCAGCTCGGCGGCTGCCACAGCATCTTGGTCAAGCCCAAGCCTCTTGGGTTATGAAGGGAAGGAGGAGGGAGGGAGAGGATCTAAAGGAGCTCGCCTTTGCTAGAAACTTAAGGAGGAGAAAGATCTGGGGAGGGTCATCCAGGTGCCGCTCTTTCGCTTCTGCCACTGTAATATTCCAAGCCCCAACCCTCCTCCCTCAGCCTCTACCCCACAAAAGATAGGGTAAAGATTCTATGACCTTAGGCAGTTCATGAGAGGGAGGGCATCTTCTGGGCATGGAGTAGGGGGTGTGGGGGGAGGTAGCTGTGAATTCCCTTCATTGTGCAGGGGGTTGGACTAGATGACCCTGTTGGTCCCTTCCAACTGTATGATTCTATGAAAAGGAATAAGCATATTGTGCAAAAAACAATGAAACACAAAACACGAAAACAAAACATGCAAGTCAACCTAAGTTTCCAATTGACATCTGAGGTTTCTCCTAATACAATTCTGGCCATTCCACAGCACCTACCCTTGCTCAGCTAGCTTGCAAAAAACCCCATGAAGAACCTGGCACCTGTAAACCATCCACTCTTTAATCCAATGTGAGTTTCTACAGTTAACTTGGCAAAGAAAACCCTTTATCTAGTAGGAACCTGAGACTGGGCCCTTTGGGGCCCAGTACAACAGAGCTACCGTATATACTTGCGTATAAGCCGAGTTTTTCAGCCCAAAAAAAGGGCTGAAAAAGCCGGCCTCGGCTTATACGTGGGTTAATACGGTAGAGGAGGGAGGGAGGGGGGAACTTACCACTGCTGCCGCCATCGCCGCCGGGCACACCCGGCTCCCCCCAGCCAGGAGCGCCCTGGAAGGGCCTCCTGTGGCCACGGGAAGGCCGCGCCTCTGCCGCCGCCGGGCGCACCTGGCTCCTCTTGGCCAGGAGCGCCCGCCGCCACCTGCCTGCGCACCTGGAAAAGGTAAGCCTGCGGGGGGAGGAAGGGGTTATAAGCCGACCCTCGGCTTATACGCGGGTGCCTAATTTTTCCCCATTTTTGGGGAGAAATTAGGCACCTTGACTTATACGCGGGTCGGCTTATACACGGGTATATACGGTAAAACTACTACATAAAGGATGGATGGCTGAGGTAGTCCCACAGCGCCCAATACACAGAACTGATATTGCAAGTCAGCAGCTTAGCAAACAAACACTGACCAAGGTCCAGAAGCATACATGCATGCATAATCACCGAGGCTAGAAGAAGAGTTGGTTTTTATATGCCAACTTTCTCTGCCATTTAAGGGAGAATCAAACCGGCTTACAACCACCTTCCCTTCCCCTCCCCATGACAGACACCCTGTGAGGTAGATGAGGCTGAGAGAGTGTGACTAGCCCAAGGTCATCCAGCTGGCTTCGTGTGTAGGAGTGGGGAAACAAATCCAGTTCACCAGATTAGCCTCCGCCGCTCATGTGGAGGAGTGGGGAATTAAACCCGGTTCTCCAGATCAGAGCCCACTGCTCCAAACTCTTAACCACTACACCATGCTGGCTAGCTGGGTAAGTGTAGAATGCTAAAGGGAGAGGCACTCTGTACATGCCCAGAGACACTGCCCTCCCCAACCTCTGCACAACTACAGAGGAAAAGCAATTTGACTAGTGCTTAACACGAATAGCTTACAGCCCAGGATTCCATACAGCCTACACTGGAGCAGGTCCAAGGCTTCTCTTCTGTCCACAGCAGTTCAAATTAAACAGTCTAGGACCGTGTTGGCGAACCTATGGCACGCGTGCCACAAGCGGCACGCCGAGCCCTTTCTATGGGCACGAGTGGAGCCGCCGCCCCCCCCGCCCGTCCCCCGCCCCCTCCTTGCGGCCTCGATACCATCTGCCTCCGTTGCCCAGCTCCGCCTTAGCAGCAGCAGCAGCGCCGCCGCCCCACCCAGGCGCCGCTCCAGATCCGCCACCGCCCGCTCATGCTCAGCCCCGAGGGCTGCCCTGCCGGCCGCACCGCTATGCCCACCGAGTCGCCCCCGCCCCCTCCTCCGCCCCCTTGGCTGCCCGTCCCTATCCTCCGCCCCTCCTTGCGGCCTCGGCGCACGTTTCCGCCGCGCCACAGCCAACTTTGTCGAGGGGCGGGGCGACTCGGTGGGCGTAGCGGTGTGGCCGGCAGGGCAGCCCTCGGGGCCGAGCATGAGCGGCCGGTGGCGGCGGCGGGTCCAGAGCGGCGCCTGGGTGGGGCGGCGGCGCTGCTGCTGAGGCGGAGCGGGGCGGCGGGAGGCTGGCGGGAGGCTGGCGGCGGGCGGCTCTTTCGCTTGGACTTGCCACTGAGATGCACATTTACCCCATCCAGAGTCTCAAAACTGCATGGGGGGTTTTGTTGTCTATTTGTGAAAGAGAGGTTTTGCCTTGGACTTGCCACTGAGATGCACATTTACCCCATCCAGAGTCTCAAAACTGCATGGGGGGGGGGGGTTTGTTGTCTATTTGTGAAAGAGAGGTTTTGCCTTGGACTTGCCACTGAGATGCACATTTACCCCATCCAGATTCTCAAAACTGCATGGGGGGGTTGTTGTCTATTTGTGAAAGAGAGGTTTTGCCTTGGACTTGCCACTGAGATGCACATTTACCCCATCCATCCAGATTCTCAAAACTGCATGGGGGGTTGTCTATTTGTGAAAGAGAGGTTTTGCCTTGGACTTGCCACTCAGATGCACATTTACCCCATCCAGATTCTCAAAACTGCATGGGGGGGGGTTGTTGTCCATTTGTGAATGGGAGGTTTTGCCTTGGACTTGCCACTCAGATGCACAACTCAACAATAAGCCCCCCTGCAGAGTTTTGAGAATGCAGATGGGGGAAATGGTGTTTGTCAGTCATTGCCATGATTTAATTTTATGGATGACAAAGGATAGTACAGTTAGTTCTGAAAATGAAATCCTTAAAGTGTGGAATTCTCTGCCAAATAATTTTAAATCAATGAAAGCACTTGGGATTGCTTTCCTTACTTTGTTTGGATCATTTTATGCTTGTGAGCATAAGATGTTAACGTATGAGTTGTTTTTTCTAAACTAAAACCTCAGTATTCAGGTTAAATTGCCGTGCTGGCACTTTACGATGAATAAGTGGGTTTTGGATTGCAGTTTGGGCACTCGGTCTCTAAAAGGTTCGCCATCACTGGTCTAGGAACTTCCAGAAAAAATTCCTAGGGCTCCCCAACATGCTGGAAGATCTAACTATACAAAGTTGGTCACGTAGTGGAGAAAACCCCAACACCTTGTGCTTTCCTAACATACATGTGTTCTGTTTGTGGAGAAGATAGTATTTTTAAAAACTATGAAAGGAAGTGTATTTTTTTTAACAGCTGTTAGGTAAGAAAGAATAAAAAGATACCCTACCTAAGTAAGGAGGGTTTTGTGTGAGCTAAGACAGTAGGCCAGAAATGAGAGGGGAGACGAGAGAGGGCAGACAAAGGAAGAAAGCAAAAGAAAAGTAGAAGAAACACATTGTGGTGTGTGTTCAAGGAGGAAGACATCTACAGCAGCTATTCTCAGGATGGTGTGTATGCCACAATCCTGTGGCAGTGCAGAAAAGCCAGAAAAACACAGTGTTCTGTTTTTAACACAAAACTAACCTTCCCCACAGCACACTCACATTTTCTAGTTCTCATAGCCTCAGTGGCCAGGTACAGGAGTTCAATGTCTTTAACTGGCCCTTTTCTGCCCCCACAAGCCAGAAGCAGAATACATTATTCAAAAGACGAGAAACTCATGCAAACGCGCTCTTTGAAAAAAACAATTTTCAAAGAGAAGTGAGGGGGGAAAGGAAACTAACAGGTCTTTCAACCTCCAACCTCTGAATGAAAAAGGCTCTCAAATGCAGCTGCTTCACCAGATGGCTCCACTGCAGTCCCCCACAGACTCCGGGGAACTTGGAAGCACACTACAGAGCTTACAGCTGATCAGATTTTAAAACACACACACAATTCATAAGAACATAAGAAAAGCCATGCTGGATCAGACCAAGGCCCATCAAGTCCAGCAGTCTGTTCACACAGTGGCCAACCAGGTGCCTCTAGGAAGCCCACAAACAAGACGACTGCCGCAGCATTGTCTTGCCTGTGTTCCACAGCACCTAATATAACAGGCACGCTCCTCTGATCCTGGAGAGAATAGGTATGCATCATGACTAGTATTCATTTTGAATAGTAGCCATAGATAGCTCTATCCTCCATGAATATTATCTGCTGGCCTCCCTATTCTCCTCCCTCCTGTTATATTATTGATGCTGAGGGGGAACCCGCTGCATATATTCGGCAATGTGAGTAGTGTTTACCGTATATACCCATGTATAAGCCGACCCGCGTATAAGCCGAGGTGCCTAATTTCTCCCCAAAAATGAGGAAAAATTAGGCACCCGCGTATAAGCTGAGGGTAGGCTTATAACCCCTCCCCCCCCCGCAGGCTTACCTTCTGGGCTCCTGGTGGCGGGAAGCTGCGGTTCCGGCGGGAGCGGCCTTCCTGCAGCTGCAGGAGGCCCCCCCAGGCTGCTCCTGGCGGCAGGAAGTGGCGCGGGCCCAGCGGGGGCGGAGGCGCGGCCTCCCTGCGGCTGCAGGGGGCCTTTGAAGGCCGCTCCTGGCCAGGAAAAGGTGGCGGGGGCGGCGGAGCGGCCTCCCTGCGGCCGCAGGGGGCCTTTGGAGGCCGCTCCCGGCCGGGAAAAGGCGGCGGGGGCGGCGGAGCAGCCTCCCTGTGGCAGCAGGGGGCCTTTGGAATCGGCAGATCCGGTGGGGGCGGCCTTCCTGCAGCTGCAGGAGGCCCCCCCAGGCCGCTCCCGGCCGGGAAAAGGCGTCGGCGCTAAGTTCCCCCCTCCCTCCTCCCTCTATCGTATTGACCCGCGTATAAGCCGAGTTCGGCTTTTTCAGCCCTTTTTTTGGGCTGAAAAACTTGGCTTATACGCGAGTATATACGGTAGGCGCCACCTTTAGTTCTGTAGTTTTTAAGTTTAAGTTTCAAATTGGGAATTTTATTGTTTTAAATTTAGATTTTGTGGTTAATTTTATTATTGATGTATTAATGTATCCTGTATGACGTTACCCGCCCTGAGCCGGCTTCGTCTGGGGAGATCAGGCTATAAATCACAAAATAAATAAATAAATAAATAAACATGTCCACTCCCCTCTTAAAGCCTTCCAAGTTGGCAGCCATCACCACATCCTGGGGCAGGGAGTTCCACAATTTAACCCCCAAAACAACCAAACTGCCTTAGAATAAGTATAGAGAAGTATAGATAGGTATTTTCTGCAAGCAGTTGTGAAATATGAACATGCCGGGGTGGGGGAGGGGGAGAGGAAGGATTACACTCCCCCAGCAATTTAAAAGACTCACCACAGGCCTGGCCGTAGGAACTGGCTTGGACGAAGAGAACGTAGAGAGGTGGTGGGAGGTGCCTAGCTGTCTCGTATTGCTTGTGCACCTGATCAAAAGGCATTGCGAGGTACTCTTGGACAGGGAGAGAAGCCTGGTGGGGAAGAGGTCAGGTGCAAAATTATGCCACAGCAAGGGCTAAGAAACCTGGATGACACAATCTGATCAAGAAGCTTTTTTCTGTGCTGCTGACATATTAATGTTGACTTGTTTTACCACCTTATGTATTTCTATGATCGGGGGGGGATCTGTAAAAGGAAGATAATTTAAAACAAAATAACCTTGTTTATAGCTACCCAAGATAGGAACCAACACCTGTATCTTATCAGAAATTAATTAGGCCCCCCCACAGGTCTTTAAAAAGGAAAACTCAGCCAGGCTCACAATCTACCTGCATGATGCTATTGAGTCGAGGCTGGAGGTTGCTCAGATATTCCTTCTTCACTTCTATTTCTTTCAGAATCTTCTCTTTGTTGGCTAGACATTCTTTATACTTCTCCGCCAACCTGACAAGGAAGATTCACAGTTAGCAACAGGGAGTTACAAAGGGCAGAAATGTTGATTCAGAAGCGGGGGGGGGGGGGACCAGCACCACTCCCAATGCCTCTCTCCTATGAATTTAAGCCTCGGGCTATTTCCGAGTGATTCAGGCTACTGTCCTGTAACCAACAACTTCCTCTGCGCAAAGAATTTCATGGTCTTTTAGTCACACACCATGTCTAACCATTTCAAGGGGTTTGTTTAAACAGGTAAAACCACCTGCCTGCCATTTCTCCCTGATCCAAATGCTTTTTTCCCCCCTACAATAATGCCATCAGGTCGCAGCCATGAGGTTTTTAAGGTATGAGATGGACAGCAATGGTTTGCCATCACCTGCCTCTGCGTAGAAACCCTGGACTTCCTTGCTGGTCTCCCATCCAAATACTAACCATGGCCGACCCCTGCTTAGCTTCCAAGCTCTGATGGGTTTCGGCTAGTCAGGGCTATTCAGCCTGCTACTTTTTCCTATGGCCTTGTATATTTTAGATATTTATACCCCACGTTTCTCTCCAATGGGAATCCAAGGCAGCTTATAACATCAGTTTCCCCTCCTTGATTTTATGCTAACAACTGCCCTGTGAGATAGGTAGGCTAGGCTGAGAAAGTGACTCACCCAAGGTCACCCAGTGAGCTTCTAAGGTGGAGTGGGGATTTAAACCTGGGTCTCCCAGATCCCTGAGCCGACATTCTATCCACAACACCGTGCTGCCTTACATTATTCCCCAAGCCATTTAACTCCTTAAACTAATCAGGATGCCCGCCCCCTTGAGGGCAAAAAGGTGCACTTGACGCAAATGGGCAAAGGCCCTGTATGGCTCCCCACAAGCCCATAAGGCGAGGAAGGAGATCAAACTATGTTGAGACCATGAATTCGTATGGGATTCGCCTTTTCTGGCTGAGGTTTTTCAGGCAACCATGCAGATTTCTGACTTTCTTTGGCACAGAAAGAACAAACACTATCATTAAAGAAAGCACTGTGTTTTTTTTGGGGGGGGGGGAACCATCCTTTTACTACAGCCTCCAATCACTCGACTGGCAAACTTAACTCTTGGAACTGTACCCTGCTGGCTCTTAGGGAATGCTAGAACTGGAATACCTTTTGCCAACCAGTGAGGAGCAGCCTGTGGTGGTGAGGGAAAAGCCTGCCTTGACCTCCTTGCCACATTTGGCTTGTTCCAAGCTGCAAGCTATAAAAATTACCCTGGCAAGGAAACAGGCAAGAAATTCCCAGTACCAGGTCATAAGAGCAACACTAAGCATCTCCAGGGAGCAGTTAAAATTATTTCATTTATCCCATTGGGACGATTTGAGAGAAGCAGTCTTATTATTTGATTTACATAGAAGCATCGGCCCACGTGGCACTTTACTGAGTATGACACTAGTCTCTGCCTCAAGGATGTTACAGTCTAAGATTTGATATGAGAGACATAAGAAGGGTAGGGAGATGGAGGCAGGATAAAACATGCATTCATTGCCTTACATTTGCTTCAGCTTACTTTTGATATGGAAGGGAGATTCAGGATTTGTAACAAGGACTTCATTACATTGTGGGCTGGGGCAAGGAGACAGAGATAAGAATGCTGGCACACCTAAGGCCACCTTAGTGAAGGATCTGAACAACAAGTGCGGCATTAGCATCCTCACCGTTTGCGCTGCTCCAGCTCCCAATCGAGACGGGAAAGAGTCTGCTGGTGAGGGTCACTGGTTGTGATCTCCGGCTTGCTGATTTCTGCAGGAGCTTCTTTGTAGAACTCCTTAATGCTCACCAACTCAATTTCCTCGTGCTTGGATCTGAAGAAAGAAACCAGAAGCTGCATACGTAGCTCAGGGACGATACCTGGGAGCTCAGGGAATATGTAGCTCAGGGAAAACATTTACTGGGAGGACCACAGGGCTCAACGGCTGCAGGTTGGTGAAGGAAGACTTGAAAGCTGTGCATTTAAACAGGGATGCTGCATGTTTCTGCCTGCTAAGAGGATATGCGGGACCAGCAGGAGACTCACCAAGCTGTCTAAGAGGATAGCAGCAGGGGAAGTGGGGTGGGTGCCGGACTTGGGAAATCATATTGTCAGAATCCGGTTTTCTCTATTAATGGGGGAACATTTCTGGTTTGTAAGGAAAGGTCTATCATAATAACATGCATTTTGCTAGGGCTTCTTATGAAAGCTGCAAAGGGGCAGCCATGTTAGTTTGCTATAGCAAAAATAAAATAAAAGCCTAACATTTATATCCTAAATTTAAAAAAATCAGTATGAGCTTTTTTTATATATATAAGTTTTTATTGTATTTTCATGGGGTACAGAAGGAAAAAAAGGGAGGGAGGAAAGTTTTACATCCGTTTGCAGTAGACAGTATTATCTCAATCTTAATATACATGCATAAAATAGAAATTATGCTTGCTACAACTGATTCAGTACATTGGTTTCTATCCTGTTAATTAAGAAGTAATCAGATATATTCTTAAACATATTAGACAGCCACTAACATGGGGAAAAGAAAGAATAAAAATGAAATAGTGTTATAGATATAGGTTAATCATTATTATGGTGGTGTTATAAATATACCATAGTTTCAATTTCTCTAAAAGTTGATCATTAGTAAGTTAAACCAAATGCATTTATATATGAAAACATCTACTCACATATATAAAAAAGGAATTGGGCTAAATCTAAATAGTTAAGGATATATGAATGTACCATGGTAGCCATTTCTCATTAAATTGCTCGACATTTTGTGTGTTGTCTGAATTCATCAAGTAAGTCATTTTAGCCATGTTTGCATATTCTAACATCTTTTCTTTCCATTCAACTTCTGGTAAAGTCGTTTGTTTCCATCTCCTTGCAAGGATAACTCTCGCTGCCGTTGTGGCATATTTAAGCAAGTCTTTATATTTTGCTGGTAAATCTGGTGGAACTATGCTCAATAAAAAAAAATTTGGATCCAAAGTTTTAAATTGAGCATGGCCTGTATCTCACCACGGATCTTTTTCCAATATGTTTGTAATTTCGGGCATGTCCACCAAACATGAAAGAAAGAACCGTCTGTTTCTCAACATTTCCAACATCCCCCTTCCTGCTTATTCATATGAGAGATCATACTGGGGGTGATGTACCATCTATAATACATCTTATACCAGTTTTCTTTTACTTCTTGACTTGCAGTGTATTTTAGTTCTTGTGTACACTGTTTTTCCCATGTTTCCATAATTATAATTTTGCCAAAATTCTGCATCCATTTTATTATATTGATTTTGACCTGTTCGGTTTCTGAATCATGTTTCAGTAACAACTTATAGATTTTCCCTAAAAAGTGTTGATTGTTCTTGGTTATAGTTGTTTCAAACTCTGTCAAGTCTCTCATAACTCCAGTTTTTAAACTGTCCTGTTTTAAACAAGATTTTAATTGAAGATATGTCAACCAGTTGATGCTCTTATGTTCCTTGTGAAGGACTTAAACTTCTGAACTCCCCATCAGGATTCCTCAATTCTTGGTAGGTTATATAAGGCGCATTTAGAACAGCCTCGTCTAAATAAGCTTCCGTTGGGAACATGATTGATGGCGGGAAACAACTTATTCTTTTTTTATAGTTATTCCAAACTTTCAGGAGTGCTGGTTTAATATCGCAATCTTCTAATTGTTTTCCTGATTGAAAATATGATTTCGAGCTCCATAACACCTTGTGGAAGCCTTGTTGTAAGTCAGCTCTTTCTAATATAACATTTCTGTTCTTTGGTTGTTTGATTCAATCTGTTATCCATGTTAAACACACTGCATGGTAGTACAATTTAAGATTTGGTAATGCTAGTCCGCCTCTTTTCTTGTCATCCTGCAATACTTTAAATCTTACTCTTGGTTTTTTCCCATTCCAGACAAAATGATTTAATTGTCTTTGCCAACCCTCTATCAATTTGTCTGTAAGACTTATTGGTAAGAATTGAAATAGAAAGTTGAATCTTGGAAGTACATTCATCCAGTATGAGCTTTTGTGAGTCACAGCTCACTTCCTCAGATACCCAGGAAACTGAGCTGTGACTGGTAGAAGCTCTTACTTAATTTTTTTTACTTAGGCTATAAATGTTGTTAGGTTTTAAGGTGTCACTTGACTTTTTATTCTTATAAAAGCCCTTCAATGAACTCACACATTCTTCTTCATTGCAAAGGAGACCCTCTCTCTCTCAAAGCCTCATTACTACTGCAGCTTCCCAAACTTCTGCCTTTCCACCCTCAAGCCACATTCCTTTGCTACGCTTACTTGAACTCCAGGCATTTTGTGATCTCCTTCTGCAGGTGCATGACTTCATACAGCAAGTTCTGGAGCTGTAAGTGATACGCATCCACTTTCTGTTTGGCCTACATCAAAATACACAATGGAAACATTAAGATGCAGGTTAGCTTAAAAAAAAAGATTTCAAATCCAAAATGCACTCAAGCGACAAGACCTTAAAAGACGGATAAGCTGGTGTGAATTGTTCTGTATAGACATAAATGAATAAGCATGGTTTTGCTTTTTTTGCTAGACCTAAATGAAGGCACAGAGGATTTGCACACATCAATCATACAAACCACCCTTCTCGATTCTCTGCCTTCAGCCTTACCTCATGAGTTTGGTCCCTTCCCTTCTTTAAGCGAATGTGAGCTAAACGATTCAGTTTCTTCAGGGTCATGAAGTGCACACAGCTCTGAATGCGACGTTCCTCTATCTCAGCAGCCTGAACAGCAGAAGAGGACAAACAGTTAAGCTGATGTGCATCTAAGTCTTCCCCCTGGTCAGAAATTCTCTTCTCTTTCAAACATCCCTCAATTCTGCCCAGGGTTTCCTACCATCCACACACATTCTTTCCCCCTGCTTATGTCTTACGCTGTCTTTGTTGCCTTTGCTTTTCAGCTCCTGGATCTCTGCCATGAGCTTCTGAAGGTCCTGGCAGGTCTGTTTGTAAAGTTCGTAATCTTTACTGGGGCCTCGCAGATCAACTTCTGCCTCTTCACTGTAGTACCTGGCATCCTGCAAACAGAAACAGAGAGGAAAGCTTAGCACATTTTTTAAAATTCACGTTCCACTTTTCCCGTGGCTCAGGGTAGTTTACAATATCAAAAATTTAAAACATACAAAATGCAGCAAAACCCCATTTACCACCCCCACAAAGTAACGCCTGCAGCTTTAAGCCTATTAAAAGCCCTCATGAATAAGATAGCCTAACAGTGCCTTCTAAAAACCCCTAAAAGTTGTACCTCCCCCATCTCCTCAGGGAGCCCATTCTGCAAGGTGGGAGCCATTACTGAACAGGAGCAGGCTCTAGCAGATGCCAAGCAGGCTACCTTAAGTGGGTGAACAACTAAAAGTGGCAGCTAGGAAACCATATTTGAAGATATGTCATGGACTGCCTTGGTGTAGCATGGGGAGGATGAATTTTCGTTGGAAGAGGACAACCTTCCCTCAAGCCCCACCTTGGCAGATGCTTCCTGTGAGGATGGTGTTTCAGGGCCTCCCTGAAAGGACCTTGAGCCAGCAGGGCCCTCAAGCCAGGAGGCTCTTGCACAGACCCGCCACAATCTCCC
The DNA here is from genome assembly GCF_029931775.1 of Euleptes europaea. Lineage (NCBI taxonomy): Eukaryota > Metazoa > Chordata > Lepidosauria > Squamata > Sphaerodactylidae > Euleptes > Euleptes europaea. Next base: position 44,981,681 of record NC_079324.1, read on the forward strand.
AAAGGACCCCAGGAGCAGAGAAGGCAAAGGGTGAGTACTTGGTAACCCAAGGCATCCCATCTGCTGAGAGAATGCCAGGAGAAACCAATAAGACATTGCAGGATCTGGGCCCCAATACTCATGAGCTGACTCAGCTTGTGGACAGGAGCTTAACATGGGATCAGCATGACTTACAGGGAAAATCCCTATAAAAGGTGGCAGTGAGGGGTACAGCCAGTTTGGGTCAGCTTGTCGGCAGTCTTATTGACTACCCCACCAGTTGCCTGACCCGCTAGGTATCAATTCTTGGAACCTTGTTACTGGACCATTGAACTCTGCCTCTAGGGAATATGTGACCTGACCCTGGACTGAGGCCTTGGATTGTCTTCTAACTTCACCTTTGGATTGTGTTATCTGACCCTGGACTTTGACTTTGGACCTGTAGGTGCCAGGACTTGTCTCCCAACTGGTGGCCAGGACCAAATATTCCCCTCATGTCTTCTTCTGAAATGAAGCATGGTTGTCACAGCAGGCTTTCTACTACATTCACTCCAGGAGCAGGCTTGTTCTACACACTGGAAAGAGGTCCAGCTCAAAGCTGGTGCTGTGAACACCACCCACAGTTCTTGAATTAAATAACCAGCTTATTCTGTAACTAGAACTCAAACAGGAACTGCATTTGATATACTCTACAAGACACATTCTACAAGGGGTGATCAAACTATTTTCAGCCTTGTTCCAAGACTGCTTTTAGCAGTAACTTTTTCTCTGGCCCTACTATGCTGAATGGTCAAACTCCCATTTAGCTCAATAGAGACCAAACAAACCTGCATAGTACTCTAAATCCTACTACAAAGATAGAGTTGCCCTGTATGCTGAAGACTGCTTTTTAGACACAGGCAAATGCCTCTGCTTTCCAGCTACCTTTACAAACAACACCTAATGGATTCTGTGCTTCATCAGCATCCCAACCTTGTGAAGGTACCTGGTCAGCATCTGGCCTGCTTCTCTTGCCTTCCTGTGGTCCTCCATCTGTGCGGATAACCTTGGGCTTCCGTTTCTTGCTTGAGTCAGATGACATTTTTTTCCTTTCAAATCCTGCATGTGTGAGAGGAAAAAATCTAAGGATTCAACAATTATTTTACTGAATAGAGTGGGAAGAATATGTGTATGTGTTTTTGCGGAGGAAGAGCTATTATCTACTAATTCCTGTTACAAAAGCCTCTCAACTTACCCTGGGCTCAATTAAATTACCATTATTTGCCAGATACTAAAGAGTATCTGTTTCAACTTCCCCCTTTGCTGCTGGAATCCAGCGCCAATTGGATATTCATGTGCCAGAACAGGAATCCAAAAGGAAGCCAATGGCATACCAGTCAATTCAATACAAAGCAGGCCTCCTCATCCACCTCTTGGTACCATTAGCTATTCTTATGGTCTTGAGTCTAAACACGGTCTAAACTCCTGCTCACTTGTGGTGTTTAATTCCTAAAGTAAGAGGAGGCTCCTGTAAAAAATAAGAAGCCTTTCCCCCTGTTATCTGTGACAGGAGACCTAATTATGGTGCAGTTATTATTGAAGAGGAACAGGTCTCTACACACACATAGAATCATAGAGTTGGAAGGGACCACCAGGGTCATCAAGTCCAACCCCCTGCACAATGCAGGAAATTCACAACTACCTCCCCCCGCACACACCCCCAGTGACCCATACTTCATTCCCACAAGATGGCCAAGGTGCCCTCCCTCTCGTGATCTGCCTAAGATCATGGAATCAGCATTGCTGGCAGATGGCCATCTACCCTCTTCTTAGAAACCTCCAGGGAAGGAGAGCTCACCGCCTCCCGAGGAAGCCTGTTCCACTGAGGAACTGGTCTAACTATTAGAAAAGCTGCTCTGTTAGAAAAGTTTAGACTTCTCCTTTTAGTTTTAAAAGGGGTGTCCTCCTTTTAGTTTGCACCACATGTTCCAGAGTAAGGACTGGGCGGTGCAAACTAGGGCTAGAGCTTGGCAGGTTTCACCTCACGCCATGTCTCTCCCCGGCTCCTCTACCGTCATTCCACCTATGTTGCCAACGAAAGGTTGAAAAATCCCTGGAAATTTGGAGGTGGAACCTGGGGAGGGCTTGGGAAGCGGAGGAACCTCCGTGGGGTCTAACGCCATAGACGCCACCTTCCAAAGCAGCCATTCCTCCCCCCCCCCCCCACAAGCAAACGGATCTCCGTAGTCTGGAGACCGGTTATAATTCCGGGAGATCTCCAGACCCCACCTGGAGATGGGCAACGCTATTCAGCGGAGGGGAGAGGTGACAGTTCGAGGGCAGTGGGTGGGAAACCGCCTCCCCTTCAGCCCCCTCTTACCGTGGTCGCCTGCGAGCCCGCTGAGACAATAACTCGCGGGTACTCCTAACCGGAAGTTCCGGAACCGGGGAGAAAACGAGTTTCAGGCGCTAGAGGGTCCACGCCAGTCCTCTCGCGCCCCCTTATGGAGCGTCTCGGGAAAGCGTCTTTCGTCTGTGGGTTGGGAGTGTGTTGTTTAGAACTGGTAGCCATGGAGATAATTCACAGTGGGTCGCCGTGTTAGTCTGTCTGCAGCTGTAGAAAAGGGCAAGAGTCCAGTAGCACCTTCAAGACTAAGAAAAATATTTTCTGGTTCTATACGGCTAAATGTGGTGCCTTCCATGAAGATAGTGGGTAGCCGTGCTAGTCTGTCTGCAGTAGTAGAAAAGGGCAAGAGTCCAGTAGCACCTTAAAGACTAACAAAAATATTTTCTGGCAGGGTATGAGCTTTCGTGAGCCGTGGCTCACGAAAGCTCATACCCTACCAGAAAATATTTTTGTTAGTCTTTAAGGTGCTACTGGACTCGAAGCGAGCTGTGGCTCACGAAAGCTCATACCCTACCAGAAAATATTGTTGTTAGTCTTTAAGGTGCTACTGGACTCTTGCCCTTTTCTACTACTGGTAGCCGTACAGACAGGAGCGTCGTCTGCAGCGCTTTAACCGACGAACGGGTGCACACAGGGGAGCTGTCCTATTGGGCTGGATCCCCCTTTTCGTAGAATAGAATCATAAGAGTTGGAAGAGGCCACCAGGGTCATCTAGTCCAACCCGCTGCACAATGCAGGAATTGCACAGCTACCTCCCCGCCCCACACCCCCAGTGACCAGAAGATGGCCAAGATGCCCTCCCGCTCATCATCTGCCTAAGGTCATAGAATCAGCATTGCTGACAGATGGCCATTTCTGTGTGTGTGTGTATTAAGTGCCGTCAAGTCGCTTCCGACTCATGGCGACCCTGTGAAAGCCCTCCAAAATGTCCTATCTTTGACAGCCTTGCTCAGATCTTGCAAACTGAAGGCTGTGGCTTCCTTTATTGACTCAATCCATCTCTTGTTGGGTCTTCCTCTTTTCCTGCTGCCCTCAATTTTTCCTAGCATGACTGTCTTTTCCAGTAACTCTTGTCGTCTCATGACGTGACCAAAATACGATAGCCTCAGTTTAGTCATTTTAGCTTCTAGGGTCAGTTCAGGCTTGATTTGATCTATAACCCACTGATTTGTTTTTTTGGCGGTCCACGGTATCTGTAACACTCCCCTCCAACACCACATTTCAAAGGAATCTATTTTCTTCCTATCAGCTTTCTTCATTGTCCAGCTTTCACATCCATACATAGTAATAGGGAATACGATGGCATGAATTAATCTAGTCTTGGTGGCCAGTAACATATCCTTACACTTCAAAATATTTTCTAGCTCCTTCATGGCTGCCCTTCCCAGTCTCAATCTCCTTCTGATTTCTTGGCTGCAGTCTCACTTTTGGTTGATGGTGGAGCCAAGGAATAGAAAGTCTTGAACATTGTCAACCTTAAAGTTGTGTAATTCTCCTGTAGTCATTACTTTTGTTTTCTTGATGTTCAGCTGTAGTCCTGCTTTGGCACTATCTAGCCAATGCTTTAAAACCTCCAGGGAAGGAGAGCTCGCCACCTCCCAAGGAAGCCTGTTCCACCGAGGAACCGCTTTGTTAGAAAATTCTTCCTAATGTCTTGATGAAAACTCTTTTGATTTAATTTTAACCCGTTGGTTCTGGTCCGACGTTCTGGGGCAACAGAAAACAATTCTATGTGACAGCCCTTCAAGTACTTTTAGATGCTTCATCAGCAGACACAGCCGAAGAATCCATGATGCTTGAACTAGAACAGTATCAGTGAACACACGAAGCTGCCTTATACTGAACCAGACCCTTGGTCCATCAAAGTCAGTATTGTCTATTCAGACTGGCAGCAGCGCTCTCCAGGGTCTCAGGCAGAGGTCTTTCACATCACCTACCTGCCTAGTCCCTTTAACTGGAGATGCCGGGAATTGAACCTGGGACCTTCTGCATGCCAAGCAGATGCTCTACCACTGAGCCACAGCCCCTCAGTGTCTCATGTGGGTACGCTCTCCTTCTCCTGGCTTTGCACTCCTCTTTTTATTGGAAGCAAATGTGTGGACGCAGCTTGAGCAATCTGCTTTAGGTCATTAACTGAGGACCAAAACTCTCTCAACAAGGTTGAGAGCCGGCAGGCCTTTCTGGAATTTTATAAAAGGGTAGTGAACGCCCCCACCAAATAGCTGCCGTTGGTGGGGGGAAGCATTACAAAAGGTTGCAAGTCAAGCATACTCCTATGAAGGGGGTAACTATTTCTGAATGGGCACTCCCCACCCCCTGCTCCAAAGAATAGCTAGGACTAGCTTTCTGCTTTGGGGGGAAAGTAAGTAAGCACCTGGAAACACATTGGTGGGCATCATGACACCCACTGCTCTTAATTAATGTTCCTCTTGCCCTCACTCTCCACTCCTAACATTAGCCCAAATAGATAATTCCAGAAGGATAGCCCTGTTTGTTATAACAGGCTAAAACAAACAGAAGGCATATTCAAGACTAATTTAAAGAGTTAATTCACAAGTTCAGAACAATGGACACCTCCCCCCCACACCTGGGGCTGAATAGGGACATAGGATTCTTATCTCGCCCTGACCTGAATGCCCCGGGCTAGCCTGATGTCCTTAGATCTCAGAAGCTAAGCAGGGTCAGCCCTGGTTAGTATTTGGATGGGAGACCACCAAGGAATAAAAGGGTTGCTGTGCAGAGGAAGGCTCTGGCAAACCACCTCTGTTAGTCTCTTGCCATGAAACCCCCCCCCAAAAAAATAGGGGGCGCCATAAGTCGGCTGCGACTTGACGGCACTTCACACACTCACATTCTTATCTCACTGTAGATGTTATTTCCTGGTGAAGGGAAAGAGGAAATTGTGCGGGAGGGGAAAGGAGATGCACCCCACATGTCTTTGCGAGTCTTCCACTTGTACTCATTATTGCACCTCAAAAAAAAAAAATACCCTAAACCAGTACAGCACTTTGAAATGCCGTTCAACCACAACGAGTCTTTCCCAGAAAGGATCTGTCAGTCATTTTCTCTTGTTTTTCTAAACAGAGGCACAGTCTGCACACAGATAAGGATCACGCACTGAGCTTTCATTTGCTTAGCATCTTTTCGTACACAAAGTGATATTTTAGGGGGGCCCGTAGGGTTTTCCGTATCCTGTGGGTCTTCTTTTTCGTCTCTGGTCTTGGGCAATACAGGAGTGTTGGAAACCAGAGTGCTGCTGGAGGAGCTGGACACTTCAGTGCGGCTTTTGGTAGGAATCCTAGGACAACAAAAAAAAAAAGAGTTGTCCCCATTGAGGCTATGGAGGTGCCTCAAGAGGGCAGGAGAGTACCACAAGCTTTACAATCGACCTAAACAATAATTTCTTTCCACAGAATTATATAATGTGTGTGAAGGAAGGAGATACGCTGAATGAATTATTACCACTTGTTGAGTGGGGAGTAGCCAGTGGGGACTCAGGATGAAAGGCAACTTGACTGCATGATTTCGGTTAGAGAAGGAAGGGGGAAAGATGGGATTCTGTGAAGGGACGGTTGGGGAGGAAGAAGGCACAAGGGTGATACTGGATCGATGGCCAAAGATGACTAAGTTGAAGGGAAAACCTGAAAAAAGATTCAACTGGGAAGTATCAAGAAAGAAGAAGAAGAGTTGGGTTTTATATGCCGACTTTCTCTACCACTTAAGGAAGAATCAAACCGGCTTACAATCGCCTTCCCCTCCCAATGACAGACACCCTGTGAGGTAGGTGGGGTTGAGAGAGTGTGACTAGCCCAAGGTCACCCAGCTGGCTTCACGTGTAGGAGTGGGAAAACAAGTCCAGTTCACCAGATTAGCCTCCGCTGCTCATGTGGAGGAGTGGGGAATCAAACCCGGTTCTCCAAGTTAGAGTCCACCGCTCCAAACCACCGCTCTTAACCTCTACACCATGCTGGTGGCTTCACTTTCTGTATTGAAAAATTTGCAGAACCCAAGTAAAACAAGTGATGGATCTCTGGGAGGATGGCACCAAGAAGGCCAGTGGGATGTTGAGGTCAGAGTGTTGCGACAGAGTGTCCACATGGGAGTTCTGGGTGTGCCCCTTCTCCCATCAGCCACCATTTTCCTGCATGTTCCTCTGCCAGAGGGCTTTTTGAAGGGTTTTAATAAAAATCCTGAATTGCTGAAGCACAATAGCATTATTATAATCTATTACCATGTTCTACTAACTCATGACAATAGGTTATTATAACATGATTGCTCTATATAGCACAACAATTACCTTTTTTTTTTAATGTATCTATTTAAAATATTTATATGCCTGCCCCTCTCCTGAGCATCTTGGTACCCAGGCCTGAAAAAGCTCTTCAGTGGCACAGCAGTAAAAATGGAGGCTATGAGGGGTTGGTGGAAGGGAGATGCCACTGATGTGAGCAGGACTTTAAAAAAATGTGCACCTTCGTATTCAAATAGCTTGCTAACATGCTTGGCCTGTGTTCGTTCCGGAAAGAAAGTCTCAAACCAGGCTTGAGAAAGAACATCCAGAGGATGGAAAAGCCTGGAAAGTGGAAGCTTAGAAGATGATGTTGTCAAGTCGCAACTATGGGTGAATTTTTAACTTGGCATGAGCGGAGCCATCTTTATTGTCTGCTAGGTTTCTGTGGTTGAAAATGGGCCTTTGTACCCTGACAAGTTTTTATGCTGGCTTTGCTATTCTAAAAGGGATATTGGCAAAGAAAACAAGGGCTCTGTCCTTGGGTTCTGATAAGATGGTACAGAGTAGAATTTTGAGTTACCCTCCCTGAAGCTACAAGAAGCTAGATACAATTTCTAAGCCGCATGAATGCGTCAATACCTGCTTATGTCTAACTGGATGGGATAATTCTACTTTTGCTGTGCTTCCTTAGTAACACTGTGATGTCATTAAAACTATAAAAGTTGTATGCATGATGAGCTCATTAGAACTTCCCTGTCTTCAAGTGACTTAGACTAGGTGAACTTCTCAGCTCGAGCTCTTAATAAAGGATTACTTTAACGGCTCTGTTTTGTTTGGAGTGCATCATTGGGCAACCCTCCTTGGAACCTTCAATAAATTCCCCATCACAACCAACTCATGGGGCATTCCTAGGGTTGCCAACTGCCAGGTAGTAGCAGGAGATCTCCTGCTAATTCAACTGATCTCCAGCCGATAGAGATCAGATCACCTGGAGAAAAATGACACAGCAGATTAGGAATGTTTCAAGTCTGTGCTGGAATCCACCGACCTCTCCACCTGTTGAGAAGTACAGTAACATTACACACTGCAAACAACAGTCCTTCCATCACTGCTTAGCCCCCCTCTGTATCTTATTTGTCAGGAAGATGCTGTGATTTGGATGCGAGGAAGCTAGGTTTTCCTGCTCATTTAGTCAATCAAAAAATGGTGTACTTTCTGAAACGGAGCAAAGGCAGAATTATGGGAAGGGGCCCACTGCTCAGGCAGAAGAGGAGGATCAGGAGGAGGAGGAGAAGAGTTGGTTTTTACGTGCTGACTTTCTCTACCACTTAAGGAAAAATCAAACTGGCTTAAAATCACCTTCCCTCCTGATAGAGACCAGTTTCCCTGGAGAAAATGGCTGCTTTGGCCATTGGACTCTATGGTATTGAAGTCCCTCCCCTCTCCAAACCCTGCCTTTCTCAGACTCCACCCCCAAAATCACCAGGGAATTCCCAACCCTGAGCTGGCAACGCTGTTAATGGGAGCCCTATGGCCCTCTCAGGGAATGATGTATAAATCTTGGGGTCATACAGGATTTTAGGAAGTCCTTTCTCCCCATTTGGGATGGCTGCTGACAGGCAGCAGAGGGGAGTCATTTTATAATGCTCACCCCACCCAAGAATAATGTCCCAGATTTTTCCCTTAAATCCTTAAAAGTGGCACACAGCAAATAGGAATGAAATCTAAAGTGAAGGAGTTGTCTGATGTCCTTTAGGCACAACAGTCTCACTACATATATGCCTAAAATCTGTGTATTGTACACATATTAGTATATAGCTACTTATATAAAGGGTTGTTTTTTTAGGCATTTTTTAAAATTTGTTTACAAATAAACATGAAAAGAACAATACATAGATTAACATAGACCAAAGGGGGGGGGAACATGATAACAAGACTACATAGACCAAAGAAAAAAGCCATGCATGAACTTCATTTGCTAACCCCAATGGGGGCATCACTACATTCCAATAAATTCTCTGCTCATTGAAACACAAAATATTGGTTTACTTAATTAAATTACTTATATTACAGTCAGAGGTTTTCCAGAAATGAAGTAACAAATTACCCCACACCTTACTAAATTCTTCCTTCACCTTACATCCTTGACTTACTCTGATATTAGAAGTAATTTTTTCCAAAATCATCAACATCTTTATTTTCTGTTGCCACCTTATATAAAGTTTTTTTTGGGGGGGTTTGGTAAAATCTGGAGTGCTGTTTTTATGTCCTGATTTTTTCACTTGTGACTGGTGGGGGACATTTGATGATCATGTTGCACACTTGGGGAGTGGTGAACACGAACACATGAAACTGCCTTGTACTGAATCAGACCTTTGGTCCATCAAAGTCAGTATTGTCTGCTTAGACCAGCAGCAGCTCTCCAGGGTCTCAGGCAGAGAGGTCTTTCCTATCACCTACTTGCCTAGTCCCTTTAATGGGAGATGCTGGGGATTGAACCTGGGACCACCTGCGTGCCAAGCTGATGCTCTACCGCTGAGCCACGGCCCCTCCCCGAAGGATTAAAGGTCAAGAATCAGTGCAACAGAGAGATAGGACACTGCTACTTCAATGGAACAGACTTCTGCTTGCCATTCATGACCTAGAGAGACTGGCGGGGAGGGTGTCAGTGGAGGGCATTAGAAGCCCATACCGGCATTGGGTAAGGACCAAAGATCTTGGGCATGGCTGGAACAGCTGAGTCTAGAAGGTTGGGCTGGCTGGGGCTGAACCTTTCCAGCAGAACGTTTTCCCTAGCCCTCCTCTCCAACGGCCACTGCGATGCTGTCTTGGCGGCTGAAAAGGAAAAGAGTCAATGAAGCAATTTCGTACAAAGCCAGGACTTGCCAATGACTGCAGCTGAGGATCCTAACCCATCTTGGTTCACAGGACAAGTGCACCGGCGTCGCACATCAGCAGACATGTTTGCCACATTTACACATTACATTTGTAAGAAAGACATGCATTTTATCTGAAAAAGCCTGCCACTGACCATCTGTAAAGATGTTTGACATGCTAAAAGCTTTTAATGGCCAAGGTAAATTAAATTTCTCTCTTCTGTTATTATTATTATTTTATTTTATTTTTGAGAAAAAAGACTTGGAACACAGCCTAAGTGTCACCATGGGGTTACTATTATGAAAAGCAGGACTTACCAAGAGCATAGCTGTCGGCCCTTCGCATCTCACACTTCAAATGCTCCACCTCCTCTCGTATCTCCTCCTCTTTGAATGAGCTGCCATGGTTAAACATGGAAAAGAACTTGGCCTGGAAAACAGCAATGGGAGATGGGAGACCTGTCTATGGGAAGTCTGGCCTGATCTCAGGGATGAAAGTAAGCTGGCAGGGGCCAGTACAGAGTAGCAGTAGAAGCAGAAGAGTTGGTTTTTATATTGCTGACTTTCTCTGCCACCTAAGGCAGAATCAAACCGGCTTACAATCACCTTCCCTTCCCCTCCCCACAACAGACACCTTGTGAGGTAGGTGAGGCTGAGAGAGCGTGACTAGCCCAAGGTCAGCCAGCTGGCTTCGTGTGTAGGAGTGGGGAAATAAATCCAGTTCACCAGATTAGCCTCCGTGGCTCATGCGGAGGAGTGGGGAATCAAACCCAGTTTTCCAGATCAGACTCCACCGCTCCAAACCACCGCTCTTAACCACTACACCACGCTGCCTCTCCTCAGTGGTGGTAAGGAAGCAGCTGAAGAGATGCCTGCTGTCTTCTACTTCTCAGCTCCCCGTAGGGAAGCCGACCGACACATCTTAGGTCAACTGAAACAAGGACTATACTGCCCTCACTAATCCTCCTTGCATAAATACACATTTTGTGTGTGTGTGTGTGGGGGGGCTGACACAGGCTCTCTTCAGAAAGCAGCTCCTTTATCAGCCTTGAGCTGTTTAGGATTGCATGTAGATCTTATATGTACTAATTGTCTTACAGCTTTCTGCTTTTAAATCGGGTCTTCATTGGCAGACCAGGTGCCAGGCCAGATTATTCAAGTCCGCCAGCCAGAGTGGCGGAGAGGATAAAATACTGAGTTTATCCAGGCAACCCCTGGATCCATCCCTGTATATTAAACATAAAGGTCATCCCCTGTGCAAGCACCGGGTCATTCCTGACCCATGGAGTGACGTCACATCCCGACGTTTACAAGGCAGACTTTGTTTTCGGGGTGGTTTGCCATTGCCTTCCCCAGTCATCTTCCCTTTACCCCCAGCAAGCTGGGTCCTCATTTCACCAACATCGGAAGGATGGAAGGCTGAGTCGACTGTGAGCTGGCTGCCTGAAACCAACTTCCGTCGGGATCAAACTCAGGCCATGAGCAGAGCTTGGACTGCAGTACTGAAGCTTACCGCTCTGTGCCCCGGGGCTATTGTTAAAGGCTGGGATACAAGGATGAGGAGAAAGATAATCCACTTTCACTCACATTGGATAATGTGCTTTAGCAATAATTTGCCACTGGATTTTGCAAACGATTGCTAATGGGTATTTGAAGTGCATCATCCAACATTAGAGAATGCACTATGATTGCTAACTGTTTCTTTATACTATCTTCTGCTTCTGTGTCTTTCACAGTAACTTAATGTGCTGGGGATGTTTTGCAATGGAATGCTTCACCTATGCCGATTCCTGAAGATTGAGCCGCAGCAAAAAGCAGACACAGGCCGGTTTTCTTCTGATCAGTCAACCCTATGGGAGAAGCCCCAAGACATACCTTCAGATAAGATGCCAACCCGCCTTCTTCATTCCCCAGCTGCTTTCTCTTCTGGACGAGCCTCTCACAAATACTGGGATTCAGTTCCATTTGGGTGTAAAGCTCCTCCAGGGATTTTTGAGTGTAAATCAAGGATTGTCTCTCAAAGTCCTCTGGGGATATCCTCTTGCAGAAAGACACATAGAGCGGAGACTCATTGTCAAATTCACCCAGGATCTCCATCTTATGCCTGGTCAGGAGGGAGCAGGGTGGAGTGAGGCAGAATATCATGACACCTCTGGAGGATTATATTGCAAACTAATATTATGTTTTCAAGGAGTTTCTGGACTTCAGAGCATGAAGCAATGGGTTCTAAACTCTACTTGGATTCCTGGTAGGGTTGTCAGGTCCCTCTTCGCCACCGGTGGGAGGTTTTGGGGGCGGAGCCTGAGGAGGGTTTGGGCAGGGGAGGGACTTCAATGCCATAGAGTCCAATTACCAAAACAGCCATTTTCTCCAGGTGAACTGATTTATATCGGCAGGCGATCAGTTGAAATAGCAGATCTCCTGCTACTACCTGGAGGTTGGAAACCCTAATTCCAGGTTGCATGACTTCTATATCAAATTTAGCATTCAGCAAGGAAATCAGCCTCCCCCTGGAATACAAGACCAGATCCTGGGATCTAAAGGGCAAGGAATGCAGTGCTTTGCAAATATCAGCAATGGTACTCTTCCTATTGTGATTGATCCATAGGGTTGCCTGCTCTGGATTGGGAAATACCTGGAGAATTTTGGGGTTGAACCTGAGGATGGTGGGGTTTGGGGAGGAGAGGGACTTCAATGCCATAGAGTCCAGTGGCCAAAGCGGCCATTTTCTCCAGGTGAACTGATCTCTATCAGCTGGAGATCAGTTGTAATAGCAGATCTCCAGCTAGTACCTGGACGTTGGAAACCCTATTGACCCACCTGCTCTCTTTCATATTGTGTGCCTTTGACTGATCCGCTCACTTTAGACATATACTCACTGTGTGACAGAAATGGCAAGTAAATAAGCAAATAATAGATAAACATGTAGTCTTGATTCTAAAAGCACGGGGAGGGGGGCGGGTTGTTGTTGCACAAACAGCTCAAAGTAGAATTGAAAATGGGGGTCCACATAACACGTGATAAAGCACAATATTCCACATAAAAATAAAGTATAGTGTACCCCTCAAGTTCACCATCCTACTTTTCTCAGAAATGATGCATTCAACAAAGGTTCCACTTTCCTCTGGTTTTCCTTTTGTTCCTTAATTTTGCTTAGATGTGGGGGGTGGGGGTGGGATGGAGATAATGTGTGTTGCTCTTTTCACTTGAAAACTAAAATTACTTTACCAAAGCAATCACAACAAATAAAATAAAAGCAGTACCGAACCTTCTCCCCATCAAGAAAGAGTTGATAATTAACCACTGATTCATTCATGCCATGGCAGGCTACTGGGGAGAGATCAGGAAGTAATTAAGCTAGAAGAAGAATGGAAGGAGGAACATGTAAAAGGGTTGTAAGGCTGAGAACAGCACTTCCATTAAGGACCAACTGGCTCGGCAAAGGCATATAAAAGAAATCATCAGTGCTGGAAAAAGACAGCAGGACTATGTGGAAAATATGGTAATGCATAGGGGTTGCCAAATGATGTGGTCTGGATGCTCCACTAAAATTGCTTGGCCCTCCGCCATGCGGATTGGAAAGACCCACATTCTTATTCTCTGTGCATCCCCCCCTCCCTTATAGGGTTTCCAGGTCCCTCTTCATAACCGGCAGGAGGTTTTGGGGGCATAGCCTGAGGAGGGCGGGGTTTGGGGAGGAGAGTCCAATTGCCAACGCAGCCATTTTCTCCAGGGGAACGGATCTCAATCGGCTGGAGATCAGTTGTAAGAGCAGGAGATCTCCAGCTAGTACCAGGTGGTTGGCAACCCTACTCCCTTAGGTATGGGACTCTACCTCTGAAGACAAGCGGCACTTACTCTAGAAAATCTTTCTTATGTTCTATATGTGTCAAGCGGCCAATGTCTTGGGCCAGCCAGGCACAAAAGGCGTATTGGCTCTGACATGGATGATACAAGGCAGCTCTAAAAGGCACCTCATTCTGCTTTGGTATCCCATATCTGCAGGTTCCAAGAGGAATTATGACATCAGAGGCAGATGAACCAATCCCTTGCTTTTCCATTGATGCACTGGAATTATGTCATCATAATTAAAAACAACAACAGCTGGATACCATTCCCAGCCTTCCAGCTGTGCATCAGCTCATAATTCTTTTGAGAGGTAACCATGATGGGTCCAAGCTGGGGGGAATGCAAGGAAATAAGGAAACACCTTGGGAGGAACAACCCAAGCTGAAAGGGATGCCCTCATAAGGGTTACAACCATTCTGATCTTGTAGGGCTCCTGTGTCTTTTAAGAGTGGTCTGACAGGCAGAAATTTAACAGTTTCTTCTGTGCATCCATGCCTGGACGTCAGCACCTGTTGTATTTCTGCCTATCATCTATGGGCCAAGACGGCCTGCAAGGACGAAGGTGGCAGTTCCAATACCATCCTCATCCCCACTCCATTAGGCCCCATATTCATTCTCCTGCCTTTCCTAATTATAACCACATTTGGAATAATATGGGTATGCAAATCATTAATTGAACAGATTGCAAACGTGTCAGTTTGACTGGGGGGGGGGGCAGGGAATGCTTCTGCAAGGGAAAAAGCACCCTGCCCTATCCCATCAGCAAAGGTGGGGTAATTAATGTCTTGAGTCCAAGGAGATAAGGTGGGAGAGAAACATTTTAAATAAAATAATAAATACATGTCCCATGCATTAACAAGGATCCTCAAGGATATGAGCTAAAGCTCTCCTAGAATCTCCAGGTTACAGAGATTAGTTCACCTGGAGGAAATGGCAAATTTGGAGCGTTGACTCTATAGCATTAAATGACTGCTGAATTTCTTCTCCAGACCCTGCCCTTCCAGGCATCAATCCCACATATCCAGGAATTTCCCATGCTGAAGTAGGTAACCCTAGTTGGAGAGCACCTAGAAAATCCATCAGATATAGGTACAGCCAGTACCCATATTAATAGGGTTCCCAGCTCTGGGTTGGGAAATACATGAAGATTTTGGAGGAGGAGCCTGAGGAGGTGGGGTTTTGGGGACGGGAGGGACTTCAGTGGAGTAGAACACTATAGAGCCTACCTTCCGAAGCGGCCGTTTTCTTGGATATGTGGGATTGATGCCTGGAAGGGCAGAGTCTGGAGAAGAAACTCTGCAGTCATATAATGCCGTAGAGTCTACCCTCCAAATCTGATCTCTGTTGCGTGTTGCCTGGAGATCAGTTGTAATAGCAGGAGATCTCCTACCACCACCTTGAAGCTGGCAACCCTACATAGAAAAGATCTCCAGGGAGCCCCACAGATGCCACCGTGGGTTCAGTGGTTCAAACACGGCCTATTCAATATTATTCTTTATTACATTTTTCCTTCCCTTCCTCTGAGAAGCCCACAGTACTATAAAGGTCTCCCCTCACACACCCGTTTATCCTAATAATGTCCTTTCTTGGACGTTGAGTTAGCTCGATCTGAAACTGACAAACTAACTGTCAAGCCTTATAAGAAAGCTACTGACCGAGGTGGAGGACTTCACTTTCATTCTCACCACCCGGCGCATCTACTCATGAACTTACCATATAGCCAATTCTTGCTCCTGAAACGCAATGCCACTCAGTCTGAGGACTTTATTATAGCTGCACAGTCTTTGGCACGAAACTTAAAGTCCAGGCAATATCCAGATTTAGTTCTAAATCAAGCCTTTGAAAAAGCATCCCAAATCTTCACAACCATCTTGTCCCAGACTGGTGGCCTCGTTCAATTTCACTCATTTGTCTTATGACATCAAAAGAATTATCCAATGACACTGGCACATCATCAAGCACATTCCTGGCTGTGTTGATCCTCCAATATTAAGATTTAGAAGAACCTCTGCCCTTAAAGGTCATCTTATCAAGACAGATATGTATGCACCTATGGAATGTTCTCTAGCTCATGGCCATTTTAAATGCAATGGATGTGCTGCCTGTCCGTTCAGCCTTCCAGTCAAACAGGTAACCTCTACCAATGGCAAATTTACATATACTTTGAGGCAGTTCTCAAATTGTGCCTCATCCCAGGTCATGTATGCCCTTATTTGTTCTTGTCCCGATCCTAAAATGTACATAGGATGTACCATTAGACAGATTAAGAATTGGTGAGCACCGTGCCAGGATCAGGGCCAAAACAAAAGATGCCCAGTTGTAGAGTGCACTTCACAAGCCAGGGCCACACGGATCGGGATCTCAAGTTCTTTGTACTGTGGCAATATCACCCTAAACCATTTCAGGCACAAGATGTCAAAAAATGTTTGAATAGACAAGAACGAAGGTATATATTTCTTTTTAAAACACTAGCAGAAGGTGGCTTGAACACTGAGTTCGATCTCTCGTGCTTCCTCTAAACAGTGTCAGAAACGCCAATCAATAATCAATAATCAACACTCTTATCCCCTTTACCCAACCTTAATTGGGGATAGAGAAGACCAGACACAGAGAGATCTGTTGAAAGCATTTATTGGCCAATAAATGGGAGTCAGTCTTGGCATTTTGCAATGCCCTTACTGCTCAAAGACAATGGTCCACTGCTCGCTCTTTTATAGCCCTTCAGAGCCCCCTACTGATGCCCGAACGCCGGCCCTTTTGGCTTCCCATGATTGGATAAAGCCAAATTACAGTCTTTCTCGGCCGCCCTAAAAATCCATACATGGCAACATTGACATCATAGAAAGACCCATTTCTAAAATGGTTAATTTGCTGATCATTGAAGTTTCAGACCCCATGTCCTTTGAGTTGTTTACTTGTCGTGTGCTTATCTCACAAAATTCTTGCTGACAGTGTAAGTTATTTCTGATGTTTTAGACCCTATGACTGTCTGGGTTTTCGCTGCTCACTTCCCTATTTCATGTTCCTTTGGTAAATTTCTAGGCTCCCTAGACACCCCCTCCCATCTCTGACTATTTATTTGAACTCTTGTTTGAACTTTTAACCTTTTCTTTAATTCTATATGGGAATCTAAAATCCTCCAATACTTTATTGCTAAATCCAAAAATTAATAGTTGAGAGTTCTTGGATTTGCCTTCTCATCTTAATCATGAAGCAATTAGCCTGTGTGCAAAGTATCTCCTCACTATTCCAAACCATCAGACCTCTACACAAACATTCTTAATTTCACCAGCATATTGCTGGAGCCTGTTTGCTTTTAATTGTTTTACTGTGTTGTAGCCTGTCTTTAGAAAGAAACTATTTAATTTATTTCATGGTATAAATCCTGTTTCCTATAGAAATCTCCTTTAATTCTTCCTTTAATTCTTATCACTCTGCATATTTAGTTCCCCCCCTTTTTACAGGAGTACTATTCTAACCCTAATTAAAGTTGTTCTAATTCTCTCTCCTGTAAATCTAATATTTTAATCTATCTATTGGAAAACTCCTTTCAGTTAAAATCATTCTGTGTCTTTCCCCTGCATGTCTATTTTCAGCAAAGCCAGTCTGTCAGAAAACAGGAAGTATCTTCTCCTACTTAACTGCCTTAAGAAATATTTCCTATAGTGCAATATAATCAACTATGAAGTTTAAGCCTGCATTCCTAATTTATTCCCCTAAAGCTTAATCTTGATTTTTACCCTTAATTGCCAAGCCTAATCTATTAAGATACAGTTCCTCCTTCCCTTATGTTCTGAGTTTGGGCTTTAATGCCCCCCTTCTGCTCACGCATTTTGACTCAGGCTAGCGGGATTTTGCCAATTCTCTCCAATAGCCCAGAGTCCTGTGGATAAAGACAGGTAGCCTGAGATGGAATGCCCCCATCCAGTGATGGACCCAGGTCATCCCTCTCTCTGACCCCTTCCTGACAGTTCCACCGGTTCTCTAGCTTCAGTGAGACAGGCACTTTCTCATGGCTTCCATGTTAATCCCCCAACCTTTCTTAGCCAAAGTCTGCATGTTTCTTTGACATGGGAAGAGGAGCTGAATCTGGATAATGTTTCTATATTATTCTTTGATATATATATATATATATATATATATATATATATATATATATATATATATATATATATATATATGCTTTAAAGCAGGATAAATTTTAAAGATTCTTCTCTCAAATCTCCCCCTCTGCCATCTCTTCTCTGTGCAACAGGAAGCCCCAGCCTATTTCTGAAATCTGTCTGCTTTAACAGGAAGCCTGCTGGCCGCAGAAACAAAAGCGGAACTTGAGGCTCCCTGCTCTTTACAGAGTTAGAAAGATTTCAGGCTAAAGATTCTTCTGCTTCTTCAAAAACCTCCAGGCCTTGCCGGGAGAAATCTTTGAGTCTGCCTAAAAAGGACATTCTATGCTATTTAACTACTACTTTTACTGTCATGGGTAAACTAATCAGGTGACTCATTTCCAACAACTGACACACTGTCCCTTTAATTTAGGAACAAGCCAGCTGCTTACAGTTGGAAGCTGCATGCACTAAAAGCTAGCAGTCTTTAGGTATTTTCACACTAAGAAACTACTCGGTGTCATTCGACTTGCTTCTATGGAGTTGGTAAGCTTTATAATTTACATGCTTTTGACTATGTTTCAGGAAACCTTTAAGTTTGTCAGCAATCCATTTAAAACGTTATTGTCTTGTTGTACTCTAGAAACGCTCATGAATTTTCTGCATGACTGTTTGACAGCTCCTCCCATTTTATGGGCAAGCTGATGAAGGTCACGGACTGAAACGCGCGTACTTGCCACTGGTTGCTGCTTGAAGAATTTTGCTTATTTCTTGGTGCTTAATGTGACTGCACAGTCTGTGCTGTTATCTTTATGAGTGCTGCTTTAACTCATGTTATGAATTTAACCCGGTAAGGCTTTTTTACCAGAGAAACTACAGATTGAAGAGTCTTTTTAGCCTACTGAAAGCCCTGTGTGTCTGATATATCCACATACATATTGTTTCCCTACGGGGTTGCCTTTTTTGTATATGCTTTAGTTCAAATACTGTCAGCCCGGTGAGGCTATTTTTTAGTTAACTGTCACAAGTCACATAATTTATTGCTTTAAGCCCTGCGGGGCAGTTCATAAATTACAAGCTCGGTGAGGCTGTTATCAGTTAACTGTTATAAGTTATAGTTTATTGCCTTAAGCCCTGCGTGGCAGCCTTGTTCTCTGGCGGGTGTGTCCGGCAACACGCCAATATATATTTTTGTTTCCCTATGGAGTTGCGTTTGCAAATTGCTTGAAAAAATATAATCATTACTCCAATAGTTAGTCTTGCTTTTTGATTTGTATATATGAGCCTCGTGCTGCTTTTTTCTTTAGTCTACACTATTTCAGCATAGGTTTCTTAACCTCCAGGTGGTGGCAGGAGATCTCCTGCTATTACAACTGATCTCCAGCCGATAGAGATCAGTTCGCCTGCAGGAAATGGCTGCTTTGGCAATTGGACTCTGTGGCATTGAAGTTCCTCCCCTCCCCAAACCCTGCTCTCTTCAGGCTCCACCCCCAAAATCTCCAGGTATTTCCCAACCCGGAGCTGGCAACTCTATTCATGGTTCAATGGGCATCTGAACCCAGATATCCTGAAGACAAATGGGGCACTGTAATCCCACCAGCCCTAGGCCTTGCTCTTCCTTCCTTCCGTTAACAGGTATTGAGGGAAAACCAACACCACTGTCAAGATGAGGCTTTGTACAAAAGAAAGAAACCCAAAGAAAACAATGTAAACAAAAATAGTTTAGATGCCGAATTTTATTAGAGGGCGATCCCTTTGCTGTAAAGAAACCTTAACACGTTCTTGCATCCCTAAATCTGTCCTTTCTGTTCTCCCCAAGAAGTGTTTGTGAGATCCTGCTCAGGGAAACAGCCTACACAAAAACTCAGCAAAAGTTTGGTTCCTGTGCACTTGTACGAGATGAGTTTCATTTGCAGTATTTGCTGGTGTCCAGTATCTTGTATTCCTCATTGTACGAAGCTCCCGCAAAGCAGATGGCAGCGCTTCGGTCACAGCTGCAGATAAATGCCGCGCACGGGTCATTCTCTTCTGGAGGGGGAAGAAAGAAGTGAATGGTGGAGGACTTCTCAGAGGGGCGTGCTGGTGTCGGAAAACAACACCCCCCACCCCCTTTTCTCTAGCAGCAAAAAGCCAAGATTGTTCTTCCTCTTTAGGAAGAATTCTCACCAGCAGTAAAAATAGAAAAACAGAAATCTCTGGGGCGGCTAAGTAGCTTGTATGCATAAAGGCCTACGTTTATCCCCCCCCCATCTTCGCTGGGAATATTTTTGAGTAGTACAGCTGCGAAGGGCCTCTGCGTGAGTAAACAGGAACAATGATCTGCCGGGCCAAGCATATATTCTGAAAATTACATAGAAATGTTTCTTTCGTGTTTAGGGTTGGCACCTAAATATTGGGTTGGGAAATACCTGGAGATTTGGAGGTGGAGCCTGGGGAGGGTGGGGTTTGGGGAAGAGAGGGACCTCAGCAGGGTACAGTGCAATTGAGTCCACCCTCCAAAGCAGCTGTTTTCTCCAGAGAGGAACTGATCTCTGTTGTCAGGAGATCAGCTGTAATAGCAGGAGGCCTCCAGGTGCCACTTAGGGTTGCCAGGTCCCTCTTTGCAACTGGTGGGAGATTTTGGGGGCGGAGCCTGGAGAGGGCAGGGTTTGGGAGGGGAGGGGCTTTGAAGGAAGTGTAAAATCTCAATTTGTTTGGCTTACACTGTATATCACAACAGTTAACCACATAAGTTAAAATAGCTTACAGCAGTGGTTCCCAATCTTTTTTTGACCAGGGACCACTAGGACTTTTTTGTTCGGTGCAGGGACCCCAAGGTTCAAAATAAAAATTCCGAGAATTTGAAAATAAACTTTAATCATAACTGTTATTTAAACATTAAGCTTAAAATAATATTTGAATATATTTTTATAATAGAGAACTTTTAATTGAAAATATTAATTTATTATGGGTTTATAACTTTGTTTCGCAGAACTTAATTTAGTTCTCACGGACCCCTGGGGGTCCGCGGACCCCCGGTTGGGAACCAGTGGCTTACAAAGAAGGTATGTTATTCAGATTTTATGGGCACACAAATTATTAAAGATACCACCGTATAATAGTAAGCACTTAAAGGGATGTATGTATAAGTTTTAAATGTTTAGGCCAGGAGGGATCTGACTCTCCTCGAAGAACTCAGCAAGAGTGCAAAAGTTTATTAGGTAAGGCAGAAGTTTAAAAACCATTCCAAGGATTAGATCAGACTTCTTCAGCAGGATGAAAATATGCCAAGTTGACAGTTAATTGGAAAGGGCATGCCAAAATAGAATTAGAAGGTATAAGGTATGTCTCTCTCAGGTGTGTTATCTCTAACACGGTGAGCGAAACCGGGAATCTGGCCAGTTATAGAGGCTGGCATAAAAATAAAGATAGTTGCACCAATTAAGTTAATTGGATGACTGTAGCAAGAGGCAGGCCCATGCTACTTCACGGGGTGGGCACTGGCATAGAATGCTTCGAAGTGAGATCATGGGGCAAGAGTCCAAGAAAGGTAGACAAAGAACTGTGAAATTGTATAAAAACTGCCGTGAGATGTGTGATGTCTTTGAAGAGTTTAATTTTCTGTCCTGAGCAGAACTCTTCCTGCCGGCAAAATAAATTAACCTTTTTGCTTCTAAAAACCTGAGTCGTCCTCATTCTTGGTGAAAATCTGTACCAGTGAGTGGGGTCTGGCCTTCTTGCATCCAACAACTTCAATGCCATAGAGTTCAATTGCCGAAGCGGCCATTTTTCTCCAGGTGATCTGATCTCTATCGGCTGGAGATCAGTTGAATTAGCAGGAAATCTCCTGCTACTACCTGGCAGTTGGCAACCCTAGTGACACTTGAAAGTTGGCTACCCTACCGACAAGCTGCTCCCTGCTGTCATTTCAAACTAAATATATGGAGGGTTAATAGTTTTGCCAGGTCCCTCTTTGCAACCGACAGGAGGTTTTTGGGGCGGAGCCTGAGGAAGGTTGGGTTTGGGGAGGGGAGGGACTTCAATGCCATAGTTTCCAATTGACAAAGTGGTCATTTTCTCCAGGGGAACTGATTTCTGTCTCCTGGAGATAGGGTTGCCAGGTCCCTCTTTGCCACCGGTGGGAGGTTTTGGTGGTGGAGCCTGAGGAGGGGGGGGGTTGGGGAGGGACTTCAATGCCATAGAGTCCAATTGCCAAAGAGGCCATCTTCTCCAGGTGCACTGATTTCTATCGGCTGGAGATCAGTTGAAATTGCGAGAGATCTCCAGTTAGTACTTGGAGGTTGGCAACCCTACCTGGAAGAGTCTGCAAGCAAAGCAAAGCATGTGCTTGGTCCCTACAAGTAAGTATCATGTGAAGATGTATGTTACCGCTGCAGGTGATATCACTGCCAGAGCAGCTGTAGCTGTAGGTCTTTGTGTAGGGGTTGTCCATGAGGAATTTACAGTCACGGTGTTTAAGGGCATCTCCATAGCAGTTGTCATGAATCTGGCAGCACCTGTTCAGCAAGCAGAAGCATTCAGAACAATACACAGGGTCTGGCAAGAATTTAGGGATAGCCATGCTGGATCAATAGGGTTGCCAACCTCCAGGAAATAGCTGGAGATCTCCTGCTATTACAACTCATATCCAGCCAATAGAAATCAGTTCCCCTGGAGAAAATGACCACTTTGACAATTGGACTCTATGGCACTGAAGTCCCTCCCCAAACCCCACTCTCCTCAGGCTCCGACCCAAAAACCTCCCACCAGTGGCGAAGAGGGACCTGGCAACCCTATGGATCACTCGGGTTGCCAGCTCCGGCTTGGGAAATACCTGATGGTTTTGGGGGTGGAGCTGAGGAGGACGGGGTTTGGAGAGGGGAGTGACTTCAATGCCATGGAGTCCAATTGCCAAAGCAGCCATTTTCTCTAGGTGAACTAATCTCTGTCAGCTGGAGATCAGTTGTAATAGCAGATCTCCAGCCACCACCTGGAAGTTGGCAAGCCTATGGATCACACCAAGTTCCATCTAGCCCTGCATTGTGTTTGCAACAATGCCCAGCTAGCCCCCAACCCAGGAAGTTTGCAAGCAGGATATGAAAATAATGACCCTCTTGTTTGCGGGTCTGCAACATTTTTCAGCCTGTGAACACCCTTGAAATTCTGAGAGGGTAAGGTGAATACCATCCCAAAATGGCTCCCACAAGAGGTGAAGCAAAACTAGGGTTGCCAGGTCCCTCTTTGAAACCAGTGGGAGGTTTTTGGGGCGGAGCCTGAGCGGGGGTTGTGGAGGGGACGGACTTCAATGCCATAGAGTCCAATTGCCAAAGCGGCCATTTTCTCCAGGTGAACTGATCTCTATCGGCTGGAGATCAGTTGTAATAGCAGGAGATCTCCAGCTACTATCTGGAGGAGACACTTCACACGACTGAACCCTCTGTGGTCTAGTTACAGATTACACAACTGTAAAAGGCTGATGAGGTTTTGGGGGCGAGCCTGAGGAGGGCAGGGTTTGGGGAGGGGAGGGACTTCAATGCCATATAGTCCAATTGCCAAAGCGGCCATTTTCTCCAGGTATGCTGGTCTCTATCAGCTGGAGATCAGTTGTAATAGCAGGAGATCTCCAGCTACTACCTGGAACCTGGCAACCCTAGTTATGGGGATTTGGCTGTGCTTGCCATGAAAGTTGCATTCAGTTATCTTAGATCTACCCTCCATGGGTTTTTCTGATGGCAAAAGGATTCGGATTAAACCAAGAGATTCCAGTGCTGAGTTCCACTGAGAACCAGTGTGGTGTAGTAGAGTGCTGGACTAGAATCTGGGAGATCCAGGTTCAAATCCCCACTCTGCCATGGAAGCTTGCTGGGTGACATACTGTTAGCCTAACCTACCTCACAAGGTTGTTGCAAGGATAAAACGGGGAAAGCGAGAATGTTATAAGTAATTTGGGTCACCATTGGGGAGGAAAGTGATGCACAGATGTAGTAAACAAAAAGTAAACACTTCTGCAGTTAAAAGGGACGTCTGGAATGCAGACCTTCTAGCTGACCTACAATATAAGGAGAAAACGCAATGGCTAGTAAAGTGAGTGCATTTGTAAGAAGGAACTAAGTTATTTACCTGTCCAGGTCATCCACTGGAGTCCCACTGCCGCCAAGGCCACAATAGCAACCATAGTTGCTGTAATCCTTCAGTGGGTCACTGCTCGGAATGGTGCATTTGATCATGTTATGGAATTGCCATAAGTTCCGGAAGGGTGAGCTGAAGGCTGCACTCAGTGTGCCAACTAAGCAAGAGACAAATTTATCAGACGATGACGTATGCTGGGGCCAGGCCAGTTGTCGCAATAGCTGAGAGACGCTTCTTTTCCCGCTTGATCAAAACTGAAGGTGCATCCCCAAAAGGTTTGCTTTTAAACGGTGAACGCTAGGAGTTACCTGCCTCAAAGAAGCCTACTCCTTGAGTGTGTGTATGTCACCGGTTTGGCCATGACTCGTAAATGGCATGAAGGAAAGCAGGAACTCATGCAGAAACACAATGGTACCCAGTTGTCCCCAAGTTGGGAAGTGATAGTATGAAGTTGTGATAAGGTAGGGCTGGCCCAATTGTACTGGCCCAACTCAAAAAATCGTGTGTAGCAGCAGTATGGATAGAAGTTCCCCTGAAGCTGCTACATGGAATTTGACAGTTGTGGCTGAGGATCTTATGTAATGCCACAAAGAATAATTTGGGATCATGTACAGCCATGTGCAATCTATGAGTAGTGTCCCAAGATTGCAAGTAATCCTGGGTGAACCTCTCAGACCAGGGATCAAAACATGAGCCATCCTTGTTTAGAGTGAGCATATGTATTTACTTTATCATGTATTTATAAAATATATATTCCATCTGTTTCAAGGTTATACTTCAAGATTATACTCCATCTGTATATAAAATCTGGGGGGAAACCCCACAATTTACAGGCGATAGAACCGAAAGCCTATCCATAATCACAGTGCAAAGGCTTTGGTAAATAATTTTTATTTAGTGCCCAAAGAAATCAATGAAAGCACTTAGCAAATGTTCCTGGGGAGGGATTTCACAGGTGCAAGGCAGGAGAGGAGGGGAAAAAACCCCAGTAGAAACCCATCAGAGGACAGTGGCAAGGGGAGGCTGTTGCTGAATCACCAGCCAACTCTGGTCAAAAAGGTCCTTTGAGTCCACCGCTCATATGGAGGAGCGGAGAATCAAACCCGGTTCCCTAGAGTCCACCACTCTTAACCACTACACCAAACTGGCTCTAAAAAGCACCCCCAGGCTGCAGACCTTGTGCTTAAAGGCGTGAGCAGCAGGCTGAGTATAATCTTCATAGTCAACTATACTACTTACCCATAGTACCTCCACTTTGCCTGGGTTTAGCTACCTGCTGGCTTGATGTCTTGACTGAGCCGTGCCCCCAACAACCCATTAGAAATTGTAAACATTCTTCTGGGATAAATATTTGTGTAAACGTGGCCCACCTCCCATGATGAAGGAGAAACACTAGCCTGGGTTTTGTAAAGTTTCAGCTGCTGAAAATCCATATAGGCACCTCTTCATCCATAAGGACCAAGTAAAATATCTCACAAACAGCAGATGCAGAAAGATTGAGGGTTGTCTTGTTGATTCATGGGGAATATTATGTTGCATAATAGCCTTTTTGTTCAAAGCAACCAAAATTTCATAAAATAGCAAGTGTTCAAGGTTCACAGAACTCTTCATCAGGCTGGATGTTCGATACAAAAAAGGGGGGAGTGGGGTGGAGAATTAAAGGTGTGGTGAAGAAGCCCATTGTCAACACAGTGTGAGACTTTGTCAGCATGACCAGTAATATTTTCACACTCCTGCCCCCCTTTTTTTGTACTGAACATTTAGCCTGATGAAGTTTTCTTGAGAAAGCATGCTCTTTTGTGATGTTTGGGTTGGTCTGAATAAAAAGGTATTTTATGTACGACAGTATTCCCATTGATCTGTATGGCAACCTACCATAAAACAGGACAGTATGATAGACAGTCAGGTTTAGAGAGCATCCCTTTCTGTCCGGGGAGGTAACAAAAATCAAATAATGCCCGCCTCCTAACAAAATAAGATTTCCTTAATTTCATTGGTTGGTCTCCACACTTTCCTGACTCTGCCTTGAACCTCAGGTGGTAGGTAGAGACTAGAATGTTTCTCAAATGTACTTGGGTTTGGCTTTGGCATGTATCCAAAAGAGGGGATTTCCACATTGGGGAGGGCAACGAAGAACTTTTTAGTTTCCCCACAGTCTGAACTTTTCAGATTTCCCCATTAATAATGAAAGAGTTTAGTGCAGCAATTAAAAAAAGAATACACTTTCAAGTCCGAAAGGAATGCCATTCCAAAGTAAATTTGTCCCCTTCACCAACCCACTATGCCTGAATAACTGCATCTTACCTGTTGCCAGGAAGAACAGAAGGATGAAGTTCATTTTGCTAGCAAGGTACAGCTGGAAAAGCTGTATGTATAACTATCGGGCCCTTTTATATCATGGCCTTGCCTTAGGCCCCCGGATCCAAGATAACAACAGGGCGTTGTTTGCCTTTCTATAAGCAGCCCTCTTCTGTCAGGTGGCGATGTGGGGCTTATGCGATTAAACCAAGGCCATCTGCAAAGCGGCCGTTTGCTTGCCAAGAGGTTGGCTGTCAGGTTTTCTGCCATGAAATTATGTTTGTGAAATATTTAACATAATTCGGGTACAAGATGTTGTAAAGAAAGGTAAAGGTAAAGGTCACCTGTGCAAGCACCGGGTCATTCCTGACCCACAAGGTGATGTCACATCCCGACGTTTCCTAGGCAGGCTGTTTATGGGGTGGTTTGCCAGTGCCTTCCCCAGTCGTCTTCCCTTTACCCCCAGCAAGCTGGGTACTCATTTTACCAACCTCGGAAGGATGGAAGGCAGAGTCAACCTTGAGCCGGCTACCTGAAACCAACTTCTGTCGGGATTTCAGGTTGTGAGCAGAGCTTGGACTGCAGTACTGCAGTTTACCACTCTGCGCCACGGGGCTCTTGTATCATCTTGTACAAGATGTTGTGCTGGACATTTCCCCCCCCTAAGAACCTGTTCATACTTCAAAAAATTGTATCATTTGTATAAAGATATAAATTAAGTAAATTATACCCAGCCTTTCTTCCCAATGGGAACCCATTGTGGCTTACACTGTTTCTCGCCAAGTTATTTCATGGATGGAGTGGTGGGGAGGAGGAGGCCTGGTCAGAACCGTTAGTGCAAGCACTCCCCTAGTTACTGCTCACCTGGTGTTGATAGTGGCTAAGCCAGAGCTATGGGCCATAAAAGCATACCTCACCTCTGCCGTACTTCCATAAGGAAGCTTTAAGCAGCCCTCCACAACCCCAATACCCGCCTTCCTCTCTTTGCAATAGTGGCTCCAGTGACCATCTTCGCGGAGCAGTTGTGAGGATTACAAGATAATGCACATGAAATGCTTTGAACCCTTGACATGCTCTACAGGAGAACCTTGTCTGCGATCTCTGTGACACTTTGTCTGGTTCTTTGCCAGTTCAGATCAAGAGCTTCCTCCCAAGTAGTTCTTTTCAGCCCCAAATGAAAACAGTTCACAGCAGAACTCCCATGATGTCAGAGACAACCCCTGGGAGAACTCTGAGCTAAGTTGCTGTGTGTGTCGCTGAACCAAAGGAGAGCGTCTTTTGTATCTTTGCCCTACTCTCTGCTCTTTCTGGGTTAAAGGCAGGGAGAAGCAGAAGCATGGTGAAACTTGTTGTGCTGTGGTGGGGGGTTGGTGCCCAATTAAAAAACCTGCACAGCCAATCAAATCTCTAACGGTCAATCCGAAGCCTTGCTGGGCAAAACCCCCCACCCACTTTCTAAAAACGCTTGGCAGGTGCCCGGAAAGGTGTTGGTGGGCAACATGGGGCCCACTGGTACCACGTTGGGGACCCCTGAGTGCGAGACAAGAACAGAAATGATTGTCCAGCTTTCAGCTCCGTGGACACAAGGCTCTCCCTGAAACATAATCCAGGTAAGATGGAGGTGCTATTAGTCAATAATGTTGCTAGCCAGGGAGTAAGCACCCAGGCTGTTCTGGGTGGTGTTGCACTGCCCTTGAAGTAGGAGGTTTGCAGCTCAGGGTATGAGGTGATCCTTGTCCGCAGATGAAGGCTGAGGTGTTGTCTGTGGTATTTTTTACCTTTGTGCAACTTGCTAGTTGAGAGGCATGACCTAGCCCTAGTCATCCATGTTCTGAAAACAGCCAAGTTGGCATTTCAGGAGCCACAAGATTCACTGACTGGCATAAATTACTGGGAATATAGTTGCTAGTTTTAAAGGAACTACCGTATGTACTGGCTTCCTTTTTGCTTCCAGGCACAATTCAAAGTGCTGGACCTTTAAGGCCCTAAGGGATTTGGGATCAATATACTGTAAAGGACCATCTGCTTTCCCAATACCTACTAGTCAATGAAGGTCCTCAATGAAGGCCCTGCACTCTGGACCACCTCAGAACTAAGGGGTGGTGGCTACAAGGGGCAGGGGTTTGTTCCTGGTGGCACCTCACCCCAGAAATCCCCTCCCTGGGTTTTAGGTGCTAGGTGATACTTTAAAAAATCACCCAGGCTTCTGGTTGAGTTTGAGGCAGTTTTTCCTAACTTCTGCCTGATGCTCCTAATATTATAGTTCTTTATGGTTTTGACTCCTGGCTAGTTGTAGCGTTTTACTGCTGATTATTTTATTTTCTGTGTTTATAAGCTCCTGCAGAAGATTTTGAAGCAAGAGAATGCAAGATATATTTATGCATTTGTAATCTTTATATCATCCTAACTATGCATGGAACCCTTGAGGCAGCTTACACCCAGTGTGGTGGTACTCTATCACTCACCCTATCTAGTAGCACAGCAATTGCCCATGCCAATCACAAAAGCAATAAAACTAGGCCAAGGTTCAGGACTCTCCGAGCCTTGCAGAAAAATAGGACTTTGTAAATGAAGCCTGCCCGCCCCCACAACCGAGAAAGGACTGGGCATGTTCTCAAAGGCATGAATGCACTTGGAACAGCAGGGGCCAAGCCCCTTTGGAAAGTACACCAGGACCACAACCAGGGTGTTACCAACCCTACTCCTCGTCATGTAGCTTGCCATGGAGAAGTGAAATATATTTTGAGCCTGATCTGCAAATAAACAAGAATCAATATGTTTCTCCAAGATGCCATCAGAATGCACTAAAAGAAGTCCCACTAAAATCAGTGACTTACTCCTACATAAAAATTAATAGGAGCACGAATGCAGTTTCAGTTCAGATTTGTTGCAGAGCCGTATAACTTTGCTACACAAATGTTGCGAACAGAGGACTTTTACTCCAAAGATGAAATACATGCATGAATACCCTCCACCCAAAACCGCTCAAGAAGGTATACCAGCATATTAAATATTTAATTACATCTGTGGTTAGGTTGGTTACATGGTCCCCTACAAAAAGAATGTTCCTTAACAAGCTATCTGCCACACAGCACTTGCTTGTCAAGAGATCTGAAGTCCCTGGCTCTAACAAGCTCTGCTAGAGGGATTCTGGAAGGGGGAAAAACAAACTGTAGGCAGGAAGGCAGACAATGAGGGCTCTTACACATTCCTAGAACTCTGTCTCGGTCTTGTGCGTTTCCATAGTGAGAGCAGAAGGAACAGGCCTAGCCCCAAAATTGGGGGAGCAAGGAGAATTTAGACAGCTCCGCTTCACCCAGAGCCACTTCCTTTGCAAGCTGACAATCCCCCATAGCTCACACTTGTCCTGATGCCTTGGCTGGGGCCCCAGCAACTTGGATCGCTCAGTCTGAACTAGATGAGTCCAATGGGGTATTGTCAGACAAGGTCTACAGCAGTTATGCAAGGTATCAGATCAAAGCCTAGCTACTCTGGGAGAAAGGAACAGAAGCCATTTGGGGGAGAGGGGAAGGAAGAGATTGAAGAACACCAAATAGCCAATATAAAAAGTAAAGGAGACAGGAATGATTAAGCATTTCTCCTCCTGAAGCCATATCTGGGCCCTTGCATCTTGGAAGACAAATCAAACTTCTATCCTCTTTGCACCAGGGAAGAGGAATGTACGGTCATTGGTGGCTGGATAAACACTTCTAGGCTATGGTATACCCAACCAGTTGGACAGCGTGACATTTTAGTCAAGCCTGGCTCCCTCAGCCCTAGAGCAGACAATGTGCTTTTCCAAGAGAGGGCTTCCCATCATCCGGGACACCAGGTAAGATGCAAGGTCAGAGGGCAACACCTTTCCACCTGGCCATATGCTGGACTGCAGTATCGAAAGATACATCCAGGGAGAAAGCAGGAATGTGCCAGTGAAGTCTCGATGGACAGACGACCAGGACTACCTCTTTCCCCCCAAAAGGACCATTTGCAGGAGGAACTGGGCACAAAATATTCCAGTTTTCATACGGTCCTTCTTGCATTTAGAAGAGCTTCCAGGTCAAGTCTCAGACCATCAGGAATGTACCAGGTGCAGAATGTTCATACAGCTCGTTCCCAAAGAAACCACCTCTGGAGCACGTCTTATGGCTGGCAGGAATACCCAACTCCAAGCTCCGTGCAGAGTTCGCTGTGAGCCTACCTCAAAGGCTGTCCAGCACACGGTTCCTGCCAGAGGTCAGCAGCCTGATGAAAAAGGGGTGGAAATTCATACAGCCTTCAAATGAAGCAACGGGAGAAGGGACTGGGGCAGAGGGAGTCTGGAAGGGAATGGAGAGATGGCAAGGCTTATTTCTTTCTGTACAGTTGCTGGAGACTAGTGGTTGACAGAAAGGCTCATGGGTGGGAGGTCAGCATCACTGCAAAGGTGAGATCTTCAAGGGAATCATTATACGAGACTCCATGCTCCGAACGAGAGGTACTGTGAAAACAAAGGAAGGAAAGTCAGATTCCTTTGTGCTCACTGCTCACACTGTACTATCACTGGCCAACAAAGCAGCCCACACAAAGCCTTCATTCTAGGTCACTAGAAAATCCTGCAACATCATTTGATTGAGAAGAGTACTGTTCTTTCGACCGCCCTTCTGCTTCCCCAGAGCATATCAAACAGGTGTATCTGGATGATTGCTTTTTCTTGCCAGGACAGATATTTAACAGGAGCATTTCAGAAATGGAGGAATGCCAAGGAATGGGAGGAACCTGGGAGGGGCATTGGGTTGGGAGGCTTGTTCTTGCAGGGATGATTTTCCATGTCACAACAACTATATTGCTGTGGTGGTAGAGGAAAGTGCCATTAAGTCACAGCCAACTTATGGTGATCCTGTAGGGTTTTCAAGGTAAGAGATGAGCAGAGATGGTTTGTCATTGCCTGCCTCTGCGTAGCAACCCTGGACTTCCTTGGTGGTCTCTGATCCAAGGACTAACCAGGGCCGACCCTGCTTAGCTTCTGAGATCTGATGAGATTGGGCTAGCCTGGGCTATCCAGGTCAAGACATATTGCTCTGGCTTAATGAAACTGTCAGTTCATGCTTACCAAGACACAAAGGAAAGACAGGGACATGCTTAAGCAGACAGGGGACTACTTAAGGGAGCCAGCGTGGTGTAGTGGTTAAGAACGTTGGTTTGGAGCGGTGGACTCTGATCTGGAGAACCAGGTTTGATTCCCCACTCCTCCACATGAGCGGTGGAGGCTAATCTGGTGAACTGGATTTGTTTCCCCATGCCTACGCATGAAGCCAGCTGGGTGACCTTGGCTTAGTCATGAGAACATAAGAAAAGCCCTGCTGGATCAGACCAAGGCCCATCAAGTCTAGCAGTCTGCTCACACAGTGGCCAACCAGGTGCCTCTAGGAAGCCCCCAAACAAGATGACTGCAGCACCACCATCCTGCCTGTGTTCCACAGCACCCAATAGGCATGCTCCTCTGATCCTGGAGAAAATAGGTATGCATCATGAAGTCACACAAGCTGGTCCCATGTAGTCACACTCTCTCAGCCCACCTACCTCAAAGGGTGTCTGTTGTGGGGAGGAGAAGGTGATCGTAAGCCGGTTTGAGCCTCCCTTAAGTGGTAGAGAAAGTCACCATATAAAAACCAACTCTTCTTCTTCTAAGTTCTGAATAATTCTAACAAGTGAGATTTCCAAAGTGATGTGAAAGACCCCTGCCTGAGACCTGGAGAGCCGCTGCCTATCTGAGTAGACAATACTGACTTTGATGGATCAAGGTCTAATTCAGTATAAGGGCAGCTTCATGTGTGTGCATGTGAAGATGGTATGGGAACTTTTGCTGGAAGAGGGAAAGGAGCAGGAAAGACAGAAGGGAGACCGGGCTGGAATGCAAAGCGCAGAAGTCCCCGTCAAGCCCAACCAGATACCTCACCTGTATAGTAAACGTTCTCATCCCAGCCGCGTTTCCTCCAGGCTGCGTTCCTTGTTTCCTCTCGGGACTGCAGATCTCTGTATGCTGAAAGGAGAATCAACAACCACATCAGGGGAGTCCTTATCAGACTGGACAGGAAAGGAAGATGTTCTGTTTCTACACACTGTTCACATACAAAATTCACAACCAGAAATGATTTTCAAAGGTTTAGAACAATTCACAGCCACAACAGTTAAACAGGATTTCCACGTTCAAAGACATTTACACATGTGTGAGAGACAAGCAGCTGGGGACAGATGTTTGCCTTGACATCCTGATCCTGGAGTTCTCACAGCCTTGCCATTGTTGGAAATGGATGCTGGATTAGATAGACCATGGCGAGGGGCAGTGCTTCAGTGGCAGAGATCATGCTCAGCATGCAGAAGGTTCCCCCAGCATCTCCAGGTAGCAGGCGGTGGGAAAGACCTTTCTCTGCCTGAGCCACTGGAGAACTTTAGTCTGATTCAGCAGGGCTGCTCCCATTAAGACCAAACGGGAGTCACAACTGCTGCTGGGGAGCATCATTTCGGACAGTTTGAGCCTGTTTTTATAATCAGTGGACTCGAGAGCTTTGCCTGGCTGCATTTCAGGTTACATGACTGAATGCTCCCTGGCATGGAGGAGGGAAAACTCTGCGCACTAAGAAAAGTGTCTGGGAGAAGGCTAAGCTGAAGCCTTCTCCGTGACATGCTAGTTTTCTATGTGCAGGGTCCCCAATACACACAAGTGTCTCTGTGCCCCCACCATGCAGCAACATTCAGATATGCACCCTGCAGCAATGGTACGGTCCAGAAAAACACTACCACTCAGCTCTGCTGATTGCAAAAGAGGGCTTTTTGGTTTGACTTGGCAGGCATGTTTATTTACTCGATTTCTTCTTCCCTGCCTTTTGATCCAGAAGGATCCCCTTGTGAGCTTACATAAAAAAAAAACCCTACGCAGTTAAATTGAAGCTACTTTCATTTCCTCTGACACTTAGCTTTTCTTTGAAGCATCATCTCACACCCTCCATCCATCCCCCCAAACCCTCCAATTCTCATCTACACCATTCCGAGTCTTGCATCCCATCTGGTTTCTTGGATGCATACCAATGTGGGGTGGGAGGAAGAGAAAGGCAAAGCATCCAGGTGAAGAGTCAGGAACCAGAGGTAGCAAGTGGCCCATCTCTTTCAAAGAAAGAAAGTCGGTTTCAAGGTAATCACGTACCCCACAAATGATGCACGACGTACAGCTCCCCGATTTGGGAAAAGAAGCCACCCACCGCTTCTTGGTTCTCCTGGCGGTGTTTAATGGCCCGTGCCCTGTTAACACCAAGAGGAAGGAAATGATGAAACAAACACCCATCTATCTTTTGAGTAGTGTCTACAATGCTCAGATTGAGAGACTTCCCCAAGAACACACTGTGAAGTAGGGATTGCAATTGACACACTATCCACCAGGCTTGTGGACTCATGCCGGAATAATCCAATTACTTAACAGCTTCTACTAACACCTGCATCACATGTCAACACACAAGCTGGTGCCCATAGCAAGCCCCAGACAGCAGCCATTTGGATGGTTGTGCGAGCATGCCACCAACTGGCAGAAGTATCAGAAAAAAGGGGGGAAGCAGGTTCCTCCCTTCCCAGCGTTTGAATCCTGGATTAAACTCTAGTTTAGGACCCTGATACTATCCTGCTTTTCTCCTTGATTGGGGACCAAATGTGGTGGATGGGTGGGGGGAGAAGTGACAAATAAAATATATGTGCAACCCAGTTGTTATTGGGTTTGCTCCTTCCTCCACCCCATACTGAAAATCGCAATTAAATACCAATTGCAGTTGCACATAACTTAATGAAAGTTGCCATCATCCCAAATGATATCAAAATTCTGGATTAAATTATTAAACTCTACTTTAGGATCTTGGGGGGGGGGTGATGATGACAACTAACTCTGGTTAACCCACACATCTGGATTCATATGACCCTGGTAACCAGAATGTTTGACAATGATTCTCAGCATGAGAAGGGTGTGAAGTCTCAACAAAAAGCTAGGTTTTTGCCTTAGCTATAATGCAATGGCTGACTGCACTTTTTTGTTCATTTCATCTCACCCTTCCGCTTCCAGTTACAAACTGAAGCAATCCTGGGTTTTATTTTGTTTGCTTACGCAATGCAAAACTTGCATACATCCTAACCCTCCCGATAAAAGAAGTGAATTATACAAATTAATGTCCCTAGTAAATCTTGGTCTCATAAAGCTGATCTATGGTTGTCTCTTGGGAAAAGAAGAAGAGTTGGTTTTTATATGCCGACTTTCTCTACCACTTAAGGAAGAATGAAACTGGCTTACAATCGCCTTCCCTTCCCCTCCTCACAACAGACACCCTGTGAGATAGGTGGGGCTGAGAGATCTCTAAGAGAGCTGTGACTAGCCCAAGGTCGCTCAGCTGGCTTCATGTGTAGGAGTGGGGAAACCAACCCGGTTCTCCAGATTAGCATCATCCGCTCATGTGGAGGAGTGGGGAATCAAACCCTGTTCTCCAGATTAGAGTCCACCAAACGACCGCTCTTAACCACTGCACCACACTGGCTCTCTGTATCTCTTTCCTCTCCGAAGTGCACACATTCAGTTCATTTCTATGAGGGTATCTGGACACAGCAGACCCAGCAAAGTATTGGGATGGTGGCTTAAAGGGTCTTTCACACAGAGGTTTTGCTGTGGTTTGGGTGCCCAACTGCAGTGGTTTTTTTCCTCACAACATTGTTGACCATTTGTTGTCTTTTCCTTTCTGTTCCTGTGCGTTTTCTCAAAACTGGATCAACTATGGTGTGAGAAAGCACACAGAGATGGCAAAGAAAATATGGAGACAACAAATGGGAAACGGGGGGGGGCAGAGGAGAAACAACGCTGCAGGTCAGTATGCAAGCTGTGGTAAAAACCTCCATGTGAAAGACCCAAAATTTATCAAGCACAAGCAAATTGCCTTGTTGCAATCCCCCAGCACTATACAAATGGATAAAACAAGATATGGGAAATTGCTGCTTGTGCAGACAGACGCGGCTCACTGAAATGAGGAAAAGTGTAAGTTTGTAGAGGGGATGAGCTCCAGGGAATTTCAAAGTGGAGGAAAACTTAAAGCATAAATCATGGTATTGTTGCAAGTGTAGGGCAGCCCACAGTTCCGTCACAGACCACCAAGTGATGAATCCATCAGCATCTTCC
Organism: Euleptes europaea; assembly: GCF_029931775.1. Lineage (NCBI taxonomy): Eukaryota > Metazoa > Chordata > Lepidosauria > Squamata > Sphaerodactylidae > Euleptes > Euleptes europaea. Next base: position 45,016,689 of record NC_079324.1, read on the forward strand.
TTTAACACATCTTCCAGGCAAAGGCGCTTTTAAAAAGTTACTCGAAAGATCCGGGGCTTACCAGTTGTTTCCCCACTCAATCATGGTTCCTGGCTGAAAGCAAGAAGAGAGAGAGCTACAGGTGGTATCTGGGGTTTCAAAAGGGCATCCCCCCTCCTTCCTAGAGTTGCAGCAAACTCAGCCAAACGTCAAGTGTTGGGGGACAGATTTAGGAGCTGGTCATTAGGAGTGCTTTCCCCACATGAGACCACCCAGTACCCAAATCTAAACTGCATTTGCAAAGACCATCCTGGGCTTCCAGGCCTCCACGCTCTGGGGCAAACATGCAGGCATCGCCACCACACACTAGAGGCCCATTCTGGAACCAAACTAGAGCCTGCATCTGCTCTCTGCCTCTCCATCCACCAGCCCAAAGAGGGTGCTGCTGTGGAATGGAAGCTCCCACTTGCTTGCTGTCCGGAGGCAGGTACCTCAAGTACCGCTTGCTCCTTTGTCTTTGGGATGGGTCCAGCCAACATCACCTCCAGCTCTGAAGCCTCGAGGCTAGCTGCCCCCACTCACCTTAAGCTTGTATGACCTCAGCTCGTAGATGTTGGGTCCAGCCCGTGGCAAAGGCTCATTCCAAAAACTGAATTCCAGCAGCAGCTGGTTCCTCCGGGAGAGCAGCATCTTACTCCTCTCCTTTTGAAAATCCCGGTATGACTATGGAAGGGAAGCGAAGAAGGCCTTAGAGGGGCAGGCACTGTGCAGACCCTGGACTTGTGTAACCTTGTAGCACACCAACTGGTCCATTTGATCCAGTATAGTCTAGTCTAGCAGGCAGCAGCTATCCAAAATCAGGAGAAGAAGAGTTGGTTTTTATGTGCCAACTGTTTCTGCCACTTAAGGAAGAATCAAACCGGCTTACAATCACCTTCCCTTCCCCTCCCCACAACAGACACCCTTTGAGGAAGGTGGAGCTGAGAGAGCTCTAAGAGACCTGTGACTAGCCCAAGGTCACCCAGATGGCTTCATGTGGAGGAGTGGGGAATCAAACCCAGTTCTCCAGATTAAAGTCCACTGTTCCAAACCACCGCTCTTAAACACTACACCACGCTGGCTCTCCATGCTGCCCTCTACGAGGGCAGAGGAAATGGGATAGAAGCCAGAGGATGATGGCCAGCCCTTGTAGCTTAATTCTGCTTAGGCAAACAGAAGAGATTAGCACAGAGCCGCTTAGGGACCAGGGGTACAAATACCACGTTGGCTGTAGCCACCAGAACATGCTGGCTCTTGTCAAAGAGCGCACCTGGCTGCCTGGTCATCTCCAGCATTTCGGGGAAAAGAAAATCACGCTAAATACCTGGTTCTGTCGCAGCTTGTTCATGCACTCCATGAGGGCTGGGTAGCCACCGCTGAATCGCCACAGGTGCACTGCAGTGAGAAAAGACAAGCCTTGTACTCTTGCAAAGCCAGACAAAGCCCCAGCTAAGCTCCCAGTGCCATCTCCAAGCTACATTCACTTAAATTGCCACTCAGAGGCAGCTCGAGACATCTGGAGGAAGAGTAGGAGTTGGTTTTTATATGACGACTTTCTCTACTACTTGAGGAAGAATCAAGCCGGTTTACAATCACCTACCCTCCCCTCCCCACAAAAGACACCTTGTGAGATAGGTGGGGCTGAGAGAGTTGTGACTAGCCAGCGTGGTGTAGTAGTTAAGAGCGATGGTTGGAGCAGTGGAGTCTGATCTGGAGAACTCCTCCACATGAAGCCAGCTGGGTGACCTTGGGCTAGTCACAGCTCTCTTAGAGCTCTCTCAGCCCCACCTACCTCACAGGGTGTCTGTTGTGGGGAGGGGAAGGGAGGGCAGTGTCTCTGGGCATGTACAGAGTGCCTCTCCCTTCAGCATTCTACACTTACCCAGGTAGCCAGCATGGTGTAGTGGTTAAGAGTTTGGAGCAGTGGACTCTGATCTGAAGAACCGGGTTTAATTCCCCACTCCACATGAGCGGCGGAGGCTAATCTGGTGAACTGGATTTGTTTCCCCACTCCTACACACGAAGCCAGCTGGATGACCTTGGGATAATCACACTCTCTCACCTCACCTACCTCACAGGGTGTCTGTCGTGGGGAGGGGAAGGGAAGGTGATTGTAAGCTGGTTTGAGTCTCCCTTAAGTGGGAGATAAAGTCGGCATATAAAAACCAACTCTTCTTCTTTTTCAAGGTCACCCAGCTGGCTTTGTGTGTAGGAGTGGAGAAACAAATCCAGTTCACCACATCAGCCTCCGCGAGTGGGGAATCAAACCCGGTTCTCCAGATCAGAGTCCACTGCTTCAAACCACCACTCTTAACCACTACACCACGCTGGCTCATCTGTGGATGCCCAAGGCAGAAAAGCGAAGTGCCGTGCTCCCCAGCTGGTAAAAACATAAACGATACAATCTGCTGACCTTCAGCGATACACCAAAGAGCTACTACGTGAGGCAGGTGACCGCCTGCTAAATGGAAAGGCTGTCCTTGATGCCACCTTTCTGGCCCCAGAGAACATCCAGGCCACTGGGCAGAGTTCAAGTACACAAGCCACTAGCAATTCACACACTACCCAGAACTGCCTTCACTCCTCACTACTTCCCATCCTGGGCAATAAAATGGAAAACTGAAAGAGTCTATCCAGCTAGCTAAATCCAAAGCTCTTGAAAAAAGGGGTATACCGCCTCTGTATAGACAGCTTCCACTTAGTTATTGTGGTTAAACAATTCCTGAAACTTTTTTTAAAAGCTACATTAACAGGCCTCAGGTTAGCCAATGAGCGTCCTGCCAAGGTGAAGTTAGAAGCACCTCAACCCAGCCCTGTTTGGTTGGCCCCTCCCCTCACCTGCCTGGTCCTGTTCGCCATACCAAGTATTCCAGTTCCCAACCAGGTCGCAGGGGTAATCCGGATCTGAGTGCAGCTTAGGAAGGACCTCCTCCCTGCAAAGGAGACATGGAATCAACAGGAAAATGTGGATTTGGCTGGTTGTCAATGCTCATGTGTAGCGGGGACTGGTGGGGTCCAAAGAGCCACAAGGGCTCCTCATTAGGCTCCTTCCCAAGATTGCAATATGCTGTTCTTCTCCCATGATCTGATAACAAGAGACGCTGCCCATTTTGCATCATGGGAAGAGCCCACATGAATGCCAGAAGAGGGCCACAATTTCATCCAGGTTAAAATACACTCAAGGTTACTATTATCAGGATAAGGGACAGCAGCTATATAGGTGTAAGAGGTGCCCTGCTGGATCAGACCAATGGTCCATCTAGTCCAGCATCCTGTTTCACACAGGGGCCAACCAACTGTCCTGGAGGGCCAACTGTCCTGGAGGGTACAGAGGCCAAGACTTTTCCCTAGAATCCTAGATGTTGCCTCCTAGCACTGGCATTCAGAAATTTACTGCCTTTGGATGTGCAGGTTCCCTATAGTCACCGATGGACTCATCATAAATCTTCCTAAAGGTAAAGGTCCCCTGTGCAAGCACCAGGTCATTCCTGACCCACAAGGTGATGTCACATCCCGACGTTTCTTAGGCAGGCTGTTTACGGGGTGGTTTGCCAGTGCCTTCCCCAGTCGTCTTCCCTTTACCCCCAGCAAGCTGGGTACTCATTTTACCAACCTCGAAAGGATGGAAGGCTGAGTCAACCTTGAGCCGGCTACCTGAAACCGACTTCCGTCGGGATCGAACTCAGGTCGTGAGCAGAGCTTTTGACTGCAGTACTGCAGCTTAACACTCTGCACCACGGGGCTCCTTTAAATCTGCCTAACCACCTTTTAAAGCTATCTATACTTATGACCATGACTATGTTCTCTGGCTACAAATTCCACAACTTAATTAAAACAATTCTCCGGAATTGAAATTTGTCCAATGCAGTCACAACACATCCTGGAAATTTCTAACTCACTTGAGAAAGTCATTGTCCCAAAGGTGTTTCTTTTCCCTATTGCTCTTGCTATGCCTGTTCAGGATCACTAGCTGTTAGTGGGGGATGGGTCATCTCCAGACCTACTGTATCTTGTGCTTTGCACCAGAATTTCTTTTAGGCCAAAAATAAAAAAGACTCTCAAAGATACATGTGTGCAAATAAGAACTTTAATATTTATTCACAAAATATAAGTAGTTTCTGCTTATTATTGTACCACTGGATCTTTTGATTTCTCTTTGGAAACCAGGCTATAGCTTTTCCTTCCTCTTTATGCACACACACACACACACACACACACTTACACTTCATGCATCTGGCAAAGTGATTCTGGCTATACAAGCTTAGGCCACAATACATTTGATAGTCACATGAACACATGAAGCTGCCTTATACTGAATCAGACCCGTGGTCCATCAAAGTCAGTATTGTCTACTCAAGACTGGCAGCAGCTCTCCGGAGTCTCAGGCAGAGGTCTTTCACATCACCTACTTGCCTAGTCCCTTTAACTGGAGGTGCTGGGGATTGAATCTGGGACCTTCTGCATGCCAAGCAGATGCTCTACCAGTGAGCCACAGCCCCTCCCCAAAAGCTGCCACAAGACTGCTGATTGCTTATATCACAAAACAAAGCAGCTCTGTGCATTTAAACCACACCTCCTTGCTAACCACTTTGTGTTGTCATCTTCTACAAGGCACCGATGACAGCAGACAAAAGATGGCCTACCCTCCATTGCCAATTTTTTTCTGACAAAGCCCGGGCTCAGTCAGATTCTAGAGCACCATGTCAACTGGTGCAGGGAAACAGTTGAGCCCTGCAAACTCTACCCTTCATGAGAGAGTGTGCACCCCCCCAAAAAAATAACTTAGCATATTGGGGGGTATTCCCTATTACTATGTATGGGTGTGAAAGCTGGACATTGAAGAAGGCTGATAGGAAGAAAGTAGATTCCTTTGAAATGGTGTTGGAGGAGAGTGTTACGGATACCGTGGACTGCCCCCCCCCAAAAGAAAAAAAACCAAATCAGTGGGTTCTAGATCAAATCAAGCCTGAACTGACCCTAGAAGCTAAAATGACTAAACTGAGGCATAGAATCATAGAGTTGGAAGGGACCACCAGGGCCATCAAGTCCAATGCCCTGCACAATGCAGGAAATTCACAACTACCTTCCCTCTATCTATCAGGCTATCCTATTTTGGTCACATTATGAGAAGACAAGAGTCACTGGAAAAGACAATAATGCTAGGAAAAGTTGAGGGCAGCAGGAAAAGAGGAAGACCCAACAAGAGATGGATTGACTCAATGAAGGAAGCCGCAGCCCTCAATTTGCAAGATCTGAGTGAGGCTGTCAAAGATAGGACATTTTGGAGGACTTTCATTCATAGGGTCGCCATGAGTCAGAAGCGACTTGACGGCACTTAACACATACACTGGGGGTGGGGGGGTTTGCAGGTACTTACGCCAGGCTGTTGTAGGCATCCAGACATTCAGGTTTCACATTGTGGACTGAAAGGAGAGAAAAAGAAGCTATGTCAGAAAAGTTGGAAGCCACCCGCAGCCTGCAGAGGAGAGAAACAGTGTGCAGTGGCTCAGCTTGGGCTGAAAAGTAACCTCAGGCCAGTCTAGCAGCTTCCCTCAACAGCACAGCTGGGGAACAGTAAGCTGGGAAATGGCGATGGTGTTGCACCAGCATTTTTTCTGCACACCAGCCCAAAGGCTGCTCAAAATCCAGATTCCAAGAAAAAAAATTACACAGATTGAGTGATGCAGTTTGCTTACCCAGCATACGCTTGCTCATCATCACATCTGAGTTACTAGAATCTGTACTTCAAGCAACAGCACTGGTGATAGCAAAAAGACATGGGCATTAGAGGGCCATGGAAGCTGGCTTGAGTAGTGGACAGGCAGCCAAGGAGAGGTTGTGCAAGCTCCACCCCTCGAACAATACAGGCACACCTCGTTTTATTGTGCTTCACTTTATTGCATTTTGCAGATATTACGTTTTCGAGCAAATTATCAGCGCCATTTCTCCAAAAGCATGGGCTCACCTCTGTATCAGATTGTGGCAATTCTTGAAATATTTCAAAAATTTGCATTATTATTGCAGTACATTTTTAGACATAATGCTGTTGCACACTTAATAGACCACGCTATATTGTAAACATAACCTTTATGTGCACTGGGAAACAAAACAAAAAATTCATGTGACTCACTTTATTGTCCTCTTATCCCGTGACTATAAAGTTTGCTTAGCAGTCTTTGGTGGGGGACTTTGTCAGAAGCTTTTTGGAAATCCAAATACACAATGTCCACAGGCTCATTCCTGTCCACATGCTTATTGACGTTTTCAAAAAACTCTAATAGGTTAGTGAGACAGGACCTACCTTTACAGAAGCCATGTTGGGTTTTGCTCAGCAGACCTTGCCCTTCTATATGCTTGACAATTTTATCTTTAATAATGCTTTCCATCAATTTACCCGGAACAGACATTAAGCTAACTGGCCTGTAATTTCCTGGATACCCCCTGGAACCTTTTTTTATAAATGGGTGTTACATTGGCCATTCTCCAGTCCTCTGGTAAAGAGGCTGATCAAAGGGACATATTACATATCTTTGTTAGAAGTTCAGCAATTTCCCATTTGAGTTCTTGAAGAACTCTAGGATGAATACTGTCTGGTCCCTGTGACTTGTTAGTTTGCAGTTTGTCTAGACCAGGGGTCGGCAAACTCATTAGTCAAAAGAGCCAGTACAACGATTGAGATTTCTTTTGAGAGCCAAATTTCTTAAACTTAAACTATATAGGTAGGTACACTGTTTATTAACTTAATAAACTTTAATTAAAGTTTTAAGTCTTAATTAAACTATAGGTACACTGAATAAAACTTGATATCATATTTAATAGTGATCTTATTTATTGATAAAAATTAAATTGTAAGTCCCTGCCATTTCCCCCTCCCCGTCCGGAGTCCTCGTCTGGAGGCCTGGCCTACCGCCATAAAAGCCTGTTGGTAGACCTGGCCTCCGGCTGAGTCCCATTGGGAGGCCAGGTCTACCCACTGGCTTTCTTGGCAGTAGACCTGGCCTCCGGAGGCCCATAGAAGCCAATTGGTAGACCTGGCCCCTGAAGGGGGACTTTTTCCCCTCCTCGGAGTCCAGGTCTACTGCCAAGAAAGCCAGTGGATAGACATGGCCTCCCAATGGGACTCAGCCAGAGGCCAGGTCTACCAAAGGAAGCCCACCCCACCCAACAGCTTATAGGCGGGGGGGGCCAGGAACCGCCGAGCTGCCCGCCCAGCAATCGCGCGGCTAGAGGGAAGGGGAGGCTTTAGCCTCCCAACCATTGAGGGCAAGGGAAAGGGGGACCCGGACATTCTCCATGGTGGGTGGGGGGGGGAAGACAGCGCGCCCGCTCTCTCTCTCTCAGGCGCGCCAGCTCCGCAACCCGGCTGCCGGCGCGAGCAGGCGCAAGAGCAGGGGCGCCGAACCAAGTTCGGAGAGCTGCACTCAACGGGCCAAAGACGTTCTAGGACTTCCTGCCTTTTTACCACTATTTGCCTCAGTTCTTCATTCTCCCCTCTCCAAAATCTCTGTTCAGGAGAAGGAATCTGCCCTGTATCTTCAACAGTGAAGACAGTAAATTCAGTTTTTTCCACAGTTGATTACTGTGAAGCAATTGCATAAGTATCAAACTTATTGATGATAAAAGTTGTTGAACTTAATGCTTTCAAAATAGTTGACCAATATTTGACCAGTCAACTGACCAAATCTTCCTCCAACATCCAACCCTAGTATGGACCATTCATCACCTCACCTGTACTCACAAGATGGGACAAGGTCACAGTACAGAAGACAAGGAATTCCTATCTTCTTGCAGCGGCTACAACCCTTGTGTACCCCAAGCCCTACATGGCAGATCCCTCCCCCAAAGCAACACAGTGGTTCACAGTAACCACAGAGGGGAAGGGAAGGATAAGGACATGCAGTGAAGGCTCACACTGGATCTTGTACAGGTGGTTGGTCTCTTTCTTGGACAGAAGATTGGAATGAGCATCTTTTCGGGGATCCACTTTGTGGACAAAGAGGGAGCGGAACCAGCTACTTTCGTTGTCTTTGGAGTAGCCCCTGGAAAAAGACACAGAAGTAAAAATGGTGGCACACAAGAGGACTAGGCATGGTAGGGAGGTGACTTCAGGTGGTCTTGGCACTAGAACATCTTTTTAAAAATAAAAATTAACTTATTTTATACCACAACTTTCTCCCCGATGGGAACCTAAAGCAGCTAACGTCGTTTTCCTCTCCTCCACTTTATCCTCACAACAGGCTGAGAGTGTGTCACTGGCCCAAAGGCACCCCGGGAGCTTCCATGGTAGAGTGGGGATTCATACCTGAGTCTCCCAGATCCTTGTTTGACACTGTAACCCAGGGGTGTCAAACATAAGTCCTGAGGGCCAGATCCAGCCCGTTGAGAGCTCTTATCCGGCCTGCGAGCCAGCCACACACCCCTCTCAAACTGGGCTGATGAGGCTTGGCCAAGTGACGTTTATGTCATATCCAGCCCTAGTAACAATTGAGTTTGACACCCCTGCTCTAACCACTACAAACCACTATGCACTTATTTACCTGGCTGCCTCTGGTGAGCTAGAACTACCTCCAGGTGACCAGGCATGAAAGTTTTGCAAAAGGTGATCTTTTCATTCTTTTAAGGCCTCAAGTGACTCTTCTAAGTACGCAGGTCAATATTTTTACAGGTTCGTGCCTTTTGTAAGACTTATTTGACCTAGTCCAGTGGTTTTCAAACTTTCCACTTTCAGGAACACCCTTCTCGGACAATCTTCCTCATTTTTTAAAAACTTACAATACTTTGCAAACTTTATTTTAAAAAGGAGTGAGCAAAATTAAGAATTAATAGCCTTGCCTGACCTCAGATGGCTCAAAAATAGGGGTGGACAGACTGTCCTGTGAAGTATTGGATATCAACCCTGGCTATTGCTATGGATCCAGTACTCTGCCAAACCATGATCTTCCTCTGTTTGAAGACAAAGATTAAAAACAGAGACATACTTTCTATGGATCAAGGCCTTCGCCCCAAAACTAGTCATTCATTAATCTCAGAAACAAATGGTAAACAACCCTTTGCAGAGGTTATCAAAGTTAACCCTGTACATTTTTCGCCCCTTGTGGGGTTCTGGTTGCTTGAACACCTATCATCCAACCAGCCAAGGGCTGCTTGGCATGTCTCTGCATGAATCACTGTTCTAGACTGGCTTCCTGGCCATTCCTCCGGAGTGGAAGAACACCAAGTCATACAAAATACAGACATTTCTGAGAGCAGAATTCTTAAAATGTCAGCTCTGTCAGAAGCCCATTTCCTGCATGCCTCACACAACCCATGAACTTAAATCTTCCCCCTTCTTCCCCCAGCTTCCAAATTTATTTTAATGCCCTACCTAGCACATCTACCAGCAGGTTCAGCTGCAGGACAGGACAAACTAATCTGGCATGAGCAGACTCTCACTCAGCCTGCCTGCCTTGCCCCCTGTCAAAGTCCCTCTGGGGCCAAAGTCTCTTAGCCAATATACATTCTGTCACACAGACACCCAATCATAGACAGCCTTGAAGCAAAACCCATCACTTATGCTCAATACCGAGACAGTACAAAGTAAAATCACTGGGTCCCTGCCCCCAAGCTATTACAGCTCATAACTAGTTTTTTCAACGGACTGTGTTCTTAGTACAAGCCGGGAATGATTAAAATACCCAGTCCCCATTTATACACAGCACACCCTTCCCCAGAAAAGAAGGATGAAGAGGCTTCATCCACCAAAGAGGCTTAAATGTCACTCCTAAGCCCATTGTCTTGTCACTTCTTAAATCCATTTTCTTGGCAGTCAAGTTCCACCAACGTCCAACGGAATTAACTTCTAAGGAAGAGTGAAGAAACACCCCCCTGTCGATAAAGACCCATTCTCCACCTCTGTCTCAGAACAAGGGGGAAAACATGTAAGGGTGGTGATGATACAAGGTCATAAGAACAGGCTGGCCTTGGCTAAAGGAGGTCCAGGCACAGAAGGATACGATGGCCAAGCCAGATGGGCATGCGCATAGCATGGGAGAAGGCATGGCAGCGGCAGAAGCACCAATTCATCGAGAGCCAGAACGGAGGCACACAAGCAGGAAAAGGGGTGAGGGGTGGGAGATTCAAACAGAGGGAAGCCCCATTCTCACAGGGCTGCTCTGTACTGCAGACAGGGACCCCACACGATGGAACGCTGCCCCATGGGGGTGAAATCCCCCATATTTGGAGAAAAGACTAGCTTAGTCTTCTCTTGGTCACAATAGCTTCCAAACTCAGGAAATTCCTGTGCATGGAGAATCCAGTCCTGTGAGCCCCTCGCCTGCTGTTTGAATTGGTAAAGCCCAGACAAAGTGGGGAAGACAACTCCAGTTTATTTAGAACATGTACATCCAACCTTTTGGGACACCTGCTTGAAGAGGCTTGAATTGCAAAGGTAGAAACACAGGCATTTGCGGGACATGTGGGCCTTGCTGAGTAACGGAGGGAAAGGTTACAGGCAGGGATAGAGGGGAAAAAAGGAAAAAGGGCCACAATCCCAAAATGGCACGTTGACTTGTATTCAAGTCCTACTTGCAATTCATGTCATTTAGAGGTTCGATAGCAGCAACTTTCACCTTGGCACTTCCACATGGGGTCATCCCCAATTAGACGCCCATGTACAATCGGGAGACTTCCCCCCCCCCCTTTCACTAACAGCAGACACCAGGTTTGACCCTCCTCATGCTTATGGATGGGGAAAAAACAGTGGCTGGCAAGAGGGAATAAGCGCCTGAGGAATAATTAACTTTTTTATTAAGCAGCGAATAAAATGGTATTATACAATGGTTAGAAAAGCCCTGCCCACAGGCATACAAGAAAATTATAGGTATTGAAAAGCACTTGATTTGATGCCTGGTTTTATGGCTGCTATGGTATTGTTTAGATTTAAGTGCCGCTGCTTTATTGGTTTTACGCCTTTAAATTGACTTATGTCACTTTGAGTGCCTTGGCACAGAGAAAGCGGCTCACCGAAATTGAATTAGGCAGTGAGCAAAAAAAGCAGGACAGAGAGGACACACGTGCGCACACACAGGCACAACTACTACTAGAGGCCCCGGGGCCTAATCCAGCCCCCACCGCCAAGGCAGTACTTCCCCTCCCCAGTGGTCAACGTAGAGGCACAAAAGGCATGTAGAAAGTTTCCGAAGCTGGTTAGGATGGCAGCTGCGACATAAGGACCTGGTGGCACTCCTCAAGAGGCAGATTTGGCCCAAGTGTGGACCAGTGATCTGATCTCTAAGAATGAGTTAATGAAGTCTTTAAAAGTGAGAAGGTACCGCCCCCCGCCCCTGAAGAATCATAGAGTTGGACGGGACCACCAGAGTCATCTAGTCCAACCCCCTGCACAATGCAGGAAACTCACAACTACCAGAGAGCCAGCGTGGTGTAGTGATTAAGAGCGGTGGTTTGGAGCGGCGGGCTCTGATCTGGAGAACCTGGTTTGATTCCCCACTCCTCCACATGAGCGGCGGAGGCTAATCTGGTGAACTGGATTTGTTTCCCCACTCCTACACATGAAGCCAGCTGGGTGACCTTGGGCTAGTCACACTCTCTCAGTCCCACCTACCTCCCAGGGTGTCTGTTGTGGGGAGGGGAAGGGAAGGTGATTGTAAGCCGGTTTGATTCTCCCTTAAGTGGCAGAGAAAGTCGGCATATAAAAAACTAACTCTTCTTCTTCTACCAACCTCCCACACCCCCAGTGACCCCCCCTCCATGCCCAGAAGATGGCCAAGATGCCCTCCCTCTCATGATCTGCCTAAGGCCATAGAATCAGCATTGCTGACAGATGGCCATCTAGCCTGTGCTTAAAAACTTCCAGGCAAGGCGCGCTCACCACCTCCCGAGGAAGCCTGAGAAGAAACCACCTGAGGCAGGGAGGCAAGGCGCTCCAGACTTGGATATGGGAAGGTGCGGCAGAGGAGGGGCAGGCCTGTTTCTGCGCCAGAACCGGGACCATTGCCAGGCCTGGGGCCTTGAGTACAGGAACAAGCAGTAAAGGCCAGAGCCAGAATGGAGGCACCCAAGCAGGAAAAGGGGACACAGGGTGAGGGGATGCAAACAGAGGGACGCTTGTGCAACTTTGCCTCCTCGCAAAAAAAGTCACAGGCCATTTATGCCTGGGAGGTTTTGCCTTGGATTTGCTGCTGTCTAGATGCACATTTTCCCCATCTGAATTCTCAGATCTCGACAATAAGCCCCCCCAAATGCACAGTTCTTTTAAAACATTTTTTTTATTTTTCATCATTTAATATATCCATAAAAACAATATAGTAATGATAATTAAAAAAAACTAATATTATTCTAGTTTAACAATCAAATGACTTCCCCCTCTCCCGTCTAAAATTAAATTGTATAATCTTTTGCTAACAGGACTAATCCCAATATTATTGTAATTCATCGATTCTTATCATATCCAACATTATGAAATCAATACCTAATATAAAAGTTAACACAGAATATGAATAAGGGATTAATGTGTGTGTGTTAAGTGCCGTCAAGTCGCTTCTGACTCATGGCGACCCTATGAATGAAAGTCCTCCAAAATGTCCTATCTTTGACAGCCTTGCTCAGATCTTGCAAACTGACGGCTGTGGCTTCCTTTATTGAGTCAATGAGTATCCTTTAAATCAGTGGTTCCCAACCTTTTTTTGACCAGGGACCACTAGGACTTTTTTGTTCGGTGCAGGGACCCCAAGGTTCAAAATAAAAATTCAGAGAATTTGAAAATAAACTTTAATCATAACTGTTAAACATTAAACTTAGAATAATATTTGAATATATATATTTTAGAATAGAAAACTTTTAATTGAAAATATTGATTTATTATGGGTTTATAACTTTGTTTCGCGGACCTTAATTTAGTTCTCGCGGACCCCTGGGGGTCCATGGACCCCCGGTGGGGAACCGGTGCTTTAAATGGTCCCATTAAAAAATAATTTTCACAATACATTCTCCAAGCCTCCCATTCCCCCCCCAAAATTGTTCATTCTCATTTACCAAAGCCGTAAGTTTCACCATCTCAATCAATTCCAGCACTTTTTTTTTTAATCCAGCCTTTTTTTACCTGGCGTCTCAACTGCCTCCCCTTGAGCTGCAGGTATCAACCGAGCAGCCGGGGCGGCTCCCCCATGCAGTTTCGAGAACCCAGGTGGGACCGATCTGCACCTGGACAGCGGCCAACCCAAGGCAAAACCTCCCCGGCAGAAACGGCCACCGACTCCCCACCCGCCTGCCCCAGGTGGGAGGCTGGAACTTGCGGGCAGGGTTGAGCCCCGGGCCCCTCTCCGCGGGCGGGAAAAGCCCCGCCTTTGCAAAGAGACCCTGGGCATCCGCGCAGAGAGGGGCCCGGGAAGGGAGCGCAGGCTCCAGCCGAGCCCCCGACTGCTCACCTGGCGCCGTCGAATCCTCCGCCCCGCACCAGCTGCAAACCCCGCGCTGGGATCCGGCACGCCCGCGCCGCCATTCCTGCTCTGCAGCCGCCCGACTCCTGCAAGGCGGGACGAGCCGCGGGACTGGGCGGCTCTCCGCCGCCGCCGCCGCGCCCAGCTCCGCCCCACGGACGAGCTTCCCCTGCGCGCTCAGTTCGAGCCCCGCGCTGAAGTTTCCCACTGGAGCCTCCCGGAAGGCCTCGTGCAGAGCGACCTCGCCGGGCTGGCTCTGCAATAGGGAAATGGTCTGCATTATTGTATTAATGTCCAATGGCAATAATATAGTAGGGGGTTGCGAGTTCAAAGCAGTCTGTTTATTAAGCCCAACCTGTGTGTGTGTGTGTGTGTTAAGTGCCGTCAAGTCGCTTCCGACTCATGGCAACCCTATGAAAGTCCTCCAAAATGTCCTGTCTTTGACAGCCTTGCTCAGATCTTGCAAATTGAAGGCTGTGGCTTCCTTTATTGAGTCCATCCATCTCTTGTTGGGTCTTCCTCTTTTCCTGCTGCCCTCTACTTTTCCTAACATGACGGTCTTTTCCAGTGACTCTTGTCGTCTCATGACGTGACCAAAATACGACAGCCTCAGTTTAGTCATTTGAGCTTCTAGAGTCAGTTCAGGCTTGATTTGATCTATAACCCACTGATTTGTTTTTTGGCAGTCCACGGAATCCGTCACACTCTCCTCCAACACCACATTTCAAAGGAATCTATTTTCTTCCTATCAGCTTTCTTCATTGTCCAGCTTTCACACCCATACATAGTAATAGGGAATATGATGGCATGAATTAATCTAGTCTTGGTGGCCAGAGTCACATCGTTACACTTCAAAATCTTTTCTAACTCCTTCACGGCTGCCCTTCCCAGTCTCAATCTCCTTCTAATTTCTTGGCTGCAGTCTCCCTTTTGGTTGATGGTGGAGCCAAGGAATAGAAAGTCTTGAACAATTTCAATTTCCTCATTGTCAACCTTAAAGTTGTGTAAGTCTCCTGTAGTCATTACTTTTGTTTTCTTGATGTTCAGCTGCAGTCCTGCTTTGGCACTTTCTCTTTTAACTTTCAGCCCAACCTACAACCTGTTTATTAAGCCCAACCTACACATTGCCCCAAATGCGCAGGACAATTCGCGCACTAGAACAAAGGATGGCAACAACATACTGTCTTTTCTTTTCTTTTGCAATTTTTAAAAAATTTTTTCACATATTGTATACAAGCAATTAACATTATCTATTGGTCTGTTCCAAGTCTAATTTAACCTACGATATATATTTCTCATATCCTCTTCTTCTGCTGTGACTTCCCCTCTTCCTTCATCTATCGCTAATTTATCTTCATAACCCTCTTTGCATTTATTTTCTAATTCTATGTATAACATTCAGTTATTTAAAAAAATGTATATATAACTAATTAGAATTAGTCTAGGTCATAACCTTTAACATTTTGCATATTAAGTTCATACAATCCATGCCTCCCACTCCTTAATATATTCATCTTTGTCTGTTTGATTTACTAATGCAGTCAGGCAACAACTTATTGTCGATGGCTTTCACGGTCAGAGTTCATTGGTTCTTGTGGGTTATCCGGGCTGTGTGACCGTGGTCTTGGTATTTTCTTTCCTGACGTTTCGCCAGCAGCTGTGGCAGGCATCTTCGGAGGAGTAACACTGAAGGACAGTGTCTCTCAGTGTCAAGTGTGTAGGAAGAGTAATATATAGTCAGAAAGGGGTTGGGTTTGAGCTGAATCATTGTCCTGCAAAGTATTAAAGGTAATGTGCAGATCATTGTCCTGTAAGTATCAAGATAATGTGCTAATGAGGGTGTGGTATGTTAATATGGAACTATTGTATCCTGAAGTGATCTGTTAATGTGTGAAATCCAAAGCTAATCTGCATGGCTATTGTTGACTGTAGAGACACTGTCCTTCAGTGTTACTCCTCTGAAGATGCCTGCCACAGCTGCTGGCGAAACGTCAGGAAAGAAAATACCAAGACCACGGTTACACAGCCCGGATAGCCCACAAGAACCAATGATGGCAACAACGTTTATAACTTCTGGTCAGGGTTGTAGATTCACTGCACATTGGTTGTCTACTTCACTCTAATTAGCATAGCGTATTAGATATTGGCTGAAGCTGTCTCTAAGCAAGCACTAGGTCTTGTGATCTAGAAACCACATTCCTAAGGATGAAGGTAAGATACTGTTTTTCTCTACTGGTGAAAGGCCGTACCAGGCAAGCAATGTAGTCTTTTGTTCTGGCCGCTCATAATGGCGTCTGCCAGACTTATGCTAACTTAAATGATTACAATAGGTCACCCCTTATACCTTTGGGCTGCATGTCAATTACATACATGTGCTCTCACATGGTATTGTGCTAGATGCTAATCCTTATATCCTGGGCTTAGCATCTTTATAAGTGCGAGTATGCGGACTGAGCATAAAAACATACATTTCCCATAGTATTTAATGATTTCAGGCATTACAATAACACACCCTTCAGACAGCGTGTATACCCAGCGACCCCTTAACATGGTTTAACATGGGGTAGCAATTGCCCTGACCTGGATGGCCCAGGCTAGGCTGATCTCGTCAGATCTCAGAAGCTAAGCAGGGTCAGCCCTGGTTAGTATTTGGATGGGAGACCACCAAGGAAGTCCAGGGTTGCTGTGCAGAGGAAGGTACTGGCAAACCACCTCTGTTAGTCTCTTGCCATGAAAACCCCCAAATGGGTCGCCATGAGTCGGCTGCGACTTGACGGCACTTTACACACACAGCAATTCTGTAAGGCCATTTATGCATGGGAGGTTTTGCCGCTCTGTAGATGCACATTTTCCCCATCCAAGTTCTCAACACTCAACAATAAGTTCCCCATGAGAATTTGGACGGAGCGGCAAATCCAAGGCCTTACAGAATTGCTACCCCCATGTTAAGGGGTCGCTGGTATACACACTGTCTAAAGGGCGTCTTACTGCATAAATGGCCTAAGAGAGCCAGGGTGGTGTAGTGGTTAAGAACGGTGGACTGTAATCTACAGAACCAGGTTCGATTCCCCCCACTCCTCCATATGAAGCCTGCTGGGTGACTGAGCCAGTCACAGTTCTCTCAGAACTCTCTCAGCCCACATGGACGCAGTCTACGGCAAACCACCTCCAAACATCTCTTGCCTTGAAAACCCTACGGGGTTGCCATAAGTCAGCTGTAACTTGATGGCGCGCGCACACAGCAATTCTATACAGGCGATCACCACCACGCTCATTGCATTCCCTTTCTAGTCTATTGAAATCAGGGAAGAGAAATATGCATTTATTTATTCATTCCCGGACATCCAGGGATTTGGAGAGAGCCACCACCAATAAGGAGGCTGAAGTTGATTCCCAGTTTTTAAATTGTCCTCAATATCATTCAGGAAATAGGAAACGTGAATAAGGAACTGGGAATAGGGAACGAACTGGGAACCAACTTCAGCCTCCTCCACCAATATGTGGGTGACACCCAGCTCTGGTTCTCCTTAACAGCAAAGCCAAGTGGGACGGTGGAAATCCTGAATTAGAGGCAGGTCTAATGAAGACCTGCCTCTCAAGCCCTGCTCTCTGTGTCCCCACCTTCAGAAGTGAGGTGGGAGGTGACTAGAGGCAGGGCATTTTCGTTGGTGGCCCCTCACCTTTGGAATGCCCTTTCCCTTGAGGCTCACCTGGCACCAAACACATCTTTTAACCCAGGCTTTTAATGAGGGGCTTTATCTTAGCAGAATTGTAACAGTCTGCTGTGTTTAATGGACAGTTTTTATGTTGTATAGGTCTAATGGCTCGTTTTTAAATTGTAAGCTGCCTCAAGCAAGACCCTGAAGAACTGGGACAGAAATATTCTAAATAAATACATAAATTTATTTGTGTAGAACTGGGAAAAGGCCATACAAACTTTGTAGAGACAAAGTAATGGTAAATCAGGAGGGGCAACTACGACTTCTAATTATCTCTTACATCTTATGCCATAGGGTCTAGGGCAGGGGGAGATATGTAGTTACCGTGGAGTCTCTGGAATTCTGCTGCCCTCGGCAGTTTCCTGTATTTTTATAGCCTTCACCTGGCCCTGATTATATTCATTTTACTTAGGACTAATTTAGATGCCACTGTGTGGCTGCACCCAGACCCAATTATTTAAAAATCCAAAACTGTAGTTTGGTCCTAAAGCCCATCTAACTAAGTGTATTTAGAAAGGCATAACCCTGTTTAAGGTTGCACTATAGAACGTCCAGCACCTCACCTGATATGTTGAAAAGGAGACAAAGTTGATCTTTAATATACTGTTAGCCTCCTTAGGGATCCTCGTATGGGAATAGAAGGAATGTTTTTACATAAGTAAACTCAAAGATAAATAGTTGGAACTAAAAGGTCTTTAGTGAAGCCTGAAATATTTGTTGGGAGGGAGGAATCAGCACGTAGGCACCGAGATTTGAAAAATGCAGTCTGGCCAAACAACTGCATTTTAATTTAAACAAGAGCAAAAGGATGTCTGGGTACCGGGAATAAGTCTGACATTGATGCATCTTATTTCTTTGCTTTCCTGAGAACAGAAGTGTTTCAATTTCTCCAGCCAAGCTCATGAGAAAATGAATTATCTTTCTTCCTACAGAAGGTGACCTGCATTGAGTGATCGGCCAGCAAGGCAGGAGGAGTCTGACCCTGCAAAGACTGGCGCTTGTATCTAGGACTCTTATGAGTTTGCAGAATCTTGACAACTTAAATCCAGCTATTAACTCCCCTATTTGAAGGAGAAGAGACTCGCAGCTCAGTATCCTATCATGCCTGTACCATGTCCTTACTAATGTTTTGTTTTTATTAGTGTTTCTGTTTGTTTTTAAATTGGTATTGATTGCTTTCGGTCTCTAACCTGGAGAACTGGGTTCAATACCCCACTCCTCCACTTGAAGCCTGCTGGGTGACCTTGGGCCAGTCACAGTTCTCTCAGAACTCTCTCAGCCCATGCAGAGAAGAAGGAGGAGGAGGTTGGTTTTTATATGCCTTTCTCTACCACTTAAGGCAGAATCAAACTGGCTTACAATCACCTTCCCTAACCCTCCCACAACAGACACCCTGAGAGGTAGGTGGGGCTGAGAGAGCTCTTAATAGAACTGTGACTAGCCCAAGGTTACTCAGCTGGCTTCATGTGTAGGAGTGGAGAAACCAA
The DNA here is from genome assembly GCF_029931775.1 of Euleptes europaea. Classification (NCBI taxonomy): domain Eukaryota; kingdom Metazoa; phylum Chordata; class Lepidosauria; order Squamata; family Sphaerodactylidae; genus Euleptes; species Euleptes europaea. The sequence goes on from NC_079324.1 coordinate 45,035,346, forward strand.
CCTGGTTCACCAGATTAGCTTCCGCCGCTCATGTGGAGGAGTGGGGAATCGAACCTGGTTCTCCAGATCAGAGTCCACCGCTCCAAACCACCGCTGTGAACCACTACACCATGCTGGCTCTTGAGGCAGGCAATGGCAAACCATCTCTGAATGTCATAAGTCAGTTGCGATTTGATGGCACTTTACACACACACACACACTCACTCACTGGCTGCTTTGGGAACTCATTTTAGGGGGTTAGAAGTGTGGAAAATATCTTGAATGAAATATAAGAGAATATGACAACAACAAAGCAAGTGCAAAATCCTTCTTGAGTATTTTGGGTGGGAGGGTTGTTCCCTATAAATAGTGACATATGAATGTATACGCTGTCGAGTTGCTACTGACTTCTGGTGATCCCACAAGGCTTTCAAGTCATGAGAAGCAGAGGTGGTTTGCCATTGCTTTCCTCTGCAGAGTCTTCCTTGGTGATGCCCCATCCAAGTACCAACCCTGCTTAGTTGAGACTGATGAGACTGGGCTATACCATATGATTCCACATTTCAGTCGTGACATAGTATATCCAAAATGATGTAAATTAGTCTTGCTAATTAAAACTGGCCTTCGCTGATTGGCTAAATGTCCATTTGATTAAGACCACGATCCTGTGTTTCCTCTTATCTGGGAGTAAGTACCATTGAATGCGGTGGGATTTATGTCTCTCAACTTTCAGTATAATCCTAAACACACTTTCCTGGTAGTGATCCCATTAAATAGACCTGAGTGGAATGAGTATACCTGCTTAAGATGAGAGTGTTTGCCGTCCTGTAGCCCATAGAGACTTCTGATACAAAAATAGAGGTGGTAAGAGGCTTTTAAAGAAAGTTTTCATCCTCTCTTTATGTCCCCCATAAAAGCAGGAAAAATGAGAAGCACAAAGTCATATTTTATCTTTAGAGGTTACCTTTTAAGATGATTCACTTTGATACAGAGACAGGCCATGGTTTATAATAATGCTTAAAATCATATATTTGGTTTCATGCCAGGCAACAGAACTTTACAATCTGGAGGAGCAATGATGCATGGTTAAAAAAACCAAAATCTGCATTCTTCATGGTTAGGGGTAGGTAAAAATTGACTTGGCAGCATCTTCCCTAAAACTCTAGTTCTTTGCGCATGGCACTGCACAACATAAAGAGGGCTCAGGCAATGGTTGCCAGCAGGCCTGGAGAACAATTTCCTGCCCCTTTAATCAAGACTTTCTCCATCACTTCAGGAAGAATCAAACCTGTTAACAATCACCTTCCCCTCCCCACAACAGACACCCTGTGAGGTAGGTGAGGCTGAGAGGGCTCTAAAAGAGCTGTGGCTAACCCAAGGTCACCCAGCTGGCTTCATGTGGAGGAGTGGGGAATCAAACCCCATTCTCCAGATTAGAGTCCACTGCTCTTATCCACTATACTACGACCCCATGGAAGCTTTTAATCTCTTTGATTCTCAGGTTTTTAAATGACCCAAGATGACAATTTGGAGGACAGAGTGCCACTTTATAGGCTTATAGAGCTGCATGTTTTCTAGATATCAAGAACGTGTTCTATTAGCAGGTGACAGATGAAAGAGCTATAGACAAACCAGGGATATCATTGGATTAGTTCCCTTGAGCCAGGTTTAGGGAAGGGTTGGCTTGAAAGTAGGCCAAGCCCAATTCTGCAAAGAATCTCAGACGTTCTCACCATGATTTGTACGCAGAATTGGTAAAACTAATACGTTGGGCAAACTTGAGTGACTTAAAGCAGTTCAACTTTGTGAACTTGGGGAGCTATTTAAAGATTGTGTAGCCAATGTCTGTCTCTCTGATTAAGAGCCAGGTTATGGAAAGGGATTAAATTAATCTTGGAGCATGTGGTGGATATATGCAGAGTAAACATTTCCAAAGTAGTTAGAGTTGCAGGCAACTGGATTTACTATGTACGGGCGTGAAAGCTGGACATTGAAGAAAGCGGATAGGAAGATAGATTCCTTTGAAATGTGGTGTTGGAGGAGAGTGTTACGGATACTGTGGACGGCCAAAAAAAAAAACCAAATCCGTGGGTTCTAGATCAAATCAAGCCAGAACTGACCCTAGAAGCTAAAATGACTAAACTGAGGCTGTGATTACAAAGGCATGTAATCACTGTTGCCAATGAAAGTCATCGGAATGCTGCTCTATGAGGGGGGAATTTACCACTTCAGAGGGAAACCCAGTTCTCCAATAGTTAGCTCTGGCAGAGAAAATTGTCAGGTAGGATACCGTGGACTGCCAAAAAAACAAATCAGTGGGTTAGAGATCAAATCAAGCCTGAACTGACTCTAGAAGCTCAAATGACTAAACTGAGGCTATCGTATTTTGGTCACATTATGAGAAGACAAGAGTCACTGGAAAAGACAGTCATGCTAGGAAAAGTTGAGGGCAGCAGGAAAAGAGGAAGATCCAACAAGAGATGGATGGACTCAATAAAGGAAGCCACAGCCCTCAATTTGCAAGATCTGAGCAAGGCTGTCAAAGACAGGACATTTTGGAGGACTTTCGTTCACAGGGTTGCCATGAGTCAGAGACGACGGCATTTAACACACACACTCAACTGGATGCCGTAAAGGAAAAAAATATCTTTACAGCTTGATCTGATTCAAACTTACTTGGAAGTCCCACTTAAGACAGTAAATTGGCATAAGAGTGCAATGTTAAAAAGTTAAGCAAACAAAAAATGTTGACCTAGGAGGGGATTACTCATGGAGGATAGATGTCAGCGACTGTTAGCCATGACCTCCATGTTTAGAGTCATAGACTGTTGGACATGTATTTTTCCAGTACTTTTAAAAAGCCATTTAAACCAGTAATAGCTGTTTTAGGGTTAAAGAAGTTGGTCCAAAATAAAAATTAAAAAACCCAGAACACAAGCCAGGTAATACCTTTTATTAAGACCAACCAAATGATATATAACAGTGGGCAATCCTTTGAGTTCTCTAGAACTCTTCTTCAGGCTGTATGTTAACAATAAAAAAATTAAAAAAGGAAAATGAAGACACTTTAGGGCATGGTGTAAAATCCTGGTGTAGTGTGCATTGTGTTGTAGATGTTAGATGCAAAGTTGACACTGGTATTTACAGGGCAATCCTATGCAGAGTTACTCTGGTATAAGCTCATTTAAATGAATGGCCTTAGAGTGGAGTAACGCTTCTTAGGATCACAGTGACCCCGAGCTTTTTGTGAGCAAAAGGCCATAAAATGGTTACATTCCACACAAAAAACAGAACAGGAAATGGTCCTTATGCCTCCCTCCGAGTCCCTAGAGAGAAGTGAACTAGACCACAGTGGCTTTGTTACCGTCTGATGTGCATGTGTTAAGTGCTGTCAAGTTGCTTCCGACTCATGGCGACCCTATGAATCAGTGTCCTCCAAAATGTCCTATCTTTGACAGCCTTGCTCAGGTCTTGCAATTGAGTGCTGTGGCTTCCTTGATTGAGTCCATCCATCTCTTGTTGGGTCTTCCTCTTTCCCTGCTGCCCTCCACTTTTCCTAGCATGACTGTCTTTTCCAGTGACTCTTGTCGTCTCATGGCGTGACCAAAATACGACAGCCTCAGTTTAGTCATTTGAGCTTCTAGGATCAGTTCAGGCTTGATTTGGTTGTGGTTTTTTTTTTGGCCGTCCACGGTATCGTAACACTCTCCTCCAACACCACATTTCAAAGGAATCTACTTTCTTCCTATCAGCTTTCTTCAATGTCCAGCGTCCGATAGGAGACTTAAAAAAACCACGCAACAACACCACAGGTGTGTGTGTGTGTGCGTGTGTTAAGTGCCGTCAAGTCGCTTCCGACTCATGGCGACCCTATGAAGGAAAGTCCTCCAAAATGTCCTATCTTTGACAGCCTTGTTCAGATCTTGCAAAGTGAAGGCTGTGGCTTCCTTTATGGAGTCCATCCATCTCTTGTTGGGTCTTCCACCACAGATAGGATCCGCTTTTGCAATTTGGCCCACTTCCGCCTTTTCTGGTTGCGCTAGTTACACTAGTCGAGAATGTCCCTCATTCGTCCACTAGTGGGCGCACAGCCCTTCCCTCCAAGCCCAACCTCATGCTTGCTTTCTGGCGGCTAATCTTTTTCGCTAGCGGAAAGGCGGGAGGCGCTCTAGCTGTACTCTATGGTCAGCGGCTCGGCCCAAGAAAGACGCGCCGGACGAGAATGGCGACTGCGGGGGCCAATGAGAGGCCGAGAAGAGGCGCGCGTCGAGGAATTCCCGACCTTGGTGCCAAAGGGGCAAACTCCGTAAAACACCGTAACACTTCCGGCTTCTAACTGAGTGCACGTGCGTGGTTAGAACAGCCGACTTAAAACATATGTAGGGCTTTGCAGATTTATACTTGCCTTTCAGCGAGAAACAAAAGGTCTCGAGGCGGCGCCTTCTATGCAAAACCCTAAAACAAAATTACAGAGTTTTTTTATCTATAGCTTTTGGCTGACTCGTTAAATCTCGGATCATGATGGGAGACTCTGTTGTGGGGTCAAGTTGGATGGTCGGGTTTTGCATTAACAAACCAAAAAAGAAAACATGGAATTTGTGGGAGAATGGGAGGCACGGGCAACATACTGTGTAAATGAACTCAACTTGGGAAATATGAAGGGATATGTTTTGATCCAATTCAAATTGTTTGAAGTAATTTAAGATGCCAAAGTTAAAGATTAGATTTTAAGATGATAAATGTGGGTTATTATAATGAATTAGACTTTAATTACAAAGAGAGAAATAAAGATATTAAATGGATAGAGGAGGGGAGAGGGGAAGTTAATTATATACTTTTTTTTAGTGATAAGATAGAAATTGTTCATATTCTATACTACGATTGGAATGATATAATTGAATGTGAATAAGTTTGAAAAATAAAAAATGTCGAAGGCTTTCCCGGTCAGAGTTCATTGGTTCTTGTAGGTTATCTTGTAGGTTACCACGGTTACACAGCCCGGATAACCTACAAGAACCAATTAAAAAAAAAAGTTGGATGGTCGGGTTAGCTTGGGCGCGAGCAAAGCACAAACGCTAAACTTCCCTGATGTGTTTTTCCCCCCTTTATCTTTTCTGTACCCCATATTATAAAATAAAAATAATAATAAAAAACAACACAGAGTTTTGAGGGGATGGGGGTGAGGGGCTTTTTTCGCCTCTCACGTGGCGGCATGGCAAGGAGCAAACCGGAAGTGCGAGGCTGCGTTGCCACTCTTCCCTCTCTCTCTCTCTCTCTCTCTCCCCCTTTCGGAGGCGGGGCCAAAGCGGTGCGGCCCGTCCCCGTCGGCGTCTGTCAGCCAATGAGGAAAGAGCGACTGGGAGTGGCAGGTTAGGCAGTCATGGCTGAGGTGAGGGGTAGTTTCCCAGCCCGGGAGGGGGGTGCAGAGTAGAGGCGCCGCTCTCCCCGAGGCGGTTCCTGCCCCCCTCGCTTAGCGGGCTATAACGAGGAGTCCCCCCCCCCACTCCAAGCTTGCCTGCATAGAAATCCCTCTCACGACCCCTCCTTTTGACCCCCCTCCACCAAGTAGGCCCTTCCTTCGATAAATAGAGCCCCAGGCCCTTCCCTTAAGTTTGCATTAGGAGTCCGTACCCCCCTTGCTCAATTATCCCCTGTCTCCTCTTTAAAGTTTTCCAAAAGAAAACTTTCCCTCCCTCTTTCCGTAGATAGGCACACCAACCCTTCCCTTGGCCCCAGGTTCAGTGGCCCGCCTCGTGGTCTCAGAAAACACCCCCCTCCCCCATCCCCTCCCCCCATCCCCTCCCCCACTGCCCTTTCTGGCTCGTCTCCCTTTCGCCCCCCACCTCCCAGCCACACACACAATCACACTGAACTCCCCTAAGGTACTTGATGTGAAAAGCACTTCGGCTCCCCTTGTAAGAAGTCCTGGGGCTGCATCGCCTGATCTGGCTTTGCAAAGGGCACCCCGGGCCTTCTGTCCTCTGCCTGGTGGAGGGCAGTTGTTCCTGCATGCTTTCCTCCCAACTTTCTTCATTGCTTTTGCTGCTGCTGTTCTCCCTCTCCCCAGTATCCCACATACTTGGCCTTTGCCTGAGGGTCAAATGCCCACCTTGCAAAAAAACAAAATAAACCCATATCCTCTGACAAAGCCACGTTTTGAGATAAAGCGTAGGGAATCTCAACATATTTCAGCTCCTTCCATCAAGGGTTGAGGCAACTTTGGCCAGTTCTGTCATATCTCCTCCCCACCCACCCCATAGAACTGAGAATCCTTCCGACCCTCTTTAATGAAAGTCGGGCCACAACCAAAGCTAAGGGCCCTTTGATATCTGTGAAAGACTGGCAACTAGATGCTTGTCATCCATGCTTTGCCTCTTTTGTATTTAGGTAGTTTCCCCATTAAAGTGTCAAGGAAACAGTAATGAGCAGGGAGTGTGTTTGTCCCTATAGAAGTTTTATCTAGGCAACTTACTTTGATACCTCAACATTTCTTATCAGGGATAAAATATCAGGGCGAAAAACAGGGCTCAGAGGCATGTTAGGGGTGCTAGTGCGCAGCCTGTTCCTCCACGGAAGGCCGGAAGAGGCCAGGCAGGCACCCTAAATTTCTTTTGCTTGGCTCCTGCCTGTTGCAACTTCTTGTTCCGTGGCGCAACAGGGTCTGATTGTGCCCTTTGTAGCTTAGCTGACTTTCCAGGCCTTTTGCCATGGCTGGTGCCATAGCATCTCGGATGAGTTTCAGCTCTCTGAAAAGAAAGCAGCCGAAAACCTTCACAGTGCGGATTATGACCATGGATGCAGAGATGGAGTTCAACTGTGAGGTAATGGTTGGTTTGCAGCATGTTGCCCCAGAGTCAATTTATTAATTTTAGCGAATGGGTTTGCTGTGGCGAATCATGGGCCACCCACAAATACATTGTGGCTGAACCTCAGTGGCTACTTTTTATTGTTTTATCTGTTGCATTCTTATCCTGCCTCTCAAAGGAGTACAAGGCCCAGTATATGGTTTTTAATTTCTATATTTTCAAGAAAAGCCATTTTAGAAGGGGTCGGTTTTGAACAGAGAAATGCCAAGATGTTGCCTTAACCATTCCCCTATGTGCTGCTTCTCTCTGAATTGTCCATCTCCCAAAGCTCTTTTTTAAACTCCCAACTGCTAATTTGCAAGGAGTGATTTAGGTTAAAAGATTTTTAGGATACAAGATAAAATGTGTATTGAGTTGGATCATTAGCAGATGAGAATCAGAGGAAGAGTTAATAGCAATTACAGGTGTAAAACTGTTCAATAACAGTTTTAACTGAAACAGTTGTGAGAATTAAGAATTAATGCCTCTTTCCAGCTGGTCCCCTTTGCCCTGTTCATTTTGTAGCTAATAATGCTAGCTAGCCTGATTGATCAAACTGTGCACTGGTCAAATGAAAATTAAGGGTAAATTAAAAACAAACAGACAGTCTTACATGAGTCCAATTATAAAATAAAGGACTTCTTAACAAAGATGAATGGTGAGTCTGTAGAGTAAAATATTGACTTAGTTGAATGGCCAAAATTAGGGTCACTATAATTGAGGCTGACTTTCTTTTGACGTTTGTAGCAGGTTTGGGTGTTGCAGATGTCTCTGTCTATGGGTTAATTTTTCCCCAAGAAGGTTCATAATCGCTGAAAACGATAAAGCATGTCTTGTGGTGCTGTTAAGACTTAATTCGTTGTGGCATAAGCTTTCATGGCGCAGAGCTCACAGCATCAGATGCATGTGGTGGTCACCTAGGTGGGTAGGCGTATGTGCTGCAAGTACAAAGAGAAGTGTGTGTATATGAAATATTTTGTTTATAAAACAAAATTAGGTAATATCTCAACCAGTGCTACAGATGTGTCAGCACAATGCAACATACAGTTGCCTCGCCAGCCCAGATCAGGACTGGTGGTGTGGGGGGAAGGGATAGCTGGCTTGAATAAGAGCTCTCAAGGGGCTGGATCTGGCCTTTGGGCTGTATGTTTGACACCCCTGCTCTATGCTTTTTTAAAAAGGAGATCTTAATATTGATTTTGCCAAATCAAAACAGAACATCATTCACAATAAATACCTGCAGTCACATAAGAATATGCATACAAATTCTTTGGTCACATCAGAGCTCTTTACCTAAAAGCAATCTTTGAAAATGGAATTATGTCACAGCCCTTTCTTTTAAGGGCCCAATGAGTAGTAGGAATTTAATAAGATTATCAATGCAAGGAATTATTCCTGTAATAATTGTATACCTGGATGGAGCTGACATGGAAGGATCAAAGTACATTTAAAGGAAATGCAAAGACCCCCCCCCCCGATATATGTAAAGGAACAAAGGGCGTTTTAAACCTGCAAGATTTTGACCTGTCAATGTCATGTTTCCTCTTTGCCTTCTTCTTCTTTTCTTTTTTACAGAAAATGGTTTCTGTTTGTCTTCATATCAAAGCTTTTAGAAATCTTTCATCCATATGCTTGCCATCCTGAGGCTGCAATCCTCTGTATGCTTCTGTAGTCTTCTGCATGTCTACCCAAAAGTGAACCCTGCTTTGTTCAGTACAGTTGATGGATTGCAGTCAAGTTCCATCAAAGAGTGGGACTTACTTTTGAGTAGGCATATTCCAGAGCAGACTGTCAGACTCTTACAGTCCAGCTAGAAGTATGTTTTTGGACGTGAGATCTGTGTGTGGGGCTCCAGATGAATACTTCTGTTGATTAGGGAAATAGCATTTTAACGCCTTCTGCCTCTTCTATGAATTTTGAGCTCTGCATTTTCATTCTGTGGAGATGCCACTGGCTGTCCCAGCTGATTTCCTGACCTTTAATAGTCTTGACAGTGAGTGCTTTTGTAGGTCTTGAGTTAAAAGTGAATTGGAAAGCTTTACCAGCAGCAATAACGGGGGACAATTTTCCACTGGCAAATACATCAAGGCTAACCTATCTTATTACCAGTTCGGGAACTCACTGCCAGCTTTGGGCTCTGGAATTTGTTACCTTCCTTTGTAGCTGATAGATAACTATTTGTCACAGATATATTTACCTGGCACAGAAGTGAACCAAAAGCATTCATTTTCTGGCCCTCTGTAGGATCGGGTGACCTTCACTTAAGTCACACAAGGGAAGGAATAACAGTTCTTGTGTTCTGTTCCTGCAAGTGGAGGGGTGATTAAAGGAGGGATGGTGAAGCATTATTCTATGCAGGTCACAGGAATTTCCATTAGTCCTCTTCTCATCTTCAGGTGTATACTGCAAAAGCTGCTGAAATGGTAAAGAGAGGGATGGTCTATTTCAGGATTCTTGGGGACCACATGGTTCTTTAGATAATAGTTGCAGGGGAAACATGTATTTTGCCGCGTAAACTGACCCCTTTGGGGTGCTGAAGCTTCATGATAAAACTGCTGCCATTAACCAGTTTGAGCTTTATAATTCTAGTGAACATGTACTCAGGCATAGCTTGGAAGTTCATATTGCAATGTCCAAAAAGTCAAGTATCATTAGACCAGAGGTGTCACATGAACACGTCTTATACTGAATCAGATCCTTGGTCAGCCAAAGTCAGTATTGTCTACTCAGACTGGCAGCAGCTCTCTAGGGTCTCAGGTAGAAGGTCTTTCACATCACCTACTTTGCTTAGGCTCTTTAACTGGAGATGCTGGGGATTGAACCTGGGACCTTCTGCATGCCAAGCAGCTGCTCTACCACTGAGCCACAGCTCCTCCCCTCAAATTCAAAAGAGTCTGGTGGCTATATTTGCTAACAAGCAGGTGCCTATAGTTGTTCACTAGAGAGATATTTCCATCTGAATTTGACATGAAACCATGCATTCTATCTCAGTTAGATACTAAAATGGGGGGGAATTGCAGCTGTAGTAAATTATATCCAGATGGATGTTGGTAGCTGCAAAATTGAGAAGGAATCCAGTTTTGACGTATCACAGTCAAAGACCACCAGAATGTTATATATCCCACCCTTCTTAAATACTAACATTTATTACAGTATTAGTTTTGTGAGTTAGAGCTTACTTCATCAAATACATACATCCCTTACCCTCCTAGATGATGAAATTTGCTTTGATGAACAAATGCTTATATTGGAATCAATTTCAGTAAGTTTTCTATTCCTGTAGTATGAACATGATACTCAAATATGCAAATTTGCATTGCTCTGTCCTGGAGACCTCAAGAGTGAGCATTTCCATTTTGTGGCATGTAGTAGCAGTTCTTGCTTGTTTGTTGCAGCCCTGAAGTTGGTTCAGTAATTCATGCGTACTACTAGGAATGTTCCATGCCACCTTTGTTCCTTCCCCCAGAAGGCCCGATGTGACTCTAGGCTTTATGTTTGATGCCCTTTTTATAGCTTTAATGATTTTCCCTGTTCTGTAATATTCAAATAATTGATTAAAACTTGGTAGGGCTTATGCCCAGACCTGGATAACCCATGCTAGCCTGATCTCGTCAGATCTCAGAAGCTAAGCAGGGTCAACCCTGGCTAGTATTTGGATTGGAGACCTCCAAGGAATACCAGGGTCGTGGTGCGGATGCAGCCGATAGCAAACCACATCTGAACCTCTCTTGCCTTGAAAACCCCATGGGGTCGCCATAAGTCAGCTGTCACTGGATGGCACAAAAGAGCGGTCTTATAGAACTTACTTGGCTCATGGGATGCCAGTCGACCATCCCTGATACAGTGGACTAGAAGCATGCTAGGTCCGTAAGATAGGAAGTGCAGAAGGAAGTTTAATTTTTATTTGACTAGGCAGTCTTGAAAATATTTGAAGCAAGTTTTCTAGCTCCACACTTTCCCCCTTCATGTTTTTTAGAGTTTAGAGAGGAAGTAAAAAATAAGGTAAAATGATATGCCTAGGCTGTTGTAATCTGTATGCATTTTACATTAGAACTGCAAGTGCAGCTGTCAATGTCTTTCAGGTATGTTTGGGTGAATGTCCACAACCTGTTAAATATTCTTCTTTTAATGAAATGCAGAAGCACTCTGAGATGTCAACTGTTAAATGAGCGATGGATATCTCCCTCCTACCCATCACAGTGATTTAAACATTTCCTCATCCTGTTCTGGCTTTGTTGAATTACTGTGGCTGAACTTGTAGTGTGTGGTGCATGTCCAATCATATTTTTATTGGTCTTACCTCATAATACATGGAAGGGATTTCACAGTTCAGGAAACGCAATTTACAGATCCAGACATTATATACAGTTCGGGAATTATTTTGCTTGAGAAGCCTAACCAGCTCAGCATTGCGCCTTTTAAAATAAATTGTCTTTTGCACAGCATAAAAATGATATTGGTGTCTGTGCTGTCTTGTCTTTGTCGGAGGGAATTCTCCCCACCTAAGTTCCTCTTTCCTTCCAGCCCATGCCCACAACTGAAACCAGAATTTAAGAAACAGGATCACTAGAGCCTTCCATTTTCTCTCAGTAATTCCCCCCATCCCCCTTCAACTTGATTTCACTGGCTCTTGTGACCATTGCCAGCTTGGATTAAAATGAAACTGCATACACTATGAAAGAAATTTAAGAGATCTTAGGAGTGTTTTTGAGGAGAGCCTTCTCCCATTTATCCCCCACCCTATGAAGGGAGATCAGGTGGAGAAACATTGCTTTGGGATTGCAGTGAGACTGCCCTCTACCAGGAGAACACATGAAGCTGCCTTATATTGAATCACACCCTTGGTCCATCAAAGACAGAACTTTCTACTCATACCACCAGCGGCTCTGCAGGGTCTCAGACAGAGGTCTTTTACATCACCTACTTGCCTAGTCCCTTTAACTGGAGATGCCAGGGATTGAACCTGGGGCCTTCTGCATGCCAAGCAAATGCTCTACCACTGAGCCACAGCCCCTGTAGTATGGTACACCTTTCTAAAGGAGATAAGGCCAGGGTAGATCTATTGAAATTATTGATATTTTCTACCATCTGCCTGTTTATTTTCCTCTGTTTTTTGAGAATGTGTGTGTTAGGCTTATAGTTTAGTCTTTCATTTCTGTGCTGACTGATTTTAAGCATAGATTTACAATGGTTTTATTTGTGCTTAATAGACCCCAATTTCTAGTATGTCTGAAGATCCAGGAATTAGATTTGCCTTTCTATGACAGTAATGCTCTTCAATCTGAATGAAAGGCAACTGCAGAAAGCATCTGATGTAGTCTGTCTCCTTGTTTGCTAAAAAGTCAGAAGCTGTCAACTTCAGTCAGTCATCACTGGAAAAACAGCGGGTAATCTGGCAAGATTACCATGCTGAAAACTTAAATCTTGATCTTAAATAAGCATCCCTTCTTTACTGTGTGTTCTGCAATGTATTGTGCCTACTACACTATCAGGATTTGATTGAACATGTGAAGCAGCCTTACACTGAGTCTGACCATTGGTTCATCTACCTGGGATTGTCTCCTCTAGCTAGCAGCTGCTATTCAGGGTCTCTGAAAGAGAGGGGTCTTTCCAAGCCCTGCTGCTTGGAGATGCCAGGAATTGAATACAGTGTCTTATGATCATTATATGAACCTTCCTTTCTGTCATCTTCTCTGTCAATCTCAACCAGATGCTAAGACACACTCTCAGTAGCTATACCTTGGCATGTTTACTGCCTCCTTGGAAGTTTAATAGAAATAGCTTTTAATTAAAAAGTCATTATCAAGTTGTCATGCAGCATAAGTAAATAAAAATAGCTTTTGCTGCTTCTGCAGGTGGCTCTGCTAAGTGGCTCTTTACATTTTTGACATCTGTTTGTTAAAGGAGGAAATTGAAGGGACTCTCTCTATTCTCTCTGTTAGCTGTCCATGACTTTAAAAATATTGTGGCTTCTCTACAGTTGCTGCTAATTTAATTCCTGCTAAGTTAAGCAGCGTATTGGGTTCTCATTATATCTTGTTACTTGTAAACAGATGTATTCCTCAGAATCATAATTTCTTTTGTGAATTTTTCCAGCACCTTTTCAGGCAATGAGAAACAGAACAAGGAGAAACAGAACATCTGCTTGTTATTTAACAGAACCTCTAGATGCATCCAGATATAACAAACAAGGTTTGTTGTTACCCGCCCTGAGCCCGCCCTGGCTGGGAGTGAGGGCAGACTATAAATTTGAAAAATAAATAAATGAACAAGACCTGGAATTCCTCAGGCTCACGTCTCTCTCTTCCCTCAGCCTTCCCGTACATGCTGCTTGGATATTGAAAACTTCCTTGTTCAAGGCAAACCGTGATTTGTCACAATGTTCAAATCAGATGAAACAACAGACTGTGGTTTGTTCTTTTAGCTACAAAGCAGGGTTAAATTGTGGTATGGAGCCATGGCTTGTAAGCAAGAGTACAGACCATTCTTTTATCATTTGCCAATTTGACAAACTATGATTTATTGGGAAGCCCTACAAGGGGAAGAGGAATGGGGAGGTGTGAGCCCGAGGACTTCAAAGCTCATTCCTGATAAATGAACCATGATTTATCATTATGTCTGACTAGAACCCTTCTTTTTAAGGGCCACAATATTTTAACAGTTCTCATTCTCTGCAAGGTCAGCTTGCTACTCTTTCATATTGCTGAGGAGCCCTGCTTTAAAAGGGGTCTTTCCCTTTATTCCTCCTATTTCTGCCTGCTGTTTTAGAACATGTTGGTGCCTCTTTCCATCCATTTTTCTGTGAAGGAGAGTGAGCATGCTTTCTTTGAAAGGAGTTCTGTTGGGATATAATGTGCAGGCTGGGTACCTTTAAGTGGTTGTCTCTGGCCTTGTCAAAGGAAGTCATCAGTGAAAGCAGTATAGTGCTAGACCAGTGATAGCTGATGCCCTGTTTTAAAAAATGTCAATTGGAAGCATGCTTCACTCTTAGTGCATGTATAAGAATTACTGGTGTTTAAATGGCCCTGTGTTTCTGCATGAGTTATTAGAATTCAGAGCACTAATCCATTCAGAGACACAGAGGGCAGCCTCCTCTGTGTAGTTTATCATTGTGATTTTAATCAAACTTCTAAGCTTCTTTGAAGACTTACAGATGGAAGCAGCAGTAAAAAAGAGCAAGAGTCCAGTAGCACCTTAAAGATTAACAAAATTTCTGGCAGGGTGTGAGCTTTTGTGAGTCACAGCCCACTCCTTCAGATAACTCTGAAGATACTTCTGAAGAAGTAAGATATATTATTTTTAAATGGATAAATAAATGCATTTGTTCATTTATATCTTGCTTTTCTGTTAATTTCCTGTGGAAAAAAATACTTAATTTAATTTACCTACACACACACACACACACACACACACACACACACACACACAGAGTTTAAAAAGATCAGAGTTCTTGCTTTGAGAGGAAGCGAGGTACAGTGGTTAGTGTGTGTTGGATATGGATTAGGAAGACCTAGGTTTGAATCCTTGGTGAGCCTTGAGGCTCCCTTGAGCCAGTCATACTCTCTCAGCCTAACCTATCTCACAGAGATTTTGTGAGAATAAAATATAATACCCCTCATATATGTATTCTGAGCACCATGATGTAGGGACAGGATAGGTGAAAAAAGAACAATTTATAGTATAGTTTACTCTGTATAGTTTACTCCACTTCATTTATAAAAATGTAAACTATTTCTGTGCTAATATTTTGTTGCAACTTCATAGCTGTAATTGCCTGAGAAGCACTTGTGTGACACTTGTAGGAAGGACACTATACTCATATAAATTGTATTATTGGAGTGATGCTTGGGTTGGCTGCCAAGTGCAAATAACTCCTGTTGCAGGTTAATAAATAATGTCTCCCCTGTTAATAGGTTCCCCCCAATCTGACATCTCAGGATGGTAAATGCAATTGCAGCAATCACCTGAGCCGAATGCCCCCCTGTTCCACTGAGCGGCTTCTGAGTTTTAAGTGCTTACTTCTGTTTACTTAAAACATTTGGTGCTGATAAATTGCAAGCACGCTGCATTTGGTAAAGATCATAAATCCCCGGTCCGCAAAATAACAGCCTTGCAGCACTTAGCTGTGTTTATAAGAGAGTTTGTCCACGTATTCCTCCAAGACTCGCAAATATATCTAACAAACCATGTTAAGATAAAGCTAATGGAATATGACAGGGCCACCCTATGACAGAACATTCATTCTCTTGCCTCTGGCTCAATAGGAGCATCGAAAGGAAGAGGGAGTGTGGGTGCGCCAAGCCCCATTACACGCAGACGGTATCAGAGCTATTGCAGTCCTGCGTTTAAATTATGGGTACTCCTCTAATGCAGTTCTTATTTTGAGGATTTAGCTTTATTGTATCATTCCGGCCACAACTCTAGGTTACAGCAGTAGAGAAACTTTGCTTTCAAGCCTTTGCTTTTAGATGGCAGTGACCTTCATCAGATATTTATGTACTGAAATCTTGTCACGAACTCTGAAAGAAGAAGAATGGTGATACAGCGTGGTGCAGTGGTTGAGGGATGGTTAGGAGCAGTGGACTGTAATCTGGAGATCTGGGTCTGATTCCCCACTCGTACACATGAAGCCAGCTGGGTAACCTTGGGCTAGCCACAGCTCTCTTCGAGCTCTCTCAGCCTCACCTACCTGTTATGGGGAGGGGAAGGGAAGGTGATTGTAAGCCAGTTTGATTCTTCGTTAAGTGGTAGAGAAAGTTGATATATAAAACCAACTCCTCCTCCTCCCCCTTTCCTGCAGGCCATTTGTCCAATGTGGAGCTTTTGCTTGGGAGTCTCTGGCTTTGCAAAATCTTGATAATGGTACTTGCCTTTGCACACATTGTGACATGACATTATTTTTATCCTTCCTTTCATCCCAAGAGCTTACATGGTTCTGCTCTATCTTCTTCTCACAATGATCAACAAGGGAGGATTGTGTGAGAGATGGTGATTGGTTCTTGGGCATCCAGTAAGTTTTACAGTTGAGCAGGATTTTCACTAACATAGCTTAATGATTAGAGTGTCAGATTAGGATCCAGAAGACCCTCTGCTGTGAAGCATGGTACGGTGACCTTGAGCCAGTTACTCTCTCTTAACCTACATCACAGGGTTGTGGTGAGGATAAAATGGAGGTGGGGTGAATAGTTTATGCCACCCTGGTTTGAGGCCAGCATTCTTAACCCCTGCATCACATTGGCTGTGGAGATGTAAACCCAGACTTGTACATACAGCAGAGAGCTGCAGCCAATCATGCTGCCCCAAGAAGTGTACCTGTGGGGTGCATACTTTAGTTGGAATGCAGCAAATATATCCTAAGCTCCTACTGCAAAATAGGGATACTGAGCGATCTAACTTCCTTGGTAATATCATCTCCCATTTCTCCGTTCTCAGGGAGCAATTTAGAACTACAAGGATGGGGTCTATAAAGAAGATGCTTTATAGTCATCTAGCTGCCCATACGAAATTTGCCCCATGGTTCAAACTGATAAAGAAAGATCATTTTAGAACCTCCTACCTGGCAGACATGACAACATACAGCCTCAGAGCAGCCCTGACATCACTACATTTCCAAACTATGCCCATGGAGCTCCTTGCAGGCCGTTTAAAAAAAAAACCTCTGGCTCAACATATTTGTTTATGTGGTGGCTCAGTAGAATGTCTCCCCCATTATGTCCTGTCCTTTATATACTGAGTCCCGGAACAAGTTTTTGGCAAACATTCTTTTGCGTCACAATTATCATCTGATGTTGACAGATCAATTTATTTGTTATCAGATATGGACCCTTATATTTCCCCAAAAATGGCACTGTATGGCCTGGTGGCCAAGAAAATCAGGGCGAAGCAAATCACAAAAGGTGGTAAAGCTGGATAGAGCCGAATGGGCGCATTTTAATTTCTTAATTTTGTATTTTTTTTAATGATTCTGGTTCTGTACATTTTAACCTGTTGTTATATTGTTATACCTTTTTGGATTGTAACGGCCTATTGTCTTCCACAATAAACTTGATTTGATACTAGTATTTGATATTGTATCCTAAGTGTGTGGAATGGCCCAGAGTTGGTTGGTGTCTTTGGATCTAGTCTAGGCACATCATATGGATGAAGTCTTTTTATTATGTGAACTGGCTAAATAATATTTTTTACTGCTGATAGGTTGGGGTTTGTCATGGGAAGATGTATCTTCACAGTAGGCTTAGTGTCAGAAGGGACAGAGAACGGGTTGAGGGAACCCTTCAAAGAAAACTTAAGGACAAGATGTATGATTGTTGGTGGGAAGCATTGTGGAGTGGCACAGAAGGCAGAATTTTCATGCACTGATTTGGAATGCCCTGCCAGGTGGTGCTTACAGATCTCCACATATAGAGATATTTACCACCTTTGTTCTATTTTATGCCTCTCCTTGTAGAGTCTGGTCTCTTCCTCAGCTAGAACAAGTTTAATTTCAACTAGGAGCTATCATTTTGTAGATCTGGAATGTTCTTCAGATAACATCTATGCTGGGCTTCCTTGTGACAGCCCCATGGTAATGCTGCTTGTAACCAAACAGGTGTTCAGTGCTGTGCAAATCACAAAGTTAAGGCAATGTGTGGCAGGCTACCAAAAGTGTAGATGTGGCTTTACAAGCTAAAGGTAGTCATTAGGAGGTCTTGGCTTCCAATCAAGTAGTAATTAAGATTACAAATTCCGGCAAATTGGATTGAAGAATAGACTGCTTCTGAGCATGTGCAAAGGATAACTGTAGCCAGAATATACTAGGGTTTTGAGGCCAGGACTAAGCTTGAATTCTGCATTTCTTTCATATGTTCCAGTTGTTCCCTTTGTCCCTTGCCGGATTGTTGCTGTTGGTAAAATGAGCAGTTGTAATATGTCATTAACCTGTGGAAGCGTTGTCTTGTATGGAATGCACATATACATTTCAAAGAGTAATGTAGGGTCTAGTTCACATGCTTATGTTTTTCATGTTATTAAGTCAGTGCACATTTACTCTTTCCATTGACTTTGATGTATTGAACATGTCTTTTAAATGAACATTGTCACATAGTGTTTTAATCCATCTTGGAAAGATTTTCCAGGTGATGTTGGCTTGTGGTCTGGGGAGCGCTGGAGTCCTTCACAGGACCTGCAGTTAAAGTAGTACAAAAAGATAAGTCTGGTTCACTTACCATGTAAAACAGGCAAGCAAACAGGTCATCTAAATGCGTTCTTAGTAACAACAGTATGTGTAATTGTACATAATATGCTGGAACGAACAAAAATGGAATTAAACATGATAATAGTTAAGCTAGTTAAATTACAAAAAATGAATGCTAATGTGGTTTCATAATCAAATTTATTGACACGCGCAAGTCAAACTTGGAGTCTGCGGCTCTCCCAACAGTAGTTAGATTAGTATTACTGCACTTGTGAGTCAAGGCATAAAACTTAAGAGCATAAACTGCCATGTGAGCACTAGTTTATATGCACAGGGCCAAATTGCAGCTGTGGGGGAACAAACGTGCATATCTATGAAATGTTCGCAATCAGTATTTTAAACTAATCTTAGAAGTCATCCTGCCTTGCACCAGCCAATTTCTTCTCTCCTCCCCCCCCCCCCGATCTCACAGGCTAATGCAATATTTAATGTTTTGAGAATGTTATCGCAGGTTTTCCACTGGCTTACATAACACTGCACTTCATTTGCAGTCTGTGGACGGGTTTGAACTCCAGCTGGGGAGGGCCTCTGTTTTTTTTTTTTTGTAGTCTAAAACGCAGCTGGAGTTTGAAAACATTGATTCCACAGGGTACAAATCTGCATCTGTGGATGAAAGCCTCTTGTAGGCAGACTGCAGCAGTGGCCCGCATTTGCAAGTGCCTTCTTTGCTGCCTCTTAAGTGAGGGGATGAATCTCTTTGCACACCGGCTCTCTCATGAATCCTTTGAAACAATTGCAGTAAAGATTGCCTGGCGGTGGGGGAGAGAGAAGAGATCCACAAACTGCTGATGCTTCATGTGATGTAATTTAGTCCCAGTAGGAAATAACCTCATGCTAAATATATTAACCCGGCTTTGCTGTCTGAATGACAGAGGAACGGAAAAGTATTTTAAACACTTCTCTCCTTAAGCTTGTGTGTGGGAGACCCCAAGTTCAGATTCTTGCTCGCTGTGAAACTCTTCAAGTGACCTTGGGTCAGTCGCACTTGGCTATCCCACCTTGCAGGGTTGTTGTAAGGGTTGCATATAGAGAACCCATACATCTTTGGAGGAAGAGGGTGATTAAATGTGATGATTAAAGAGTGCCTGTGAATAAAGGGCAGGAAGCACCATGTTTACAAGCTGTACTATGCCCTAGTGCAGGGAGTTCAAACATAAGGCCTGAGGGCTGGAGCTGGCCCCTTGAGAGCTCTTCTCCGGCCTGCAAGCCAGCTGAGGCAGCCACCCTCACTCTCCCTCTGGGCTGGCGAGGCATAGCCTAGCCCGACCGAGTGACGACTATATCATATCCAGCCCTCGTAACAATTGAGTTTGACACCCCTGCCCTAGGGTAAACATTGGAAGCCCTTCTGGGGCAACAGAAAACAACTTGGCACCATCCTCTATATGACAGCCCTTCAAGTACTTGTCATATGGTGTCGAGTTGTCATATGGTGCCGAGTTGTTTTCTGTTGCCCCAGAAGGTCGGACCAGAACCAACGGGTTAAAATTAAATCAGAAGAGTTTCCATCTAGGCATTAGGAAGAATTTTCCAACAGTTAGAGCGGTTCCTCAGTGGTACAGGCTTCCTCGGGAGATGGTAAGCGCTCCTTCCCTGGAGGTTTTTAAGCAGAGGCTAAATGGCCATCTGTCAGCAATGCTGATTCTGTGAACTTAGGCAGTTCATGAGAGGGTATCTTGGCCATCTTCTGGGCATGGAGTAGGGGTCACTAGGTGTGTGTGGGAGAGGTAGTTGTGAAATTCCTGCAATGTGCAGGGGGTTGGACTAGATGACCCTGATGGTCCCTTCCAGCTCTATGATTCTATTCATTGAGGCAGATGCTTCAGATGGCAACAGTGACTGATGCATGGGATACTGAGATATTCTCCTGTGGAGGCTTCGTTGCAATGAATGGGAGATGGGCCAGAGCCCATGTTTCAGTGAGGGCTTGCAGTGGAGAGATTACTGCTTGATTCTGCTCAAAGGCATTTGTGTGGCGTCAGCAATATCTAAGGCTTGGCCTGGGTTTAATGGAGTTTCAGAACTGCTTGATTGTTAGAGAGTCCAAATATCCACAACCTAGGACTGGGATGCTATGACTTTGCCATCTCCTTCCTCCACTCTTCCCCCCAGTCTAAATTTATATTGAAAACTCCTTGGGACAGAGATCTGACTTTTGCATATGGTGCTCTGTAAAGCATTGTATAATGGGAATTTTAGCCATGTATAAAGCACGACATAGGTAATCAAAAATATGCCTGTCTTCTTTCTACTGCTTTGTCTAATTTCTCAGAATAACTGTGTGTGCATCTGTATTTATCTAAAAGCACTGGCAGTTAGTGGAAGTTGAAATCTCCTCTCCTTGAAATAAGAAGCAGTAGCCAGAAGAGGGCAGTGTGCGATAACAGCTACAGAATGAGTAGTATTGAAGGAAAGCAATCTTTGCCATGTGTGAACATTAATACTGAGATGCTGATGTTATGCAGGTGATCCTAAAAATGACAGATTCTGACAGGTTGGGAAGAGCGATTTTCTGCCATCAGGCTTTTGAAGAAGGGCCATATGTCCTTAAGTGCTGCCTGGGTGTTCTGCCTCCATGAATAGACACCAAGTATTGCTTGCTTTTGCATCTGATGAAGTGGGTTGTAGTCTGAAAGCTGATTCCATAAGAAATAAATAGTCTGATAAGATGCAGTTGGACTGTTTGCTTTTTTCGTACCAATAGACTAACATGACTACCTATCTGGAAGTTTGCTTTACTGAGTCTCTTCATTGCATTGACCTTCTTGTTTTTAGGTTTTGCTTTGTTTAAAGCAAAACCTTCTTGTAATAAGGGTTGCATCCATGAGGTGATGATTTTTCATATTCTTTTTGTTGCAGTGGAATGTCCACATGGTAGCTTTCCCTGCTGTTGCCTTGCCGCAGCCCTGCCATTCTCCCTGCAGAGATAGGTTAGCTTCCAAATTTAAGCCATAGTGATAGGTCAATTACCGGTATATTTTATAATTAACATATACCTATCAATTATATTTTATACTTAGCACATACCTATAGTTTGAAATTGGTAATTGACATGTTGCTTTAGCTTAGTGCTGTATCAGTATGTCAATCATGCCTTTTTAAAAGCCCCACAAAGCCCTCTGGTGGCAGGAGTGGGTGGATATAGCCACCAAAGGGATACTAAGGCAAGGAAAATGGGACTTGCAAAATGGGACTTGCAAAAATGTACACCTTTACATCCATAGAGCATGCAAAGGTTCTGTAACCTCGAAAGTTTGGGAGAGATCACAGCAGAGTGGGGAAGAATGATGAGGTGGTGTCATGTGGATGCTCCAAAAACACTCCAGTTTAGACATGAAACTGGACCAAACTTCCATGTGGAAGCAGCCAAATTGAGGCTGATACAGAGTCCCTTAGTTGGGCTTGGGCTGCTTGTATTCAATGAGCGCCTACATTGTGTACTTCACTGAAATAAATGCTGCAAACAAAGGGTATTTTTACCAAGACAACTTCAGTGTTACCTTGCAAAGCTAACATGGATCCTTATGTAGATTTTTGCTTGTTTAATAACTTTCAGATAAGGCTAGTACTTTTCTTTTTAAATGTGTAGGAATGTTCTTTAAGGCCTGCAAGTTTTTGAGGCGCAAGTATAACTGGTTATATGAATCTAGAAGCAAAAATTACTAAATTGAGGCTATTGTACTTTGGTCACATTATTAGAAGACAACAATCATTGGAAAAGACAATAACGCTAGGAAAAGTCAAAGGCAGCCGGAAAAGAGGAAGACCCAACATGAGATGGATTGACTCTATAAAGGAAGCCACTGCTCTCAGTTTGCAATACCTGAGCAAGGCTGTTAATAATTAGGGTGTTTTGGAGGACATTGATTCAGGGTCGCCGTGAGTCGGAAGAGACTTGACGGAACTTAACACACACATGCTTCACTTCCCTTTTATAAATACCTCCCATAAACACAGTGTTTAAAAACATGTACATGAAAGGCCATCTTCCAGTTACTTATGTATACTGTAGGGGAATGTTAGCTGTTTGTGTGACTCTTTATCCTCAAAATAACCTCCTGGGCATGTTGCCCTAGTCTTCTCCATATCCCCTTGAGCACTTTCCCCTATAAAGGACTCTGCTCTTCTCCATTGCTGCCCCTTACACTTAGAACACCTATGTGGTGCCTCTTCTCTTTCTTATTCAATGGCCACCTTTTCCATGGAGCCAAGTTAACAGAAGGGAAACAAACAGGTATGCAAAAAGTACATCCTCTTAGCTGGGGTATGGTACGAGAATGTTGCAGTATCTCATCTAAATTTGCTGGTGCATCTAAGAATAGGAGGCACTTGCCTTTTTGGAGTGAAACTACCACTGGTGGTTCCAAAAGGGACCGGATTTGTTAATGAATTCCAATTCTTCAGCTTTTTACTCCGGCTATTCTTTCTTTCTTTTGGCCTACTGGTATTCATGATTCCATATGAGAATAATCTAAAGAAGTAGTCTGAAACATCTTGGAATTCCTGGGAGGAATTATCTCAGGATGGGAACCCTGAGATGATAACATCCGAACCTTGATAGCGTAAGCAAGTCTTTTACCAATTCGCTTCCACAGTTACATTGTTTTTGCTTTTTCTAACTGCATCGCAATGCCATATACAAACATGAAAATACCTTGATTTGAGAACTGGAGGTTGCAAGTTGATTTACTTTTGTTTCTGTATTGCAGGTGAAATGGAAAGGGAAGGACTTGTTTGATCTGGTATGCAGGACGTTAGGCCTCCGTGAAACTTGGTTCTTCGGTCTGCAGTACATGATCAAGGACACTATGGCCTGGCTCAAAATGGACAAGAAGGTAGGAATATGCAGGGGGAGGACACCAATGACTACACTGGCCAAGCAGGTGGTCTGAGAGCACCCAATAATGTATCATTGTTAAAGCTAAGTGATGTGAAAGCTGCTCACTGTCTAAACAGGAGATTGCTGAGAGCCACAGGCAAGCTGGGCTGAGCATTTTGTGACAGAGCAAGAACTAATAGAATATCTGAATCTGCAAAAAACCTTTTAATGCATTGTTTGGTAGATCTGGGGTCACTTTGAGAGGAATTATGGACGTCTGTACTCCAGATATAGGATTCAAGTTGAAACCCCCTAATCTTCAAAATACATCAGTTTTTCAGGACCATATTCTTATTCGGCTCTAAAACCTTGAACTAATCATAAAAGACCATTTCTTTTCTGCAGCATTAGTGTTGTTCTAGCTTTAATGTGATTAACAGTGTAATTACTAGTACTGCATCTTTAGGACCCTTCCTTCTTATTTTTTCATTTTGATGGGTTTAGTGTTTCACTCCCCTGCTTAGTCTTAATCTAATTTAAATATTCAATCTTTTGCTTTATACGCTTAGATTTATAGGGGGGGCTGTTTTATACATCTCTTCAGGTTTTGAATATCCATACAAGCATCTCATGACATTGAACTTTCATCAGAAACAAACATACTGGCACAGGAGTTCAAGCTGCTTAAGCCAAGACCAGTGCACTTATTTGGGCCATTCTGTGTGTGGCTGTGGTTTGGAATCTTAAAATGTTATTTTTGTCTTATTTTTTTCATATAATAAAGGTGCATCTTTTTGTGTGCCGCACTTCCTGAATAAATCCAGTCAGTTGCTGTGAAATGGCAGCCATCTTGATTTATGTCTAAAACATTGTAACACAAATGTTCATGTTTTTCTCCCTTTCCTTAGAATAAAGGATGGTCACTGATTTTGCTATTTTCAAATCCTTTTCGATACAATTAAATTTCCATTAGGAGCCCCGTGGAGCAGAGTGGTGAGCTGCAATACTGCAGTCCAAGCTCTGCTCACGACCTGAGTTCGATCCCGACAGAAGTTGGTTTCAGGTAGCCGGCTCAAGGTTGACTCAGCCTTCCATCCTTCTGAGGTCGGTAAAATGAGTACCAAGCTTGCTGGGGGTAATGGGAAGATGACTGGGGAAGGTGCTGGCAACCCCCCCCCCGTAAACAAAGTCTGCCTAGAAAACTTCGGGATGTGACATCACCCCATGGGTCAGGAATGACCCGGTGCTTGTACAGGGGACCTTTACCTTTTTTTAATTCCCATTACATTCCAGAGTAGCACTGGCACTTTGCATTTCAAATGTTAACACTTGTGCATTTTAAACTTGGTGTATCCTGAATTTCTAGTTAATTAAATTACAAGAACTAGACAGAATTATTTTAGATAATTGTTAGATTATGAGATATCTTTTAAAGATTTATGCTAGCTTCAGCTGCATGATTTTCATTGCAGTCCTAAGCAGAGTTACACCTTTGACTTCAATGGACTTAGCAGAGTTACACCCTAAGCATAGGCGTACACTGTTAAGAGTTTTAAAAGTTTTATCATACTTTCCCAAATATAATAAGTTATTAAATAATCAGCTGTTTTAACTTTTATCTGTGCTGCAGTTTCTCCAGTAGTTTTGCAGCCAAGTCCTATGCATTTTACTCAGAAGTAAATCCTAAATTCAATGGAATATTTAGTAAGGCTGCTTAGTATGGCAGCTCCTCTCCTGCCATGTTACTCCTTGCTGGGTTCCATGACCAGAAGTAACCCTGTCTGGGTGAAGTGCACCTGGTTTGGGGGGGGGGGGACGGGACACAAAAGTTCAGCACTTTCGTTCTCTACTTTAAATCATCCCCTGTCCTGCTTTATAGCTAGGGGCACAGATAGTACAACCCACCTTCTAAAAAACGAGGCTGTGCCACCATCATGTCTAATTGGCCCCTAAGACTTATGAGCAAGAACTGTGTGTATTCAAGAGTGTTAGAAGAACCAACTTCAAATAGAACAGGGCAGAAAGATACTCAGTCCGTGGTAGGCACAGGTCACAGCACGCTATGTACTGTGGCGTTTTGTTTCTTTTGCATGACCCTTTTTTTTCAGGCTAGGTCACAGAGAAGAATAACATCTGAACTGTAAGAGAGAGAACTTGTGTGGTTTTGGAGAGGCTAAATAGAGCTCTAATCCTGCAGGTCCTGGACCATGATGTTCCAAAGGAGGAGCCTGTGACTTTTCACTTCTTAGCCAAGTTTTATCCAGAGAATGCCGAGGAGGAGCTTGTTCAGGAGATCACTCAGCACTTATTTTTTCTTCAGGTACGTGAGTTTGTAGGGGAGGCTGGGGGCTCGCCCAGGCCAGTGGAAAGTAAACTGGCAGGAGAAATTCTTTTGGGGTAGAACAGAAGATATATTTTTTTCAGCCCTATCAAGGAAGCTACTGTTGGATTTGTTGAACATGTCAGGTGACTTTAAAGCAGGGGTGTCGAACTCAATTGTTACGAGGCCAGATATGACATAAATGTCACTTGGTTGGGCCAGGCCATGCCTCCCCATCCCAGATCGAGAGTGTGGGATGGTGGCTGCCTCAGCTGGCTCGCGGGCTGGATAAGAGCTCTCAAGGGTCTGGATCCTGCCCTCGGGCCTTATGTTTGACACCCCTGCTTTAAAGGATTCAGTATGTGAACCTTGGTGCCTATGTAGTCTGAAGCGCCTGATTGCCAGAAGTCTAAAAAGGCAATGTATTGGATCCTACAACACCTTTCCACCAACAGAGACTCTCCCCCACCCCCCATCAGAGGAATTCTTTCACATCAGAAAAAAGTCATTCTCGTATGAAGTGCTGTGTGTAAGCTATGGATTACTGTGGCAAAATTTAGCACGTATATATTAGAAGCCATTTGGGACTGAAGAAGTCAGATGACGAAACAGATTGCTTCTAGAAGACCGTCTTCTTCTTCTGTTTGGCGTTTTCTGTGATGTACTTTTCGTCTGAGTACTCCACAACGTGCTTTCAGCAACAGGACTATAACATCACTTTCATTTTGGAAAATTATTCCTCTTGATGTTTTTGTCATGTGTTGGTTGTGGTAGGATTGCATGCATTCTTGTTTTGAAACACGATATTTTGACTTTATGAATCTTTATTTGGTCTTTTTAGCATTCATTCCAGTATTAATTGTAATTAATATTGCAATAACTAGACAGTTCATTCAGATATTGTTATTTATTGGATAGTGGCCTGCCTATGTTACTTTACATTATACTCAATTAGGCCATCAGTCCATCAAGGTCAGTATTGTCTATCCAGTATTGTCTATCCAAGGTCTCAGTAGAAGTCTTTTTACATCACCAACTGCCTGGTCCTTTCTAACTGAAGGTGCTAGGGACTGAACCTGGGACCTTCTGCAGGCCAAGCAAGGTCTACCACTGAACCACAGCCTATATTCCCCCCCCCCTCAAAAAAAAATCTTCACTGGAAGAAGTCTTTCTCCTTTAAAGCAAAACATAGCATAAGATAATCACAGGATCCAACTTAGTGGAACGGAGTTACAGAATCCAATCCTATGTCTCTCCCTCAATACATGGGATCCAAAGTATGTATTAATTTGATCCATACCCAGCCCACGCTGATTACAAGGAGCGTCTGAAAATGGGACGCTTTAAAACTTTACTGTCAAAATGGGACAAACGTTTACCTCATTAACTGAAGCCAGCATTCCAGCATAGAGCAGGTTAAGCTCTCCCTGGGGGGCAGTGTGGATCTGTAGGGGTTGCCTTGCTTCTTCAGAGATGGATTTGGAAGAGGGGGTACTTCCGGTGGCAACCAGGACCATAAATGCATAAAGCACACCTCATTTACTAGTACATGAAATGATAGTCCATGAGAAAATGAGATTTATGGGTTGTAGTATACCAATACAATTTCAAAAGGCTTTGCAATGATCTTATTTAAGTATTGTACCCTACTTTTCTCCCTCACTGGGGACTCAAAATGGCTAAAAAAAATGAAATACACATAAAAAAGAACAATTTGTTAAAAAAATGAACAACACAGGTGGCTCCTGATGCTCTCATAAAGCAGGTGATGAGTCATCGGGACATTCCGGGTTGGTGCTGGTCCCACTAGAGAGACACTGTCCTTCATTGTTACTCCTCTGAAGATGCCTGCCACAGCTGCTGGCGAAACGTCAGGAAAGAAAATACCAAGACCACGGTTACACAACCCGGATAACCTACAAGAACCAATGAACTCTGACCGTGAAAGCCTTCGACAATATCTTAATGGTGAATTACTAAGTGCAGCCAACAAAGATGGAGCTGGTGAAAAACTTGGGAACTTCTGTATTAAATGCCAGATGTTATAAATTGATTTTTTCTTAAAGGAACAGGAGCCAGTAAATCCAAATGGATGGTTCTCCTGGCACCCTTCAAGAACATTTTCTGTAGTGCTTATTGGATAAGGATTTTTATTTTTTGCTTTGCAAGTAGCGTTTGCTTGCGTTTTGCTCAGTGAAATTAAGCCATTCTTGTAATCTACTTTTACCGGTGATGATGGAATCCTGGGCCCCAAAGACTTCAAATGTAATTGAAAATAAACAGTCTGGCAGGCAGCTGTGGATGTCTGTTGTGAACCAACTCTGAATGTCTACTGGGGTTGCCATACTTAGCAGTGTTATCTCTGCTTGACTGTTTTGCTCAGGTGAAGAAGCAGATCTTAGATGAGAAGATCTATTGTCCACCTGAGGCATCTGTTCTCCTTGCCTCCTATGCAGTCCAAGCTAAGGTAAGTGTAGGTACTTAATGAGACTTTCCCTCCTCCCTATCTGGGTTAGATTCTGGCCTGGCTTTGTTTCCTATACCTCTCAAATGACATGTCCTGGTGCAAACTTTGACAGTTTTGTCCTCACGGAAAACGATGGCAGGAGCCGCAGTGTGATGTTGTCATTTTCCGTGGATTTGCCTACTCCTTTTCAGCTTTCAACACACTGTTGCTTCCGAACTGAAGCTCCCAGACTCTGTAAACGTTGAGTGCCAGGAGGTTTCCAGTTTTTGCCACTTTTGTCCCATCTATTAAGACTTTATGAGGACTGTATAATACATTTGAGGCGACACAGCTTCAGAATAAAAGGAAATAATGACAGAAGAAGTGCAGTGGGCCCCTAGGTTGTTGTCTGGCATTATTCATGACAAGCTGTTCTAAATTAATTGGCTGTTCAGCCTGTATTTTCAATGAAGCCTTTGGTTGAGGACAAATTGCTCATCTGTGGCGTACATTTGTGATCGCGCTCAAGCCTTTGCCTTGCGCCATCTTGTGGAATGAGCTTTGTCGCCGGTGTGATGTGAGTTTGCTCTTGTCTCCCTCGATGACTTCTTTGATTGCAGTCACACAGAGAGTGGTGATGGTTTTGTTCGCAGCCTTTCTAATGTTCTCGGCTCCCCCGTTCGCTGACAGCTCTGCACTTTCCCTCCTTGCGTCATCTCTTCTTTGTTCAAACAAAAAAAGGCACTACTGGTGGCGTTGTAGTTATGTAGTGAAATGATGTTCTGGACGCACAAATATTGATAAATGGTTATTTTTAACGAGCAGTACTCTTTGTGGTCCTTGTGAGTGGTGACTAATGCACCTTATCTTTTTACCTTAAAATTAAATTGCTGTGATTTTGTGTAGTGAGCTAGCCAGCTAGGGCTGATGAATCTCTTAATAAGTGTTTACAAAGGAGCGTATTGCATTGAACACCTACTGGCCGTTTTGCCATTAGGCTGTAAGGGTGAGCATTTGTCTTGTGGTTTTGCTGTTCCTGCATTATGTTCTCAAGCAGGAGGTATGTAGAACAACTTTAATTGGCCAAAAAACCCAGCTTTGCTTAGCAGACTGTGCCCGCTTCTACCTGTTGAGTTCAGAAACTGCTGCTATAGTGTTGCCAAAGGTGTTTTTCATGCTGGAAAGCTCTTGCCCTTTATTGACTGGCTGCATGCTTGGCAATATGATATTATCTCATGTTTCATCGGGAAACTGTACCTAGGGATCCTTTTCAGGGTTCGTTAAGTCTAGTCGCCTGGTTGCCAGTGACAGGCACCCCAACCTC
This sequence comes from Euleptes europaea, assembly GCF_029931775.1. Lineage (NCBI taxonomy): Eukaryota > Metazoa > Chordata > Lepidosauria > Squamata > Sphaerodactylidae > Euleptes > Euleptes europaea. Next base: position 45,064,312 of record NC_079324.1, read on the forward strand.
ATGTGCTTTGCACAAAGATTCTCTTATCTTGGTGATTCCCACGTAAATCATATGCAAAGGAGAGAAACTACCTGGAGGGTTCTGTGGGATCATAAATAACGACTAGCTAGCAAACCAAAAGAAGAAAAGCACCAGTGATGACACCTAATAGAAAGAATTAATTAATTGGAGAACCAGCGTGGTGTGGTTAAGAGTGGTGGTTTGGAGCAGTGGACTCTAATCTGGAGAACCGGGTTTGATTCCCACTCCTCCACATGAGCAGCGGATGCTAATCTGGTTGGTTTCCCCACTTCTACACACAAAGCCAGCTGGGTGATCTTGGGCAAGTCACAGTTCTATTAAGAGCTCTCTCAGCCCCATCTACCTCTAGGGTTGCCAACCTCCAGGTATTAGCTGGAGATCTGCTGTTACAACTGATCTCCTGCCAATAGAGATCAGTTCACCTGGAGAAAATGGCCGCTTTGGCAATTGGACTCTATGGCATTGAAGTCCCTCCCCTCCCCAAACCCCGCCCTCTTCAGGCTCCGCCGCCAAAACCTCCCGCCGGTGGTGAACAGGGACCTGGCAACCCCACCTACCTCACAGGGTGTCTGTTGTGGGGAGGGGAAGGGAAGGTGATTGCAAGCTGGTTTGATTCTCCCTTAAGTGGTAGAGAAAGTCGGCATATAAAAACCAACTCTTCTTCTTAAAGTACAAAATCAGAAGGGTTAGATCTCAAGATAATTAATGATGAAATGTCCATTTTTAAATCTTGGATTAGGTAAGCAAGCTTCTTTAATCTTTGGCCTAGCAGCATTTCTTGGGCTATGTTTAAGAATTCATAGGGTAGAAAAGTGGACTTCTTCTCTTGGTTAGATGTTATAAGAAAAAATAATATGTTCTGGAATAAAGTATAAACAACGAGAAGATGTCTTGCTGAATATAACAATCAAAATACACACAAATTTAAATTAACTGACCAGACTACTTGAGAATATCTAAGAACCTCTGTTCACCCTTGTACAATGTATGGGGCAGTGTCATGGCAACTACTGGATTCAGGCCCTGGAGGAGGGTAGAAAGAATTATAGTCTCATTTTGGAAAGTAACCATATAACAGTCCTGAGTTACAGCTTTCTTTGTATGCTGGGCATGGCAATCTTTCAATCCCTAGGGCTTTGATAATCAACAGATCTGTGAAACAATGAAATTAACTTTAAAATGTTTGCAGTGAGCTATAACTTAACTAGGTGATGTTTTAATAAATGCAAGCAATTAACTGAACTTGTGTTTAGTTTTTATCCTGGAATACCACGCCACAAAAATAAATAAATAAATGAAACTGAAACAGGTTAAACAATGGCAACTATTAAGCAAGGAAAAATCTGTGTTGAAAGGCATTCACTCTAAATCTTCCTGGCTGGAGATGCCGTCCACTATAACAGATGGCCAATAGGAGCAACTTTGCTCTGCTGCTAGGTTAGCACCCTGTCTAGTGAGGGAAGCAGCCCTCATTCCTGGTCCTGCTAACTCATTATACCATAATGAAATGAGAAAAGTGTTGCCGCCTATGCAACAGCATTCTTGGCTTTAGGAAATATTTGATAACTTCTGGGGAGGGGGGAATGGAATATTTTAAAATACTTGATTGTGATCAAATAATAGGCAGCCAGCTAACTGCTCAGTTGAGTGACGTGCTTGCCTTACCTGGGATTAATTTGTCCCAGGATTTAGAATTCCATTCAGTGCCTGAAATCATCTAATCCTCAGCAGAGTAAAAGTACATCTTTAATAATAGTATTAAAAAACAATAGTGCCATTGAGGTAGCTGGCGCTGTACCGAATAACCTAAGTGTCTCTGCCCCAAGGACCCTACATTCTAGAGCCGTGTTGGCGAACCTATGGCACGCGTGCCACTTCCGGCACGCGTAGCCCTCTCTGCCGGCACGCGCGGTTCCTCCAAGCCGCTGGCCTTTCCGGCTCTGCCCCGCCCCGGGTGATCTCCAACCAATAGAGATCAGTTCCCCTGGAAAAAATCGCCACTTTGGCAATTGGACTCTATGGCACTGAAGTCCTTTCCCAAACCCCGCCCTCCTCAGGCACCACCCCAAAAACCTCCCACTCATGGCGAAGAGGAACTTGGCAACCCTAGCCTCTCCCTCTGGGCCCCCTCTGGGGGTGGTATTCAGGTTAAATTGCCGCATTGGCACTCGGCGATAAATATGTGGGTTTTCGGTTGCAGTTTGGGCACTCGGTCTCTAAAAGGTTCGCCATCACTGTTCTAGAGGAAAGGAGTGGGAAGCAAGGGATAATAGAGGCAAGCTGGCAAATGTAATTTGAATCTGGTTGAGTTGTGTATGAGGTCCAAAGGGGTAAATCAGACAGCCGTTTTAGATAAGATCGTTTTTGAGCAATGTCCACTGTGTATTTTGCAAATTGCTTGCCATCCTGCCAGTTTTTGGTGTTTTGTTTTAAGCAGAAAATATTAAAAACAACAACAATAAAGGCCCTTTCTCACAGCAGTAAACATAGTAAAATAATTTTTCTGAGAAATGTGAATCATTGTAAGTGACTATGCTTGTTCTAGCCTCCTGGATTTTGTACTGCCTTGATTCCTGCATGTGCTTTTTTTCTCCTTATTTGTTATTTCCAAAACTAATAACACTTTGGTACCTTGAATATAAATGCAAACAAAATTTATGTGCTACAACGAAAACCAGATGTCTGGTTGATAGAGAAACAATCTACAAGTATAAACAGAAACATGAATCAGTGTTCGTTCAAGAAGAACTGTTTTCCTGACACTTACAGCGATCTAATTTAATTGAAAAGCTTTGTGTACGTTTTCTTTTTGAAGTTTGTCAGATTATTTGAACCAGCATCTCTTGAAATATTTATGCCATTTTAAATATTTTTAGGGGGGGAATGATTTAATTTTTCATTTAGGCTTATTCTTGGTAAATCTCAAACTCATAAGTAGGGATGACAACTGATTAAAGATTTCTTTAAAAAATGGTTTGGCTTTTCACCTGTCAATGAAATTCATATTCATTTATTGTAAAACCTTGATGAATGTGCCTTTTTTGAAGTTCTTGAAGGAAGGTTGTAATTTCTCTTAGATACCTGATAATTAAATGAAGCTACCACTGATGCCTAGGAGGAACAGCTGATTTTTTTGCTAAATTTAGAAGCATAAAGTACAGAATGTGCCTTATATGCACTGTCATACTAAGGATTACACAGCGGCAGTAATTAACAAATTCAAGGCCCCCCAGTATTGTGCAACCCCAGTCAGTGTGCATTAACTTGTAAGTTGTGTGCTGTTTTAATTGCTAGAAGAAAAGGCATAGTAGTTTTTATTGCTAGAAGAAAAGGCATAGAGAACCAGCATGGTGTAGTGGTTAAGATTGGTGGTTTGGAGCAGTGGACTCTGATGTGGAGAACCAGGTTTGATTCCCCACTCCTCCACATGAGCGGAGAGGCTAATCTGGTGAACTGGATTTGTTTCCCCACTCCTACACATGAAGCCAGCTGGGTGAACTTGGGCAAGTTACAGCTCTGTTAGAGCTCTCTCAGCCCCACCTACCTCACAGGGTGTCTGTTGTGGGGAGGGGGAGGGAAGGTGATTGTAAGCCGCTTTGAGTCTCTCTTAAGTGGTAGAGAAAGTTGGAATATAAAAACCAACTCTTCTTCTTCTTCTTTCATCCTAAGATTGAAAAGGAGGAGAGAAATGATCTTTCATAGCTTTATGCTTCATCAAATTTGGCATAGGGTGGAGAGTGCCAGGCCAGTAGGTCTCTGTGTTCTGTGTTGCAGAAGTCTCGTCATAAGTCCAGAATCTACTCTGCTTCTCAGGGTGGTTGATTCTGCCAGCAACCCCAATGTGAGAGTTTTCAAAGGATGCAATAACGCCCTGCTGGCTGCTAACCAGGTAGCTTTTGCCCCATTAGTGACAATCAACCCCTCCGTGGTGGGGGGGTTGTACTCATGGTCACTGCTGTTGGCCTCTTTGTGGACACCAAAAAGACACTATGGCATCCTTTTCTCAGAAATCTGCCTGTTTCTACTGGTTGCCAGTGCCCTCGGGCACTCATGATGGCCACTAGAAGTGTGGATTCAGTTGCACCAATAAACTTGAAACTAAAGCTTTGGTTGCACCGATTGATCTATTTGAAATGTATCACCCCGCTCACAACTTCTACTTAAGCTGGGATCTCTTCATGAAGTTGATTCCAGAAAGCCAAGATTTTTGGGGGGTTGAAATGAAGCTATTTTGGCCGTCCTATTCCCAGCCATGTACTTTCAACATGAGCCGGCATGGTGTAGTGGTTAAGAGCAGTGGTTTGGAGTAGTGGACTCTGATCTGGAGAACCAGGTTTGATTCTCCGCTCCTCCACATGAGCAGCAGACGCTAACCTGCTGAACTGGATTTGTTTCTCCACTCCTCCACATGAAGCCAGCTGGGTGACCTTGGGCTAGTCACACTCTCTCAGCCCCACCTACCTCACAGGGTGTCTGTTGTGGGGAGGGGAAGGTAATTGTAAGCCGGTTTGATTCTTCCGTAAGTGGGAGAGAAAGTCGGCATATGAAAACCAACTCCTCTTCTTCTACAACGATGATTGGGTCCACCAAAAGTATTTAGGCTCTTCCTGGAACCTGCGGGAGCTGCTAGGTGCCTTCCTTGGATCAGCTCTTGCAGCATTTCTTACATGACTCAAACTCTGAGTCAGATGCTGATTGGGCACTTCCTTTGCATCTGTGCTGGCTCCAAATTTGGCACTTCCGTCCTGAAGCCCCTCTTGCCTCGTATGAGGCATGGGAATGGCTTTGCTGCCAAGAGGATACGTATGCAAGTCATGGATGCTGAGCCCTGGCATTTTTGCTCCAACTTTAAATAGAGACTGATTGAGTGACTCCTGGCTTCCTGTGTGCACTCTCTTTCATCATCTGTGTTGCTAAGCAATCCCAGTCTTCCTCCCTATCTGAGCGGAGTCCTCACTGAGGACACAGAGATGGAGAATGTTGTGCATGCTGGGCTTAATGATGAAAGGAAATCGTGTCCTGGCTTTCTAACTGGGCAATGTCAGCATGGTGCAAATCCAGATCAAAATATTTCCGGCATGTATCGCTTGTAGATCACGCACTCTTATGTCACCTCCTCCAAGGTGGCTGCTCCATGCCCCTTTGTACCGTGTCTTTTCTGCACGTTACAGGAGCAGCCAGCCTGAATTCTTAATTTCCAAAGTGATTGTTTCATTGGGTTTCCTGTTGTTTGAAGAGTATTGACACAAAATGATGGATCATATGTGCTAACATGAATAATGATTTGGTGCACTTGTCTGATAACAGTGGTATTTAGTGGCCCAATTTAGGTAAAAGAGCTTTTGGCAGCAGGACGGATTGCTGTCTGGAGGATCTTTGACTGCCCATCTAAATCTTACTTGCAAGGAAAGTTGATGATCAAATGCATTAATGGGGATGCTGATGAGCTGGACCGGAATGGTTGCCGGCTATATATAATAAGGTACCGCTTGGAGGCCGGTTCTTAACAGGGAGGTATTCATGCCGCGTGAAGTAGCCTGATGGTTTGACCAACTCACTGGCAAGCCAGGATGGTGGGAAATTGTACCTTATGGTCTCCGGCACATGGGCCTTTTAGTTGCAATCTGGAACCTGAAGTTCAGTAGCAGAGAGGGCACTATTCTGTTGTCCAAGCAAAGGAAGAATTCAAGGCTCCCAGTATTTATACTAATGGCTCATACAGAGGCCGTGCTGCTTGCCAGTCATAAGAGCTGGTTCTGTGCGCTTTTATTCTCTTCTGGGCTTGGAAGGCTGGTCGCACGCCTAGTAGCTTGCTAGGCTAAGCGTGGTGTAGTGGTTAAGAGCGGTGGTTTCGAGTGGTGAACTCTGATCTGGAGAACTAGGTTTGGTTCCCCACTCCTCCACATGAGTGGCGGAGGCTAATCTGGTGAACTGGATTTGTTTCCCCACTCCTACGCACGAAGCCAGCTGGGTGACCTTGGGCCAGTTACACTCTCAACCCCACCTACCTCACAGGGTGTCTGTTGTGGGGAGGGGAAGGTAAGGTGATTGTAAGCCGGTTTGAGTCTCCCTTAAGTGGTAGAGAAAGTCGGCATATAAAAACCAACTCTCCTTCTCCTTCTCCTTCTCCTCCTCCTCTTCCTCCTCCTCCTCCTCCTGACACCTTTGGAATCTTGACATAGCGTGGTCAGCATAGCCACAAAATGGCTGCTGGAGGAGGTGGAGCCAGCCACAGTGTGCCATTAGTCTCATAGTGAAGATTGTTGTGTTGTGGTGGCAGCTGCTGCCGTCGCCAAACCAACATTTTTTAAAAATCTACACGGCCAATCAAATCTCCACTAGCCTTGTTGAGCAAAGGCCCCACCTGGCCCCACCCCCTTTCTAAGAACACGTGGTGAGCTTCAAAAAAGGTGTTGGTGGTTGCCATGGCACCTACAGGCATCATGTTGGGGACCCTTGCCCAAGGTGATGTCTTCTGGCCCTTCCCCTCAACATCTGTACAAATTCTAATTCAGCCACTAATGTCATTTGGGGGGGGGGGGAGGTAGTTCTTTATAATCCTTTATAAAACCAGTAGCTGATGGACCATTTTCTCAATTCCAGATGTTGCATCATATGATGAATGCTGTCTGGTTATTAAATGCCTCCTTTTTTTATAGGCATGGAAGTCAATTGATGATGAAATCTCAGGCGTCCTAATGAGGGCTAGAATGATTGCCGGAACACAGAGTGTCAGGGTTTCAGTGCCTGGCTTGGCTACTTCTCCCCCTATTACTATCAGAAGTGGAATAAATCATATGAAAGATAATATGTGCAAGCTTAATGTATGGAATTTGAATAGGTTGCAGATGCATCTTACTGTAAAATTTTGATTACCTTGGTACAGAACGTATTGTTTAAGGACATGGCTTTAATATTTGGGGTGGGGAAAGGAAAAATGGTTCAGAAAAATAGAAGGTTGCTGTATTAACACTGCCATATTCCAAGACGCTTTGGCTTGTCCCGAAGGGGAGAGAGTTACTTCTGGCCCTTTAAGACACATGCTGTGAAAGGTGTCAACAAGGAGCTTGCATATTCTCTGGAAACTTGCTGTACCTCTGTAGGAAGGCCCTGTCCATGCTTTGTGAGCTGGTGTGGCATATTGTTACACTTGTTCCAACTCTAAAGTATTTCTGTGTCTTTGCAGTATGGAGATTATGATCCTACCGTTCACAAGCGGGGCTTCCTGGCTCAGGAGGAGCTGCTTCCCAAGCGGGTAAGAAACCAGTTCATTCAGCTGAATGCATCAGCGGGTTGTGTTCCTGGAACCTGTTTGACATAGAGTTGCCTGAAGGATGACTAAGTAATAGGGTTGCCAACTTCCAGGTGGGGCCTGGAGATTGCCCAGAATTACAACTGATCTCCAGATGACAGACATCAGTTCCCCTGGAGAAAATGGCTGCTTTGGAGGGTGGCTGCTTTGGAGACTCTATGGCATTATACCCTGCTGAGCTCCTTCTCCTCCCCAAACCAACCCCTCTCCCCAAATCTCCAGAAATTTCCCAACTTGGAGTTGGCAACCCTACTGATACCATAAAATTTGAATTGTTTCTCTCCTAAATGTGCTTTCGAGATGGGTCTTCAGTTTTGTCAATCTAATTAATTTGTTTGGGCTCTGTTCTGGTCCCCAGTCAACGTCTTCTGTCTTTCCACTGCATTTTTGCATGAATCCAGATTCAGCTGCTGTTGTCATAGTTGTGCTGCTTCATGAGGGTTTGGTGGCTTGACCAGTGTGAGAAACAGGGGTATAACAATCTTTCTGCCTACCTCATTTACTCTTGTGGCATATTTTAATTGCTTATGAAGGATTTAAAACATGCAAATTCTTGTCTGTCTGGATAAAGTGTAACTATCTGTAATTTGATTACACAACCTTGTATTTTCTGATGCAATTAATGTATATGTTTGTTGGGGAAAGTATGTAAAAATACTGTGTGCCAACATCCACACAACTGTCTTACTACTTTTGTTATCATCCTTCGTAAGACATGCAACTGCGGCTGAAAGATTTTGCAACTTCCAGAAGGCCACTTGGTCTGCAGTCCTGCACATGCTTACCTAACAACATGCTCAATGAATACAGTGGGATTTCCTTCTGAGATAACATACATACGATCGGCCTATTAGTGTCCTGCTTGCGGCAGGGTTGGAAACCTGGTCAGACTTGTTGAGGCAAAATTAATAGGCCAAACTGAGTTAAGCTAAGCTTCCATTATGTCCCATTCCCAGGTTATAAACCTGTACCAGATGACCCCAGAAATGTGGGAGGAACGAATAACAGCCTGGTACGGCCAACATCGAGGGAGAGCCAGGTGAGTTTCCAAGAAACACAGCCCTGTGAGAGGTGATTAATGCATCTCAATAGAGCAGCTTGAACTCCCTTTATATGACCTGTGGGCACGATCCCATGTTGCTGCAGTATATAAATATATTTTTAAAAGCTTTAGAAAAACTGACTCAAGGGCGCCCAGTCAGATTCATGACTGAGTTGGGATTTGAACCAGTCTCCCCAGTTTTTCCCAGCGCTCAAGCCACTACATCATACTGGCTGTAATTATTTCTGAGGTGGCTTATGTATGTGTAAAGTGCTGTCAAGTCACGGCTGACTTATGGTGACCCCAGCAAGAGGCTTTCAAAGCAAGTGAGAGGTGGTTTGCCGTTGCCTTCCTCTGCAGAGTCTTCCTTCCGATTACCAGCCCAGTTTAGCTTCCAAGATCTGATGAGATCAGGCTATACCATGCCGCCTTCCCTCCCCCAAAGGTGGCTTACAGTAGGTTAAAACGATACAAGATCGCATCGGCTGGAATATAGCTCTTGGTGGTATAGCATCTAAGAGAGATGCTTGGGGCACATGGTGATCGGGGGAAATGACCCTGAAAGTATGCTGTCGACCTCCGTTGGTTCTAACAGTCTCTAGCTTCTCACCTGGGCCAGATGAGAATGTGTGTGAATACTGCAGCTGCATGTGTGGTGGATTGCGTGGGTCTTTCTCATCTGATTGTCACCCTCCCAGGAGGAAGTACAATAGTTTGGTAGGAAAGGCCCATATGATCACAGCCATGTGGGATCATGTCTTTGGGAAAGTGGATCCAGCATGTGGGTGTATTTGAAAGTTGCTCTTACTGGGTTCCTCAAAAGGTAGAAAACTGCTATCTGTGGAGCTTATTCAATTGTTTTTACATGTCATCTTGAAGTGAGAAATTGCTCCAATTCTTTTATGGTTGTTTGCTCTCTTAAAAGTGGTAGGAGAACAAGTAGCATCTGCTGTACAACAGAATAGAAAAACAGTTACATGAATCTCTCTGCTTTTCTAGAGTGCCCAGCCAAGCCTGGCCTCTCCAAATATATGGGAAGAGCAAATCTTCCATCTTCTGAACTCTGCCCAGGGTGGGGCTTCCTCAGCAATGCTGTCTGGGCCTTGAATCAGCAGTTTTGTGCCTGTTTATGTGGCATTGGAATATTGTTGCCAGACTTGCAGCGTCTCTGTAGAAGAGCCCTGCAGTAGGCTAAGAAAAAAACCGATTATGATAAAAATCCTTAGCTTTATGCATGAAGCTTAAAATGATCTGTTTTCCATCATGTTTCTGATGAAGCTTGAAAACAGTCTTTCTCAAGATTCTGATAAGTTGCAGTGTTGATATGCAGCCTGAATGAGTCATGTTTTGCTTATTGCTAGTTATAGAATAACAAATAGTAAAGAGTAGCAAATCTTAGGACTGATGAATTGTGTAATCCCACACATCCCTGCCTGGGTTCACTGCTGCAAGTTCTAGGTTTGAACTCTGTTAGATGAGTAATTTCTTATATTGGAGGCTGTCATAGAGAATAAGAGATCCGTGGCGCAGAGTAGTAAGCTGCAGTACTGTAGCCAAAAGCTCTGCTCACGACCTGAGTTCAATCCCGATGGAAGTCAGTTTCAGGTAGCCGGCTCAAGGTTGACTCAGCCTTCCATCCTTCCAAGGTCGGTAAAATGAGTACCCAGCTTGCTGGGGGTAAAGAGAAAATGACTGGGGAAGGCAATGGCAAACCACCCCATAAACCGAGTCTGCCTAGAAAATGTCGGGATGTGACATCACTCCATGGGTCAGGAATGACCTGGTGCTTGCACAGGGGACTACCTTTACCTTTTACATAGAGAATAGCTAGTCTCCCTAATTCCCCTTACATAGGCGAATTCCCTAATTTACCTTTTACATAATTTACCTCCCTAATTCCCTAATTTACCTTTTACATAGAGAATATCTAGTCTCCCTAATTCCCCTTATTTCACCTAACTTCCTTGACTGGAGAGTCAGTGTGGGGCAGTTTCCTTCATTTTTACCCTGCCTCTCTCCCTAATAGGGACCCAAAGCAGCTGATATTATTCTCCTTTCCTCCATTGTATCCCCACAACAAGGAGCCCCGTGGCGCAGAGTGGTAAGCTGCAGTACTGCAGTCAAAAGCTCTGCTCACGACCTGAGTTCGATCCTGACGGAAGTCCGTTTCAGGTAGCCAGCTCAAGATTGACTCAGCCTTCCATCCTTCCGAGGTCGGTAAAATGAGGACCCAGCTTGCTGGGGGCAAAGGGAAGATGACTGGGGAAGGCACTGGCAAACCACCCTGCAAACAAAGTCTGCCTTGGAAACGTTGGGATGTGACGTCACCCCATGGGTCAGAAATGACCCGGTGCTTGCACAGGGGATCTTTATCTTTACTTATCCCCACAACAACCCTGTGAGGGGGGTCAAGCAAAGAGTGTATGACTGGCCCGAGGTCATCCAGTGAGCTTCCATTGCAGAGTGGGGGTTTGAAGCTGGGTCTCCAAGATCCTAGTCTGACACGCTAACCGCTACACCGCACTGAGCCCCTATATGTAGTGGTTAGAGTTTCAGACTAGGATCAGGGAGACCCAGGTTCAAATCCCCACTTTGCTGTGGAAACTTGCTGGATGACCTTGGACTAGATTCTCTCAGCCTCACCTACTTCACAGGGTGATTATTTTGAGGATGAAATGGAGTAAGAGCGAACAATGTTATAAGCTGTTTTGGGTCTCCACTGTTGTGGAAAGTGGGGTATAAATGTCTAGATAAATAAATAAGTAGGCTTCTAACAGTGGGAATAAAATCTTCCTTTGTCTTCATATCCACTGCAGAACGGAAGCTTAGGTTGTTCAGGAGTAGAAGATTACTTTGGATCTTGATGGGGAAAGGTCAACATTTTTGTCATCTCTCTCTTGCTGTATATCCTATTGAATGGACATTAATATGCAGTAGACTTGCAGGCTGGGATTTGTTGTAGATCGTTATTGATCTTGCTTGTAAACAAAAACTTGATGCCCTGAAACAGAGACACTTCTGGCTCTGGTACACGATGTGCTGGTGAAGCCAAGAAACCCATCTTGCTCCCTTGTGACCCGTTTACAAATGTAAACTTTTTTGCCCTCTGTCTATATTGCAGGGACGAAGCTGAAATGGAATATCTGAAGATTGCTCAGGATCTAGAGATGTATGGTGTGAATTACTTTGCCATTAGGGTAAGATCCTGGGTTTCTGAGGTGCTCTGAAAGCATGTCCAAAAAGAAAACTGAGGCAGTTGGGCAGGTCTTCAGCTCTGCAGATTGTTGCCAGAAGAAGCTACTGTGTCGCAGCGGGAGAGTTTTGTGCAGAATGTTTGTTGTGCTGGCACATTTCCAGTTTCACCTGCAACCAGGAAGGGCCTTTTGGAGGTTTCCCAAGGAATGAATGAGTCACTGCCACTGCTGCTCGCTTCTGCCTGCCCCCTCTGCCCAGGAACAAGGATGGATAGAGCTATATGGATTATTTCTATGTATCAGATCTGCTGTGAAGCCATAAATGGAAATCTTGTGTATGTGTTTTTTTTCTCCCCTTCGTCTTTTCTTTTTAGAATAAGAAAGGGACTGAGCTACTGCTGGGAGTTGATGCCTTGGGTCTCCACATATATGACCTGGAAAACAAGTTGACCCCCAAAATCTCCTTTCCGTGGAATGAGATTCGAAATGTCTCTTACAGTGATAAGGAGGTAGGCATATTTCATTGCCCCTCCCTGTCTCCCCACCTGTCTACACAAACACTAGTGAATTAAACAACAGTGGATTCAGGTATCTTTCATCGCTTGCTTGACTATGGTAAACTCAGTCTCGTCAAGGCTCCATTAGATACTTAGAGTTGAGAGTTGTTTTTTTATATGCCGACTCTCTCCACTATTTAAGGAAGACTCAAACCGGCTTACAATCACCTTTCCCTCCCCACAACAGACACCCTGTGAGGTGGGTGGGGCTGAGAGAGCTCTAAGAGAGCTGTGACTAGCCCAAGGTCACCCAGCTGGCTTAATGTGTAGGAGCGGGGAAACCAGCCCAGTTCACCAGATTAGCTTCTGCCGTTCATGTGGAGAAGTGGGGAATAAACCCTGTTCTCCAGATTAGAGTCCACCACTCCAAACCACTGCTCTACCACTACGCCATGCTGGCTGTCTACACCACTTTGAGAAGAGCTCTTAACTTTAAGACATGTAAAGACTACAATAAAAGCACTCAGTCTATTTTTTATTGTTCAACAGCGTATTTGTATATGTATGTATTTTAACATAGCCTTTTAAAAATGAAACTGCTCCTGGTGTACTCAGCCCAGCCAAGGCTAATAGCTCAGCTTTTTCAGGTGCCTGCACTACTTTGGTTGTGTTCTGCCTTCTAACTGCCATTGTGTGAGGGGCAGAGCCTTTGGATCTTATCCATCTAGAAGCACTGCAGAGAATTTGTGAATTTCCTGGGCTCTGCAGCTTTTAAAATCAGAGGCACAAGCGCAGTTTTAATATGAATGGAGATTTTATACCTTCGTGATGTGCTGCACAACCCTGACTTGAGTTTCCTTTCTTTAGGGCTGAAATTTTCAGATCAACACTCACACAGAAGAAATTAGCAATGGTTTTTTTTTTCTTTTTGAAGAAGTGGAAATGGGGAGAAGGATCGGTCATCTTTAAACATTATTTAGCAACGGCAAAAAGCTTAAAACGTTCCACGTCGGTTGCGTTTATTGCTCAAGCCATAAGCAATTAACTCATGACGGTCCTCCTTTAAAAAAATCATCTCTGAGAAATAATCTTACATCACTTAAAAAAAAATTCTTTGGAGATCTTTCTGCTGCCTTTATGCAGTGTAAGCTTCCTGACTGTGCATTCCTCCAGGAATTGAAGGGCTGAAACCTCATCTGCTAGGCTTTGAACATAATAGACTGTAATAGACCTGCCCCTTGAGGGAAGGATCTGTCATCTTTTATCCCGTCAATAATGCTCATAATAATATGGCCACCAGTAAGATCTGACATGATAGTAAGCAGGCTTAATAGTTGCACAGCACAGCTACACTGACACATCAGAGGTGTTTAATCTGCTGTGGAAATGATCAGCTTTTTGCCTGGAATAGGGATAGTCCTCCTATGTCCCATTGTCAGCAGCAAGGGCAGGAATCTTTGCAATAGCTGAATCTGAAACAGTGAGTCACATTCCTCGCTCTAAGGCTGCCGGTCACCTAACACATGAAGCTGCCTTATACTCAGACCCTTGGTCCACCAAAGTCAGTATTGTCTACTTAGACCGGCAGCGACTCTCCAGGGTCTCAGGCAAAGGTCTTTCACATCACCTACTTGCCTAGTCCCTTTAACAGGTGATTCTGGGACCAACATGGTGTAGTGGTTAAGAGTGGTGGGCTTGGAGCGGTGGACTTTAATCTGGAGAACCGGGTTTGATTCCCCACTCCTCCACCTGAGTGGTGGATGCTAATCTGATGAACCGGGTTGTTTTCCCCACTCCTACACATGAAGCTAGTTGGGTGACTTTGGACTAGTCACAGCTCTCTTAGAGCTCTCTCAGCCTCACCTACTTCACAGGGTATCTGTTGTGGGGAGGGGAAGGGAAGGTGATTGTAAGCCGGTTTGATTCTTCCTTAAGTGGTTGAGAAAGTCGGCATATAAAAACCAATTATTCTTCTGCATGCCAAGCAGATGCTCTACCACTGAGTTACAGCCCCTCCCCATTTTCTTTGCTAAAAACCAATTGTTCTAGCCCTCTCTTCTTTCACGGATGAATAAAGCATTTACTCAGTGATGTCTTTGGGCAAAAAGTTACTGTTTGTAACTGTCTTCGTGTGTTCCTGAAGAGCAGACGAAGAAGATATGAAGGTACTGATTGGGATCTGTTAGAATTGCTGCAACTGCCGTGGCTGCTGTTTTTCTTCCAGGCATTTGCTCTTGCCCTCCTTTAATGATCTTCCCCTTGTGCTTACTGGTCCCACAGATCGGCTTTAATGTGAGAGCTAGTTTGTGAGCTGTGAAAGTATTTGAAGTACACAAGATGCTGAGCGTTCCCATCCCAGGGGAACAGTTGTCCCTTGATTGACTCTGCTTTGGCATCTGGCCTCCAGCCTGTTCCTTTAACTCTCTTCCGCCTTAGTTTAACCCTCATGCTGTACTTTCTTCCTCTGATTTGTTTTTCCCACCCTTTTCTTTTTTTTTTCAGTGTATGAGTTTGACAAATTTTGCCTCTCTTACAGTTTACGATCAAGCCATTGGATAAAAAAATTGATGTGTTCAAATTCAACTCCTCAAAGCTGCGTGTGAATAAACTGGTAAGTCCATACTGAGACAGCAGTAGTGGCCACAAATAGCAACTCCTTGGGACCATTCCAGATCAGAAATATGATGTATGGGGTTGGAGGAGAGGCTTAACCCCCTTCCCTCTCCTGTGCCACAATCCTGATCCAACTTGGATCCCCACATGGCTTACTTTTAGAGGGGGGAAGGGCTGGAAGTTGTGTTTAAAGAATTCCCAGCGGCCCACCTGTTTGTGCTTTAATGTAGCTGCATTCGCTCATATTTATCCTTTGCCATCCTTGGCTGCTCCATTCCTCACTTCCTCTCCCACTCCTGACTGGGTTTTATCCTCACTTCCCCCCTCTGTTCCATATGTTGTCTTCCTCCCCTTTTCTAAATTTAAACTGCAGTCTCCTCTGAGTCAGGTACCTACATTTTGTTTTTTATTTGCTAAAGTGTCCTAGAGTGGGACACACCTAGTGCAATGGAAACAATTAATGCTAAAAGGTACTGAGGCCATACAACAAATTGGCAATAAAAACACAAGCTCGACCACGGTTGCATGCCTCCCTTGAAAGGGATATTTCCCTGAGGGATTTGAAGGTGGACAGGGCAGCGGTTCTCTGGATGTTTGTGAGAAACTTCTTGTCTTGCATGAAGGGCCTGCTTGACAGGGAGCAAGACACAACTGAAGCAGCGGAGTGGCTTTGTTTGACTGGTTGGCAGGTCCCACTCAGAAATTGGTCTCTTGGAGCACTGAGGGTTCCGCCTGCTTCTCCAGGGCCTCTATTTTACTCTCTTTGACATCTGGCTATTTGCTTAGAACCCAATAGTCACAGCTCTGGTCTAGTGGGCCTTATTGTCTTGAGTTTTTACTGTGCTGCCCCACTAGCACTTAACATTTTCTGATCAACAAACACAAATTTACCTGCTGTTCTGCATACCTTGAATCCTAAAAGCAATAGCCTAAACACTTGGAGAATGTTTAGCTGTAAGAGTAGTCCTTCACCAGAGCCATAACTGCTCTTAGTGTCCATTAATGCCAGGGGAACTTAATCTGTTTTGCCTATTAAAGGGCATCTAGAAAATAAACCAGGGATTGATTCTGTAAGGTATGATATAATTTTTATATATCACATTTGAGAATCTAACTGGAGACCCTCATTTCTGCACTGGAGTGTTTTCTTGTGATCCTAGTATAGAGGATTTCAGAACTATGAACTACCCTTCCTTAGAGTCCACATTTAGCACAGAGTGGGGGACCTTTAGAAGGCTTTGGGTGTATTTCTCCCACAGTCGCACAGTCATAAATGCTCACCCATGGTTGACTTCCCCCTCCAATTTTCCTCCCAGTCTCTTTGGGCTTCATAGATACTAAGGAGCTGAGGACTGTGATCTGCTAGTGAATACTAAATAAAAGAGTGACAAAATTCAGTGGAACGTTACTGTAGTTGAAACCAAGGAATACCCAGAGAACAGACAACCCTCAGAATGGAAGTAGGGAATCTGTTTATGGAAAACCCTTCAAGAAATTAGGGCCTAGAGTTCTCTGAAGGCACCCTAACTAATCTTGATGCTCAGTTGTGCCCTCCCCTTCTTCATTATCTTTTTATTTTTGTCAAATGCATCTGTGGTGAGAGGCATCTTCAGTGAAAGGCTGGTGAAGAGCTGGGTTTGGGGCTGTTTCTGGTCAACATCACAACTCCCATCCATCACAACTCCCATCCATCACAACTGTGTTTTGATTTGCAAGGGAAATGATATAGATACCAGCATATTTTCTCTTGTGATATGAAACCACCTGAATCTATGTGTGCTGGGTTTTTTCCGCGGGGCGTGGGGTGGGGAATGGCCAGACATGAAAGAGTTAAGGAGACTCTTGCCCTAGCTGTTTTGGGTTTTAAAAAAAGTCGGGGTGAATATACACATGAGCGATCTCAAACAACTATGAGAACAGCAGGAATAAGCCATTATGTAGTCGCAGTGGGAATGTAAAACTGGTGTACACATTGCAGTTGCCATGCAAATGCTGCCTGAAACCATTTCTACATCAGCTGTTCCATATGGCAGCGGCAACACATAAAATAGCTGCCCACATGGATTGCCCTCATTGTGCAGAGGGTCTCCATGCCATGGCTGGGTGTTCTGGTGAGAGCTGCATGGAAATTCTTCTCGTGGAGAGTTGCCATGCAGTTCTGTGATGCAAGTGGAACAGAGGTGCTATTGAGAAGCTACGCCGTGCTAACGAGTATTCCGTTTTATCCCCTTGTTGTTGGGTGGAACAGATCCTTCAGCTGTGCATTGGGAACCATGACCTGTTCATGAGGAGGCGGAAAGCAGACTCCCTTGAGGTCCAGCAGATGAAAGCACAAGCCAGGGAGGAGAAGGCCAGGAAACAGGTGAGAGAGCTTTTTGGCATCCATTGAAGGTGTTGTCCCAGGGCCAGGGAAGATCCCAAAAGGGATCTGTTGCCATGTATATGTTACAATGAATGTCTGAAGTTTTGGGGAATGTTGACATTGACCATTTCAGTTAAATTTTTCTGAATGTGCAAAAGCTCAGAAATACCTATATTTGCATCCGGACAATAGTTAACCCGAAAGATATAGCAATGTTAATGTAGCCTGCTTGGTTAAATTTTACATGAGAAAGCGTGTATGTTTTCTTGTTTTTTAATACCCTGTTTTCCCTTTCCTCTTTTTACCTTTTGAACCTGAAGGGAAGAGACAGACAATTCTGTATCTTGAATCCTTGGAGAATTACTCTGCCTTTCCTCAGAGCACCCAAGGTTTTTATTAAGGATATTACAATCGATAGCAAAGGTCAGGCAGTGATTATACAATGGAACTTAGGCAAGGCATACCACAATTAATTATTAATAAGATCAAAAGGAAAGAGAGACAATGACACATTCCATCTTGAAGTCAGCATCCTTAGAGCAAACACTGGCTGTCCGTTACATAGGATGAGTGGATTAATAGAAGCTAATCCCTTTAAAGTTGCTCCACTGAGGTCAGGAGGTCACTATACAGTCAGTAGACTTTGGACAGTATATATCCAGAGATGAGACCCAGAAATTGTTATGACAATATTATAAGCAATGAGGGTGTGCCCTACCATTGCAATATTCCCACAAGAATTTCCTACATGTACCCTTAATAATTTTTTTAAAAAAACCTCATAAATACACAGATAAGTGTTCCTAGTGGCCTAAATGTGATTGTTAGCATTCACATACGGATGGTGGGAAAATATGTATCTTTAGTTGGTTTGTGAGGAATTGTAATTTGGGGGGGGGGGGGCGTGACATGGAAATCACACCCTACCTCTAAAAAAAACCCCTCCAGGATCCTGAATGTTTTGAGGGGTTTAAGCAGGCCAACCCCCGCAGTGCTTCCACACCACTTTAACTGACTTTCAATGCGTGGTGTAGTGGTTAAGAGCGTTGGTTTGGAGTTGTGTTCTTTAATCAGGAGAACCAGGTTTGATTCCCCACTCCTCCACATGAGCGGTGGCAGCTAATCTGGTGAACTGGATTTGTTTCCCCACACCTACACACGAAGCCAGCTGGGTGACCTTGGGCAAGTTACAGCTCTGTTAGAGCTTTCTCAGCCCCGCCTACCTCACAGTGTGTCTGATGTGGGGAAGGGAAGGTGATTGTAAGCCGTTTGAGTCTCCCTTAAGTGGTAGAGAAAGTCGGCATATAAAAACCAATCCTCCTCCTCCTCCCCCTCCTCCCCCCCCCCGTATATGTGCAGCAGATTTCACTTTGCTGTCTCAAAGTTGAAGGGAAATATTGTGTAGCTAGCAACTACATAAGCAAAGAGGTCCCCAACATGTAAATTAAACCAAAGATCTGACTTTGTTTGGACCCACAAAAATCTTTTCTGGTTTCTTTCTTTTTTTTACTTACAAAATGTTCTTTGAAAGTTTCCATGTTGTAGCTCCTTCCTAGTCAGGGAATACCTCTTCTTTCCTTTCTTGACTTATCTCTTCCAAGAACACAAATGGAGAAAGTGAGTGTATAGATGTTAATTGTATGTGTGCACACTCTCTGTCTTTAAATGTATATGTGGTGCAAGATCTGTGTAAGGACTTCAGCATTAGCAAGTCCATGGGGTCTCGGGGAGTTTGGTTGCAGTTAAGATGGGGCTGGGAGGGAGGGCTGTGCACTTGCGTGTCCTAATTAGATGGTGATGGAATGCATGCCGACATCCCGCTGCATGCTGCCTGCATGCTAATTTTGGGCCTGGCCTCCTTTATTCTCTGCAGGTCAGCCCAACCAGCAGCCACAGCACATTGCAGGCAGCAGCGTGGAGCCAATGAGCACATATCAGCAAATTGGATTGTATGAATCATTGTTTTCTACTTGTAGACCTTTTCTACTTGCTGAAGCCCACACAGCTAATCTGTATGGTGCTGTTCAGAATATAGATTGCCACTTCTTGGTATGCTGCTATATAGCAATAGCTCAGTCTGCTACTGCACCAGGAGAGGCAAAGCTCATTGGAGCACTAGGTTAAAGGGCCGTGCTTAGATTTGCCCATGTCAGAGATGTTACTCTAGATTTAGAGTTCGGTTCCTGGGGAAGCCAGTGCAGCGACGGTCTCTTCGGGCTTTCCGAAGAGAAGGTTTGTGTCTGGTTCAACTTGAGCTGCACAAACCAAATCTGTCTGAAGAGAATGTAAGGGCAGCACGCTGAGCTGTGCATGTGTGTGGAGGGAAAATGCTTGTCTCAGCCTGTCACTAGGTCAGTCAAGTCATTATTTTGACTAGCTGAAAGGATTCTTTTGCAGCCCTTTGGAGGATGTCAGCTTTTAGATGGGGGGAGGTGTCAGTGAGAAATGAATCATTGCTTCGAACTTGGCAGATGTTTTTAGGGAGAGGGAGGCCTGTCTGAGTAGTGGCAACTAGAATCAAAGCCTTGTGAAACAAATTCAAGGGCAATGGAAATACCAGAAGGGTGGTTGTTGGCTCCCCTGTAATGTTTAGCATGTCTCAGATGCCGAAAGCTACTGCAGGTAAGGAATGGGTTATAGTACATACCCAATAAGACTCTTCACAATTCCTATTTTGTGTCTCTTCCTCTTGTGAACTTGTCTCCTCCCTGTCCTTTTTTAGTCAGTGCAGTGTGATTCCGTGGTGTTGGTTCCGTGTATTAGTTCAGAATCTGGCGTCCTGAAATTCTCAACTTCGGTGTCTATAAAAGAAGTTCCTAGCCCTTATGGTTGAGAGAAACTTGAGAGTGTATGGGAACTGGCCATAGAGTTACTTATGTCCAAAGATCTCGGTATGCCCAATAGGCTCTGTGCCTTTTCTTCTTCATACTCACTCTCCTTGCCATGCTGTATTGCAGACTGCTTTGTTAAAAGTCCCCTCACCTTCAAAAGGGGCTCGATGTCTGGTATGTGGCAAGTACTGCCTGTGAAGCACAAGCCCAAAGTCCCCTGGGGCACGTGGAACTATTTGCACAGCTCTTTGGACAGTGAGCAGCTGCTTGGAACAGCTGGACTACATGTTACTCCAGTGATCCAGGAGGGACTGTGGCTCAGTTGGCAGAGCATCTGCTCGGCACGCAGGAGGTCCCAGGTTCAATCCCCGGCATCTCCAGTTAAAGGGACTAGGCGAGTAGGTAATGTGAATAGACCTCTGCCTGGGACCCTGGAGAGCCGCTGCCGGTCTGAGTAGACAATACTGACTTTGATGGACCAAGGGTCTGCTTCAGTATAAGACAGCTTCATGTGTTCACTTCCCAAAGTATATTTTAATGTTTAAAAAACAGCCAGGATAGAGTAGCGTGATCCCAGATTGTATTGGACTGTGGCCATGGGTGAGGGGGAGTTAACCCTTTCACTCTTGCCATTTTCCTGATAGAAGCGCGTCCCTCCCCCAGAAGGGAGGCGCTGCTGTTAGCCCTTTGTGCTTGTCTTTTTTTCGGTACCTTAGAGGAAGGCACTGGCAAACCACCTCTGTTAGTCTCTTGCCATGAAAACCCCAAAAGGGGTCGCCATAAGTCAGCTGCGACTTGAAGGCACTTTACACACACAGGTAATGGTAGCTCTTGTGTATGGGGTGGGGGGCATGGCAGTTTCTATTGAGGAAGTGGTTTGGAGGAAGACTGCTACTCCCCCTCCCAGGCTGCTGTTTACCATTTTAAAAAATGCATCAGGCGATTCAGTCACAGAGCTCTCATGTTGCATGCGGTTCTGCCCTTAGGCAGTTGCTTGGTGACCTTCCGAATTCCATATATAGTATGCTTAGTTATCTAATGTCTGTTAAGAATTGTAGTAAAAGCCCATTTCTCTGTACTAATAGATAGCTAATAGAGGTTAAATGTCCATTGTCTGTGTACAGAAAAATTACCAGAACTCTTGTTAAGGATAACATAGGAGTTTACCCATCAGTTAAGATCCTCAAAGGCCTTGCTTAGTACTGACTTGGGTTGTCTTTCAGGATGGAGACTTCTGTGTGATTGTTCCTCATCTTTGGAACTCCTTATGGCCTTTCTTGTTTACACAGGATTTTGGTTGATTTTTTCTGTTTTTCTTCTGACTTGTATTACCTATTGGTTGTTTGCTCTGGTGGCCTTAAGGAATATCATTTGTTTTCACTGGCTGTTTTCTGAATAATATTTTGTTGATAATTTTATTCATTCTGTTTTCATTGTTTATGACTTTGGATTTCTTTGTAAAAAAATTTATTCTTGGGATCTGCCTCAAGTATTGTCGGCAGAGAGCAGTAGGGTACATTGGTTCAAATAAAACAATGTAGAGTTAAAATGTTAAGTCTGTTGAGTGCATATTCAGAAATCTAAGGGTGCCCAGTTTTGGGGTTCCCCTGACACTTTCACTGTGAGCTCTCTCAAGGCTGCTACTGGCAGCAGTCACCTTTTGGGAGGGGGGTAAAGAGGAGGGCAATTACTCCTCTTTACCCAAAAATATATATTATAAGTCTTTGTTAATCTGCTTCATGGAAGTAGTATCAGTTGTGCCCCATAAACATATGAATGGTATTGCTTCCATAGCTCTGGAAATTGGATTTATTTATATGCAGAAAACAGGAAACTGAGCTGTCAGTTGCTCTTAATAGCTGCGACTTCTTTTCTTCATCCCTCTCTCTTCCCCTAGATGGAGCGCCAGCGTTTAGCCCGAGAGAAACAGATGAGAGAAGAGGCTGAGAGAACGAGGGATGAGTTGGAGAGGAGGCTGTTGCAATTAAAAGACGAGGCGACAATGGCTAATGAAGCCCTGGTAAGTTCCTGCAGGGGCTGATTTTGCAGGCCTCTTCTGAGCCATAGTCCCTGACACACCAAGTATGTGTTGATGCAGGGTGTGTTCACATGACTGGCTTTCACATTTTGTAGGGGCGTCTGCATGGAACTTCATTATGGGAAGGGCTCTCATGTATGTACAAAGATAACACCATTTCAACAGTGAGCCTGCTGTTAGAAGAACACTCATTGCCTATTGGACATGCACATGGCCTTATTCCGAGGACTGGTCTATGTGGGAAACCTGCTTTTCCAATCTATAGCAAAAAACAGATATGTCCATTTCTGGTGGGCTGGCCTTTGTGTTGATCGTGGAACAATTTTTTTCTTTTTTACAGCTGGGTTGTACACAGTATGGATTGGCTGGAATCATCATAAAGTCATCTCTTTTCCTTCCTTCCTTCCTTCCTTCCTTCCTTCCTTCCTTCCTTCCTTCCTTCCTTCCTTCCTTCCTTCCTTCCTTCCTTCCTTCCTTCCTTCCTTCCTTCTCTTCCTTCTCTTCCTTCCTTCTCTTCCTTCCTTCTCTTCCTTTTCTTCCTTCCTTCTCTTCCTTTTCTTCCTTTTCTTCCTTTTCTTCCAGATTTCAAAATTGAATTTAAAAAGCTTTAAAAATAATAAAGCGCTGAATGGATGCTGGTGAACATAGACACATTGGGAACTGTGTGTGCAGGGTTAGGGAGCCCAATAACAAAGTGAAAAGCAGACCTTGAAACGTTGTATGTGTTTGTGCTTTTGATCTGGAAGCTGTTGAGCAAAGGCAGGAGACAGCAGAGCTTGCCTTGTAGCTAAAAACCTGCATTCATTCCTTTTTTTGGAGGTTTGCCTGTATGCACCCATAATATGACATAACTGCAATTGTTTTGAAAAATGGATTGTTGGAATCTGTGCATTCCAAATTGTAGGGCTGATGAAAAGTGTTTCTACTATGATTCCTTCTTATTTTGTCTCCAACCTGCCCACACTTTCCTCTCAAGTAGTGGGACCTCTTCCATGTCCAGTGAGGTATTGATTTTACCATTAGTTTCTTCCTGCTTCTGCCATAAAGGGGAGGGACCATGGCTCGTGGCAGAACATTTGTTCTGCATGTGGAAGGTCCCACGTTCAATCCCTGACATCTCCTAGTTAAACGATTAAGTGTGAGGTGATGTGAGACCTCTTCCTGCAATACTGAGAAGCTGCTACCAGTCAAAGTAGACAATACAGACCTCAAAAGACCAATGGCCTGACTTAGTGTAAGGCAGCTTCATGTATGTGTTCACTTGCCTTCTGGATGAAGGTAATAAGCAGCCCCCAGGAGCAGCAGGGCCAGCTGCTGCCTCTTCCTGTCCTGCTGGGGCAGCCATCAGTATTTAGGGGAGGGGCTGTGGCTCAGTTTGTAGAGCATCTGCTTGGCATGCGGAAGGGCCCAGGTTCAATCCCCAGCATCTCCAGTTAAAGAGACTAGGCAAGTAGGTGATGTGAAAGACCTCTGCCTGATACCCTGGAGAGCCGCTGCCAGTCTGAGTAGACAATACTGACTTTGATGGACCAAGGGTCTGATTCAGTATAAGGCAGCTTCACATTTTAAATATTTCTCCTCCTTCCTGTCTGGCTGACCACCACCGGTTGCTTGTTCACCCTCCTGGGCTAGCAGTCACTGGTAGCCAGGAGCAGCAGCATCAACCACCTGTTCTTGCTCCCAACTTTTTTCCCACTGGGCGACTGCAGCAGGGAGAAACAGCTTATGCTGCCAGCACCAGCGCTGGACAGTGGATGGGAAGGATGCAGCGGCCCTGGTGGATGGAGGGTTACACAAGAGTGAGGGAGGAAGTGGTGGCAGGGCATTTTGCCAAGGGTTCCTGGGCTGATCTAAGATTATGTGGCAGTGGGTTTCAGATTTGGCCCTGGAGAAACTTTCCTGGACACCAGATGCTGCAGCAGTCCATTTGACCAGCGGTGGATCCTGGCAGATGTATGTCAGACCTGGCGGATGTAAATCTCCATCCCTCTTCCACAGATGCGTTCTGAAGAAACAGCAGACTTGCTGGCTGAAAAGGCCCAGATCACAGAAGAGGAAGCAAAACTCCTGGCTCAGAAAGCAGCTGAAGCAGAGCAGGAGATGCAGCGGATCAAGGCTACAGCCATCCGGACAGAGGAGGAAAAACGGCTGATGGAGCAAAAGGTGCTGGAGGCAGAGATGTTGGCACTGAAGATGGCGGAAGAATCTGAACGAAGGTAAGATTGGGTGGAGGGCAAGGTGAACCTTGTTGCATACTTTACCTGCTCAGATTATTTTGTTCAGGACTAATTACTTTGGGATTGTACGTCAGCAGTGTTATGTGCATGTGCTCGCATTCTCTCTCCCCGCAGCACTCCCAAAATATTTAGCCTTTACTTTGCTTCTGTTGTTTCCCGCAAATGAAAGACCAGAGTTCCCCACCCCCACACACCACTGCATTCTGATAAATCATTATGAGCGAAATAAGTGTGCTTATCATAAGAACTCTTTTGCTTTTTCCTTTATATCTCTGAGTAACTCAGGAATATGAAATTATAGAGCTGGAAGGGGCCATACAGGCCATCTAGTCCACCCCTTTCTCCATACAGGTTAGCCTAGAGCATCTCTGACAAGTGTTCGTCCAGCCGTTTCTTGAAGACTGCCAGCGAGGGGAGCTCACCATCTCCTTAGGCAGCTGATTCCACTACTGAACTACTCTTACTGTAAAAAATAAATAAATTCCTAATGTCCAGCCGGTAACATTTCTGCCCGTAATTTATACCCATTATTGGAAGTCCTGTCCTCTGCTGCCAACAGGAACAGCTCCATGCCCTCCTCTAAGTGACAGCCTTTCAAATACTTAAAGAGAACAATCACATGCCCCCTCAATCTCCTCTTTTCCAGACTGAACATTCCCCAGACCCTCAGACTCATAGGGCTTGATCTCCAGGCCCCTGATCATCCTCGTCGCTCTTCTCTGCTCCCGCTCCATTCTGCCCACATCCTTTTTTGTACTGAGGCCTCCAGAACTGCACACAGTGGTGTACACACAGTGCACTGCACACAATACTCCACACAGTAAGACACAGTGGCAGGAGCCGAGCACCTGCTAGAGCCACTGTGGGGCTGTGGCAAACCCTGTGTGCATCTCAACTAGTCCAAGTGGTGGATTGGGAATGAAAGCATCCTGTTGATGTACCTGGTTCAAATCCATGAACATTAAGTGGTTTTAAGCCACTCTTCCCTTAGCCCCCTGACTTTGATCCCAAATCTGCCAAATGGGAACAGTGATACTGAAATAGTATACTTTAGTATTGTACTGTTTTGAAAGAGGGGAGAAATACTTAAATTGTGTGGTGGCGGAGGAAAGTGTTGTCAGGCGACCCCATAGGGTTTTCAAAGCAAGAGACATTCAGAGGTGTTTTGCCACTGCCTGCCTCTGTGCAGAGACCCTGCAGACCTCTCCCTCTCGCACTCTTCTTTGGCTTAGTGCTACAGTACAAAATCAGGCACAGAGGAAGCATCTTGTAGGCAAGCCCTTAGGTTTCAGCGTCAACTGATTATTCAACTGCTCAGCGAACACCGAGCTGTATTCTCCAAAGCATATAGATGCCATTAATTAAGTTTTTTGCCTCTAGATATTAAATTGAATTAATTACTTCCCCCCCTTGTTCCACTATCTCGCTCTACATCTCTCCCTCCCCTCCTATTCACGAGGCTCTTCCTGTGCTCCAGGCCTCTGCTTTCCCAATCTTCGGGGCATACGAGGGCCGCTGCCGAGGGCTCTTGTCATAAATCGCATTCATTAATCGGTAAATTAACAGTAGTGCTAATTTCATTCTGGACTCCCCCCCCCTCCTGTGTTCGGGCTTCCGCCTTCTCTTGTTCATTATTTCTGCGCCCGCCTTGCCAAACATCTCGTTCCTTTTGCCAGTTTTTTGTTCAGAAGAGGTGTCTTACTAGCATTTCTCTCTGCTTCTTCGCCCCCTCCCGCTTCTCTATCCAGGAAGCTTCCCAAGGACCTGTCAAATATGAGGGGTGTGCAGCAGTTCTTGTACTCTTGAGTACCCTAATTAAGTACTGCTTATCCTGTCTGGAATCGGTGGACTTAACTGCCCTTAGTAGTAGCATTTGATTATCATTTAGATTAGAATATAGAAACTTTTGTTCTCTGAGCCAAAATGTTTCTAGAACTTTCCCTGAACCACAGCTGGGCTGATGAGGCCAATGCAGTTTCCTGCTGGTTTGGGAATCATAGAATCACAGAGTTGGAAGGGACCACCAGGGTCATCTAGTCCAACCTCCTGCACAATGCAGGAAATTCACAACTACCCCCAGACCCCCAGTGACTCATACTCCATGCCCAGAAGATGGCCAAGGTGCCCTCCTTCTCATGATCTGCCTAAGGTCATAGAATCAGCATTGCTGACAGATGACCGTCTAGCCTCTTCTTAAAAACCTCCAGGGAAGGAGAGCTTACCACCTCCCGAGGAAGCCTGTTCTACTGAGGAACCGCTCTAACTGTTAGAAAATTCTTCTTAAAGTCTAGACGGAAACTCTTTTGATTTAATTTCAACCCGTTGGTTCTGGTCCGACCTTCTGGAGCAACAGAAAACAACACGGTACCTTCCTCTATATGACAGCCCTTCAAGCACTTGAAGATGGTTATCATATCACCTCTCAGTCTTCTACTCTTCAGGCTAAACATACCCTCTCCTTCAACCTTTCCTCATAGGACTTGGTCTCCAGACTCCTTATTATCTTTGTTGCCCTCCTCTGGACACGTTCCAGCTTGTCTACATCTTTCTTAAGAAAGGAAGGATGTGAGTGGGGGATCATGATGACTACAGAGCTGGTTTTGATCTGTTGTTGCCCAGCTCTGGCCCTTGACTTGTTTTTTGTCACTGTGCACAGGGCAAAGGAGGCAGATCAGCTCAAGCAGGACCTGCAGGAAGCTCGTGACTCTGAGCGGAGAGCCAAGCAGAAGCTTTTGGAAATTGCCAGCAAGTCGTCTTACACAGTAAGAACACTCTGTATTTACCATCCTGTGTCCCCCCTACCTTGACACTCTGAAACCTCAGAACTCTGCAATGCCAAGACCTGCATGCTGCATTGGAAATTATGCAAACTGAGCAGATCTGTATCAGTAAATTTGCATTCCTTGTTCAGTTTTCACTATTGAGACTAGGAGAAATACACTAGCAAGACCAGGGAGATAGAGGTGGAGAGTGTCTGATACCTATGCCAAGTTAAATAGTCCTTCCTTGGAACAATAAACAGAACCTGCCAGCATTCTCTCTCCCCCCCCCCCCCCACAACATTCTATAGCCAGGAGGGAAATATAGTCAAAATGTATTTATTTGTTGCCTTTCTTCCCAGCGGAGCTCAAGGTGACTTACAAACATATATAAAATCACATCAAATAAAATTCATTAAAAACATAAAGCCAACATTTAAAACCATTACTTAGGACTGTTTCTAAACTTAACCAAATGCAGTCCTAAATAAAACCATCTTCAACTGCCTCCTAAAGATCAAAAGTGAAGGGGTCAGGTGCACCTCCCTGGGGAGGTTGATCTGTAATTATGGGGCTACCACTGAAGCGGCCCTCTTTCTGATTGATGGGACAGTCAGGAGGGCCTCTCCCTGTGGTTTTAATTCCTGGGCAGGAACATATGGGAGAAGATGGTCCTTCAGACACCCTGGTCCCAAGCCATGTAGGGCTTCAAAGGTCAAAACCAACAGCTGAAAATTGGACTCAGGAGTGGATTGGTAGCCAATGTAATTGCTGTAATATTGGAGTCACATACTCCTCACAGCTGGCCCCATGCAGCAGTCTCGTTGCAGCTTTCTGCATTAGCTGGAGCCTCTGAACACTCTTCAAGGGTAGCCCCAAGTAGAGTGCATTGCAGTAGTCCAGTCTGGGCTGAGGGCTAACTAAGGCATGGATCATTGTGGATAGATCTGATTGACCCAGGAACGGATGCTGTTGACAGACCAGCCAAAGCTGGGCAAAACAGTCTGAACCACTACAGCCACCTGGTTTTCTAAAATGACTGCTGTGTTGCGTAGCACTCCCAAGCTGCAGACCTGGCTTTTCAAGGGGAGTATAACCCCATCCAAGACAGGAGAGACCCAAAGTCTCTGGTCTGCTTTTCTACTAACCCAGAGAACCTCTGTCTTGTCAGGATTAAGTTTCAGCTTTGTTTCTAGGGATTTTGCCTTCTGCTGCTTGCTGAATTCCACATTCAAGGCTCTCTTGTGTATATGTTCAGGGCTTATAGAAAAGGCCATGACAATCTTCCTCTAAAAAAACCAAATTCTGTCAAGAGAAGTGTTTGTGCTCCTTTCTCATCTTAAGGACCCGTACAAGGTTTCCCTGCTGTGTGGTTATTGAGTGTAATCGGTCAGCTTTGTGTTAGTGAAATTTAGGCATCTGCTCCTAGGTTTTACCTGGTGGTTGACTCAATAAATCCCTTTACCATCTTCTCAGTAGTAGAAAAATAACAAGACACCTAATTAAATGGAAAGGCAGTGAACTCTTTAAGAGGAGCAAAATCTGTTCATTGTTAAACAATCCCAGTTATTAAGCAGCGCAACTTACTGTCATGTAGTGTTGTTGAGCTAAGGTATTTCCCTCTGCAGGTTCAGGATTTATCTGTTCTGTTTTGTTTATAACCTGCCACATTCTAAGGTTTGGAGTAGATGATAGGATTGTAAAGGCAGTGACATCGTGTCTGTCTTGAAGGTTCAAAAGAACTTGGATTACCAAGGGGAGAACAAGGGGAAAGGGGTGAGCTAAGAACCAAGACACACTTCAGGTTACTCTTGTGGGTTTCCAAGAGAAAGGCTACCAGCCTTCCTTCTTTTGGGCGTGAAGCGCACAGCAGGTGCAGAGACGACCATATGACCATGTGGCCTTGTTTTGCAGCTGGCCGTTCTACTATTCTACCATTAAAGTGGGACTAGTCACCAAGACTGTCACTGATACCGTGGATGGCCAAAAAACCAAAACTAATCAGTGTGTTATAGATCAAATCAAGCCTTAACTGACCCTAGAAGCTAAAATTACTAAACTGAGGCTATTGTATTTTGGTCACATTATGAGAAGACAAGAGTCACTGGAAAAGACAGTCATGCTAGGAAAAGTTGAGGGCAGCAGGAAAAGAGGAAGACCCAACAAGAGATGGGTTGACTCAATAAAGGAAGCCACGGCCCTCAGTTTGCAAGATCTGAGCAAGTCTGTCAAAGATAGGACATTTTGGAGGACACTGATTCATAGGGTTGCCATGAGTTGGAAGCGACTTGATGGCACTTGATACACACAGTCACCAAAAAACAGGCATCATTATACTGCCTCTCCTTTTGAGGTTAGTAGACCCGGTACCAGTTATCCCAGGAAACTCCAGTTGCACCCCCCCAGAGCTGCTTGTCCGTTGCTGTTCACTGGAGTAGTGGGTAAGTGATTTGGGGAGAAGGGGGCCACAGTCGAGGTGAAGTTGCATTAGAGCCCTGTTTCTATTGGTGAGCAACCCCGATTTTCTTATGTCAGTTTGATAAAGGCAGAATAGCATGGGAAATGGGAAACAGAACTTGGAATTTCTCTCACAATCAGGGGCACATGAGCGGTGCATTTTAAAAATACCCCCTCCCTCCCATTTTGTGGGATTCCTTTGCAAGTGTGTTAAATCAAAGCTTTGGAGTGTGTCTTTAAAAAAACAACCCCTCAGCACTAAACTGTAGGCTCCTTTAGTTGGGGTGGGGGGAGTTTGTTTGTTGCTGTCACAAATAAACCCTATAAACTGGTCCCTTTTACAGCAGCTGCCATCACAACTTGTGTTTCGGTACTGCATCACCCCGAGTGAGTGTTTAAAGAAGCAGAACAAAGGTGGCTTGAATTTAATGGCTTTCCCCCAGATTCTCTGAGGCTCTCTGCAAACCTTCAGAAGCTTTTAAGGGGACTGACTGCAGTGGGGAAAACGAGCCTGGCATTTCTAGCCAGAGGCCCCTTGAGCTAAGCACTGGCTGCTTGGATGCTTTATTGGAGAACTGTTTGGAACAGATACTCTTGGCTCTTTTTTTCCTCCCGTTGTGCTAACTGTCAGGGCCGCTAATTTAAGCAGGCTTGATGCCAGCGACTGGGTTATCGGGCCAGTTTCCTTCAGTCCTTGATGGGTTTTGTTGCTGTTCCATACACATAGCTGGTTGGGGACTGAAAGTGTCGATCTGGCATGAGGGTAGGGGAGAAGGAGGAGAAGCCGCGGGAATGGGTGGGTGCCTGCTGGCCCTAAGAAAGAAGGTACAGAAGAAGAATAGGTTTTTATATGCCGACTTTCTCTGTCACTTAAGGGAGAATCAAACTGGCTTACAATCACCTTCCCTCCCCACAACAGACACCCTGTTAGGTAAGTGGGGCTGAGAGAGCTCTAAGAGAGCTGTGACTAGCCCAAGGCCCCCATCTGGCTTTGTGTGGAGGAGTGGGTAATCAAACCCGGTTCTCCAGATCAGACTCCACCGCTCCAAACCACTGCTCTTAACCCCTACACCATGCTGGTCTATAAAGGCTGGTTTATAATTATAATATTTAAATAACATTTTGGGGGGGCAAAGTGCTCAAAGTATTCAGCGTGCATTACGCCTGAAATACTTAAAACAGTCCCATAGGGGGAGGTTAGCGTTATCATCTCATGAGAGCTACTGCAGCATAGTGGCTTAGAGACTAGGCTATGAGCCAGCAAGTTCCTGCTGCAAATCTTACTTCTGCCGTCGACTCCACTAAATAGCCTCAGCTTCAGCCCATCTGTGACATGGGAATTCTCTCTTTTATTTTTCAAAATGTTTGTATCCTACCTTTCCATTGGAAAATAGCTTGAGTAGCATTGAAACGGCAATGAATCAAAATCAGAGCAATCAAAAATCAAACCACCACAGTCAAGTGAGAAGAATCAGGAGGAGGAGATGAAGAACACACATCAGTCCTAAAAGCCTTCCTGAGTACCCACTTTTCCACTGCTCACTAAAAAACGGGCAGCATTAAGGCTGTGTCACATTAAGCCATGGTGCCACAGCCAAAAAGTCCCGGCTTGCTGCGGTTCAGAAGAATTCAGAATATGGCATCAGATTTGATCTGACCGTTCATGAGGAAGGAGGTGACTCTAAGTGTATTATATCTTAATTAACTTTACCAGGTGGTTGTAAGGATTCCTGAGACAATTCATGTGAAGCTTGCTTTCTCCATGCTAAGTATATCACAGATTGGGATGTCTGTGCTGAGGTTTACTTCTGTTATTAAGGCCACGCAACCTGTTTGATACTGAAGGTGACATTTTAACCCAGGGCTCTAAATTGCTTTGCTATTGATCTTGATGCTGGAAGAATCCTGGTTTATAAGGCTGCTAGCTATAGCAGCTTAACACTTCTGAGTGCCATCAGGCTGCTATGTCCTTGGCTAAAATCTTATGGAACAAAGGAGGCTTATTGTGTATGCACCCCATGTTCTCATTGGGAGCTAATGAGCAGGCATCACAAGTATATTTTTGCCTCTGGAGCTGAAGTATGATTAAGGGGAACATTGTGGGACAGAAGTGTAGCTCCACCCCTCCAGCTGCATCAGTCCCAGAAATGTTCCATCGAGAATGGCTTCTCCTTGTTATACAATTGGCTGCTGCGCTCCCCAAAGGATTTCAAAAAGGGGTTCATTGCAAGAGCTCCTTCTTCTCCAGCAATGGAGGAATTTTTTAGATCCCCTGAGTTATTGCTGCATAGTTGCACTCCCTTTTAAAGGCCACAGTCTTCAACAGCAGCAGTTGGAGTTCAAGACAATGTCAGAACCACTGCATTTCAAAGGGCTTTTAAAATGTGTGTCTCATTGTCCCTTGCTTGTCCTATGAAAAATCAACAAAGGCAACAGCACTTATTGAAGGACACATGTAGAAGAAAAAGAAGAGTTGGTTTTATATGCCGACTTTCTCTACCACTTAAGGGAGACTCAAACCGGCTTACAATCACCTTCCCTTTCCCTCCCCACAACAGACACCGTGTGAGGTAGGTGGGGCTGAGAGAGCTCTAAGAGAGCTGCAACTTGGTCACCCAGCTGGCTTTGTGTGTAGGAGCGAGGAAACAAATCTAGTTCGCCAGATTAGCCTCCGCTGCTCATGTGGAGGAGTGGGGAATCAAACCCGGTTCTCCAGTTCAGACTCCACCGCTCCAAGCCACCGCTCTTAACCATTACACCATGCTAGTTCAAGCAGGCGCACTTACTCATGAGTAAGCTTACTCTTACTAGTAGATGCGCAGTCTGCTGCTCAAACTGGAAAGCATACCTGACAGTCAGTTAGTTTGCAGATATATGTGCTGGACAGTGGAGACACAATCTCTTTCATGTTTGTCACGGGAAATTGCAAGTTGACATACCTACCTGTGAAAAGACTGCAAAAAGTTTAGCAGTTCTGCAGTTGTGTGCAGAAAGTCATTACCCTTCAACGTTCAGATGCACACTCTACTCATAACTCTGTTGCATAGGAACATTCCTCAGTGTCAAAGAGCAGGACAGTCCGTGTATGCTTGCCTGCATGTGCACCAGAGCCACTGT
Organism: Euleptes europaea; assembly: GCF_029931775.1. Lineage (NCBI taxonomy): Eukaryota > Metazoa > Chordata > Lepidosauria > Squamata > Sphaerodactylidae > Euleptes > Euleptes europaea. The sequence continues at coordinate 45,096,792 of NC_079324.1, forward strand.
ATTGTGGGCGCATGAGTGCAGATTCTTATATATAATTTCACATAATGTAGCACTTAAACTGTAACAGAGATCAAGCAAGGGCAAGCTGGTAATTGGATGGAGGCATTTTGCATTGCCACAATTGGTGCTAGTGGTTTGGTGTGGATCACTTCCCTTTTGCAGCCAGAACTAATGATCTAAATGACTGTGACTCATGGTAATTTCTGAGGTGTCAGACTTTCAAGTGAATAGTAAAATCCTTTCAGTCAGAAGCACCGTTTGTCTCAGCATCCGTTGTCCAGCAGAGTTATGGGACCAAGTCTGCTGTCCTGACCAATTTGTAATATGGGTTTCCATTGCAGCTTCCTGCTTCTAGTTAAGTCCAAGATTCATGGACTCAGAAGGGACCCAAAGGCCATGTGGTCCAAGTCCCTGCTGTGAGGCAAGATTATCCATCTACCAGCCCCCCCCCCCTTCCTGCCATCATAGTGTGCCCTGCAGAAAATGCTGGCGGATCAAAATAGCTCTTGGTGATTCAAGCAAATGAGTTTAGCCACAGGCTCTGTGGGAATGTAAATAAAACCCCAAGGTCACAAACCAGTCTTGAATGCCTTCCCAAGCCCAAATATAGTAATTGGAATCTGAGAGTGAGCAAAATCCATCTAGATTCATCCCACAAAAATTGTGTCGGATACAATTTGTGTGCTGCCCCAAATGTTGTTTCAGATTTTGGGATTCTCAGATGCCCCAAGAAAACCTCTAAGGTTAGTGTTATTGTTCCCTAAACTTTACTGTATACCAGGCATTCATAATACTACAGTGGCCATCCAATGAAGTGAAGATTGACTAGTCCAGACTGGTACTTAGGAGTTGCCTGTCACTGGAAAGGCCAGAAGGGGAAGTCATAAAACCCTTCCAGCTCCAATCTAAAACTACTCCAGATCATTATATCTAATTGTAAAAGGTCTAATTGTAAAAGGGTGCCCCCAATGTAGATAGGCAAGCCAGCCAAGGCAGCCCCCCCCCCTCGATCTGGACTGGCAAGGCATGACCCGGCATGACCAAGTGACATTTATGTCATATCCCGCCCTCGTAACAATTGAGTTTGACACCCCTGATTTAGGGTTCTGAAATCTTAGGAGACCCCAATGTTTTCAGATAATCTTTTTTTTTTAACCAGTTTTGCAGTAACTGGGCATACATTGCTATTAACACGTTTTTTAAAATCTGCAAACCAGAGATCAGTCTGCATTTTGGTTAGCAACACAAAATGGCAGCTGATGTTTCAGTATCCGTGATGAGGAGATAAATGGAGAGAGGAGCTGGAACCAGCTGAGGTGAATTGAGGAGGGAGAAGGAGCTGGAGCCAGTGGGGTGGGAGGTAGAACTGGAGCTGGCAGGAGGGCAGAAGCAAAGCCAGAGGTCAGTGAAGGGGGGAAGTGAAGCAGAAGGAAGGAGGCAAGCCAGCAATGAGGAAGGGCAGAAGCCAGAGCCAGTGACAAGGGAAGCTGGAGCCACAGGCAGAAGTAAGGGCGGAAATGGAATCTCCCTTCCCCATCCCTATAAGGGGAAACTCCAGGCACGTAGGGAAATATGTGATTTCAGATTAAACCCATAAAATGAAAAGGAAGGGAAATCTCTCAAAAGGGAGGGGGGAAACAAGTCCTAAGCTGTGTGGTGCCATTATCTACAGCCCTGGTAGCTTTAGAGCAGAGTTCAGGCACAAGTCCAGTCCCTTCCTGGTGGCCATTAAGGGAAGCAAAAACCTTATAGGTTGCTTCCCTTAAGCCAGGGGTGGGGAACCTTTTTCCTGCCAAGGGCCATTTGCACATTTATAACATCATTCAGGGGCCATACCAGGTGTAGATCTCCCGGAGGGTGGGGGAGAGGCTGGGGTTGCCAGGTCTCCAGCCACCACCTGGAGGTTGGCAACCCCACGGGAGGTCACACAGAGAAGAGCTGCAGGGCGCCCCCACTCCCCCATCCCAGGTGGGAGGGCAGCCAGCGGTGTGCCTGAGCAAACGAGGTGCCAGGGGGGCGCAGCCCACAGTCAATCGGCAAGGGAGGAAGGGAGGAAGGAAAACAGAGAAAGAGGAAAAGGGAGGGAGAAAGAGGGAGAAAGAAAGAAAAGGATGGAGGGAAAGAAAGAAAAGGTGGAGGGAGACAAAGAAAGAGACAGAAAAAGAGGGAGAAAAGAGAGAAAAGCCTTCCCCACACACACACACACACCGCGCACGCCGGCCCCGCGCAACCGGGCCCCAGCCTCCCCACACACACACACACACCCAACAGCGCATGGAGCCCCGCGACCAGGCCCCAATTTCTATTCCCTCCCCCCCAGAGTCCACAAAAGCCCACCCCCAAAGCCCAATCGGCTTCCGCATGCATGCTCTGCCGCCGGGACCCGCCGGCCTCTTCCATCCCCACCCCCACCTCCCTCTCGTTGCTCAACAGCCGACAGGCAGTGAGAGGGGCTTACAATGTGCCGCGGCGTTCCTGCATGCCGCCGCTGTAGGGAGCAGCCTTGGGGGACGCGTCCCTCCCCCTCCCCTCCCCTCTCACTGACCAACAGCCGACAGTCGGCGAGAGGAGGTCCAAAGGACGCTGCAGCACCCCAGGAACACCCTCGGGGAGGGCCGCCCTGCGCCCCGCCTCCACAGTAGGGCCCCGGAGCTCCCAAGGGCCACAAAAAATGTCCTCGGGGGCCGCATATGGCCCCCGGCCCTGAGGTTCCCCATCCCTGCCTTAAGCTGTGGGATAAGGATGTGGGTTTCTCAGCCCTCCTTCTGTCCAAGGATAAGTGTTAAGGAATCTCCGTCTCAGCACTGAGTGGCAGAGGAAGAGGCAAGGATATGATCTGCAGCCCATTCTGGACAATGGCATTTCTCTTTCACAAACAAGTTGCTTACACACACGTGTGTGTGTGTGTGTAAAGTGCCTTCAAGTCGCAGCCGACTTATGGTGACCCCTTTTGGGGTTTTCATGGCAAGAGACTTAACAGAGGTTGATTGCCAGTGCCTTCCTCTGCACAGCAACCCTGGTATTCCTTGGTGGTCTCCTATCCGCCTTCCTCTGCACAGCAACCCTGGTGTTCCTTGGTGGTCTCCCATCTGCCTTCCTCTGCACAGCAACCCTGGTATTCCTTAGTGGTCTCCCATCGAAATACTAACCAGGGCTGACCCTGCTTAGCTTCTGAGATCTGACGAGATCAGGCTAGCCTGGGCCATCCAGGTCAGGGCCGCTTACATACATATCTCCTAATTTAAAACGGCCACTCACCTGCAATGATGAACCCCCCCCCCCAGATAATGATGCAGAAACTAGGGCTGCAGCAACCCATCTACCAATTCTGTCTCCATATCTGCCCAGGCAACACTATGATGGTACCTAATAGCCATTAATCTGCTGTCCTCCAGTACAGTGTATGCCAAAATATGCCAGTGATGGCCTTTCTGCTCTACATGTTAGGACAAACAAGTCAGTCTCTATGCAGAAGCATAAACAGACACAAATCTGACATTAAAAAGTATCATTCAGAAACCAGTGCGAGAACATTTCAGTCTCCCAGGATGCTGTGCAGCTGACCTAAAAGTTACCATTATTCAACAAAAGAACTTTAGACTCTAGGCTGAAATTGTTGAACTAGATTTTTTCCCCCCTAGCAAATTCAATTTTATTCAATTAGGGCTTAGTGCGGTTTCTTTTGCATGACTAGTGTTTAATTAGCATAGCATAGCTAGAAATATAGCATTATCATTGGAGACTGCTGCTGGGAATGGGTCACTCTGTTCTCATATTTGGGAACTGCGTGGAAAGGTCACAAATCTACTGCTAACCCTTACATATCAAGCAAGGCCTTTTGCCTGGTTTTACCCTTAAAAAATGTTATGAATTGCCAACTGAGAAAAGCACTTTGTGCATCTGACCAAAAGGTTTCCAGCATACAGAAGTTTATAGCACTATAAATGTGTTGGTCTTAAGGTGTCCTAAAAGGTTCTTTGTCATATTTCCTGCTACAGACTAACAAGACAGCTCTTCTGGAATTTGTACAATTAATTGTTACTGCAGGTAATCTGATATGAGAGCCGGCAGGGTGTAGTGGTTAAGAGTGGTGGTTTGGAGCGGTGAACTCTAATCTGGAGAACCAGGTTTGATTCCCCACTCCTCCACATGAACGGCAGAGGCTAATCTGATGAACTGGATTTGTTTCCCCACTCCTACACATGAAGCCAGCTGGGTGACCTTGGGCATATAAAAACCAACTCCTCTTCTTCTTTTTCAAAAGTACGAAGGTGTGTGTCCCATCAGTATCCAAAAGAAACACCGTATTAGATCTCTCCTTGATAAGAAAGGAAAACCAGCAGAGCAACAGAACCAGGGTTGGCTTTGTTGGAACTTTGTGGAGAGCTGCCAATCACAGCTCAGTCTTAGAAATGTTCTCTTATTGAGTTTAGCTTAATTTAGCAATCCATTTCAGGGTGTTGGACATTGTGGTGTAATGGTTAAGGTGTCAGACTAGGAACTGGGAAACCTGGGTTCAAATCCCCACTTTGCCACAGAAACTTGCTGGGTGACCTTGGGCCAGTCACACACTCTTAGCCTCGACCCTGGCAAGTATTTGGATAGGATACCTCCAAGGAATACCAGAGGCATGATGCGGAAGCAGGCAATGGCAAACCACCTCTGAATGTCTCTTGCCTTGAAAACCTTATGGGATTGCCATAAGTTAGTTGTGACTTGGTGGCAAAACGCACACACTCATGCATTTTATCCCCAGGTCTCAATGAGTTTATAAGCCTGTATCTTGTTTGTGCTACTATGGGGTGCGGGTTGATGTTTATATATTTTTTTTAAATCCCTGGATACTGAAAACAAGAATCTTTGGGAGAAAGTCAGGCTAGAACCCTTCTCCCTAACATGTAGCCAGCGTGGTATAGTGGTTAAGAGTGGTGGTTTGGAGCGGTGGAGTCTGATCTGTAAGGTGGGATATCAAATGTTTAAAATAGATAAAACCAAAAGCAAAATGTCAGCATAGAAAAGTTGTTCTATATGTGTTCTAGAAAGGATTAATTTTTTTAAAGCAGTTTTCGGAAATGTGTTTCCTGTTGGGAGACCAGTGACGTCTCCTTATTGGCATTCAATGAGCTGCAAGATCACAGCCAGTTACCAACGGTGCCAGGCCTCTAGTAAAGCCTGCCAGCTGCTGCCAGTATTGTGTCTTGTTACACAGTGCCAGCTGCAGCCTCCTTGTTCTTGACTCTTCAGGGTCTGGGTAGTCAGCTGACGTTAACCTGCAATGGTGATTAATCTCTGCTTTGTTTTAGCAGCCCATGAACTCAAGTACCACCACACTGCCTGCTGATTTGCCGACCTTCAGCCTCATCAGCGAAAGCTTGTCCTTTGACTTCAAGGATACAGACATGAAGAGGTTGTCCATGGAAATAGAGAAAGAGAAGTAGGTTCCCTTGAGCCTTTGTAGCAGTAACTCTTAAGACCTTGGTAGCACAGCATAGGGCTAAAGCAGGACACCCTCTCTGTTTCTGTGTGAAATTAACAAAGTCAGAAATGGCTTTGGGCAGTGAAGGAACTGGTACCCTGACTCTAAACCATACCACTTAAAATATAGTACCATTGCCTGCAATGGGACATGTGTATAGGATCAGGATCTCAGCTCCCTGTCGTTCAGTTTAGGTGCACTGGATGACACTGCGGATGGTGTTGGAGGACAGGAACTTGGTAGGATGGGGGAAAATAGTGTTTAAAATTATGCAGATAAAATTTTCCTCTAAATAGATCTAATAGTAAACTGGTTGGTCCCACAATGGGTGATAAAAGCTGTAAAACTGAGCAACACCCACACACACACACAGGCAAAGTTGGGGTTGGGGGCCTTCCAAGGAATGCAGAAAAATGTGACTTTGTTAATTAACAAAAAGAAATCTTTATAAGATGGGTTTATGGGAGTGAAAACGCCCCACACTGAGAGTGGCTGAGCATCAGTTAAAGGAAAAAAAGGGTTTCCAGCCTGCTCAAACCTTTGAGAACTTAGAGAATCCTGGTGGGGGAGATTTTGGAAGGGCACAGTGGGATTTTCAAATTACCCACCTCCCCCCCCCCCAATGGACTCCAGCTTGTTCTCTTACTATTAAAGTGGATGGCCTTGTTCCAATTACAACAGCATCTAAGAAGGACCACCTGTATATCTGACAGTCTTTCGTCTCAGTAGGTGTCTGGACTAGATGACATTCGTACTTGTATCACTCCTACCAGTCTGCCAACAGTGAGAAAACCTTGCCTTAGCATAGCTTACTGGTGTAGTTCAAAGCAGTGCCATCAGTTCCATCCTCCCGGCAGTGCTTCAGGGATAATTAAATAAGAAGCCTATCATCTACTTTAGCTGCATCTGCAAAATGTTTTGGTTTCACTGCTAACTGCAAATTTCTTTGTGCGTGTGTTAACCAGGGTGGAGTACATGGAGAAGAGTAAGCACCTCCAGGAGCAGCTGAATGAGCTGAAAACTGAAATAGAGGCTCTAAAGTTGAAGGAAAGGGAGACAGCTATGGATATATTGCACAACGAGAACAGCGACAGGGGAAATAGCAAGCACAACACCATCAAGAAGGTACAGGGTCTTTTCCATGATACTGTTTTGTAGGGTGGAAGTTGCCGTTGCTTGTGTGATGCTTGATTTAGCCCGCTTTGTGCGAAGAGATCTGGCTCAGCAACTGCAGCAGTTGCTTTAGAAACTCTGAGGGGGAGAGAAAGTCAGGAAGAACCCACTAGCATTTCTTATTGTCTTAACTTTGGGTATTAAACAGCGTTAGATATTGTGTAGAATTTCTGAGGTGTCCTTCAAGTCCTTGCTCAGAATCAGGAAATTTGTTCTGTCTGCAACGTTATCCCCAAGTGCAGCAGTTTACTTTTTGGCAAAGCTTTTCGTAAGTTACCCTAAGCTTTATCTTGTCTATACTTCCCCACTACTTCTATATACTCCTTGGTGATCTGTCTCTGAATTTTTTCTCCACCTCAAAGAAATTGTACACCTCAGAGTAAAAGTTGGGGAGGGGGCTGCATGTTATATGTAATTGTGGGGTTGAAATGCAGCTAATGGGGCTACAGTTTGAATTTGAAGAGGGGGCCAGGGTAAAGGCTTCTTAGCCATTGTCCCTCATGCCATTTTTTCCCACTGAAAACCGCTCCCAGGCTGTGAGTGTGTGTACATACACATCCCTGCAAAGGGAAAGGCACAGGTGCCTGTTTCTTTTCCATTTAGGGCAAATTTCTGCAGAAGAAAGTAAGAGGAATAGGATTGTAAAGCCTTTCCTCCCCCCCCCCCCCAACTTGCTCTGTCAATTTAAGATTTGGTGCCTGCACTTAGAAAAAAACACCATAATCCTTGGAAAGAACCATGGGACCTACACACAGCACAAAGTTCTGTCCACTGTTTCCCTGGCACTACACTTTTGACATGCAGTGAACTTTTAAAAAATACACAAAAGCAGTTATTCAGTGGTGAAATCTAACTGGTTAAATCAAGGAACAGTTTTACTACGTGATGAGCTGCTTAGTCTAGACCAGGCTTATGCTTGGTGGTATCTAGCGATTATAATGAAAGATGCTGATAGCGACCAAGTGTCTCTAACGAGCTGAGATAAATGAATTCAAGAGTTGAAGAAGGCAAGCTAGGAAATCAGTTGCATAATGAGAATGCCAAAAGAGCTTGTGTGTTGCTGTGAATAGGGTATTCCTCCTGAAGTAACCCAAAGAGAGAACGATTAGTCTTCTGACCATCTTGAATCCCAAAACATCTCTTGCTAATAGCGCAGTTAATGGGATGAGTACCCTCTTGAGCAGCCTTATTATTGATCATTCTCTCTAACTGTAAGTCATTGGTTTGGGAATTAATTACATGTGGCTCTTTGTCATGCCACCTGTGGCTCTTCTGAGCATTGTGCCACCTACCCCATGCTTCAGGAAAGTGGGCAAGGGCTTTGCCTGGTGGGACCTGTAGTTGACAGGCAGTTCCCACCTTGAAACAGCCACTGCTGGAGGAACAGGTGACCCCCAAGACTCCCTGAGGTGTGGAGGCTTCTTGCCAAGGATGGTCATAAATGTGGCTTTTCTGGTTTATGGTAATTGTCACTCAGTACCACTGCAGTAGACAGCTTTGTGCAGATCTCTAAATCGGCAAAACAGGGTAACATGATCCACGAGTACCGAGCGAGAAAGAGAGTCAAAACCAGCGACTGAACTCGCAGGTTACCAAAAACAGACTCCCCCCTTTTTTCAGAAAAGAGAGAGTAAGCTCCTTAGCTCCACCCACTCCCTGCCAGTTCCCCCCCCAGCTTCTCTCAAAGATTAACTGTTTGTTCGTCACACAGGGCTTCCTTGCCAACAAGACAGAGGAACTCTAAAACATGCAGGAAAAATACAAGCTCACTCATCCTCTCAATCCCCTCAAAGCAGGGGAAAAGAGGGGGAAAGCACATGAGTGATTGTTTTTTTTTTATTCTTACGCTAAACCCTGACAGCACAAGAGAAGTGGTGTTAGTGGCTTGGAGGTGGCCTAGGAAAGTATGGAAGAAACTTCCATGTGGACTCTCTGTTGGTGCTCTGAATGCCTCTGCATTTGCAGTGGCAGTGAATCCACAAGAAGTAGAGTTAGTTTTTATACCCTGAGTTTCTCTACCTTTAACCTTTAAGGAGTCTCAAAGTGGCTTGCAGTCACCTTCCCTCCCTCTCTCCACAACAAACTCCTTGTGAGGTAGGCGGAGCTGAGAGAGCTCTTAATAGAACTGTGACTGGCCCAAGGTCACCCAGCAGGCTTCTTGTGGAGGAGTGGGGAAACCAACCCGGTTCACCAGGTTAGAGTCCGCCGCTCATGTGGAGGAGTGGTGAATAAAACCCAGTTCTCTGGATTAGAGTCCACCACTCTTAACCATTACATACACTGTGCTGGCTCTCAGTCATTGCTGTGTGGGAAGCGACTCGCTTTTCAGCCTGCAGCTGAAATGGGGAAAAGAAACTGAGTTCCCCTGCATATTTCCCAAACCATGCAAATAGTAGAGGATCTTCCAGTTCATTCACTGAGCCCAGGGGAAGCAAGGAACTCTCTGCTTCACAAATGTCCCTCAAGAGAGGCACAGAGGGATCTCTGTTATGACAATTTCAGCCTGAAGGGAGTTTAGCCAGTTGAAAGCTGGCTCTGGTGAACTGACTCAAGGGAAACCTGGATTCAGATCTCCATATTGCCACAAAACTTAGTCCAGTCTTCGTCTCACAATGTTTTGAGAATAAAATGGAGAGGGAGGGAAAGGAACCAAGAAGTACCTTGAATTCCTTTAGGAGAAAGAATGAGATAAAAATCTAATAAATAAATTGTCCTATGCCCTGATAAGAGGGAAGGCAGTATGGTATAGCCCGAGCTCATCAGATCTCGGAAGCTAAGCAGGGGTCGATCCTTGGATGGGAGACCACCCAGGAAGACTCTGCAGAGAAAGGCTGTGGCAAATTACCTCTGCTTAATCACTTGCCTTGAAAGGCCCTTGCTGGAGTCTCATTAAGCTGGCTGTGACTTGACGGCACTTTACACACATGTGCACATGTGTGTGCACGCCCTGGTAACTGCAGCCATTCTGTTAACCCCATTTTGGCTCGTTTCTTATTTACCACTAGACCATGGTAGAATGAAATGCTTGGAACAGGCTTTTATAAGTATAGGTTGTACAATGCAGACAGTACAGTTACCATCTGGCCTGGAGGAAAAGGTCCTGATCCTTTAAATGAGGTTTAATGGGATGTTATTTACCAGGTGATATTATTTACCTCCATGTCATGAAAAGCTTCAGCTGCTCAATGCATTATGTTGAGGGATAGGACATTTTTCTCCAGACTTGTTGGCAACCCTAGCTGAGAGGGAAAAGACCATCACGCTATAGAATCAAACATTGTGTTCACTTCTGTGTGATCTGTTAATTGATTAAGCAATCCATATTCAAGTCCAGAAGAGATTTGCATTACTGTTCTCTGGCCAGAATTTCACCTCTCCATCTTCCTAGTGGAAGTTTAATCAAGTGCTGGTACCGATTATGTTAAATGCTCATTCAGAGAAAACAAGCTGTCTCAGATTTACCCTCCTGTTAGCATATCTAGTGCCATGTCCCCCAGCTGAAAAATGCTTGCTTTTTTTTAAAATTAAATGAATTTATAAAGTTTAGTATGTAAGTATGTAAGTTTAATATGTCACTGAAAAAGACAGGCATGCTAGGAAAAGTTGAGGGCTGCAGGAAAAGAGGAAGACCCAACAAGAGATGGATTGACTCAATAAAGGAAGCCACAGCCTTCAATTTGCAAGATCTGAGCAAGGCTGTCAAAGATAGGACATTTTGGAGGACTTTCATTCATAGGGTCGCCATGAGTCGGAAGCGACTTGACGGCGCTTAACACACACACACACACACACACACACAGAGTATGTAAGTGGAGAGATGTACTGTCAGAACACTAAGAGCTCTGGGATGGGAAACCCTTCACAGGAAGAAAAGAAAATCAGCACTTATTCAAAACTTCCCTTCCCTCATTACTGATTTCACCAGAAGGTACTGAAGCTAAAAATGAGTTTAAATTCAGTTTACTGTAACCTTTCCCTTTTAGGGTGTGCTTACTTATGCTTCCTTCTGTCTCAGAGAATAGCCTATTGCTTGTTATTTCTTCGTGTCTACCTGTCATTTTATAGAATGATTCTATTTGGAGAGCTCTAACCTTTCTATCCCTGCAGAAATGGTGATGTCTACATTTGTAAGCTATTTGCTGTGAGAAAGGGAATCTTTAGATTGCCTTTATCTCTTATAGATCTCTAGGGCCTTTGTCAGCAAGCAATTCCCCCCCTTTAAGCTAAAGATAACAAATCTTTTATTAAAACAAATCCCATAGTACCGAAGGATTGTTGTATACAAGGAACCTAAGCAGCTGCCCCATCTCTTCTGGTTTTTATTTATTTATTTATTTCCTGCTTTGTCTCAAAGGCACAGTGCTTGTGACCGTTCATCTTTATGTCTTTTTTATTGTGGCTCAGGCCTTGTTAGGTAGGCCAAGTCTCTCATCTTCAACCTTCTTCTGCTGAACGCAGTGGTTCCCAACGTTTTTTTGACCAGGGACCACTAGGACTTTTTTGTTCGGTGCAGGGACCCCAAGGTTCAAAATAAAAATTCCGAGAATTTGAAAATAAACTTTAATCATAACTGTTAATTAAACATTAAACTTAGAATAATATTTGAATATATTTTTATAATAGAGAACTTTTAATTGAAAATATTAATTTATTATGGGTTTATAACTTTGTTTCGCGTACCTTAATTTAGTTCTCGCGGACCCCTGGGGGTCCGTGGACCCCCGGTTGGGAACCAGTGTGCTGAAGAGACAGAAAACCCAAGGATTTTTCTTCAGATGAGTCAGCTTCAGTTTTTAAAAATAAAATAAAATTGTGGATGATGTCTACTGCTGCAATATGAAAATACACTCTCAGCCTTTATTGGGGGGCATGTTGACTTTGTTGTCCTTTAAACAAAGCTGCTTTTTGTCCTTTAAAAAATGATTTTTAGCTCATCTGTTTTTATTGTTGCATTTTTCCTGATTTTAATTGTGGTATTTAAAGATTCCTTTCCAATTCTTCTTAACCACCTTGGGGGCTTACGTTAGTCAAAAGAAAGGATATAAATATTTGAAATAAATTAAACTCAAACAGATTGGACCTTACCGACTTCCAGGTCAGGCCCAAGACGTTTTGGCGTTTGGCACCCCATCCGTTGATTTAACATGGAATGTGATATCCTGGGAAGCTGTCCCAGTCAAATGAACAGGAACTGTAGAAAAACTTCCATTCATTTCAATAGGATTTGGACTAGAGAACTTCTCAGGGAGCCTGTGAACTGTAGGTTGCCTCTGTCTACCTTCAGTTCTGCCTGCCACCTTGCTTTGCCCTCTAGTAATTGCCAGCCACAATTTCTCACTTTGGATCAAGTGTTGTAGGAAATCTGGGATGGTGGCACTCTTGATTTGACAAAGGATTTTTGTGTGTCTGTTTTTTTATTTTGCTGGTTTAGCCTCAAGCCCAGGGCAGAAGACCTATCTGCATTTGAGACATCAAAGTAGGCTATTCCAAGGTACTTTGTGTGTGGTGGCGGGATGGTCATGTGTAATACTAACCTGTGCATGAGCTTGCCTGTGAAAATCTGCAGCTACAGCCGGCTGTCAGCACTGCAAACCCTGCAGAGTAGCTTAAGCCTGATGCACCTCAGCAGCGTGCTTTGCGAGTCTGAGACTGTGACTTGCCAACAACTGCTCGGTGCCTCTGCTCCTGTGCAACACAATGCTGGACACAAACACTCCTTTTTCATTCAGTTTTCTGCTTTTGGTGCAGTTGCATCTGGCCAACATGTCTTATTGGGGCACGATCTGTCTTGACCAGAAGGAAACTTGGTATTGGCAAAGCAATCAATGTGGCAATTTTTAAAATTACCCTACTATCTGTTCTTAGTTGGAGACCCAACAAATTAAGCACAAGCCTTTGTTCATATAATTCCAATATGGTTATCTTTGTAGCATGGTGCAAGAGCAGACAGGTGTCCCTTCTCTCTGTAACATATACAACATTATGTAGCATTCATTTATTTAAATTATTTCTAGGACACTCACTCAGACAAAAGTTTCTTAAAGCTGCGGATGAAAGAGTCGTATAACCATACAAAATTCAGATTGCTGTCATTAAAATAAAGATAGTAGTAATACTAATAGCAGCAGCACAAACCTGGAACATGAAGAAGAGTAGCAATAATTTATAATCAGATATTAATACAGAATAATAGCAGTGTGAAAACACAACATAGAAACAGTAGCAAAAATTAGCATGATTTTCCCCAAAAGGGGCAGGAGGGAGAGATTGCTTGAGTTGGGCTTGTTTTTTGGACCCTTATGTAACTCCCCTGTGGCAGGTAAGTGACGGCTGCATAATTTGAGAAGGGGATGATGTCACTCGTGGCCCTCGGGTTTTCTCATGAGTTGTTTTCCCATGCCATCTGCCCCCTACTTTTGCCCAGTGAAGTTCTGCAGTGAGGGGAAGGGGCTCGGGTTGTCTACTCTGTGACACAAAAAGAATTGCCACCTAGTTTGAGTTTCACTTTTGGAGGGGGCTTTGATTCTTTCTCCCTGCCCTTTCAGTCTGCAGCTAAAGGAAATTTGTGAAAAATAAATCTGAAAACGTCTGAAGCTGCCACTTTCCTCTAATCCGGTGCTTCAAAGCAGCTGTGGGATCTTTGGAAGCTTCAGCAAGGATGCTTTCACCTGCTGCTCTGTGCCTTTGCTTCCCAGTCTATTGTTTGCTTAACAGAATAATTCAGTGAAGGAAAAGGAGAGTCGATAATTCAGTGAAGGAAAAGGAGAGTCGATGTCAGCCAGAATGCTGGAGCATCAACTAGCCGCTAAGGATGTTCCCATGAGACCAACCTTAATTTGAAGATGATTGCTGTCGTTGGCAGTTTAAGATGTTTTTACGGGTCCAGAGTCTGCTAATTGTCTGCTGTCATGTGGAATCCTGAATGGCAAAGAATAAGAGGAACAATTAGATTCTTGGTTACCCAGTTGCTATTTCCTGGGGCTTTAATGTTTAAGCATTGAAGATGATTTCATGCTTCTTGGCAGCACTGTTATTTATGTAGGTTGGTTGCTTTTGGGCCATGTGGAGGTGGTTGACCTCAAAGGACTGGATCCTGGGCCCTGATCGCTCTGAGTTTTCCTGGCCTTTGTCCAGTTATTCCATCACATCTTGTCCATCAAATGGGGTACCTTGTTGGCCCAGTTATTGTGACCATATGGAAATATCCTGTAATTGAAGCTCAGCATGGGGCAATGTCCACTCTTTGGAATCCAGCTAGGAATACAATAGTAGGACCAAATGCAGTTGTTACGCAATGCATTATACCACTGATGTTCACTCAGTGTCTCAGGAGCCACGTATTGGTCTTTGACATGCCACCTATGGCTCTTCTGAGCACTGTTCCCCAATGAGGCAGTTGGCCCATATGTCAAGAAAGTGGGCAAAGCCCTCGTCCCATGAGGCTTGTGGTTGGCAAGTGCTTCCCACCTTGAAGCAGCCACCGCTGGAGGCACGGCTAAGCTGCAAGCCTCCCTGAGGTGTAGGCCTCAAGCCAAAGATGAAAATAAATGAGGCTGTTTGGGTTGATGGTATCTGCAGATGTGGCTATTCATGAGCTGCAGAGTAAAGTACCACTGCATTAAACCCACAGAATTCTGCCCTTATAGCATGTTGCTTTTGGTTAAGACCAGGGCTATCTTCAGTTATGTTTTGCATTTTGTCTTTTTCTCACTGCATGATTCCAAAACTAGCCCGTTCTCCTTGAACACCATACTTTTTTAACCTCTGCTGTCACTGAGTCTGCAAAACATGCTTTCCTCTTCAAGTTAAGGCTCCAGTTTTCCTTTTCACCACTGAAGTTGGAGGCTATTGGCATGAGGATTGCAGTCAACAGGTCCCAAGCACAAATCCACATTTGTCATTCAATTACAGTGGTTGTCAAACAATGGCTGATCAGTTTCAGTCTCCTTTATTGGCATGATAAACAATGGCTGATCGCATTACTACTGTTTCACACACCCAAGGTATGACATATGCTGGTAGCATGAAAGGGCTTTCTCATATCAAGTGTCCTTTGTAAAGCTGTTGAGTTGATGGCACTTGATACCCTCCAATGAAAGGTGAGCCTTCTTTCTCACAGGTTCAGATATCCTTAAGTTCCTTTGGACCCTTGCCCTGTTGTTGTTTCTTTGGACTGGATATGTTCATTTGCCTTTTTAAAAATCAATATTCATATTTGTGTTTGTTGAATGCCCTGAGCACTGATTGATTCAGTAGACTGTTTGTGATGACCACTGCTTACTTATGTGTAGGTTTGTGTCTTGGTGCCCTTGTGTTTGAAATGCACCCTAGCACTTTCCTGCTTTTGTCTAAATCGCCAGAGTCACTGAGTAGAAATGACAATCATCTTGGGTGAAGCTGTTGTCTGGTTCCAGTTGTGTGATTGGGCCTGCTGGGCACGTTTGCTCAAAACACAACAAAACTGTGCATCCAGAAAAGCGGCATTCTGCAAACTGGACATATTTGCATAATATCACTAATATTTAATTTTATTCTGTTTCTGCCAGTCCTGGGGTCATGTATGACATTAAAACTTCATCCTCCAAAGAACTGGTAACCTTATTAAGACATGGCAAGCAGTATACACAGAACTCAGTTTCTCAAGACTCTCCGCTTTGAAAAAACAAGTTTCTAGCCCTCGTGGTTATGAAGATAACACCTGCAAGATGTGCAGTGCTTAATCCATTCCAAGCACTGCACATCTTGCAGATGTTAGCTTCATAACCGTGAGGGCTAGAAACTTGCTTTTTTAAAAACTGGAAAGCAGAGTCTCAAGAAACTGAGTTCTGTGTGTATACTTCTTACCATGTCTTGTGCTTTTTTTCTGTGCTTGTGTGGAATTGCGGTCTATACATGAACACATGAAGCTGCATTATACTGAATCAGACCATCGGTCCATCGAGATCAGTATTGTCTACTCAGACTGGCAGCAGCTCTCCAGGGTCTCAGGCAGAGGTCTTTCACATCACCTACCTGCCTAGTCCCTTTAACTGGAGATGCCGGGGATTGAACCTGTGACCTTCTGCATGCCAAGCAGATGCTCTACCACTGAGCCACAGCCCCTCCCTTGCACCTTTGTTGGCGAGCCCTCATTCAAAAGCCAGCCCAAGTTGCTCAGCTTGTCTTGGACACTGGTTGTGCAGTAGTCATGCCTTCCTGTTAGCCAGTTGAGAATTATGAATTTGTGGTTGGACTTTTCAAGATGTTTTATATCCACTGATGGAAACCAGTAGGAGATTAAAAAAACAAATAACCTGTTAGGTATTTTGGATTATTTGTTGTTTTCCAGACTGTGATTTAAAGAATCTGAAAGGTTTACTTTCCTTCTTTTGTGGAATGCTGCATTGAATATCTTTGAAAAGTTCACTTTCCTCCTTTTGTGGAACGCTGCCTTAAATATCTTCGCAGTATCTCCATTTTTCTTTTGTCTTCCTCCCTGCATAATCTGTACCCTGCTCTAGCTAAGCCACGCAAATCAAATAAATGGTTTTTAAAAATTACATCTTTGTCTAGAGAGAGCATCTACAAAGCCTAAAGCCACCATCATTAGCCCTAGAGATTTCCTGCTTCTCTCCTGGCACTAGATTCAGTAGCAGTAATGAGATTTTGCTATTTTATGTGAACTGCACAGACCATTTGGGCTTGTTCTTGGCTAAAGTTAAGTGGCACAAATTGCATAATAGCTGAAGCTTTCTCTGTTCATTTAGACAGCAGTTACCTAATGAAAAAATCCCTTTCCTGCTGGTCTTGCACTTTTTGCCAGTTTGTGCTTCTGGCTAAGGGGAGGGTGCGGTGGAACACGGGCAGGATGGTGCTGCTGCAGTCGTCTTGTTCGTGGCTTCCTAGAGGCACCTGGTTGGCCACTGTGTGAGCAGACTGCTGGACTTGATGGGCCTTGGTCTGATCCAGCAGGGCCTTTCTTATGTTCTTATGTTCAGGTGGTATGTTAGCTAGCTAGGCCTTAGAGCGCATGGGGGAAAGGGGAGGAATGCGAAAGTGGGAAGAGTAACAAGGACGAATGTGAACAAATGCAGCCTCCTGTTTGACCTCTAATTTATTTAGAGAATCTCAATGCCATTGATAGTTTGGGGAAAAGCCAGTTCCAAATTCAGCCAAACACAGCTGAGACGAAAGGAGAACTTTTCTGTTTCTTCCTGGTCTAAGGAACCTCTAACCTGGTTACAGACCCTTCCGTAATTAAGCCCTGATACGCCATGTGCTATTTTTGTGACCTCTGGGTTTTCCCATCAACTGTTGAAAGAGTCTGCTAAGTTTTTCATGTTTAATTATGTGGTTAACATGCTAATCCCTTTTTATGAGCTCTGTGGGCCCAGCACAGGCATCTCTTCTGGAAACTGATTTCCTCCCATCTAGCACGCTGGCAACCACTAATTCCTGCTGGCTGAGCTTCAGGAACACTTGCTGCTTAGACTCTGTAGAAATGTAAAGGTTGAAGTTTTTCTTAACGGGATTCTTTTTGGCCAGTGCCTCAGCAGGAGGAAGCAGATCTGCTTCGGGCTTCGTTTTTTTTCTAATGCAGAATCAGAGTTGGAAAGGGCCAGCGCAGGCCATTCAGTCCAACCAAGCATCCCTGATAAGTGTTCATCCAGCTGCTGCTTGAAGACTGCCAGTGAGGGGGAGCTCACCACCTCCCTAGACAGCCGATTCCACTACTGAACTACTTACTGTAAAAAAAATATTTTTCGTAATATCCAGTAGGCACTTTCCGCCTATAATTTAAACCCATTATTGCAAGTCCTATCCTCTGCTGCCAACAGGAACAGCCCCTTTCCCTCCTCTAAGGGACCACCTTTCAAATACTTAAACAGAGCAATCATGTCCTCTCCTCAACCTCTTCTTCTCTGGACTGAACATTCCAAGTCCTCAGCCTTTCCTCGAAGGTCTTGGTCTCCAGGCACCTGATCATCCTCATTGCTCTCTTCTGCACCTGCTCCATTTTGTCCACATCCTTTTTGAAGCGAGGCCTCCAGGACTGCACATAGTACTCCAGGTGCGGCCTGACCGATGTGTGGTGTACAGGGGGACTCTAACAGGGCTTCTTAACCTTTTTCCACTCGTGACCCCTTTTCGCCTGAGAAATTTTTACGTGACCCCTGCTATATAGGTATATAAAATAGGTATACAAATCAAACATTTACTGATAATAAATCAAATTTTTTACGACCCCCACATTCAGTTACATGACCCCCATACGGGGTTGCGACCCATATTTTAATAAGCTTTGGACTATAACATCTAGCAGTTTGGATGTTATGCTTCTGTTGATACTCTTCAAGACTGCATTAACCTTTTTTGCCGCTTCATCACACTGACTGTTCATGTTCAGCTTAGTCCACCCATATCCCAAGAACTTGTTCACACACACTGCTACCCAGAAGTATATCCCGCATCCAGTATGCGTGCGTCTCATTCTTGTTACCCAGGTGTAGAACTCTGCACTTATCCTTGTTGAATTGCATCTTGTTCACATCCGCAGTGTCATGCCTTATGGTGTGGTTTTGAAGGCTCGCGATGTAGCAGCCTTGTTGAAGCTAAGTGAGGCTGGCTCTGGTCCATGCTTGGATGACAGAGTGCATGCATGGGATACCTGTGCGCTCCACATTGAGTTCCATGGCGAGGGGGTACAAATGGTGTTATGTCCTGTTTGAAAGAGATGGAAGGAGCCATGTATAATTTGTGGCTGGTTATGCTGCTGACCTTTGGCAGGTCTATAAGTTATGGCTTTGATACCTTAGGAAGATGTAAAATAAGACGATAGATCTGGATGTAGAAAACTGAGCGGTATTCATTCCGACATGTGCATAATCCTCCTTATTCAATATTATCCTTTGCAAGCTGTTTAATGGTTTGCTTTGAAGGCCTGGTTCAAGGTATACTATTTTGGTCTTTTCGAGAAAGGGGGGATATGGTGGATTGCCGGGGGTGGGGAGAGATTGTGAAAAGGGTGCATGAGCATGTCTGTAATAAGCTTTCTGAATGCAGAATTTCAATAGTGTCCAGACAATTTTGACTTTCTTCCAATTATAACAGCAAGTACATTAATAAAAAGCTTTCTTTACAAGCAGTGGGGGACCCTGGGAAGTCACTTGAAAGTGGTTTCAAAGGAAGTGGCAAAGATGTCAGGGTGACCTTCTTTCTGCAAAATATGTTATCTGTGCAGTTTGTCAGCGACAGGTAAAGGAGATACCGTTAACTTTTGATGCTGTCAAAATCTAAGGTGATGGTATTGGCATAGATAACAGAAAGATGATTAATGTTAGGGTTTTCAAAGGGCCTCACTGAAAACTGATGTGCACTTTTGCAACAAAGCCCTGATGGCCACTTTAAATGTAAAAACAGCCAAAGCCACTTGAAGAGGGTGGTGGCTTTGAATGCAGAAACTGTGTGTGTTTACGCCTTTCTCTACCTGCTGGTTCTCCATTTCAAATCATCCCTCCCAAAACTGCTTCTGTTTCTCTCTCTCTCTCTGTCTCTCAAAAAAAACAAAAACAAAAAAAAACAAGTCAAGGTTTTAAAACCCAAAGCCTTTGGTTCCCCATTTCATTCTCTTGAGCAAAAACCAGCGCTCTCCGATATTCTTAACACTTCAGCTGCATCTGCTGGAATCCATACGTAGGGCTCTGTGGTGCCTAGAAACTGAAGTGCCCAGCTTGAAAGGAAAAGAGTGTTTGCACCCCCTTCCTCCTCCTGTTATTTTGCCTCCCACTCACCCATAATCTCCAGTTTATTGGCGACGAAGTCTAAATGGATTTGGTGGTCTCATTTCAATTCCATGTAATTTTGCCAGGCTAACAGAAGTTCAGTGCCTGTAGTTATTGAGTTATCTGCTGTAAAACGGCTCTGACTGCAACGGCGTTATTGGTTGTTTGAAATCAAATAACATGGGCACCCTGGGGAATGGAGCGGCCCAGCACAGAGGGGGCAAGGCAGGTTGTCCCTCTTTCCCTTCCTTGGCCCCCAGTCCCATTCTCACTGGTGCTGGCAGCTTAATAGCCCTCCTTCCCTCCTCTTCCCCCCCTTTTCCTTTTGACTTGTCCTGGTAGCGCACTGTAGAGTCCTTTTCCTTCTCCCTCCCTTCCTGCACGAAGGAGATCTTCACACAATACTGCCTTGTGTAATCAATTTTCTCTCTGTGACAAAAATGTAATTTGCTCCTAATCACTCTGATTGGCTTGCATGATCTTGCTGCACACACATTTCTCTTGCATTGCTGTGGAAGGAGAAAAAGAAACTCACATACTTTCCCCCTCCCACCCACTCCCCCAGTTGCACAAGAGGAACAGCTTGTGGCTGATGCAGTGTTTTCCTAGGGAAGGGAATGCCTGGAGGAGAGACAGGCATGGGGGTGGTTGGGAGAAGCGTCTCCTTCTCTTTAACTGCCAGGTTATTTGGATAAGAAGTGCCAAGTGAAAGCATTGGAACCAGCGCCATTGGAACCACTCTTTCCCTGCAGTCAGCCAGGTAGGCAGCGCTGGCCACAGAGGTGTATTATCTGCTACCACTGATTAGCCTGATGCAGGGAAGAACGAAATGGGCAGCTTCCAGAATGACAGGCCAAGATTTCTTGTTGGAGGATTGCCTTGGGACAGAGTGCTCTGCATTTTTTAAAAAGGATCAACACATTAACTGTTTTAAGAAGAAGAGTCGGTTTTTTACCCTACTTTTTCTCTACTTATAAGGAATCTCAAAGTGGCTTACAATTGCCTTCCCTTTACCCTCCCCACAACAGACGCCTTGTGAGGTAGGTGGGGCTGAGAGAGCTCTGAGAGAACTGTGACTAGCCCAAGGTCACCCAACAGGCTTCAAGTGGGGAATCAAACCCAGTTCTCCAGATTAGAGTCTGCCACTCTAATCTGCCAGCGTGGTGTTGTGGTTAAGAGCAGTGGTTTGGAGCGGTGGAGGCTAATCTGGTGAACTGGATTTATTTCCCCACTCCTACCCATGAAGCCAGCTGGGTGACCTTGGGCTAGTCACGCTCTCTCAGCCTCACCTACCTCACAGGGTGTCTGTTGTAGGGAGGGGAAGGGAAGGTGGTTGTAAGCTGGTTTGATTCTGCCTTAAGTGGTAGAGAAAGTTGGCATATAAAAACCAACTCTTCTTAACCACTATAGCACGCTGGCTCTTGAGATTCTCTTTTTGCTGTATCCTGCTAATATTGCCCTTCTGGCTCCCGTTACGTCTCTTTGCCACCTAGCGTCCTCTCCATGGAGGCCCGATGAGACTCTTTTGGGCTCTGATCTTCATGCCGCCAGCCTGGATGTGTTAGCTTTTGTCATGCCATATGCAGCCTGGATGCAGCCAGGATGTAGCAACCTCTGAGCTACTCTGATCCATCCCTCCAGTCCAGTGATTGTCAAAAGCAATAGTCAGACTGACAGGTGAAATGCTATGCAGGACCAAAGCGTATTCACCTGAGCATTTCGCACTGATGTCAGAAGAGCTGGGGAAAGCCAAACAGAGCACAGGCAGCTGCGGGGAGCTCCTCCCCAGTCCAAGGCCAGAGCGTTTCATCTGTTCCGAGCCTGCTGTTTCCACAGCAAGTGTTCCCTGCAGGATCGGAGACGGAAAGTGGCAGCCTGCTCAGTCAAGAGCGAACTTAATTCCTCCGTTGGTGGCAGTGGAGATTGTTTGCACACGGCTGACTTTAATTGGATGTGAGGAGGCAACTGGATGAGAGATGTGGGTCAGCCCCGGCATTGAGTGGAAGCTCCCCAGTTTTTAAGACTGAGCCTCAGGCTGTCGAGAGTCATTGCACACCTTAACTCACAAATAAAAATTGGTTGCAGCAATGTGGGATGCTGGCCAGATCTCCTTGGGCGAAATTGTACCCTTCTAAACGCCCTAGAAGTAGACACCCCGGCAGGTTTGTCATGAAGCTGAATCCAGACAAGGCAGGGGTAATGCTGGTCAGGAAGGGTGTATTCTAGAGCAGTGGTTCCCAAACTGGGCAGTACCACCCCCTGGGGGACAGTGGGATTACCTAGGGGGGCACTAAGAGGCAAGGGGACAGCAGGGGGGCACTAGAGGTGGGCCCCTTCAGCTGTGTTGTTCACTAATTTACAATACATCAATCTATGGCACCCAGTTGGCAAATTTGGTGGAAACTATCAGAATTTTTTTCCAGACTTTAAAGAGCTGGTACCACTGGATCAAGTTCATCAGTTTTGTTGAATAAATTTCAACTAAAAAGTTTTAATTTGATTTTGAATAGATGTTCAATTAATTGTTACTGTTTGGAAATTTTATTGTTGTTATCTTCTTTAGTGCGTCATGCCAACCCCTATTTGAATTAGGGCTGTCGATTCGGCTCGTCCCGAACTGAAAACCGCCGAATTTCCCCCAATTCGGTGGTTTCCGGTTCGGATGGAACCGAACTAAAAAAAAGGCAGGAAAAGGACGCGCCGAATTCGCCGAGTTTGGGCGAATGCCGAATAAATTCGGCAGGTTTGGCGTTCCCCGAACCTGCCTTTTCCCGCCTTTAAAGACCACCCTGCCCGGTTTCCTGGGAGGCACAGATCTGTTTAAAGAGCCCCCCGCGCGCCTTCATGGAAGCCCCGTGGGGGGCTCTTTAAACAGATCTCGCCTCCCAGCTGGGAGGCGCAGATCTGTCCCCCCCCCCCCCCGCGCCTTCACGGGGCTTCCATGAAGGTGTGCGGGGAGGCGCATTAAATAGATCTGCGCCTTCCAGCTGGAAGGTGCAGATCTATTTAAAGAGCCCCCCACGCGCCTTCATGGAAGCCCCGTGAAGGCCCGCGGGGGGGGATTTTCCCCCGAAACTCCGGATCTCGTGCCGAATTTCGCAGATCCGAAGTGGGGGAGTTCGGACTTCGGCACATCCCGAATTTAAAAGGGCCTAATTTTGCCAAAGCCGAACTTTACCAAAAAAATTTTTTCAACAGCCCTATTTTGAATAATGCTTTTATAGGGTAGGGTAGGGTAGGGGGCGCTGGGGGTTGAGTTTGTGGAACCAAGGGGGCGGTGGCCCGAAAAGTTTGGGAACCACTGTTCTAGAGGGATTGAATCCACTTGTCCTAGATGGAGTGGGAATTGTCTTTTTCAGAGCAGTTCAAGAGCTTGGTTGTGCTCATGGACCCTGCCTAGCTGTTTGAAAAGCAAGTTGACTTGGTGTCCAGGGGCGCCTGCTATCAACTTCATCTGGTTCACCAACTCTCTTGTTACCTAGAACCAGCCAATCTGGCCATGCTGATCCATGTAACCTCATGGTTGGATTACTGCAGCACACTGTGGGGCTGGTCTGGAATGCAGCAGCCCAACTATTGTCAGGGGCTAGCCACAGGGAACATACGTTGCCCCTTTTGAAATAGCTATATTGGCTGCCAGTCTGTTTCTGGGTTCAATGTAAGGTGCTGGTTATGACCTTTAAAGCCCTCCATGACCCACATATATGAGAGACCGTCTCCTTCCATATGTGCCTGTATACAAACTGTGGCCTTCAGGCAGCCATCTGTTGGCTATCCAGCATGGTGTAGTGGTTAAGAGTGGTGGTTTGGAGTGGTGGACTCTAGTCTGGAGAACTGGGTTTGATTCCCCAGTCCTCCACATGAGCGGCGGAGGCTAATCTGGTGAACTGGGTTGGTTTCCCCACCAACTGGGGTGACCTTGGGCTAGTCATAACTCTCTTGGAGCTCTCTCAGACCCACCTACCTGACAGGGTGTCTGTTGTGGGGAGGGGAAGGGAAGGTGATTGTAAGCCAGTTTGATTCTGCCTTAAGTGGTAGAGAAAGTCGGCATATAAAAACCCAACTCTTCTTCATCTTCCCTCCACTTAGGATGGCCCGTCTGGCATCAAGCAGAGCCTGGCCCTTTTCCATCATGGCTCCTGCTCAGTGCAATGGCCTTCCCGAGGAGGTGAGGGGAGCCCCCTCCTCGGTGGTCTTCAGGAGGCACTTCAAGCCTTGCTTGTTTGCCAGAGCTTTGATGGGGTTTAAACAGCAAGCATTTTTTTAAGGGGGGGGGAGGGAGGGGGAGGTTTGGGGTTTATTTTATTTTGTTTTTAATTTGAAATGTTTTCAAATTGTTATTGCAAGCCTCCTCGAACCACAAGAACAGGTGGGATTAAAATTATTTTAACAAATTAATTAATAAACATCTTGCTACCCTCACTACAAGGTGACGGAATTGCTCTGAGTGTCTCTCGGGGTCAGGAAAGATGTTTTCCCCTCTTCTCCCCCTTCCTTTTTGGAAAGATGTGGGGAGGGCTTTAGATCCAAGAGCCAAACTTGCTGTCGGTCAGTATCTGGTTGAGAAACCGTTATACCTTTGCCGAGCATATTTCTGGAGGGTAAGTATGCACACAGCATTTTTAATTGGGTTCAGATTCAGGTCATTTATTTTCATTGATAGTTTTACTTGGCTTCTTTTATGTGGTAGCAACACATTTGATTAGTTAATCAAGTTGATAGTCAGATTTCAGGGAGATAGAAGAAAGCATCCCCATTCAAGAGACGATGAGCCTCTCTGAAATTATTTCCACTGAGCCAGGTTGACTGTTGACCTTGGGCTTTTTCTTTTTTTTTCCAATGGTAAATTCACTTTTGTTTGCATTGGTACCCTACCCCTTACTTAAGAAGTTCCAGGTAGCAAAAAGCAGGCTAGGTGAGAGTTTTGTGTCTGGCTGAAGGTCAGCCAGTGACCTTCGTGGCCAAGTGTGGATTCAATTCCAGCTTGGTCCCTGTCCAAAGATATCCGCTGGGCTGGGCTCACTTGGGCAGTCAGCTGTAATTATTCAACATGTGTTCACTGGGGTGGTTCTAGTTTTGGTTTGTGCGATGCAGGTTAATCTTGTGGGGAGGTAATCCTGCTAGGGGGATGGGCTTAAAGTACATGAATTTTTGGGCCCTTTTCAACTCTTTTTTTTTCTTGTTTTATCCTTACAGCCCTTGCAAAAGCTCCCATTTAGCTCAGAGGACCGTCCACGTATATGCAGTGCGGGATGCCTGAAATCTAATTTTGTTGAACTGCAGGAGGCTCCTTTTCCCCTTCTCTAGTCTGTCAGTATTCTTGCTCTCTGAGAAGACTGTAGAGTGCTCTTGGAGAATTGCATGACAGCTGCAGAGCCCTTTCTGTTGATTTTTGGATTTGGAGAGGATGAACGCTATGTACTTTGGCTGGCTTTGTGATTGGCTCTCTTGCCATTTGTGCCCTTTCTTGTTGGTTCTGTGTCAGGCAAGGGCTGGGGAGACCCAGCTTCAAATCCCGGCTCATCTGTTAAGTCACCTTGGGCCAGTCACCTTCTGTTAACCTAAGCCTATGTTGCAGGATGATTGTTCTGAGGATAAAGTGGGAGAACCATGTAAGCTGTCTTGGGTTCTTTGGCCAAAGGATGGGATAAATATGGTGGGAAAATACTCTCTCATTGGCACAACCACGTTTTGTTGTGGGCTAACCTGATTCTCTTTCTGCTTGGCCCTTTGAGAACAAAGGATGGCATATTCCATAGTCCCCTGGCTTACTTAAGGGTGTTTGGAAAATGTGTGTTGGACAAGGACGCTCCATTTTCCAGACTCTATAACTTCCCATCTTTCCTGCTGGTTCCCATTTATGTTCCAAATTGTTTCTGGAGCCTCTAACAGAAACATCACCAGTGCTCATTTGATGTTGTTAAGTTAACCTGCAGCACTGGCCAGGCTGTGCATGTGCTATGATTTCACAACAAATGTGGTAGTGGCTCCATAAGTCAGCTTCCTGTGAATCAAAGCTTTCATTTCATAAAAGAGAACAAGCTTCTTATGGCCGCAAAGATGCTTGATGGTGAGTAGATAACTCCTAGTGAAATCTCAGTAGCCACGCCCCATTTCACAGTTCTTCTGCTTGTTTAGTGTTGAGCATGGACAACGTGGTGAAGTGGTTAAGAGCGGTGGACTCTAATCTGGAGAACCGGGTTCGATTCCCTACTCCTCCACCTGAAGTCTGCTGGGTGACCTTGGGCTAGTCACAGCTCTCTCAGAATTCTCTCAGCCCATGCGGAGGCAGGCAATGGCAAACCACCTCCGAACGTCTCTTGACGGCACTTTACACATACATAGACAGCTTTGATGGTAAAGTTTGTTCCAGCAGTAAGTCATCAAGAAGTTAATAGTGTAAATTGTTTCCTGGGTGAGGTCTCGTGAGAAAGAAAGACTTGAGTTTCTGTTGGGCTTTGATAAACCTACACCCCCCTCCCCCCAGCCCTGTCATCCCCAGAAGGTGCCCGTTTCTTGATTCGGCCGTAACTCAGAGAGCCTTTGATTGCATTCGGTCTTGCAAGCATGCTCGCAGCCGGCTCAGGACTGCCCACAAACCAGAGATGGTACTGTTCTGCTCCCTTCTCAGCAGTTGATTGTCTCCAGAAGTGGCTGAGATTGCAGGCACCCCAGGAAAGTGTGTAGCCCACGGAAGAACAAGAATGGGCAGCTGCTTGCTAAGCTGTCCAAGGCAGCCACTGGATAGATTCCAGCAGAGGGCATTAAGCCTCTGCAGTAATTTCCTCTCCTATTCAGGCTTTCCTAGCGGAACTGGCAACTGTGAGGAATTAGTGAGCAAAAGACTCGCAAGGCAAGAATGGCATGGAGGAAGGCCAGCAGCTTGAGTTATAGGGCTGGATGTTTCTGGGGAGGTGATCCGTCTCCACAAATGCCTGACTCTTGACCTGAGTCGCTCATCACTTAGTTTGTCTGCACTGAAACGTTCCCAATTAGCAGTGCTCCTTTCATTTGCTAATCCTCATTTGCTAATCCGGAAGGCATAATTTGTCCCAGGACGCCTATTACACAGGCTGTAATCAAATAGGATAATTATCTCAGAAGGCCCATCACTGTTTCCTTTCACTTTCCCCTTCCCACAGCGTTACCGGCGAATTCAGGCTTTTTTCTTATAGGGGGCTGCATTCTTCCAGTGCCTGCTGTGCTACTAATAAATTACTCGCTATTTCACTTGCAGGCGGGATGCCCCCTCTGCCCTAACGGAGTTTAAAGTGTGTTCACACTAGAAAGACCAAACCAATTTAACTGCAGCGGCTTCTTCCTAAATATTTTGGAGCTGTACTTCTGTAAAGAGGAAACGGGGGGGTGGGGGGAGATCCCTTTCGATAATTCTTTGGGCACTTGCAAATCTGCCAGCA
Source organism: Euleptes europaea (assembly GCF_029931775.1). Classification (NCBI taxonomy): domain Eukaryota; kingdom Metazoa; phylum Chordata; class Lepidosauria; order Squamata; family Sphaerodactylidae; genus Euleptes; species Euleptes europaea. Next base: position 45,123,620 of record NC_079324.1, read on the forward strand.
TTCTCTCACGTAGAAGCTTCAACATGCTGGTTTAACCTTTTAAAGTCGCTCTTGTGTCGAGTGACACTTGTGGAATTCATAACCATAATATGTGGTGAGGGGGCCACTGGTTTAGATGGGTTTTTTAAACATCTGACTGAAGTAAGTCTGTCAGTGGCTATTGACCAGGATAGTTAAATGGAACTGCCATGTCCAGAGGCAGTATACCTCTATGGTTAGATTACTGCAGTATTCTTTATGAGGGTCCAAAGACACAACTTGGAAACTAGTTTGGTCCAGCAAGCGACAGCCTGATTACTACCTGGTGCTAGCTTTTTTGATTATGTTTGTCCTGTTTTGAAATGTCTGCATTAGTTCTCTGTTTCTTTGTGGATTCAACTCAGGGTTCCTACTTTTGACTTTAAAGGCCTTCATGACCTGGCACCTACGAATTTAAAGGACCCTCTCTGTGACTCTTGTGTAGATGTGGTATTCTTTCCAACAGCTCCTGTTACCATTTCACTCTTTCTGCAAAACTATTGGCTGCTGTGTGTGTGATCCCACAGCAGCGCTAAAATGTGGGGCTGGGGAAAAGCTGATGGTCCAGATGCAGTTCCTGCTGCTATGTCAGTCTCTGGTCTGGACTGCCACTGCAAGTAAAGGTCCGGGTTTTTACTTGGATGCCATCCCATTGAGTTCCATGGGATTTTAAGCAGCCTCGGAGTTGGCAGGATTTAGGATCAGGATTTCTTTTCATTTAAGTCATTAAGATTTCCTGACAAATTGAAAGGTCTAGAAATATGGCCAAGAAAAATGGCAGACAGAAACTAACTTTTTTCTCCTCCCTTTGTGCAAAGTTATATTTTAAAATATTGTTCGATGTATTTGGACTTCATGGTAGGTAAACCTGACTTCACCCAACAAGGGCAAGCCACCACCGGCCCCTCCTGATCTTCCAGTCTTTAACCTTTGGGATGACTGGCAGGCATCTTCCTGTGGACTCTGTCCATGTACCAGGTCCAGGCAGCGGGGCTTGGATAAGAGGCAGCTGGCCCACAGTTGCGGAATTCCCTCCTTTGGACTCTCTCACACTTGAGTTTGGAGGCCTTCCATACATGCTGGAGGAGCTGTCAGTAGCTGGAATTAACCAGGCATGACATCATTTTAGTAAGCTGCATTTTAGTTAGTGCTTATGACCCAATAAAATACCATCACTTGCCCTTGAAACAGAATAAAACATAAATAATCAGTTATTGATGGAAAAGCAAGCATGGCACCCTCAGAAACCTAGATAGCTAGCAAAATCCACCCCAAACAACCCGAAGCAGAATCCTCACAGTTGAGCAGTCTTGTATTGTTCACTCTTCCCTGCCCCTAAGGGGGTATGGCCAGTGGAAAACTACCCCCTTTAAACAAAGATTCTTCCAGCAGAAGTGCACCAAGGCACATTGTTCAGCTCACTTGCCAGAGAAGGTTCTTCAGCTGATTGGAGTGCCAAAATCCTTCCAGCTCCTTAATACATTGTATCTGGCTGTCAATACAGTTCTATTAAACAAGTAAAAGATACAAGAAAGTCATGATTCCTGGAGGTACATCTTTTATGAAAACACGAGTAGGCACCATGTTGTTGCTGTCTCCTTCCAGTGCACGTCTTGGCTGGTCCAGTCCATTTCTTGTGCAGCTTGTTGGTAGTGGGAAGCAGTTTGTGAATGTGAGAGAGAAAATAAAAATGTGCAATTCCCTCACAGGGTCTCTCCATCCACCAGCTGAGAACATACTGTAAGGCTATTCTGCTTCCTTAATTTTACTGAGGACTATGCCCTGACCTGGATGGCCCAGGCTAACCTGATCTCATCCGATCTCAGAAGCTAAGCAGGGTCAGCCCTGGTTAGTATTTGGATGGGAGACCACCAAGGAATACCAGGGTTGCTGTGCAGAGGAAGGCACTGGCAAACCACCTCTGTTAGTCGCTTGCCATGAAAACCCCAAAAGGGGTAACCATAAGTCAGCTGCGACTTGAAGGCACTTTACACACACATTTCATGGTTAGAGCCCCGTGGCGCAAGGTGGTAAGCTGCAGTACTGCAGTCAAATGCTCTGCTCACGACCTGAGTTCGATCCCGACAGAAGTTTGTTTCAGGTAGCCGGCTCAAGGTTGACTCAGCCTCCCATCCTTCCGAGGTCGGTCAAATGAGTTCCCAGCTTGCTGGGGGTAAAGGGAAGATGACTGGGAAAGGCAATGGCAAACCACCCTGTAAACATAGTCTGCCTAGTAAACGTCGGGATGTGACATCACCCCATGGGTCAGTAATTACCTGGTGCTTGCACAGGGGACCTTTACCTTTACCTTTTTATTTCATGGTTGGTTCTTAAACTGGGGATTCCTTAGCAAAAGCCAGCAGTCATGGCAAATGAGCAGGGCATTTTCTCAGTGCAAGTTCTCCCATCCCTGTGCTCCTTGTCACATGGCAGGTAACCTTTGGTGAGGTGGGGACAGAGTTGGCATAATTGATTTGTAAAAGGACCCCCCCCCCCCAATCTTATTGAGCCTGTGGAAAGGTAGCGAGCACAGCCACAAATGGAGCAGCCATGCTGCGCTGTATTTTTAAAACACCTGGGAACATGTTAAGGGAAGGAGTATTAAATGCTGTGGCTCCGGGCATGGGGAAGGAGGGAGTGCTAATGGCTGAGTGTGGCAGTCTCAGGTGGCCCCCTTGGGGAGCCGTCATGTGCCTCTGCAGGGGCACTCCTTGCAGACACCAAGGTGACGCCTCCTTGCCTCTTCTGAAGCTCATCCTTGCCTCCTCTTAAGCAGCAGCATCTCCTGCGCCGGGGAGCCAGAGGAGAACTAGAATCTGCTCTGTGCATAGGGGAAGAGAGGCTGATCGTTTTCAGTTTCCCAAGAAAGGGGAGGCCTTGCTCCCTGAGAGAGATTCCCCAGGCCGGAACCTGAGAAAATCTGTGGCTGTGTCCAAGCCGGCTGAGGCACATCTGACTGAGTTGAATTCACAGCTCAGCTGTTTCGTTAATCAGTAGGGAGCAGCGCCAAGCTGGCTCTGTTTCATTTCCGTTCAAGACCCCTTGGATTTTGATCTCCAAGAAGCAAGCAGGCACCAGTAAATACACCTGTGGCCGCCATGGCCGTGATCACTGATCTAAGAGACCTGAGATTTCCCCCCCTCCTGCTAAGAACTTGGGTGGGGGAGTGGAGAACCGCAGTCTCATCTTTTTTCATTGGGCATTCAGGAAGGTTGGAGGGAGCACAGGGGATCTTTGTTGCCTCCAGTTTTTTTGGGAAGCCGGTGTAAGAAGGGTTAATTGCAGGAAAGGTTAATGTTGATGTTCTCTGTTGGAGTGGACTGGGAGGGGGGGTCGATCGAGAGATGTCACTGTGTCCAGACAAATGGCACCCTCCTGTGCAAGATGATGATGAAGAAGAATTGTTTTTTATATGCTGACTTTCTCTACCACTTAAGGCAGAATCAAACCGACTTACAGTCACCTTCCCCTCCCCACAACAGACACCCTGTGAAGTAGGTGGGGCTGAGAGAGCGTGATTTGCCCACTGTCACCCAGCTGGCTTCATGTGGAGGAGTGGGGAAACAAATCCAGTTCACCAGATCAGACTCCACCGCTCTTAACCACTACACCATGCTGGCTACATCAAGATGGCAGTAGCATTTTCCTGCTTCCCTTTGGAGGAAGTGCTGGTAGATCAGGGCCAGAAAAAGGAGCATATTTGGGCTGCCTTAATGAGCAGAGCAGGGCTGAGGAGTCTCCCTTGCAGGGTCCGTGTTTGGAGGCCATTGCCCCTGCATGACTAAGAGAGGAGAGGGACGGAACAGGTGGCTGTCCATGTGCATCTGAAGCTGACCCAGTCAGCCCACTTTGTGAGCAGATTGGAGAGCAGCTTTAGAGTTTCTGGTATTCCTGTTAAAATCCCTGTGGAAATGTGTTCTCTTGTCATCCCCTCCATTATCATACATATTTCAGTGCTTTTCTCTCTCTCCTTTTCTTTCCTTGGGTGACTGTTTTTCTCTTAGACAGCAAGACAAGCCAGGCACAGAAGAAGGGTGGCAAATAACTCTCTGAGAGATCCCAGCCAGCATGGTGTAGTGGTTAAGAGTGGTGGTTTGGAGCGGTGGACTCTGACCTGGAGAACCAGGTTTGATTCCCCACTCCTCCACATCAGTGGCGGATGCTAATCTGGTGAACTGGATTTGTTTCCCCACTCCTCCACATGAAGCCAGCTGGGTGACCTTGGGCAAGTCACACCCTCTCAGCCCCACCTACCTCACAGGGTGTCTGTTGTGGGAGGGGAGGGGAAGGTGATTGTAAGCTAGTTTGATTCTGCCTTAAGTGATAGAGAAAGTCGGCATATAAAAACCAACTCTTCTTCTTGATAGCACTGCCGGTTCTTACAAAGTCATTTGCCATTTGGTGGCTACCATGGTGTTCCTTTTGACTCCCAACCACGTTAGAGGCCAGAGCCTCTGATTTGCTAGCTTGATGAGGAAATAAGAGGCAGAGTCACCCGGTCTTTATCAGGCTTTCAGATTAGTGCAGATAAGACTAATTCTGAAATGCTAGGTGCTTTGCTGGTGTCCAGTCATACATGTATATCTGCTTGTCCAGGAGCACGTGGAGGAGCAGGTGTGCACTGATTGTAGTCTAGGGATCAGCCCCAGTATTAGCTCTGGCCCTGTCCCCTGTGCAACAGGCGTTCTACTCTCAGAGAAGAAGAGGACAGGATGGCGCCTTCTTGCTCTTTAGTAAGATTCTTCTGTATTGTATATGGCAAGAGCTGCTGTAGCATTCGGGCTAAGCAACTGAGCTGTGAACCAGAAAGGTTCTTGTTCAGATTTCACCCTGCTGTAGTGGCCTTAGGCAAGCTACTCCGTTTCACACTGTACGCCTCTCTCCAGTATGGGCTTCCACGGCTTTGTAAGGATTACTGAATGAATGTATGTGAACCCTGTTATATCAATAGTAATGCCCCAAGCTGCCAAAATAAGGACTCCCTCTTTATGTGAAAGGGAAACATGATGCAGAGAGGCCCCAGATGCTTCCCATTCCTTACAGACTTCAGCAAGCACCGGGGCCTGTTTGCTGCTGCCAGGGCCCCCTTCTCCTAGGGTAAACAGGGGAAATTCCAGCACCCTGTTTACTTTATGCTTGTGTCTTTCTTTTTCTTCCCCTCCCCTTCCTCAGCTCACCTTGCAAAGCACAAAGTCCCGTGTGGCCTTCTTCGAGGAGCTGTAGGAAGTGAGCCAGCACTTATACTACTGAGCCAGCTCACACCCAGTGGAACCCATTTGAGGACTCGGCTACAACCTCTGCCTGATTGCCATCTGGATCGGGACCTGCTTCACGTGCAGTGGATTTCGGCATTTGGCTGTCTGAGGAGTCCGGCGTGATGCTCTTTAGCTTAGTACATTGTAGTTTTTAATAACCTTTGTATAACACACAGCTGTGATATATCCTTTAGCTTTTTAAAGTGTTTGTATTGACTGTAACTTGTATTCTCTTCCCAAGGCAAAAGGGCATTGTAGCATTGTTCTTTTCCCCAGCTGGCCCTCCTTAGGAGTGCTGTGAATGATGCTTCCCCCTGCAGGCAGAGAGGGGTGGCCTTTTGCTGGAGCTCCCGTGTACAGATTTGTAACCTTAGTGTCTACAGTTCTCTCCGAAGAGCCATAGTATGTTCTTAGTGCTGTTGGAACGAGATGAAATCTTTACCAGGATCCTCATCGAACTGTGCTGGAGTCTGAACTGGGAGCGCTCCCAACGTCTTTCATGGACTATCGCCCTCCTCCTTGAGCCATTTCAAGGCGAGTGATGTGCTGAGTTTCGAAGGAGCCCCGATTCTTGGTTTGTGTTTTACTCAAAGAAGATGAAATTCTGCATTAAGGTTGGTGCTTGGAGTGCACAATTCCCAATTTTACAGTTTGCTGTATTGGGATTTTGCTTTTTTTTTTTTTTAAGGAGGAACTGGGATAGAGGCTGCCAAGGAAGAAGGGAGAGTATGAGGAATTAGGAGTTCGGAGGTTCAGCAGTTCTGATGTGGTGCTGTGCAGGATGCAGAATGTATCTCTATGCACACACAAGCCTCTAACACTGAGCACTGGAAGTCCTACCTCCCACACTCCAATCCTCGAGGGGTTTTGACCTTTAACAGACTTATGTTGGCATGTCTCCCCTCCCCCTCCAACTACCAGAGCTGGAAGCTTGAGTTCATAAATTTTAAAACAAAAGCACAAATGTGGCTGGTTTTATACTTCTTGAAACATGTAGCCACGCAGCATGCACAGCCCAAACCACTGTGAGATGCTTGCCTAATGGACAAAATAGGTACACTTCCCTGCTCTTCTTTTGCAAGCATTTTTTTTAAAAACACAAATCTCTAGTCGTTTTAAAAAAAAACAGAAGACTCTTGTCTTTTTTTAAAGTCTTAGATAATTTTCTACCTTTCAGGCCATGAAGCCTCCTTTTCCATACATTTAGCAAGGGGCATAAAATATAAGGAGTTCGAATTTGTAAAGGTAGAGTTTCTATACGGTTCAAAGCTGTATTGTTAGTACAACCTCCCCAGCAGAAATAGCTTCTCCCCCCACCACACCCATGAATGCAGTCCTGCTAGCTCAGGCACCATCTAATTTGTCTGCAGAAACTAGCAGAAGGCTGCACTTGTTAGCAGAAGGTGTGGAAAGATGCTGGGGTTGCTGATAGAAGCACAGCTCTTCAGGTGACTGGTCCACTCATAGTCTGAATCTGGGTACCCTGAAGAAGAGAGTGAACTGGTATGGGCAGATTCACAGGGTCATTCAAACAGTTGCCTGACTCAGCTTTTTGACTTGGCTTCTGCCTCACCCGAATAACTTAAGCATGGCTTCCTACTTAAACTTTCCTGGGTGCCTGATGAGATGGGCCTTTGGAATAAAAGAAATTTGACCCTCCCACAACTATCTCTGTTGCCATTAATGGTTATATTTGTAATGCTACTTTTGGATGCCCATTAAATCTAACATCTTCTAAGTCCTGGTGTTTTTCCCCCTTCATGGTTGCACCCTGCATATGCATCGAAGCCTCAGTGTTGTATCCTGTATCCATCTGGGAAAGCCACAAGCCTTGCGGTAGGATTGGTTTTAGTTGTCCAAGATGGTTGTCTTGGGTTTTACTGAACTGATGTCTGGCCAGTCTTAACTGGACCAAGACAACCAAGATGTCTCCTTCCAACCATCCTCCTGTTTCTTTCAATTCAGCCACTATTACTTAAAATGTAAACAATCAAAATTTTATCCAAGCCTTTCAGATGTTACTTGTGCCTGCTCTGCATTCATGCTTTAACAGACTATCAATTTGCTCCTTTTTTATTAGCATTGTGATTGGACTGGATTCGACTGGGTTTGGATAACTCCTGTGGTCACAGTACTTAATTTTATGCCAGGGCTTCCCAGCATTATGCCTTCAAAACGGTTTCAGAAGTGGTCCTGGAAATGGGGGCTCGCTCTGTGCCTTTTTTGGTTGTAGGGGTGGAGGTGCAGTATGCTTTCCCCACAACCACCATGGAGGGATACTTTGCACTTTATGCCTTTGGGAGCTACAACATTGCCTCTGGCTGGTGTGCATCTTCCTGTCAGTAGCTGGTTGCTTTTCAACAAGCGCACCATGAGTCAAGTCAAGAGCATAAGAGCGGCTGCTCTAAGGGACATTGCACTGCATATGCTACCCCAGCACCTTGTTTTGGCTTTTCCTCTAGTCCAGGGGTCTCCAACGTGCTGCCTGTGGATGCCATGGCCCCCACCATATGGTGGTGTTGCCAACCTTCAGGTGGTGGCTGGAGATCTGCTATTACAACTGATCTCCAGCCGATAGAGATCAGTTCCCCTGGAGAAAATGGCCACTTTGGTAATTGGACTCTATGGCATTGAAGTCCCACCCTTCTCTAAACCCCGCCCTCTTCAGACTCCACCCTCCAAAATCTCCAGGTATTTCCCAACCCAGAGCTGGCAACCCTAAGATATGGCCAGGTGGGGCTTTAGCCTAGCAAGGCCCCTGGAAATTTGATTGGCCGTGCAGATTTTTGAAAAGGTTGACTTGGCAGCAGCTGCCACCAAAGCACAAGGATCTGTGCTGTGTTACTGAAGGTAAGCTATGGCAGTCATTTTGTGGTTGGCGCCGGCTCTTGCGGCAGCTATTTTGTGCCTGTGCCCGCCACCCTGCGTCAGAATTCCAAAGGTGGCCAAAGGTCAAAAAGATTGGGGGGCCCTGGTCTAGCCTGTGGAACCAGGGTGCAGATAGTAGCACAGCACTGAACTAGGAGTGGAAACTGGAGTCTGAGGCATGTTGAGGTCTTTGAGCCCTTCTGCTGACCTCCAAAAGGGCCAAAAACCTGTCTGCCCATATGACTTCTGACACACATGATACGAGTTGGTCCTCCCATTTTTAAAGATAAAGGTCCCCTGTGCAAGCACTGGGTCATTGCTGACCCATGGGGTGATGTCACATCCCGACATTTACTAGGCAGACTTTGTTTTACGGGGTGGTTTACCAGTGCCTTCCCCAGTCATCTTCCCTTTACCCCCAGCAAGCTGGGAACTCATTTGACCGACCTCGGAAGATGGAAGGCTGAGTCGACTGTGAGCCGGCTACCTGAAACCAACTTCCATCGGGATCGAACTCAGGTCGTGAGCAGAGCTTTTGACTGCAGTACTGCAGCTTACCACTCTGCGCCAAGGGGCTCCCATTTTTAGATGATGATATATCATGACACAAGCTTGAGGCAGCCCTGAACTCTGTTACAGAACAGGGTCTGTGGCTTGGGGGTGCCATAATCGCCAGGTACGTCTGACTCCTGGCACTCTTAAGCATTGACACAAGGTACCAAGCGTATGTTTGGCCCAGATGCTCAGCCCACAGCTCAGTGCAGTAAAACCTACTTGTCCTGACTTGTTCTAGCAGTTGGGTTTTCTCAGTACTTTTTATTTTTAATGACGTCCTCATCTGTACTGAATCTTTGGGGAAAGTATGTCTGAAATTCAGATGTCTGAAGCTGCCTCCCCCCACCCCTGTAATCATTTTTCCTCATACAAGATCTGGTACAGGAAGACCCTATTTTCTATTTCCATGGGTTGCTATATACTCTGCAGATCCAATTGTTTTCTCATTTAGGTTTAATAAAAATGCTGAGTTTTTGGAGGGAGAGAGAAGTTGTGGTGTCCTTTCTTGGTGGGGGGGGGGATGTTCTAAAAGGGCAGGAAAGCGCTTCATTTAGACTATTATTACCCAGCATTGCAAGGTGGTTTTAATGGCGGAAATGAGCCTTCATCCCAGAATGCTGAAGGTAGCACCTGTGAATTATTTGACGCTCAAATCAATTCTACCCCACATATCCCCTCTGTAACTCGGGCGCAGAACCACAGCTGCAGGCATCCTTCTCTGCCACTGCTACTAAAGCATTCTAGGAATTTCTGCCAGTCAGAGGTGATTTTAACTTGTTTGGTTCCTTTTGGAATCATTCCTGTGAGTGTACCATGTTAAAACATTGGCCTTTTATGCAGGGACGTTACCCCACGGTCACCCCACCGACTGCTTCGGGGCCTCTCTATTATGCAGGTGTTTTGCGACAGTCAGAAGTCGCCTCACTCTCCCCTCGCGTTTCCCCCGCATTTTCAAGATTCGGGTTAAAACAGCATCTGGACAAAGAGGCAAAGAGGTAATGTCCCTGCATGAAAGGCCATTGAAACAGATTATTCTGGGTTACTTATCCTCCTTTAGCTCTACCATCAGAGTTTGCAGGACTCTGATCCTATCCAATATCTGGTGAAGGAGGGAGATAGAATCTCATGGAGAGCTGTTTGTAAGTGGGACCTCAGAGTCCCCTCCACCCAGTCTCTTTCCTGGAGAATGGGGTTGAGATCTAATCCTGTTGGGTTATCAAAGGCAAGCAATCAGTTGTGCTCCTTGCCCTGTTTCTCCTCTATGCACTGCAGTATTTTTTGGGAGTGCAGAAGTGTCTCGTTTTAGCCTAGGTTCCTTGAAGGGTTTTGGTTGCGACTGTTTCTATTGCAAAGAACTGCCTTCAAAAAGCTCATTCACACTTCGCAGAGGCTTCGTGTCCACCATGTGGCTGCTCCAGACTTGTTGACCAGATGTTCTCTGGAAGTTCTGCACTTGGAACTAAATTCCCAGGCGCACTCAGGCTTGATTTGGATCAGCCAGTGGTGCACATGGAAAAGGCCTCCCCCTACTGTTCTCCAACCTGAAACTACCTTGGGAAGTTGTTGTTATGTCCCACTGGGAAAACCTATGTACACTGATGGGTTACATTCAACAGGGCAAACTGGAGCTCCCCAGAGTCACTTCAGGTTGGGAAAATAGTGTGGGAGGGAGAAGGTTTCAGCCCCCTTTTCCCGATGCACCAGAGTCCTGATCTGAAGTTGGCCCTGCACGCCTGGGAATTAAGTTCCAAGCACAAAACCCCCAAGCCACGTCTGTTGACAGGATATGTGTGGGATACGAGGGTTTTATAATGTGTGAATTGTCCCAGAGTTGACATAAAGTCGTCATCTTCAACCTTTTCAGGACTGTGAATCACAACTTGCCACATAGCTTGAGAAACCACAAGTGGGTCTTGCTTGTGTCTCTGATGTAATCAGGTGAAATAAGAGAAAAGGACTCCTGTGCCCTTAAAAGATGCCAGGAGGACCGAATGTGATTGAGGTAGAGATAAACTGTACCCTGCTGTCATTCACTCTTCTGCACAACTATTACATGTGCCTGGGGCCTTTCCTCCTTAGGTTCAGGCCAGTTTATGACTAACTTTTAAAAAGCAAAAAGAAAATGTTGCCGCTGACTCACTTTAAGTTGGATTGTGATCCACTTTGGGGTCCTGACTCACCCACTGAAGGCCAATGACATTGGGTGGTATTCAAATGCAATATCTGACAACTGACCTGCGATGACTCATTCGGTGCACTCAAGTCATGACAACGCCGCAGTCCCCGAGGGATGAATGTGTGTGAACTGGTCCTCCGGGACTCCACTGAGCGTGCAAATGGAATCCACTGAAAGGCCGTGTCTGTTGAAGCAATGCAAAAATTCGATCTGTAGTATCGACCAGGAATGGCTCACTCAAACGTGCATGTCACTTTTTGATGCTAGTGAGGAGAGGCATGCCTAAACCAGCCGGTGTGGGGTGGATCCTACCTCTATCCTACCATTTCAGTGAGCAAAGTGTTTTACTTAAAATATTTACAGCCCACCTCTCCTTTGGGCTCAAGTTTGAAGGCTTCCTCCAATCAATGTAAGCCTCTTCCTCCAAATTAAGCAGCTCTGCCATTAAGCTGGAAGAAGGCTGGATCCATCCCAGAGTCTTCGCCTAGAAGATTCCAGAGGAATAGCTCTGCTAGTCTGTTGTTGCAGCCAAAACAGCGAATAGTTGTGCGGCACCTTTAAGACTAACAAATATATTGTGGCAAACACTTTGTCAGATGTCTGGCTGACAAAGTGGGCTCTGGCCATTGAAGCTTATGCCAGGATTAACCCAGCTGTTCTCCTAGAATCAGTTAGCCTAACATAACTGCCAGTGCCAGGCAAGTATTAGTGACAGCAATAATTCCTGAAGAAATCTTGAATTGATGTCCTTGGCACACCTTTGTGTCAGTTCTCTTGCTAGCTGACTGGTGGGATGGAAATCTCCCTTGCTTACCCATCAGACCTGGCTCTCGGGCTCATTATCTCTCTTGTCTCCAAAACCTTTCTCAGATTCTTGTGTTCCTTTTTCCTTGCCCCCGAATACGCGCATAATCTTGTTTTCCCTGTCAGACGCCTGCCCCTTTGCACACGGAAGGGAGCTGTGTCTCTCTGCCAGATAATATACTCCCTGTGGGTATTCCCCATCTAGCCAGGAACTGCTTTGGCTCCGAAGGGAAGCAATGCTGCATCAGTCAAACGTTCTTGGGGAGGGGGGGGGAGGCTCTTGCGCCAATCCTGCTTGATAAATATGAGACCCTTTATGAGACCCTCTTGTGACACTGGTAAGTCAGGCAAAAACTGTCCATTGTCTCAGGGACATTTTGGCATTGGTGGATCTTGAACCCGTATCTCTTAGGGTGTTAAAGAAAATCAAATCACCAGATTCTGCTAGGCATGGTGGTCATGCCCCAGTTAAAAGCCAGGCCAAACATCCTATGGCAGTAAACCTAAGTTTGCCTCTGTTCGTACACCAAGTGTGGCGCATGATCTTGCAAAAAATTTGGGCTCAAACATAAAATTCCTGGGATGACCTTGAGTGACGTGTGATATCTCAAGCCTAAGTTACCTCCCAGGGTTGTGAGGATCACTGTGAGGGATGGGGAAATTGTGGGTGCTTCCCTGAGTCCCTTGGAGAAAGGGCATGGTGCTATAGGTAATGAACCAATACGAAGCCTCAGACAACCTTAGCTTGCCCCTGCACGAGTACTATTGGAGGACCTGCACTCTCAAAGATAATCCATTTAGTTAGGCTGGGCCCTTGGTCCTTCTAGAAAAAGGAGGAGGAGGAGAAGAATTGGTTTTTATATGCCAACTTTCTCTACCACTTAAAGAAGAATAAAACCAGCTTACAGTCACCTTCCCCTCCCCACAACAGACACCCTGTGAGGAAGGTGGGGCTGAGAGAGCTCTAAGAGAGCTGTGATTAGCCCAAGGTCACCCAGATGGCTTCGTGGGTAGGAGTGGGGAAACAAATACAGTTCACCAGATTAGCCTCCGCCACTCATGTGGAGGAGTGGGGAATCAAACCCGGTTCTCCAGATCAGACTCCATGGCTCCAAACCACCACTCTTAACCACTACATTATGCTGGCTCAATAACCAGGTAGTGGTTCTCTATGGCCTCAGGGCAGGGTCTCCCCCAGCCTTACCTAAGTGTTACGCCAAGCACAGAGGGGGTCTCCTTTTATTTGGGGAAATTAGCTGGAGACTAAATAGAGCTTTGCAAGAGGCTGGCGTGGTGATCTTTCTAAACCAATTCTGCCCCTAGGTGAGCGAGCCAAAATGGAGAGCAACCCAATAATGAGGAGGCTTTTATGAATTTTAAGGGTTTTATTAAAAGTAATCAAATAGGGTAAAAACACACACACACACACAACCAATTCCCAACACACAGCTAAGAAAGTAAAGGGTTGAGATTCCCAAGCGGTTCATAGTCACCTTTCCTGCAGAACGAGGTTCCAGAATAGCAGCTGCATGAGGGAAGGGGAAAAAGGACTACACGCCAGGTGTAGGACTCACATCTTGTATTCTGGATCCAAAATGAGAAGCCACTGACATGTGCCAGGGCTCTCTGTTTATAGTCAAATTCTGCCCCAGGGGCAGACTGACTCACAGGGCCTGTGAGCAGTGGGGCACAAAGGTAAGATTGCTTCATGAGTGGTGAAAGATTATGGGTGAAAAGGATTGATGGCTGTCAAGTATCAATTGATTGCGATATTGACAGCTGGCCAGGAGTTAGGAGGAGGAAAAGGGGAAGGAGAGAATGGGAACATGGAGTTAGCATGTAGTCAGACTATCCCCGAGAAGGAATGCAAAGTGAGGAAGGGAAACTGTCCTTGTTCAGAGTCCAAGGTCGTTAGGCAGATCTTGATATGCTGGCCGTTTCTTTGGTTATGCAAAGGTGTCCAGGAAGGCAGCTGTTCCAGGGGTGAGTCCCTGGCAGGGAGGCTCAGGAGCACATTTTGGAGTTCTCTGTTCTGCTCTGCATTCACCTCCAAGATGGAGTTCAGGCTCACTTCCCTTCTCCGGGTCCAGGTGCTGTGTCCCATTTGCAGGTCCCTGCTGGCTCCATACAGCAACGTCCGGTGGGGTGTTGGATGCTCTTGTGCCTTGGAGCGTGGTGCTGTGTCTTGCTGTGCCTCCCCTGCTATTCAGCAACAGTCCCAATGTACAGACACGAGAGTCCAAGGGTGTCCATATTACAGGGGGTATAAAAGGGTATCATTACAGAAGATCCTTCCAGGATGTTGCCACCCCTTGTTGCCACCCCAACATATGTGACCTGTTTCTCATGAGCTATGTCAGAAATGGAAGCGATGCTTTTAATATTCGTGTCTTCCTGGCAGGGCTTGCTTGTGCTTCTAGGGAAGGCACAAGGCCCCTTGCAGGCAAGCAGGCACGGCCTTCTGGGGGAGCTGCCCAGCCTTGGTTTGGCTGTGTCCTGCTAATCCCAGCATCCCCATTCTCAAAGTCCCAGGTTTGCCGGTGTCACTTAATGAATGTGCCACCAGAGTTGTTTATTTTCTCTGTGTTTGCACAGCCTGGCAGTGAGAAGAAAGAAAAAAAATCCCCGGAGATTAAATTTAGCTTTTGATGAGGACTCGTCCTAGAATGATGGTTCTGTTCGCCAGATTTTATGCACAGCCTCCCCCACCCCGCAGTTAATAATTGGCTCAGAAGATGGCTCGAGCTGCCCTCTTTCTCTCTTCACCTCCTTCTCTCTGATTCTCTGTTCTGCCCTGGAAACAGGAATGTGCTTCTTTGGTGACAGGAAAAGTGGGGAAGCCGGGGAGGGGGCAGGACAGGGAGATGCCTGAAATGCGTGTTCTGTTAAGCAAAGCTCGGAAAATAAAAAGATTAAAAGAAGAATGGCTGACCCAATTTCAGTATCAAGCATAGAGAGAGGGAGTATCCTTGTTATAAATAATGCATTTTTTTTCCTGCATTTGAGTCTGTTTGACGGAAGATGCAAGAAAGCTGGACTCTGCTCTTGGGGAATTAAAGCTCCTAAGCAAAGCTGCTTTCTCAGTGTTTTCCTTTCTGTGAAATAACTTGAGACTCTCTTGCATTACCGGGATATCATTTAGCAAGGGTAAGGGGGGAATTCCTGCCCCTTCCATGCTTTTATTACTCAGTATTTTAAGCTCATCAGCCTGTAAAATGGGGATCCTGCTGACCTGTCTCTCAGGAGTCAGGGGAATGTTAATAGGATTATTATTTGAATAGCTTTTAAAGTGCTGTTTGACTTTATGGGCCTTCCTGCAGTCTTAGCACATCTATGAGCTATGATCGTACATAATCCTCCTTTGCTCTAATTGACTTGGGAAAGTGGAATACAATGCATATATCTTTCCAGATACCCTGGTTCCTAGAGAAATCAAAATTAGGGGCATTTGCACAACTGTCCTTTAAAACAGGAGAGACAAAACATGCCTTCTCACCAGCTGAAATTTGGTATATGTAGCCTGGGACTTCTGAACTACATTTTTAAAAGTCTCAAAGAGGTATGATTGAACACCTCTCTGGCAAAATGTGAAGGGATTAAGAAGGCCTTGCTTTTAACGGACACTAACCTTGCCCCACAAAAGATAGTAGCTGAGCCCTCTAAACAGATCTTAATCTTCAGAGGGCTCATGCTGGAGAAGGCATTCCCTGAGATACTTTAGTACCTCAGGTCTTGTATTTCTTGAACAACTTTGGTCCCAGGCCTTGTAGGGCTTTACCGAACTAAGCCAATAGCACCTGGAAATAATGCTGGAAATTACTTATTATCTTGTAAGAGTGGTGTAAGATGATCCCTTCTGCTTATACTTGTCAGAACCCTCTTGCAATTATATATATAGATATGTCTGTGTTATTAATAGGGTTGCCAGGTCCCTCTTTGCCACCGGTGGGAGGTTTTTGGGGCAGAGCCTGAGGAGGGCAGGGTTTGGGGAGGGACTTCAATGCCATAGACTCCAATTGCCAAAGCGGCCATTTCCTCCAGGTGAACAGATCTCTGTCAGCTGGAGATAAGTTGTAATAGCAGGAGATCTCCAACTACTACCTGGAGTTTGGCAACCCTAGTTATCATGTTTATCACAATCTAATTTGGGTCATAACTGAGTTTGTGTAATAAGAAGAGAAGAAATGAAAATAAGAAGAGAAGAAAAGAAGACAGGAAAAGAAATGTTGAAAACATCCAATATTATTTTTAACAGGCAGTTTTTAATGTATTAGTGAGTTTATTACACTATATTCTGGGTGCCAAGGAAGAAACAAACAAAAGAAGAAGAAGAAAATTTGAATGTATTGTATATAATTCTTTTTTATCTTTTCCTAATTTCCCCCCTTCTCTTTTCTTTTCAAATTATCTTTTTCAAAAATATTTTTTTTTAAAAAAAAGAACCCTGATAGCAGTATTTTGAATTCATTGCCACTTCTAGATATCCTTCAAGAGCAACTTCATGATGGACACATTGCAATAGTGGAACGTGAAAGTCACCAGGCTGTGGTCGGATCTCTGTGTTTTAAGAGCGTGTGTAGCTGTCTAATCACCTGAAGCTGAAAGCGGTGTACTCAAAGAAAAGGCCTGTTACTGCATTCCAGTCCAAGATTTACATCTGAACAAAACCGCCAGCGCTGCTATAAAGGACTCACATCCAGCAATTGAAAAGGAACACTAAGGCACCAAAGGACAGCACCTCTGCAGGGAATTAGCCAAGAAGATTGTCCGGGATTGATCTCGGGCCTTTGAAAAATGTTATGACAGCTCCCAAGCAAACTGTATTTTATTTTTAAACCACCTAAAGCAGTTCATCTATACCAGATCAAGACACGTGGACATTAAACAGGCAAGCTCACAGGTGACTTGGAAGCCACCTCACTTGTTCTCTAGTACTGTTGAAAAATTACTGGCTTTGGGAAGAGCTATCTGGGCTGCCCCTAAACGAATCTGAAAATGGTCTAATTTGAAAAAGGGACTCCCGGGAAGGTGGGCTGGGGGGGGGGGAGTCTTCATGAAGCCATGCGGGTAGGGCTTCATAAAGATGCATGCTGCCAGCCTTGGCAGCATGGATCTAACTGAAGACCTCCCTGCCCTGGGAACGCCAGGAAGGCAGATGGGGGGGGGGGGAATCTTCATGAAGATCCATGCTTTGGCAGCATGGATCTTCATGAAGCTCCCTCCTCCTGCCTTCCTGGGAGTCCCGGGAATTCAGGGAGAGCTTCAGCTAGACCCTTGCTGCCAGCCTTGGCAGCCTCAATCTACATGAAGCCCATCCCCCACCCCTGCCCCAGAAAAGGCCTGCAGCACAGATCGGGGAATTGCCAAATCCTAAATAGCCTGAATGCTTATTTGGGCAATTTTGGGAAGGGGCTATCTGGCTTTGCTGGGATTCCCCTTTTCTGTATTCGGAGTAAAATAAAGCCGAAATGAGCCAAAATGGCTTATTTCGGGTTTATTTTCAGCTCGGTAAAGCCGATATGCACAGCCCCAGAGGTCAGCCATCCCCAAATTGGTGCTCCCTACAGACCAAAGGTGATACTTCTTGGGGTCTCACCTGACTGAAGCAGTTCCTAATCCCGTGAGGCAGAGGAAAGCCAAGACTGGCTCTTTGATTAGAGATGTCATGAGTGGGGGAAGAAGAAGGTGAGCACCAAGAAACACAATGGTGGGAGCCATGTTAGGGATCACTGGGTTAGAATGGCCAGGACTGGGGAAGCCCAGGTTCAAATCCCGACTTTCTCTACCACTTAAGGAAGAGTCAAATCCATGGTGGCTTTTAGCAGCCCTGAAGAAGAAGAAGGAAGAAGAAGAGGAGTTGGTTGTTATATGTCGACTTTCTCTACCGCTTAAGGAAGAATCAAACCGGCTTACAATCACCTTCCTTGCCCCTCCCCACAACAGACACTCTATGAAGTAGGTGGGGCGGAGAGAGCTGTGACTAGCCCAAGGTCACCCAGCTGGCTTCATGTGTAGGAGTGGGGAAACAAATCCAGTTCACCAGATTAGCCTCCGCCGCTAATGTGGAGGAGTGGGGAATCAAACCCGGTTCTCCAGATCAGAGTCCACCGCTCCAAACCACTGCTCTTAACCACAAGACCACGCTGGCTCTCAGAAGTTCCTGGTGAGCTCCCGCCAATGAAGGACCTCCACCGCCTTTTCATGCTAGTAAAATAGGTTTGGGGAAACATAACAAAACAGCTGAGAGGTCTGGATTTGACATACTCAATTTGTGGGCTGGATGTTTAATAAGGGTTTATTTTGTTTTTACAAAAACCCAGTAAAAACTGGACAGATCCCAAGATGATGGAGTCACATCAAGGCCATTAACACATCAGTGAGAGGGGCATGCAGGTGGGGCTCTTATAATGAATGCATGCATTAGAGAAAATAATCCTTGGCAATGTGTTAAAAGAAATCCGCAGTTGCCAAGACATTATCAAAGAAGCACTTTTTATTCTTGCCTTTCTGGACACAAAACTGCAGATGTAATGAGAAAGGGGATGAACAGATGAGTATCTGAATCCTTCATTCACTCTCCCAATTTAATGTGGACCAGAGCCTGAGCCGCTCAGAGCCATGTCAAACCTCTCTTGCATTTTCAGAGAAGGTCCCTCGGATGCCTGTAAGGGCTCCATTAGATCCCACAGCGGCTCCTGGCTTGCTTCTCGGATTAAGCTGAGTCAGCAAATGAATGATTCAAATACACTTAAAATAAATTCATTCCTTACCCTTTAGGTAAGAGATATAAGAGAAGGGGAGGGGGAGGCAGGCTAGAAGTATCTGACCTGCTTGCTCACTAAGAAATTAACCTCCTCCTATTGCCCAGAATAACAAACATTGCACAAAGATGACCAGTATTTAATTTTTACTAAAATTCCGCTTTCATATAATTATCAGAATCTATTAGATTGCTTCTATTACCTAATATCCACACCCTGGTTCTGCGAGAACACTTGGGATACACCTATGTGGAGCCTCCATGTTCATGAGAGGGAGGGCATCTTGGCCATCTTCTGAGCATGGAGTAAGGGTTACTGGGTCATGAACCTCAGTTCATGAGAGGAAGGGCATCTTGGCCATCTTCTGGGCATGAAGGAGGGGTCACTGTGTGTGTGGGGGGGAGGTAGTTGTTAATTTCCTCCATTGTGCAGGGGGTTGGACTAGATGACCCTGGTGATCCCTTCCAACTCTATGATTCTATGTACAGAGGCAGTATACCTCTGAATGAAAGCCGCTGGAGATAAATGACTTTAGAAGCCTGTTGTCGTCATGCCCCGTTTGCTGGCTTCCCAATGGCATTTTGCTGCTGGAAGCAGAAATCTGGGCTAAATGTACCATTAGTCTGATCTCGCTTGGTGCTTCTTAGCCATGTTTACTAGGCAGAATCTCCATGTTTAGAGGCAGTAACTCTCGGAATACCAGTTTCTTGTGGCACCTGAAGGGGGAGGGCTCTTACATTCACATCCTCCTCGTGAGCTTCCCAGAGGCATCTGGCTATCCACTGTTGGAAACAGGATGCCTGCCCTTGGTCTGTTCCAGGAAGGCTCTTGTGGTATCTTACAATTATCCACATTTCAGCCCCAGCCAGAAGCAAAAAGAGCCAAGATTAGGCCAAGTTAATGTTCTACACGATCTCTATACTGCAAAAGAAAGCCGTCGTTAAGAATTTAAGAAGGGAGGAGCTCAACTGGATCATGCGAACTAATCTAGCATTCTGTTTCCAAAAGTGACCAACCGGATGCCTCTGTGAAGCTCACAAGGCATTGATTAACCCTCTCCTGCTGTTGTGTCTTCAGCAACTGGTGTTCAGAGATACATTGCTGCTGAAGATGGAAGCTCTGTTTAGCTGTCACAACAAATAGCTGCTGATAGGCTGTTTTTCTATGACTGTGTGTGGCAGGACTGGGTGTCTCCCAGGAGATCTGTAGTACTGCAGCCTGTAGCCATCTGGGCAAGGTCTATAATTCATTGGTCCCATTCCCCCAAGCACATGCAGGACTCCCCAGTCAGTTCAGCCCATTGTTTATTCAGTCCTTCAGGCATACAGTGCAAGGAAGTAGTTGACAGCACTCTTCCTCCCTCACGGCTCTGCAGTTCCCCTCACGACTCCTCCTGCTAACCTCCCAGCAAGCCTCTCCTTGCTGTTTTTAAGCCTTGCCTTAACAAGCACCCTGGCTTGGCTGATCTGCTGCTCCACCCAGCCCTAGCTGTCACTCATGGCTGCTGGCTCGGCCTGTAGGGTTGCCAGGTCCCTCTTCGCCACCGGCGGGAGATTTTGGGGGCGGAGCCTGAGGAGGGCGGGGTTTGGGAGGGGAGGGACTTCAATGCCATAGAGTCCAATTGCCAAAGCGGCCATTTTTCTCCAGGTGATCTGATCTCTATCAGCTGGAGATCAGTTGAATTAGCAGGAGATCTCCTGCTACTACCTGGCAGCTGGCAACCCTATCGGCCTGTCTCCAGGGTTGAAGAAGAAGAAGAGTTGGTTTTTATATGCCGACTTTCTCTACCACTTAAGGAAGACTCAAACCGACTTACAGTCACTTTCCTTTCCCCACAACTGACACCCTGTGAGGGAGGTGGGGCTGAGAGAGCTCTAAGAGAACTGTGACTAGCCCAAGGTCGCCCAGCTGGCTTCATGTGTAGGAGTGGGGAAACCAACCTGGTTCACCAGATTAGCGTCCGCCGCTCATGTGGAGGAGTGGGGAATCAAACCCAGTTCTCCAGATCAGAGTCCACTGCTCCAAGCCACTGCTCATAACCACTACACCACGCTGGTTGCTAGCCCTCACCAGCTCCGCCCATGGTTTGTCTTGCCTTTTCAGAGGAGGCTTCTTAGAGCTGCTGTTGTACCCTTTTGCTTCCAGCCCTGCCTCAGGGCTTTCCTCCTGAGGTGTACCTCCTGGTCTGCGGTAAGGGGGTGGGTCCCTTTCTAGCCTGTCCTTCTCCCACTGTGTATAACCCCAGAGTGTTGTATGAAGATTTTTTTGCCCATCCTGAATCCACTGCCAATCAATTTTATCTGGAGACTCTGAGCTCCAGGGTGGGGACAGGTAGAGAAGAAATCCTGCCCCCCCATTCATAATTTAATAAACCTTCATCCTATATCCAGACATGACAGAGCTTTATACACTTATAAATGATATCACTAGATCTCTGGAGCTTCCCAGAATTATGGCTGTCCTGTCCTCCACCCTGCATCTTAATCCGGATTAGCATCAGTCATGTTATTAATGTGACACCCTGTCACATTACTTCATTCTCTGCACCAAGGGAGTAACATCAGTGCTCATATAGCAAATGGGTTATTGGGCTCCCAAGGAAAGAAAATTGCTGTAATGGGTACCATCAGGGAGCTGGTTGACGCCATCTCTCCCAGCAGACCAGGGTGCCGCTACTGGGTTGGCTGCTTTCCTAAGGCAGAGAACACTTTTGTCCCCAGTGCAATATTTCTCAGAGCCAAATTGCTTCTGACACCAGGGATCCACTTTCAGATCCCCAGATAGAAGAAGAAGAGTTGGTTTTTATATGCCGACTTCCCCTACCACTTAAGGGAGACTCAAACTGGCTTACAATCACCTTCCCTTCCCCTCCCCACACCAGACACCCTGTGGGGCTGAGAGAGTTCTAACAGAGTTGTAACTTGCCCAAGGTCACCCAGCTGGCTTAGTGTGTAGGAGTGGGGAAACAACTCCAGTTCTCCAGATCAGTCTCCGCCGCTCATGTGGAGGAGTGGGGAATCAAACCTGGTTCTCCAGATTAGAGTCCACTGCTCCAAACCATCACTCTTAACCACTACACCATGCTGGCTCTCTAGATAGGTAATTTAGGATTGATTCCCACATTTCAAAGTCCATGTATCCCCCAAGTGGACTTTCAACAGATGCATCCTGGGAATTCCCAAATGGGAACTCAGTTCCTAGGCACACAGGGGCCTAATTTGGATCAAGACTGCAATGCATGGAGAGAAGGGCTTAAACCTTCCCCTGTACCGTTTTCCTGAACTAGAACGGTCTGTTGGAGCCACTGCGTGCCCACTATGTTATATCATCTACATGCAAGTTTCTCCACTGAGGCAAATACTAGCTCCCTGGAGCCAATGGAAGGGCTTATGCCCCTTCACTCTGTGTGCCCCAATCCCAATCAGGCCCCTGTGCACCTGGGAATTCCCAGCACAAAACTATAGGTATGTGTCTGATCCAAAGTCCTTGTAGCTGCCACCATGTGAACTTTGTAATGTGTGAATCATCCTTTAGTTGCATCACGCAGTCTCATGGTGGGAGCTTCCTGGGGATTAAGTCCACAGTGCTGGAGAATGGCTCTTTAAGCCCCAGTAGGGAAGAATGTGATAAACCTAGCAGGGACGTCCATCTTTTCTCTACTGGAAATCTGCCTAGGAGAAGGACCATTTCCAATCAGGGAAATGGCACATTTCCTTTCTCCAGCCCTGACCTTGACATCTCCAGTTAAAGGCTTTCAAGAAGCAGGTGTTGGGAAGGATGTGTCTCTGCTTGAGTCCCTGGAGAGCAGCTACTAGTCAAGCTAGATGGACCAACCTGATACAAGATGACTTCTTGTGTTCATGGTAGAGTATAACCTCATGGGCAGTGATGTACAGCCTGCAGCTTCACCTGATATACTGACTCCTGTTCTGGCACTCCTCTAATGCTAGCTTTAGCAGAGGAATAGATCGAGGCATTTCTGATGCTTCCCTCTTGCTAAAATCCCATCAGGGAGCTTTCACAATAGAGCAGAGGCTCTTCCTCACCTTCCTTCTTTTCCCAGTTAGGTTGGGATAATGATGGGTGAGAGATACTTTCTAATGCAAATCAGGGAAAATCTGGGAATCAGGGAGCCTATTTAAATATGTATTTTAAATCAATTGCTTAAGCAATGTGCCAAGCAAAGAAATGTGAATGATTGATAGCCTTTAGAAACATGGATCTCTCCCCCACCCCTCCGGTGCAATTGTTTGGTGGATGATCATTTTCCTGTTTCTGGTCAATTGCAGGTCACCTTTTTTGGTTTATAATGTCCGGTAACCACGATCAAGAATCTCAGGTTAAACAAAGGTTTATCTCCAAGGATTCTACTATCAATTATAATACCAAGTGCAAATTAGTACTACACATGAAGCTGCCTTGTACTGAATCAGACCCTTGGTCCATCAAAGTCAGTATTGTCTACTCAGACCAGCAGCGGCTCTCCAGGGTCTCAGGTAGAGGTCTTTTACATCACCTACTTGCCTGGTCCCTTTAACTGGAGATGACAGGGACTGAACCTGGGACCTTCTGCATGTCAAGCAGATGCTCTATCACTGAGCCACAGCCCCCTTCTGTATTCTGAATTGGAAGTCCAGAGGCAAGATCAGCAACAATACCTTTCAGGGACTTTGCAGCTTGAACCAGGAATTAGGCCAAACTTGGGACTTATCCAGAGATTCACTCAGAAGGGTAGAGGGAGGCAATAATGGCCCCTCCAGTTGGCAGACAGCATAAGGCCTCCAGACTGGCCAGGCAGGATACAAATTCCAAGAACCTGCCTCCCCACCCCCCCGCCTGTTTAACAGCGCAGCACCTTCTGCCTTCTGCACTTTTAGTGTTGGCTGAAGTGTCCAGTTCTGGTTCCAGGCAGCAGCAGAGAGCCTGGGTTGGAAAACCTCCCTCCTGAGTCTGGATCTGGGTATGGACTTGGCCTGGCCCTGATACCAGCATGGGCCCAGGGGTCAAAAAGACATGACAGCCAATAGCTCAGAGCACATGTTCTGCATTTATAAAGCATGTCGTGCACGAGGGCTGGCTAGTGGCACTGCCAAGCCCCAGCTCTTTAATGTGGCTAATTCTAATTAATACGGTGCTCTTCATTTCCCCAGCCTTTTACACACAGAGATTAAGGTAAATCCCTTGCTCCAAGAGCTTGGCTTCCAAGTTAAGCAAAACCAAACATCCCACAGGATGAAAGATAATCTTGCCCGGCTCCTGTTCATTTCAGTAGGTCTCAATGCGAGAGAAGCTCTTGAGGGATTGTGCCTCCCAAGGCTCTGGACTATCTGTCTTCCTGCTACCTCACCTTGTTTCATTGTAGGGCAAGCCCTGGACTCTCAGCAGCCATCTCTGGCGTGGCCTGGTTTCCCTTTTGCCTCTCCATCTTTCATAAGCAAGGTGAAATACAACCCTCGCAGCCGATCAGTCTCCCTCTCTAGCAGGCAGGTGAATGTTCGTGCAATGTTTTACCATGGAGGCTGTTATTTATTGTTTGGTCTCTAAGCCCATCAAAAGCCCCAGACATGGTAAAAAGAAGAAATCAAGTTTCTGTCCAACATTCTCCATCGCTTTTCTTCCTACCTTAATGCCCTTCTCAGCCTTCATAAATCCATAGGCCATGGAAAATATGCAACAAAGCTGGAAACAGACAGAAAAACATTTTAGTGAGTTGGAAGTAGTTTGAGAGAGCTTTCTTGTCCTGTGGTGTGTACATGCACACAGTGCTCTCCCCCTTACCTTTGGTTAAACAGGTTTTTGGAACAATACCTGCAAAACCTATTCACCAGAAGCAAATAAAGATATGGTCTACTACACACCATAAGCAGCAGTTCCTCTTTTGCATGGTCTTCAGATCCCTTAATCCCAAACCTAAGACATCTCCTGGGCCATTGTTGCATGGTCAATTTTGATGCTCACTCAAAGCTCTTTTTTAAAATGCAACTTTAAAAAATGATTTTTACGGTCCCGACGCAAAAGGAGAAGTTCCACTCCCCCCACTTGCCTGCTCCTTTCCTGTTTGCATAGCTATTAGCATATGCATAGCTA
The DNA here is from genome assembly GCF_029931775.1 of Euleptes europaea. Classification (NCBI taxonomy): domain Eukaryota; kingdom Metazoa; phylum Chordata; class Lepidosauria; order Squamata; family Sphaerodactylidae; genus Euleptes; species Euleptes europaea. The sequence goes on from NC_079324.1 coordinate 45,148,144, forward strand.
ATGCACCTCTGTTGTTTTGCATTGTTCCTTGAGGGTGATTCTTCCTGACAAACACCAAAGGTCGGGTTAAATGGGCTCTTTGGTAATGCAAAGCAGGTAAGCGCTGGCTTCACAGTCACTTCCAGAATGACGGTTCAGTGTGCAAAATTAAAAAAAAAATACCCTGGGCAATTCAGCCTGGAACGTGCTGCTAATTACCATGCAAAAATGGCCCTGGTGTACTGGAGGTGGAAGGGGCGGTGGAGGAGAAGGTATCTGCTGGTATGGCAATCCCTTCATGCTAGCGGTGCCAGCCTCCGGGTGGGACCTGGGGATCCCCCTTCAATTACAGCTCATCGCCAGACTACAGAGATCAGTTTTCCTGGAGAAAATTGATGCTTTGTAAGGTGGACTCTATGGCATTGTACCCCACTGTGGTCCTTTATCTCCCGAGGCTTTATTGCCAAATCTCCAGGAGTTTCCCAATCTGGATCTGGCAACTCTACCCTCCCATTCACTGCCGGTAGCCAGGGGGATCTGGCAACCCTACTTCAGGCATGAAAAGTTGTATGGATGAGCAGGGATGGTCTTGGGAGGAGTAATCAAATTGTCTCCAGGGTTTTGGGGGAATTCTATTGAAATCTCTTTGTTTTAAATGGAAAATTAAAACTGGCAAACATTAAATACAATGTGTACATGCACACGCCGAGATCTAGTAGGGGCAAAATGGTCTGAAAAGATGGCTGATGAATTAATTAGAACCTTCCCCCCAGTACTAAAATGTGCAGAATTTTTTAAAAATCAGCCTGTCAGTAATGTTTTCAGCTCTACTTCACAAGTATGGAAGCTATCCTTTTGCCCCCCACCCCCAAACAGAGCTCCTGCATTAGGCATGAGCTCAATACACTCCAGTAGCCAGGAGACCGAGAGCAGCATTCAGTTCTTTGCCTCTTAATTAAATGGAGTCATACAAAGATGTTGTGATCCACTTGTCCCAACTCTCCGGCTGCGTTTCCCTCCACGGCTGGAGGCCTCTTGAGATCTGACCTTCTGCATTCTGCTCACATCCTCACACTTCTTATTCTCTGCAGCTGCCGCTGGCAGCAATTTCAGACCAGAGAAACAGCGAGGGGGCACGCAGAAATACAGACTGCGAGGGGACGCGGGACAACTCGGGTTACCTGATTGGTGATAGGACATTTATTGACAGTGTGGTTGGGAGATGGGAAATCACCTGCCCCCACCGCCCCCCATTCTGGCTGCTCATTGTTAGAATGCAGGCAAAGAGCAGACAATTATGCAACCATCTCCCAGCGTGAAAAGAAAACCTGTGGCTATCCGAGGGCTCTCCCGCTGAATTGTGCATGTATTTAGAGAGAGCTGTTAACTTCCAGTGCAGCTACTTCTGTAGGGTCAGTTTCTGTTTTACCTGGCATACTAGCCACAAATAAAATTTATTTATACTGGTTATACAGTGCAGCTACTGAGCCACAGTAGAAGAAGAGTTGGTTTTTATACCCTGCTTTTTCCTACCACTGGTCTTTTATGCATGGCTGTTTCACTCATGGTCACCCCTCCGACAACTTCGGGTCTTTGTGTTGATTATGCGTGTGGTTTCCGACCGTCAGAGGTCGCCTCGCTCTCCCCCTGCGTTTGCCTGCGTTTTCAGAGACCTGTTTTATCTCAAATTTTAAAGCGCAGTGAAACGCGGGGAAACGCAGGGGGAAAGTGAGGCCACCTCTGAAGGAACGGCATGCATAATCAACACAAAGACCCGAAGTCATCGGAGGGGTGACCGCGAGCGAAACAGCCATGCATAAAAGACCGTAAGGAGTCTCCAAGCGATTTACAATCACAATCCCTTCCTCTCCCCACAACAGGCACTTTGTGAGGTAGGTGGGGCAGAGAGAGTTCTGAGAGAACGGTGATTAACCCAAGATCACCCAGCAGGCTTCATGTGGAGGAGTGGGGAAACCAACCCGATTCTCCAGATTAGAGTCTGCCACGGAGACTGCTGGAAGTGAGATTGGAAACTGGGAGAGCCTTTGCAATTTCGACCTCCCTCTATGTGTATTTTCATAGGTTGCATGAACAACGATCTGTGCACGCTACCCTAATCTTCTTATAATAAAGAAAAAGCATCTAACAATCCATTGGAGAATGATTATGAAGCTGCCTTTCCCGTAGTGCAATGCACTAGCAAAATGAGGGAAGTTAAAAACAAATGCAAGACGACATTTTCAGCTTGGAGTGGGAGGCATGATTGTTCTGCACATCCCATACTAAATGGACCTTGAGCTTCTTGGAGAAAAAAGTAAAGCCTCCTTGGCTCTGCCCTCTTTTGGAAGCCCTTGCAGCTTCAAAGAAGAAGAATAAGAATTGGTTTTTATATGCCATCTTTCTCTACCACTTAAGGAAGAATCAAACCGGCTTACAATCACCTTCCCTTCCCCTCCCCACAACAGACACCCTGTGAGGTAGCTGGGACTGAGAGAGCTCGAAGAGAACTGTGACTAGCCCAAGGTCACCCAGCTGGCTTCACGTGGAGGAGTGGGGAAACAAATCCAGTTCACCAGATTAGCCTCCACCGCTCATGTGGAGGAGTGGGGAATCAAACCCGGTACTCCAGATCAGAGCCCACTGCTCCAAACCACCGCTCTTAACCACTACACCACACTGGCCAGTAGCTGTGCTGCCAGGCTCGAATTTTCATCCTCTTCTTGAGCTGAGAGGCCTGCTGTGTCCGGTCTGGTCTCATCCTGTCAGTGCACCAAGGGGGAGGTGAAGACAAGGGAGGGTGTCATTTAAAGCCTGCCTGGTCCCAATTAGAGCTGGCGGCTCAGTGCGAGGCAATCTCGCCCAAGCAGGTTTCGACAAATTGAATCAACTCCTCAGGCACTTTACTGGCCGTTACTCTGATTGTCAGCTCACTTTATCTCCCCTGCCAAACGTTCGCTGTTTCCTTGCCTAATAAGGGAGCTTCTTCTGCTGCTTTCAGTTTACAGGCGTCTCCCAGTTTTCATTCCTTGGCAAAATGGGCCCTATACATTCTGTACCCATAGACTTGGGTTCTGTGCCAGGAAAATCCCCAATCCTGCAACTTGTACGAGTGATACAATATCCTTTGCAACTCATAGGAAGGAGCAAGGATTTGCAAAGCACTGAAGCGCTACTCGCTGACTCCTGGGAAGCCTACCCAGCTCCTCCTCTGGCATCTGACATGCCACTGGGCATTGCTAACCTAGCTCAGTTGGAGCAAACCTACTCAATGTGCCAAGGGTCCAGATTCAATTGTTGGTGTTTCCAGGTAGCAGGGCTAGGAAAGAGTCTGTGCTCATGCTCTTGGGGAGCCTTTGCCAGTCAGTGCAGGGTTTAGTGGATACTTTGGCTCCATATAAGGGCCTAACAACATCTTCCCTGGGTCCATGCCTTGAAAGGTGTGTTGAATGTTCAATACTGGGAATTTAACCCCAAGCTTGTGTGGGGCCAGTGTGGATCAGCACCACAGTTCACAAGGAAAGCAGGCTCAAAGCCTTGCCCAACAACTACTTCCCCAATGGAAATGGCCCCAGGAAATGAGGTTCCACTTTGTTTGTGGAACCTCAAAGTACCCCGTGTGTGCATGTGGAGCCCACAATGGGGAAAACAGCACCCCCTTGGACCATTTCAGGTCCAAAAAACGGTGCTGAGGGGAAGGCTGGAGCTTGCTCTCCCCACATGCCATGGTGCTGATTCGAACTGGGCCCACATTGTTAGGATTAAGTGCCGAGCACAAAACTCACATTATATGCTTGACCAGGGAAAGATGTACATGTGTATAGTTATGGCAGTTTCATATGCTGGTACCTCTGCCTGAAAACTTACATGCTGTTGTTGTAAGATACCTGAAGGAGTTTTCTGTGCATTCCTAGGCAGAGGTGCACCCTTCCATGGAGGTGAATGTGCTTAGAAGATGTAACTCTGCTTGTGCATTCTTGGGCATTCAAGAAGCGCTACATAGATGCTATTTAAAAACCAACCAACAAATAAAAACAGCTTCCAACAAACTCCTGGACTTTTCAGAAATAGCATTCCAGTGCAATATTCTTTTCTACAGAAAATTTCATTTTTACCTTGAAATTTGAACAGTCAAAAATTCTAGTACCATAGGGTACCATAGTACCAACTGGACTGGAGAAAAATGTCCTGTCCCTTTCATAGACGCTTAATATGTGGAGATGGGCAGGAGAAGTTTTCATGGCATGAGGAGTAAAGAACCCCACCCGATAAATAATGTCTCATTAAATTTCTATCAAAGGGCCAGGACATTTTTCTCCTGGCTAGTTGGCAACCCTACCTAACAGAAATCATTTCCCCCTCCCCCAAGATGCCACTCTCCCCAGCGAACCTTCGGTAAAGATTCATTAATGGCTGTATGCCCTGTCTTCAAATTCTACATATTCTAATTTCATAAAAATTGTTAAAGGTATGCAACAATGAATGAGGTATTTTCTGTGGATAAAATAGCCTCAGCCCAAATTGCAGAAACCGTCAAAGCATTGATTCTATTCAGCTTCACAGTACATTGTGCCGGCAAATAGTTAATGAATTGTTTTCTCTCTGTCTCTCTCTCTTTTTAAAGGACTAAAATACATTACAGTGGATAATAAGTATCATTTTAAATATTCCATTGAAGAGGGTGATAATTGCGTTAGAGCCGCAAGAGGGTGGAAATGCATACGTGAAAGAGAGAGAAAAAAGTGACCTGGCACATTGAGCCTTTTCTAAAACATCTCTTCAACTGGAGTATGGTTGTGGGTTTTTTCTTTTTCTTTTTGCAGTTTTGCAGTTTTGCACAGGAGTGCTATAAGTGGTCATCTTGAGTAATCAGCCTGACCAATTTCACATAGTTGGAAAATGGTAGAATTAAGCCTTGCAGAAGCAGGCTCAGCTTCTTCTGCTGGGCACCGTGATTAAAAGCTTCTGCCAGAACACTTCCCCTCCCCGCTGCCCTCACAAGACTGCTGGTCAGTGGAGATTACAACCAAGTAGACACAGAAACAAGCTCTTATACAAATGTAAGAAACTCTATATTATACCACAACAATTCTAAACATCATACAAGCTTACAAAAGTGCAAATACACACTTCAAAATACAAAATACAATTTTCCAAATCCAATATGGTATGCAACCAGCACATGCAATATTGCTACATCCACAAAGGTATGTACTTTTTCTTCAAGTGCAAACAGGTATGTATCATCTCTATTTTACATAAAATTCTTTTTTATAATTTTTTCTTTTCTTTTCTTCCACAGGTGCCTGGTAGAAAAGGAATACGATCGTTTCAGCTCTTTCCTCAGTTCCTTCTCAAACCCTTAAACTGCAAGTTGGTATATCCTCTCAAATATTTTCACATAGCTCCCATGGGGAGCATTGGTTTCATATTATCTGCCAGCAAGTGGCTAGCGTACTTCCATATATTCCTAGGTTCCCTCCTGGGTCAGTGGAGATTGGCAGAGGCCCTTCACCAGGTGCTCCCCCTCCAGTGTCTACCAGAGACACGGCCTTTGCTGTGGTTGCCCACACCTTATGGAGCTCCCCCTTGGAGGATTCTTGCCTGGAGCCATCTTGGCTGTCATTTAGCCATCAATGTCTGTCCCCTTGAAGATGATGATGATGAAAATGAAGAAGAGTTGGTTTTTATATGCCGACTTTCTCTACCACTTAAGGCAGAATCAAACTGGCTTACAATCGCCTTCCCCTCCCCACAACAGACACCCTGTGAGGCGGGTGAGGCTGAGAGAGTGTGACTAGCCCAAGGTCACCCAGCTGGCTTTGTGTGTAGGAGTGAGGAAACAAATCCAGTTCACCAGATTAGCTTCTGCTGCTCATGTGGAGGGGTGGGGAATCAAACCCGGTTCTCCAGATCAGAGTCCACTGCTCCAAACCACCACTCGTAACCAGTACACCACGCTGGCTCTCAACCATGCCATTGGTGCTTAAATATTTTTTTCGCCAATGCAATCATGCTGCCTTTCTTTTACCTAACCAGAAAGTGTGTTTCCATCTACCAGAGGGTGCCAGTGAAGCTCTTGTCCTGGTTTGCTGTGTTCCAGAGCACATGAGCTTTTCTCTGGAGACCACCAATATTTCTGGACCGTCCGCTGGCTCTATACTGAGCCTGGGGTTCACACAGGAAGCCTAAAAGAGCCTCCAGGAGCCTCCAGGTGGTCAGAAAAACATATGCCCAGCTAGAACCACTATTAATTTTCAATGTTGTTACAGGTTGTTGGAGATCCTAATTTCTTCTGGCTCTTTCTTTGAACAGCTACCCACCGCTCACTCTCCAGAAGGCTGAGGGTTCCTCTTGCAGAGCCAGAGAGGGGCAAAGCAGCCACAGAATCATAGCACTGTCCTTGTTCCTTCTCTGCTGCAAGGATAACCCCTATCTAATGGACAGAGGGGGACGGGAGGTAGAGTGGTATAGCCCGATCTCGTCAGATTTCAGAAGTGGACAGCTCATTCCTGAGCTTTGCGATGGCCAGGGACGGCGTAGCCAAGACACCACCACGGCACCTCCAAAGAGGTTCCTCGGCTGCCAATGGGGCTTTTTTCCCTGTAGAAAACAGTGAGGCTGCCCCAGGATAAACCTGGAGCAGCAACACTGTTGCTGGAGGGGGCATTCCTGGGCTGGAGGGGCTTTGGAAGCTGACTAACGTCAACTCCACCCTTGGGAATGTCCCACACACTGGCACCACATTTCACTTCTGGGATTTAGGACCCGGAGAGACTGCGGCATCGGGGGAGCGGCATGCAGCTCCGCAGTGCCCAGGCACCGATGGAACTGCCCCTGCTGCCAACGTAAGTGCCTCTTATCACAGAATAAGAAGCACTTACACTGGTGGCGGGGTCACACTGCCTCCTATGCACTTTCAGCCCATTTCTTAGAAATGGGCTGTAAGCAGGGTCAGTACTTGGAAGGCAGATCACCCAGGAAGACTCTGCAGAAGAAGGCAATGGCAAACCACCTCTGCTTCTCACTTGCCTTGAAAGCCCCTTACTGGAATTGTTATAAGTCAGTTGTGACTTGATGGCACTTACCCCCCCCCCCCCCCCGCGCGCACACACACACACAAAAGGGACAGAGGACTGTTTGGAATCTGAAACCCTGAGACTTGGGGGAATCTGGTTTAGTGGGGAAGCCTGGTGGGGTAGACTGCAGTGGCACCTACTGTCCCTTGAGCCAGGGTGTCAAACCTAGCAGTGCTCAGGGACATGGAACGGAAGCTATCAGCAACAGCTCTCATCAAGCCATGTATAAAATAGCCAAGTCCTTTGGCTCTGAACAGCTGATTAGCACTATTATGGATTATTTACCTTTATGGATATGTAAAGGTATGGATATATTTATCTGCTGTGTCTGCTTGCAATTAGCCTAAGTTACTATTATGGCAGTTCAGTGGACATATATATTGCTCTTATATGCCAAACACAAAAATTCCTTTGCATGAAAAATGGGGTGACTTTCATCAATGTTGTCATTATGGATTACAAAGAAAGTGACCATAACACATTGGGCGAAAACGCATGATCGCTTTAGCCTCCTTTATTCCCTTTTCCAGCCAGGATTCAGCCAGGATTGAATGCATGCATTTCGCCAAACGTGCGTTCGATCCTGGCTAAATCCTGGATGAAACAGGGAATAAAGGAGGCTAAAGCGACCATGCGTTTTCGCCCCTTGCCATCTTCTTCTTCTCCTTCTTCTCCTCTTGCCCCTGAATGGGGTGAAAACAAGAATGAGTTTTTGCTGAACTCCCCCCAATATTTTTGCCAATCCCCCCCTCACAGAAATCTGATTTTTTATCATCATTTTTATTTATGTGTGTCTGTTTTCCTGAAACAAGTCAAGGCATGGAACAACATTTCCAGTACCATGGACAGCAGTATAAAGACAAAGCATGTCGCGCACAAATCAATGTCTGACCTAGGTCATTTATGCATGGGAGTTTTACCTGAGGTTCATTGCTTGCTGGACCCACACTTTCCTATTGGGAATCTATGCACCAGCAGTCTCCAAGCTCAAATCAAATCCCCTCCCCTTTAAATGCTGCTTTGCAATTGGCTTACTTTGTAAAGCTTACAGTGAGAGAAAATCCCCCCCAAACCCAATTGCTGCATAAAAAAGCATTTTTAAGAACAAAAAAATGGAGCAATCTGAAAGGTGGGGGGGGGGAGAAATCCAAGCCTCGGTTTTAAAAAGCCTTTCTTCTGCTCAGAAAGAGCTCCAAGGAAGCAGGAAGCATTTGAAACCCCACCTCTTTACATGCTGCTTTGTAATTGGCTGTGAGAGAAACAGAGCTTGCTTGTCCCCCACTTTGCCTTATGCATGGGGATTTCACCCAGGCTGAGCTCAAGGGAGAGGGAAGAATTGGGTTAACAGAGGAATGGGAAGTCCTGGGATTTGTGAGGGCTGGCAGCAAGGTCATCTCTAGTGGACGGAAAACTCATGCATAACTCCAAGGAACAACCGAGACAGACCGAGGGTGAACGTGAGTGAAAGTACCCATGAATAAATGACCCTAGTCAGTGGCTGGGCTAACTCTACCTCTTGCCACTGTGAGGCCTTGTAATTAGAGCATGTCGTGGGCGAGGTAGGGGGAGGAACAGTCCATGGTGTGGACCTTCTCTTTCATGCTAAATGAGAATCTAGGTAAATCCAAGAGTCTTGGGTTCTACAGAAACCTAGTTGCAAACCCTGAAAGAGTTTGCAATGGCCCCTTTTGATAAAAGAGGAGGATTTGACTGGGAACTTTTAGTTAAGATTAATCTTATGCCCATTGGAACAAAGGACTCCGCTGAAAGATGGCAAGCTGAAAGAGAGCTTGACTGCGCTCCACCACCTGACTCTGGACAGCCTAGATCTTCTTGGAGATGATCTCCTGTAATTGGAGATGGCTCTGGTTTGATAGAAGCCACCACTGGGGTGGATATGTTTATGGGGGGGGGCTGCTTCTCCTGACTCCCCCACCTTGTCCCTCTTGACCAGGATCCCAACCCCCATCAGTAGAACCAGGGTCTCTTTATGACTGGATTGCTCAGCATCTCCTGATGATGTCAGCTGATACCAGCGGCCTCCTGTTTCTGGTGGCCCTCTGTTTGGCTTTCTCAGGAGACTGTAAGGCAGTATATTCGTGTGGCAGATCCTCATTCCTCTTCCATAACAGGCCGGGCATCACAGAGCTAAGGGGAGAAGCCTCTGCCAAAACACAGAATTTATGACTAGTGGACAACCAAGTTATCATTCTTTCTGACAGACACTCCTCTCTTCCTCTCCTTCTCATTTCCTCAACTTTTATAAAAAAGGGTCAAATGAAGATCACTTGAGGGCTAAAGTGAGTTTGTGTGCAAATCTGTGTTACCAGTTTTTACATTCCTTGACATTTAATTTTATTTAACATGAAAGAACTGATACTGACCTTCTAATAGTCAGGTGAGTTTTTAATTTATAACCATATGACAAATCTCAATTGTTATGTTGGCTATATTTTCGGATCGATCGAAGAAAATAAAGCAATGGAGGTTTTTAAAAAATACCATGCTGGTGCTAAAATGTAAGCTGTGAAAATGAATCCAGCCAAAAGAAATGAATTCTTGGTTCATAGTAACCAAAGTAAATGCAGGGATTTTGCAGTCTTCCCATTTCTCATAATGTTTATTTCTTGGTAACATAGCAATCTTAAGAACTCTTTCCTGGGAGTAAGCCCCACTGAATAAAATGGAACTTACATCAGAGTAGACCTTCTTGGGCTTGCTCCCATAACCCCTTTGATGGCTTTTATTTCTGTTTTTGAGAAATATCAATTAAAATGTATCAGAGAGATACACAGTAACCTACCATCAAGTATCAATAGTATCATAGTATTAGCTTTCAAGATTTGAGAGCTGGCCAGAACCAAAACAAAAAACAAAACAAAACCAAGGACAAAATAAGACCTCACTATCAAAGTTTTTTTTTAACCAGAATAAAACATCAAGTCAGGCAGATAATAAAAATAAACCCAGTACAGATTGCTAACATTTTTAAAGCTCCAATCTAGCTGGGAATGGTAAAGTGCTAGAAGGCAACTGCAGGCAAAAGCACTTACTATTGAAAAAGAATTTTTACAAAGGCTGACAACCAATTAAAGAATTAATTGAAGGGTGTGAGAAGTAACTTACAATTTAATAAACAAAAGCTGCCACTCATTGTTAGAAAGAAAGGACAGCTTTAATATTTGCAGTTTGCAGCATAGATGTCCATCTTTGACTTTCAGCCCTATCAAAACTGGTCCTAATCAACCAAGATCACAGCAGCCCTACATTTTAGACACAAATTACTGTTGGAAATTATCCATTTACCAGCGGCAAGTACTAGAGACTGAGCCTCAGTGGTCACTGCATATAACTAGGCTGTACTAATCTACAAACCTGGCCTATACAAATAGGTTTTCCTTCCTTAAGCATTACAAGGGGGGATTTTAAATGGCTATACGTAAATCTGAAGTTGGGCGAGGAGGCCAGCAAAATAAAACTTGTCCACGAGAGCAATATTTAGCTTGTACTACTCGAGTGGGAGGGAAGGTAATGCAGAGGAAGAAAAGGGCAAACACAGCTGCTTCTCCCTTGTCTTGCAAGTCTCTTGCTGGGTTCGCCATACGTCAGTGGTGACTTGACAGCACTTACCACCTGAGTGTTCAAAGTAATCCTGAAAACATCCCTGTAAGGTTGGTCAGCAATATTATCATCATATTGCTGGGGCTGAAAGGCACAGTAGCTTTTTGATCCCGCCTAATGAGAACTTATGAAGCAGTCTTAACCTGAGTCCAATCACTGGCCAGTGGCGGAGTGAAAATGGCCCAGGAGTAAGCTAAGCTGAGAGGCTGTTGAAGAGCATTACAAGCCACACTGCAGGGCCACTCAGTTCAGACCCTGCAAGCAGCACTGATCATGGGTGTCAGCTCACCTGCTGCTACCTCCTAGTTTGCCACCAAGTGTCCCCCAATCAATGGGTGAGCCAGCCAGGTCTGAACTGAGCGGACTCCATAGTGCTGAGAGAGCTACTGGGGCTTGGATCTGCTTGCTTATGGTGGCCTTCTAGGACAGTGGCCCACCAGAAACTTCTGTTGGGAACTAGTCTACAAGTTTTGTGTTGTGCTTACATTGACTCAGGGGGATGGTGCTAGCCACTTGGCAAATGTTGATTGGTCAGATCAAGAGCTATTGGTCATCTGATATTCTGGCGCAACCCTAGAAGCATCAGCTGAACTGCTGTTTTGGTTAAGAAGAGACTTACTTCATTTCCCTTCTTCTTTCTCGAGTAGATAATGGGGGTTACCGCACTTGTATTCCCAGCGATGTATTAAGAGTTTGAAAACGTTATAAAAAATACTGTTCATGCTTTCTGTGTATTCCCACCAAGGTATTAAGAGTTTGAAAACTTTATAAAAAATACTGTTTGCACTTTGTTTGGCCCTTTTAGCTGTGAAGACGTCTTCCAACCATTTATAAGCCGTGGTATCCAAAAACCCTTTTAAAGCGGTGTTTTTTATAACATTTTCAAACTCTTAATACATCGCTGGGAATACAAAGTGCGGTAACCCCCAATGTTAACCATATTCTTTACTGTGTTTTTAAGCCTTACAGCCTGTTAGCCATGTGCTGGCAAGAGTTTAGGAAACAAGTTGTAGTTATATTAATTTATATTCCACGTTTACCCTCTTTTTGATTAGTAGACCTCTACGTTTGTGAAGGAAAGCAACATGTCTTGAATCAGTGTGTGTGTGTGTGTGTGTGTGTGTAATTTATGATCCACAAGATCACGATTTATGCAATCTATCTCAACAACTTCCCCTGTAAGTGGCATGGCCAGTCCACCCCTGCCATTGCTCCACTGGGCTCAGTATTGCTTGCTTACCCTGACACAGTTGTCCAGGGGTTTCCCAGCGTCTGCATCTTCAGACACTTTAACTGGGGATTGAACCTGGAACCTTCTAAAGTAGGGGATCCACCACTGGGCCTCAATCCCAGGTTTCAGCTCAGCCTCTGAGCCATTGTGCTGAATTCGCTCTAAACCTCAGCCTTTGATTAACCTTAATGGCCCTTTTGCAGCTGGATGGCAGACTGGAGCCAATGCTTTCCTCCGATCTTGCGGCTCCCGGACTCCGTGGCTTCATCTCTAGTGAGCAAAAGGCTGGCAGATTCTTGATAAATGAGCCCCCGTTGCATCAGGGGTTTTTGGTTTTGTGGTTATCTCCTCTCCAAGAGTGAAAGCTGGGATTTTCGGCCACCGGACTCATCAAACTCCTGACCTCTTGCCTGCTTGAAACGAATGGAGGAAATGAGGCCAGAGCAGATGGCTTCATTAAGGAGCTGCTGACCACAGGTTATGTTCAGCTCTCTGGCTAATAGGCCTGCTGCCTTTCCTACAGAAAGAGGCTTGACCTGTAACAGCTGCCTAGCAGGCAGAAACCAATATGGGAAGGCTCCCCTAATCTTACTGCATTACCATTGGCTGCACCTATTAAAAGCGGAAAATCGTTGTCCAGCTTGGATAATTCTAAGAACATCAGGGTAGCTTTGGAAGGACCATATTGTCCCAACAGCATCTGTGTCTTCCATCTTGTGCAATAGCCCCCATCTGCACATGTTTACTGAGAAGTAAGTCCCACTGTGTTCAGGGGGATTTGCTCCCAAAGAGGTGTGCATAGGAATGAAGACTTAGCTGGCCAATATTGTACAACAGCTGTACCCTTGATGAAGTCCCCTTGCTGATGCCCTACTGTTTTGCTCCTCCCTTGTCTTTTCCTACTGGCAACCCAGCCTCTCCCTGGTGTGCATTTTACAAGACAGGTAGTCGAAGAATCAGACGGGAACAGCAGACGGTGCTGCAATTTCCAGCGTCTCCCTCATTTCCCAGTTGCTGGAGGTTGACAGCTTTTCAGAAGTGGTATTAATTGCATCTTAAAATGAGGTGGATCCCAGGATACCTCTCTCTTTTCCCCCTCCCTCTATCTCTCCTGGAAATGCATGATGGGGCAAAATGTGGATTTGCTTTCTAGGTTTGTTCCCCTCCCCAGCTGAACTTTAATGATTTGGGCAAAAAAGAGATGAGAAATTTATTTTCACATCCTGCCTTGGGGGCAGAATTGGGGGCTCCAATAGCTGAAGGTGAAAGATGCACTGAGGGCCATCGGGAGAAAGTAATCACCAGGAGCAGATGAGATATCAATAGAGTTATTCCAGGTCACAGAAACTGAAGTCCATCATAGCCTTGACAAGAACATGCCAACAAATATGGAAAACAAAACAAAGGCCCACAGACTGGAAATGGTCAATTTACATTCTAATCCCCCCAAAAGGAGATGTGAAAGACTGCAGCAACTATTGGACCATCGCATTAATTTCTCACGCGAGTAAAGTGACATTCAAAATCTTACAACAAAGACTATTGCTATATATGGAATGAGAAATGCCAGAGGTTCAAACTGGATTCAGAAAAGGAAGAGGCACTAGAGATCGTATTGCAAATTTATGTTGGTTACTCAGCTTGTGTTTCATAGATTACAGCAAAGCTCTTGACTGTGTGTATCATGAAAAATTATGGCTGGTTTTAAAAGAAATGGGTGTGTCGCAGCATCTGATGGTTTTGGTGCACAACCTGTACTCTAGACAAGAGGCTACTGTTAGAACAGAATATGGAGAAAGAGAATAGTTTCCAATCATCAAAGGTGTTAGAAAAGGATGTATTTTATCTCCCTGTCTCTTCAATCTGTATGCCAAACGTATCATAAAACAAGCTGGATTAGATTTAGATGTCAGGGGAGTGAAAATTGGAGGGAGGAACATTGACCATTTGAGATACGCCGATGATACCACATTACTGGCAGAAAAGAGCAAAGACTTGAAATGACTACTGCTGAAAGTTAGAGAAAGTGCCATAGCAAGACTACAGCTGAATATCAAGAGGACAAAAGTAACAACTACTGGGGAATTACTCGACTTTAAGGTAGACAATGAGGAAACTGAAATTGTTCAAGACTTTCTATTCCTTGTCTCCATCATCAACCAAAAGGGAGACTGCAACCAAGAAATCAGAAGGAGATTGAGACTGGGAAGGGCAGCCATGAAGGAGCTAGAAAACATTCTTAAGTGTAAGGATGTGTCACTGGCAACCAAGATCAAGTTAATTCATGCCATCATATTCCCTATTACTATATGGGTGTGATTGTGTGAAAGTTGGACAGGAAGTAGTGGATTCCTTTGAAATGTGGTGTTGGAGGATACTGTGGACCACCAAAAAGACAAATCAGTGGGTTCTAGATCAAATCAAGCCTGAACTGTCCCTAGAAGCTAAAATGAGTAAACTGAGGCTATCATACTTTGGTCATTGGTCACATGAGGAAAAGACAAGAATCCCTGGAACAGACAATAATGCTAGGAAAAGTTGAAGGCAGCAGAAAAAGAGGAAGACCCAACATGAGATGGATTGACTATAAAGGAAGCCACAGCCCTCAGTTTGCAAGCCTTGAGCAAGGTTGTTAACAATAGGATATTTTGGAGGACATTGATTCATAGGGTCACCATGAGTCGGAAGTGACATGACGGCACTTAACACACACATAGCTGAAGGACTGCCACACAGCATGGCTAGAATAGTTATTTTTCAAGTGCTCAAGTCAATGCCTTGAGTGCAAAAGGTTATACAGGGATGGCTTGAAGCAGGGCTTTTACCACAGTGGCTCCACCCACACCTTTGGAACAGACATCTTTGAGACATAAGGCGGAGCCCTGGCTGCTTCCTCTAAGGGCCACAATGCTTCATGTCATTTTTGTACACATTTCATTGATTTAATTTTAAGGCTGCTTTTTTGTATCGTTTACTGCTTTGTTGTATGGCTTTATCTTATATTGCTTCTCTGTATTGCTTTGAGAAATGAAAAGTAGATTATGAATAGTTACAATAAATTAAGGATGTAATTTTGTGATGACTGGTTCATTTCTAAAGTTTAAGGTATATTTTTTTTGGGGGGGGGGTTGCATTTCCATATTAAGAACAAAATTGAAACCATCCTTTTCCCTGACCATATTAACAAAATTCAGTAGAAATGCTGCTGTTAAAATTGAGTCCTTTTTGGGTGGCAATTGATTATACATCGCATATAAATGCCATATAATGCCATACATAAGCAAACAAGCAACTGGTCTAACTGACCATGCATGAAAATGAGAAGAAACTAAAACCGTGCCTAGAATGGAGAACGTGGAGCAGAAGTCCTGGTCTACATTGATCAGGTTCACACATGCACATCCGTCACTTGTTGATTTCTCTGCTGATCTTTGTGAGTGGCAGTTGAACCGATTCCAAGGAAAAAGTATTGCCTCTGGGGAGATCGAAGGCCAGCTTCAAGGGTTGTCTGTAGAGTTGCACCCATTCAGATGTGAAAGTAGTTGTGTGATGATGCGATTGTCAAGTTGTGAATGTGCATGGTTGAACCAGCCCTTGGTGGTTAGCTTCGCCCTCGATCCAGGATCATGCTTCATCCCAGCCCCTTGGACTAAGATCCGCGCTGTTCTTCCTCTTCCTCCACCAGTAAGACAAGCTCCACGGTTGCCGTTCCGCTAAACTCTGGGGGTGGCTCAGCTCATTCTTTCCCCATCAGAGAACCTTTGTTTTGTATAAACATGCTAAAATTAGCTTCATGTTTCGCTCAATTAATTGCTTCGACTAGGAGACACCTGTGCAATCAGCACTCCACCATTGAGGGACGGATGTCTCCTTTAACCTATTGGCTTCGCTCTCTCAGCCCAGCAGGGATGAAAGTGGTACCTGGAAGTTAGCAAGAAAACGAACCCAAGAGAAAAGGACCTTTCATGCCCTCCCTTTAAACTAAAACATGCAAATAAGACTAATTTGCAGTAATGGGAATGAGATGACTCATGGCTACTAGAGCAGAAATGAATTTTTTGCTCCACCAAATTCTTGAAGCTTTATACTGAGTCAGATGCTTGGTGTATCAAGGGCAGTATTGCCTACTCTGCCTGGCAGCAGCTTTCCAGATCTCAGGCAGAGGTCTTTAACATCACCTACTACTTGATCCTTTTCACTGGAGATGCTGGGGACTGGATCTGGGACTTTCTGCATGCAGAACAGATGTTCTTCCATGAAGCCACCTTCCCCTTGATTTCCTAGACATTCTGCCAACACTCTCAAATCAACTGAATATTGACAAAGTATATGATACATATATTTGATTTTTGTTTCACTACTTGATATTCAACGTTGGCATGAAATAGTATTTAGTATTTGGTATTTGGCAGCATTTTGATGACATGCAATGGCATTTCTTGTTCTACAAGAAGAGCCAGCGTGGTGTAGGGGTTAAGAGTGGTGGTTTGGAGTGGTGGACTCTGATCTGGAGAACCGGGTTAGATTCCCCACTCCTCCATGTGAGCAGCGGATGCTAATCTGGTGAATTGGGTTGGTTTTCCCACTCCTATACAGGAAGCCAGCTGGGTGACCTTGGGCTATTCACAGCTCCCTCAGCCCCACGTACTTCACAGGGTGTCTGTTGTGGGGAGGGGGAGGGAAGGCGATTGTAGGACAGTTTGAGTCTCCCTTAAGTGGTAAAGAAAGTCCGCATATAAAAACCAACTCTTCTTCTTCATCTTCTTATGAGAGTTCATACTGACACAATAATCAAGAGAGGGAAATAAGTCTAAAACTCTCTCATTTCTAATTTTGAGCTAACACTTCCCAAGGAAAATGCAAAGTGGAATCTACCAAGTCACCTTCAGACTCTGAGTAGCAAAATAAACCCCCCCCACTCCAATTTTAAACATTTTGAAATGTCCATGGCCATTCTAGCATGCAGCCACTCTATCGACACTGCTTTGGGAACCATGTATCACTCAGCCCACACACCCTAGGCAACTCTGTGCTGCAACCTCTGAAGGACAAAATAGATCTCTAGAGGTTAATATATTTTATATACTTACATATCCTGGGGAGAAGATTTTCAAAAATGGAGTGGAAACAGAAAGAGCTGTGCTGTGTCTCGGCAACATCCCTCCGGGGCCCTCCCAAGAAATTCCAGATGCTGGAAACCGATGAGGTAACTGTTAATCAAAACCTCCCTGGGTAACATATGGCTCAAGGTGAAGGCTGGGCAGCGGGATGTTTTAACCTGTCTTGCCCGTGACTCTATCATATCCTACTGCCCTTCTTTCTCCCTGGGTGCTAATGATTGTTAATAACACTTCCTGGAATATGCGAGAGACGAATGGTCCCATTAGACTCCACTCCCCCCGGGGGGCAGTGGGCTCTGCTGGAAATTGGCTGAGGTGCCCTTGAATAATCATTTTCGCAAGGGCAGAGAGCAGCTGGTGAGAACCTCATTGCCATCTCGTCATTCTTTCTGAAAGAGGGTGCTGGGTAGCTTGGAAGCTCACACTCTTGTGCCGACAGAAGATCTAGCAGAATACCAATGCACTCCCAAGGAGAGATACACCCTTCTAAGCCCACTGACTTTGACAGACTTAGAAGGGTGTCGCTATGCTTAGAATTGCATTGTATGTCAGTGAAGGTGTTTTGAAGAAGGAGGAGGAGGAGGTTTTTATATGCCGACTTTCTCTACCACTTAAGGGAATCATAGAATCATAGAGTTGGAAGGGACCTGGAAGGGACCACCAGGGTCATCTACTCCAACCCCCTGCACAATGCAGGAAATTCACAACTACCCTCCCCCTACACCCCCAGTGACCCCCACTACATGCCCAGAAGATGACCAAGATGCCCTCCCTCTCATCATCTGCTTAAGGTTATAGAATCAGCATTGCTGACAGATGGCCATCTAACCTCTTCTGAAAAACCTCCAGGGAAGGAGAGCTTATCACCTCCAGAGGAAGCCTGCTCCACCAAGGAACCGCTCTGACTGTTAGAAAATTCTTCCTAATGTCTAGAAGGAAACTCTTGATTTAATTTCAACCCATTGTTTCTGGTCTGTGGAAGACTCAAACCAGCTTACAATTGCCTTCCCTTCCCCACAACAGACACCCTGTGAGGTAGGTGGGGCTGAGGGGTCCATAAGATGCATTATCAGCAAATATCCAGATACTAAAGAGCATTAATATTCCGCTTGGCAACTTCCAAGCAAGTCCTGGCTCAGATTAACAAGCCTTGGGGCTTCCATCTTCCCAGGTTCTTACTAGCCACAGTACAGTACAATGTTTTTCAAGGGGTTGTGGGTTTGACCAGGCCTGCAGCAGCAGTGGGAAAATGGCAACCAGTTCTCTGCAGGGCTAGCAGCTGAGCCATGCCTGAAGATGTAAGCCGGCCCTAAGCCCACTGTTCTCCCTGCCCCCCTCCCATTGCTTCCGTCCTCACTTGGGAGACTCCAGCAAAGGAAGGGAAAGTGATTGTAAGCCGGTTTGATTCTTCCTTAAGTGGTAGAGAAGGTCGGCATATAAAAACCAACTCTCCTCCTCCTCTTGAAAGCTGTACTTGATGTGGTCAGATCGGTGCAGTGGAACGGCTGCGCTCTTCTGCCATCTATTTCAGAACGGCAGGGTTTTTTTCCCCTATTTGTGCCATTCGGGGGCATCATCAATCCCATGCAGTGAGAGACAAATTAGGGAGGCGGGACTGCACCGTCCCTGATGGAGAGAGAAAGGGCACCCGTAGGACAAAGATTGCCATCGTTCTGAGTTTTGACTGGCCAGTTTGATCATTGTGAATGAGTGCTCAGGGATTTGCCAAAGGAATGCTAATGTTTCTTCACACCAGAGGCTGACTTCCTGACCAGGTGATTCATCGGCATGGGTGAATGATATGTACTCTGCAGATGCTGGGGTGAGAAACGGAAGCCGTTTGATAGTTTTGAATTCTCCCTTAGCTAGACACATCACTGGATGGTCTTAGGCCAGACACTTTCAGCCTAACCAGAGTGGTGTAGTGGTTAACAGCGGTGGTTTGGAGTGGTGGACTCTAATCTGGAGGACCGGGTTTGATCCCCCACATGAGCAGCGGACGCTAATCTGGTGAACCGGGTTGGGTTCCCCACTCCTACACATGAAGCCAGCTAGGTGATCTTGAGCTAGTCGCAGCTGTTTAGAGCTCTCTCAGCCTCACCTACCTCACAGGATGTCTGTTGTGGGGAGGGGAAGGGAAGGTGATTGTAAGCCAGTATGATTCTTACTTAAGTTGTAGAGAAAGTCAGCATCTAAAAACCAACTCTTCTTCTTCTTCTAATCTTGTGAACCGGGTGGGTTTCCCCACTTCTCCAAATTAAGCCCGCTGGGTGACCTTGGGCTAGTCACAGCTCTCAGCCCCACCTACCTCACAGGGTGTCTGTTGTGGGGAAGGGAAGGTGATTGTAAACCGGTTTGATTCTTCCTTAAGTGGTGGAGAAAGTCGGCATATAAAAACCAACCTCCTTCTTCTAACCTACCTCACAGGCTTGTTGTGAGGATGGAACAGAGGGCAAGGGATCACTTGACTGCCACCCTGAACACCTTTGCAGGACTGTGGAGAACGACATAGTAAACAGAGAGCTTGCTGGGGTCTCCCACATAAGATCTTATGTCAGCTGCTGTTGGGAATCTGATCAGTGGATTTGTTGCCTGCAGCAGGTTTTTGTTTATCTTCTGCTTGGATTTTTGGAAATAAAACAAGACCCTTGTGTCTCCAATATCTTACTCATCCACAGAAAATGGAACCATGAAGTGCTGCAGTTCCCAGTGTGACACTGCTGGCATATTTTGGGTGACCCCCTTCCTTCTTGAGTCTTGGGAGTGGGAATCAAAAGGGTCATGAATGGAACAGAGGAGAAAAAATAACCCTAAGGAGTTTCAGATCATTTCCTACCTGCCAGCTGACGAACAGCCAAAGTGCTGAGTTCATCCCAGAAAACTGCATCGTCGCTGTGCACCCTCAGCTTAGCCGCAGACGGACTTTCTTATGCTTCTGGGCTTGACAAACTCTCCCCGTGGTTGCCAGGGGAAAAGAAGAAGAGTTGGTTTTTATATGCTGACTTCACCACTTAAGGCAGAATCAGACTAGCTTACAATCACCACAACAGACACCATGTGAGGTAGGTGGGGCTGAGAGTGTGTGACTTGCCCACTGTCACCCGGCTGGCTTCATGTGGAGGAATGGGGAATCCAACCTGGTTAGAATCAGAGTTAGAAGGGACCACCAGGGTCATCAAGTCCAACCCCCTGCACAATGCAGGAAATTCACAACTACCTCCCCCACACACACACCCAGTGACCAGAAGATGGCCAAGATGCCCTCCCTCTCATGATCTGCCTAAGGTCACAGAATCAGCATTGCTGGCCATCTAACCTCTTCTTAAAAACCTCCAGGGAAGGAGAGCTTACCACCTCCTGAAGAAGCCTGTTCCACTGAGGAACCGCTCTAATGGTTAGAAAATTCTTCCTAATGACGACTAGATGGAAATTCTTTTGATTTAATCTCAACCCGTTGGTTCTGGTCCGACCTTCTGGGGCAACAGAAAACAACTCGGCACCCTCCTCTATGTGACAGCCCTTCAAGTACTTGAAGATGGTTATCATAGATCAGATGGTTCTCCAGATCAGACTCCACCATTCCAAACCACTGCTCTTAACCACTACACCACGCTGGACAAATGTCCTATCCCTTTAATAAAAGTTCAATGTGCAGAAATGAGCAGCTGAAGGTTTTCCTGTCATGGAGCCCCAATAACATCACCGGATAATGGCTTGCAGCTTGAACTAATATTAAAGGGGTCAGCTAGGGGGACCACTTTAAAAGACCCGGCAACCCTAAATCCTAACTGTTGAAACTCATACTCGGCAGCCCTGTGAGTTTCAGCAGGCCTTGACCACACACATTTAAGCATTTCGGTGCAGCCATAACGTCTAGCGACTGGTTTCTTTAAAAAACATTTTTTTAAAAGCAGGAAACTGATTTTGCAATGAAGGGGAGAGGAGAATCTGGCTGAGGAGAACGTCATGAAGGGGGAAAGAAGGGGGGGGGAGACTGTTTGCTGCTCGCTTTCCTCTCCCTGCAGTTCCTTGCAAGCCTCCACATACCAAATTCAGAGTGAGCAAGGGAATGCCTTTAATGACCAGCTAATGTTCAAAATGAATTTTCCATCAGAGGTAGTTAATGCAGAGGAGCCTGGTGGATTGTGGGTAACGCCAAGGCTGCGTCTCCCTCCCTCCTCCCAGGAGTAAAACACTTTGCAAGGAGCAGCACTGAATTTTATTGGCTATAGCATTTCCCGCTCTCCTAGTCTCTTGAGATCCCTTTGGAGGCCATTACAGTTTGCTTTCGATTTACCTCTCTCAAATGGTTTGGACTAACCTATATATTTTGCTGCTTTTCACGGGTTTCCCCCCTACAGCGCTAATGGCTTTGGGTTTTTTTTTTAAAAAGGAAAGCATTTGAAATCGCCCAATTCTGCATAGGAAATGAGTTATGTTATTTTAATTGTCCAGGGTTTGAGAGAACTGTGGTGGGTGCAGCTTTTCCTACCACACCGCTACAACTGCAGGGGAAGGTTCACTCGTGAAATTCACTGTTCCTAAACAAATGAGGCCGTTGCCTCCGTGTAGCCTGGCGACATGCACCACTAAATAATTACCCGAGCAGCGACAGAAAGTCTCATCAGGCCCAAAAACACGATAAGGCTGTGAGCAGCTTCCATTGAACTTAATGGAGCATACTCCTAAGCATATCTGCAAAGCTGAATATATCTGTCATCTGACGCAATGCATGTTTACAATGAAGAAAGTCCAACTGAGTTATTCCGACTTAGTCCCAAGTAAGGGTGGGCAGGATTGCTGTTTTATTCATATAGGCCACTGAATTGAGTGGGACTGACTTCGGAGTAAAGCCCTAAATTATGACCACCCCATAGGGTTGCCAGCTCCGGGTTGGGAAATATCTGGAGATTTTGGGGGTGGAGCCTGAGGAGGATGGGGTTTGGAGAGGGGAGGGACTTCAATGCCATAGAGTCCAATTGCCAAAGCATTTTTTCCAGGTGAACTGATCTCTGTTGCCTGAAGATCAATCGGAATAGCGGGAGATCTCTAGCCAACACCTGGAAGTTGGCAACCCTACCACCCCATCTTAGTTGCACCTCAGGTTGCCAGTTTTTAAACCAGTCCCTCTACCTGTCCCTCTAATATCGATTTAATCTGCAGGTTGTTATTCTTTAGCTCCATGCCAAAAAAGCCCTGACCTGGATAGCCCCAGACTAGCCTGATCTTGTCAGATCTCAGAAGCTAAGCAGGGTCAGCCCTGGGTTAGTATTTGGATGGGCGACCTCTAAGGAATACCAGGGTGGTGAGGTGGAGGTAGGCAATGGGAAACCACCTCCAAATGTCTCTTCCCTTGAAAACCCCTACGTGGTCACCATAAGTCAGCTGTGACTTGATAGCACACAAAAAATGCCAGGAAAGCTTCAACAGCCCACTTCTGCAATTTAAACATCTATTAAAGGGACAGGGCATTTTTTTTCTCCAGGCCTGTTGGCAACCCCCAGTCGCAACCAGTTTAAAAGAAACCAAAGAGGACCATTCCAAAATTTATCTCTACCCAAACTTACTTTTAACGCCCAACTATCTATGGGGTTGTGATTGGCTATTAGGAAATGATAGGCCGGGTTTGCCCAGCATATAAATTGAACCAGGCACACAGGTGAGGCTAGGCAGAGTGGGCCCAGAGTGGTAAGTATGGAGAGCTGTTGATTGGGGAAAGGGAAGGCTTTTGTTACAGTGACTCTGGTATCTGGTTGAAGTGAAGGGTGTACTAAGGAGATAGGTTCTGAGAGTAACAAATGGGTTTTGGTGGATAGACTCTAGTTTTGAATTGTTCAAGAAAGCATAAGTGTTAGGATAGGGGGCTAATGACTTAAATGCTGAGCCTGCAAGTTCATTGCAGCTAATTCCCTTGATTCTTACAACCCTCTAAAAGTATCTTGAACCATACTGCCTCCCTATAGTATAGTGTAGTGGGTAGGAGTGAACTTACCGATCAATTGTAATAGCAGGAGATCTTCTGCCACCACCTTGAGGTTGGCAACCCTCCCTAACCTCCAGGTATTTCCCAACCTGGAGCTGTAAGCTCAGAAAAACAGGCTCTGAATCCAAGCATCTTTTCAGTGTGCTAGAACAATCTGATGCCCAAATATGAGAGCTCCGCTGTCCTAAAACACCCTGTGGGGAGGAAACTAAAGTGCCTTCTACTCTCCTATCTGCCCCTTGCCTAGGTTGGATTGATTGCTTGCAAAAATGGATTATGCCATGAAATCTCTGGGCTTTCTCTCCCCGCGATCTTTGTCCAGGTGAGTTCTTACATTCCTTTGTTCTAATGTGTCGATTCCAGGAATTCAAGGAAGAGGTTTGTTCCTAGTTGGAAATACTGGGGCTTGTGGTACATGGCTCCTGCTACTTCAACAAAGGTAAATGCTGCCCTGCTTAGTCGCTAAAGATGCTGCTTGAGCAGTAATGTCAGTTTGGCACGGGCATCACAAACCTCTTGCTGGGGTTGTGGCTAAGATGAAGGAGGAAAGATGGCCTTAATTAAATGTGGTTGTCCAAAGGCTCCTTCAAGTCTCTGCAACTGGCTGGCAAGAATCAGTTTTGGGGGTTGTTTCTGCTTCAAAGGCTAGACCTGTGTTCTAGCTCAAGGTTGAAATGTGCAGAGTGGTCCCATAAAAATGACTAGTCTCCAGTATTTTCCCTCACCCCAACATCACAAGAGAACTGGCAGCTATTACATGGTTCTTGAAACTTCTTGCGGCTAGGAAAAGTAAGGGGTGTCCAATGGTATCTTTGCCAGAGAATGAAGGAAAGACATCCTGTAAGAAAAGCTCCAGTTACTGAAGGCCATAGTTGAAGATGACACTGTTAGCATAGGGGGTAGGAAGAATCCCTGTTCCCCACCCCTCACTGCCTGCAGCGTGTGGCAAATCTTGTCAATCAGCTATTCTATGGTGTGTGCATGTGGGTTGGTAGGAAGGATTGAGGCTTTGGGGATGTTGGCTAATTCCATGACCATTCTAGTTAATTTGTAAGTTCAGCTTTCTTTCATGATTTTCCTACACGGGATGAAACTGCAGTTGGGGATGGGATGGGGGAAGGGTGACCATTGTGTGTGTGTTAAGTGCCGTCAAGTCGCTTCTGACTCATGGTGACCCTATGAATCAATGTCCTATCCTTAACAGCCTTGCTCAGATCTTCCAAACTGAAGGCTGTGGCTTCCTTTATAGAGTCGATCCATCTCTTTCTGGGTCTTCCTCTTTTCCTGCTGCCTTCGACTTTTCCTAGCATGATTGTCTTTTCCAGTGACTCCTGTCTTCTCGTGATGTGACCAAAGTACGATAGCCTCAGTTTAGTCATTTTAGCTTCTAGAGTCAGTTCAAGCTTGATTTGATCTATAACCCACTGATTTGTTTTTTTGGCAGTCCACGGTATCCGTAACACTCTCCTCCAACACCACATTTCAAAGGAATCTACTTTCTTCCTATCAGCTTTCTCCATTGTCCAGCTTTCACACCCATACATAGTAATAGGGAATACGATGGCATGAATTATCTTAATCTTGGTGGCCAGTGACACATATGAATAGGGTGACCATATGAATAGCAATATTAACCAAATCTCATTAAAACAATTGCCCATTCTTGCAGGAAGCTTGTCAAACAACAGGTTGGAAGGAAAATAGACTTGATGACATGTATGAAAAAAAATTGGACAAATATAAGCATTTAACCCTACGGGCTGTTGTTTCTGCTCTGCAAGAAGGAAGTTCTCTTTGAGGAAGTTGGTTAGGGCAGAAAAGAGCAAGTGGAAATAATGTCTCTGCTGTTGGTGCCTCAGGCGTGTGTCTGCTGGTTCCCTCTCCGTGACACCAAAGCGATGGACCATGCTGCCTCCTCATGCCCGGCCTTATCGAGTGAGCAACTGGGACCGCACCTTACGCAAGGGGATCATGGCAGAGAGCTTAAGGGATCTGCTTGAGAAGGTGAGTGTGGAGAGCCCAGCTTCTGAGGTATTATGCTTCTTGGCTATGTATTGACATTGCATTTGTTTGCTTTCTGGTTCTTGCTGAGACTCACTGAATTACAAAATGGGAGCCAGTGTGGCGTAGTGGTTAGAGGGTTGGCCTAGCTTCTGGGAGACCCCGATTTGAATCTGCACTCTGCCAGGGAAGCTTGCTGGGTGACCGTGGGCCAGTGACATAGTCTCAGCCTTATGTACCTAAAGGGATTGTTGTGAGGGTAAAATGGAGCAGGGGAGAACATTGTAAGGCAAGGAATAAATAAAGTACAATGAAAGTAGGAAAAGCAGAAACAATGCAATAAAGAAACCATTGCAATAAAGAATAATGCAATAAAGAACATTACAAAAAAATTAGGGAACAAAGTACAAACAGGATAATGCATACAATAAACAGTGCAATAAACTACAATGTTTAAATTGTGTTTATACTGATTTTTACAGTGTGATTCGCAGTGGGTGGGGGTGGATGACCATTAAGCCCTTTAAACTGGCAGTGTAGCTTTATCCCGTAGTCCTCTTGCTACAGGTAACCTGGACCTGACATATATGGGGGAATGGGGTTAGAGCAGCACAGCCAGGTGAAGGCAATCTTTTGAAGATATGTCAGACTTAGTGCCTGGGGAGGCCTGGGCTTTGGGCTGTTGAGAGGCAGTCTGGTGCATCCACCAAGCACGGGGCAAGAGCTCCTGAGGAAAGTTCTCTTCTGGAGCTATGGCTGGCAAGCATAGAACTGAGCTTCAGGGAAGCACAAGCTGAAGAAGCAGAAATGATGCTACTCTCAGGTAGTTTCTGGCTACCCTTGGTTGAAAGGAGACTGGCTATGGGTAGCGTGCACATGAGCCACCTGGAGTCTCAATGCTGCTTCAGACACTGATCAGTGTTGGTGCTGAGCTGGATGTCCTGGTATTCTTATGCATGTGGTAGTTTATTAGGGTTGCCAGGTCCCTCTTTGCCACTGGCGGGAGGTTTCTGGGGCAGAGCCTTAGGAGGGCAGGGTTTGGGGAGGAGAGGGACTCTAATGCCATAGAGTCCAATTGCCAAAGTGGCCATTTTCTCCAGGTGATCTGATCTCTGTCGGCTGGAGATCAGTTGTAAGAGCAGGAGATCTCCAGCTACTACGTGGAGGTTGGCAACCCTTTGGCATATCTGTGTGTAGAATGCTGTTCATAAATTCTGTCAACAAGTCTGGAATTGATATTGAATAGGGTTGCCAGCTTCAGGTTGGGAAATACCTGGAAATTTGGGGGGCAGAGCCTGGGGAAGGCAGGGTTTGGGGAGGGGAGGGACTTCAATGCCATAGAGTCCAATTGCCAAAGCGGCCATTTTCTCCAGGTGAACTGATCTCTATCTGCTGGAGATCAATTGTAATTGCAGGAGATCTCCAGCCATCACCTGGAAGTTGGCAACCCTAATGGCAAACCTATTTGGTTACCTTTCCGAATAGCTGGCCATACTGCCTAGTCAACCCTTGCCTACTGTGCCCATGTTCTTGCAGGTACATCTTGCATTGCCAGTGGTGGGGACCATCACCCTTGTCCTGGATGAGGATGGTACCATTGTTGATACAGAGGAGTACTTCCAAACACTGCAGGAAAGCACAGTATTCCTGGTGCTGACCAAAGGGCAGTCCTGGTATCCAGCGAAGGTGAGCAATGGCACAGGCCAGTGTTTTAGTGGGCATTGCTGCTTCTATTAAATTCGGAAGCGTTCAGCCAGGAAAGGCTTCTGCATCCAATAGAGCCTGCATCTCAACAGAAAAGTTTATGACTACCAATATTCCTGACCTCCTCCAGTAAGGAATAGCTGTCCTTTCTCATGGACTTAACAGCCCTTGGAAGGCTTATGAAGAATGATGGCATTCTCCTTGCAACTAGGAGGAAGAGGAAAACTAGTTTAGTGCATGAAATGTCTGAGAATCTGCCCAGAAAGGAACGCTCCTCCCAAGCTTCTGGGATCAGTGCAGGCACAACATGCTGGCAAGCTTATTTCCTGGGAGGGAGAAGAGCAGCAGAGGATCAGGCATTGAAAAACTACAAACTTTAACGAAACAACTTGAGCATCTCCATACATCCCAGTTCTGCAGCACGGTGGCAGAAGGAAGCAATACAAGCTAGAAATGTGGAGCTGAATGGAGCACTCAGAGCTTGCATGCCAGGCTTGCAAAGAGAACTGGAGCAGAGTCTCAATAAGCTGCTATCGACCAACAAATTGCTGTGTTTAATTTGATGGTGTCACACTTGGTGTTTCTTAGGTAGTCAGGCTTTGGTACCTTCAGGCACTGGAGGAAACATCAGATTACAGAGCTATTGTACGTAAAAGCACTGTATAAATGAAAGGTGGGTGTTGCAGGTTGATCCCACGATGCTGTCTTTAAATCTTTCCGAACAACCATAAAACATCACAGTACATGCCCTTAATTCTTGGCCCAACTAAAGCTCTAGTTTGCCGATTAAACTTGCAGCTGTGCTCTTAAGGTATGTACAGGACATAAGTTCATGCAGTGGCTCCTTTAGGTACTGCTGTGCCAGCAATCAGAGCCTCTTGAGCGCTGAGTCATAAATCTGTCATTGATGCGCTACAGACCATGGTAAAGCTGTCACTATCTGCCCACTCACATGCGTGGTGTAGTGGTTAAAAGTGGTGGACACTAATTTGGAGAACTGGGTTTGATTCCCCACTCCTACACATGAAGCCTGCTGGGCGACCCTGGGCTAGTCACAGTTCTCTCAGGACTCTCTCAGCTCCATCTACCTTGCAAGGTGCCTTTTGTGGGGAGAGGAAGGGAAGGCGATTGTAAGCTGCTTTGAGACTTCTTAAAGATAGAGAAAAGCAGGGTATAAAAACCAACTCTTCTTCTTTTTCTTCTAGTGAGTTTCCATGGCAGAGTGGGGATTTGAACCTGGTTTCTCACATCCTAGTCCAGCACTCTAACCACTACTTTGCTGGCTCTCTTGGCAGCTTCCTAGCCAGTCCAGTTCACTCTGCAGCAACAAATCCCCCTCTGTGCCTGCAGACAACACTGTCCTTTGGGTAACTTTTGAGACTGGCTATGTATGTAAGAGGTAGGCTGAGAGTCAGTGTGGTGTAGAGGTTAAGAGTGGTGGACTCTAATCTGGTGAACCGGGTTGGTTTCCCCACTCCTCCACATGAAGCCTGTTGGGTGACCTTGGGCTAGTCACAGTTCTCTCTGAACTCTCTCAGCCCCACCTACCTCACAAGGTGTCTGTTGTGGGGAAGGGAAGGAGATTATAAACCGGTTTGATTCTCCTTGAAAGGTAGAGAAAACCGGCATATAAAAACCAACTCTTCTTCTTCTGTCTGTACAGGCGGCAGGCTACCAGCTGGCTCTGTCCCACAAACCTCACCACAGGCATGATGTGGCCTGCGTGACCTTCAACCTCTACAAGACCAACCCAGAGGACTTCATTGGCTGCCTGAACTTCAAAGCAACGCTGTACGGTGCTTATAGCATCTCCTATGACATGCACTGCTATGGGGCCAGGAGGCTCATGAAGTAAGTGACAAACCAGCCATCTGATGCTAGCTTGAGAGGATGGAGACCATTGGAGGGCAGAGAGGTGAAGAATGCCTAGGTTTACTGTTTGCTTATTGGGTGGGACCATCTCGGCTATTCTTGCGCCTATGCTTCTCCAATAGGTATGCCATACCTGGCCACTTGCCAGTGTTGTCCCATATTAACCAACAAATTGCTGGGCTTAATTTGATAGTGTCACACTTGCATTTCTTAGGTCATGAGGCTTTGGTACCTTCAGGCACTGGAGGACATGGGACTGGGGCACAGGCAGCTCTTAAGCAAGGTTGGGGCATGGAGGGATGGATGGGGTCTAGATTGTGGGCACCAGTTCTAGGCCTCTGTGTCTTCTGGATGGACTGCTAAATAGAGTGACCTGAATTTCTACTGACCTAGAGTTTGCATAGATTGCTTCTGCACAGGCATCAAGAACACATTTGTGCTCTAGAGAAGGGTTAAATATTGCCCGACCCTTGGAGGCTCATAAAGTGGCCCCCACTGAAGTGCGGCATCGGTCTTTCTAGCAGCACAAGTTGCTCTATAGTATGAAAGAATGTAATGACCTTGTTTTGGTTGTGAGTTGCCTTGAGCAAGTTGGAGAGACAGCAAACAAACTTCCTAAATAAATCCAAGGAAGACCCAGTACTGTGTTCCAGCTGTAGTTTGCAAGATGCCAGTGGGCATAAGGTGACAGCTCTTCTCTAGCACTGGGTATTCTGAAGTATAGTTCTTCCATTCATGGAGGTCCCACTTTGGCTATGAAGGCTAATGTATGAAGGATAGAGGTTGCTTCAAATGGCAATTTAGATAGCAACAGCTAAGCTAAAATGCTGGGTTTTTTTTCTTTATCCCTAACATATCAATGTGTCCCTAACATATCAACTGACCCTAGAAGCTAAACAACTAAACTGAGGCTATCGTATTTTGGTCACATTATGAGTTGACAAGAGTCACTGGAAAACACAGTCATGCTAGGAAAAGTTGAGGGCAGCAGGAAAAGAGGAAGACCCAACAAGAGATGGATTGACTCAATAAAGGAAGCCACAGCCTTCAATTTGCAAGATCTGAGCAAGGCTGTCAAAGATAGGACAAAAAGGGCAAGAGTCCAGTAGCACCTTAAAGACTAACAAAAATATTTTCTGGTAGGGTATGAGCTTTCGTGAGCCACAGCTCACGAAAGCTTATACCCTACCAGAAAATATTTTTGTTAGTCTTTAAGGTGCTACTGGACTCTTGCCCTTTTTGACTACTGCAAACAGACTAACACGGCTACCCACTGTGATTTATCTTAAAGATAGGACATTAATTCATAGGGTCACCATGAGTCGGAAGCGACTTGACGGCACTTAACATGCACAACGTATCAATTTATCTCAAGCAGGTGACTCTGAACTGAAGCGCTAGGGATGCCAGCCTCCAGGTGGGACCTGGGGATCCCCTGCACTTACAGCTTATCTCCAGACTACAGAGTTCAGTTCTCTTGGAGAAAATGGATTCTTTGGAGGGTAGACTCTATGGCATTGTACCCCACTGAGGACCCTGTTTTTCCCAGGCTCCATCCCCAAATCTCCAGGCGTTTCCCAATCTGGATCTGGCAACTCTACCTCCCTCTTCCCATGCCAGTGGTCGAGGGGGAGGGACCTGCCAACCCTTTCTTGCACCAAGATAGATTACCATGGGTAGTTGTGTTAGTCTGTCCGAAGCAGCAGAAAAGAGCAAGAGTCCAGTAGCACCTTAAAGACTTAACAAAATTTCTGGTAAGGTATGAGCTTTTGTGCGTCACAGATATCTGAAGAAGTGAGCTGTGACTCACAAAAGCTTATACCCTACCAGTAGGGTTTCCAGGTCCCCCCTCTCCTCTGGCAGGAGGTTTTTTGGGGTAGAGGTAGGGAAAGATTGCGTGGGCGTGCGGCCGCGGTCACATCACTTCCGGTTTACAACCAGAAGTGCCGCATCGCAATGCGATGCAATGCTTCCGGTTGTAATCCGGAAGTGATGTGGTGCGGTGGGCAGGCGCACATACGTTGCCCGCCGACCCTCAGCTGGTCAACGGGCAGCCAGGTGGATTGGCGCGGGTTTGCTCACCACCACCTAGCACTTGGCAACCCTACCTACCAGAGATGTTGTTAGCACCAGGATGGGGGGGGGGGTCTTCAGACCCTCTACTAAATTAAGAATGGTGCCAGCTTACTTCATTGACCCTGATGCTCTGCTGTTCCGTTCCTCCCAGGGAAGCCCTGCGTTGGACACTCATTACCATGCAAGCGACAGGTCACGTCCTCATTGGCAGTTCCTGCTACGTGCAGCAGCTGCTGGATGCCACGGAGGAAGAAAAGAGAGGGGGTGAAGGTTCCCCCTTGGCTCTGCGCAAATTCTGCCCACTTCCTGCCCGGAAGATGCTGCAGTGAGGGCACCGCGATCTGGACTCCTATGCAGATGACGCAGGGTGACTTTTTCCTGTTTCCTCCTCCTATGCTCCAAAGAGCTCCATGGGGTAGGTCTTGTAGCGTGTGCTGTCCCGAAGCCCACTGGGGGAACACAAGCCCTTGCACATCTCTTCCCCCACGTGTTCAAAACTTCCCCAGTGTTACCTTTTAATCTGGTCACTCTGCATATGTTACACAGCACTTTGGGGGGGGGGCGTATATGTGCAGGGGTACTAAAGATTGCAAGAGGAGCTGGTCTACACTTTCTGGAAGAGGCTGAAGTTAAGAGGCTGGGCCTTGAGCACCTTCACTTGCCCAGCTCAGCTGCACAGGGTGGAATCCTTCAGCCCGGATCATGGAACTGCACATCTTGCAAGAAGCAGCCACTATGGGTTGGCCTAGGTCACATAGTTGTATTACTGTCCTAGCTTGGTTTGTTTTATTGTTGCCTGCTGGTGGTCGATCTTTTTTCATTGTGTGCAGAAAATAAGTATGTAACTGTATTAAAGTTTGTTTAGTTTTCTTATGGCCTGTATTGGCTGCCTTGGTTTACTCTTCAGCTGCCTTCTTGGTGGGCGTGGGCGGTCAGCTCCTCCTCAGCATGGGGCCTGGGGCAGCTGCCCCTTTGCCCACTGGCTAAGATCGGTCCTGACTGCAGGGTCTGTTTTGCACCAGGCAACTGAAGCAGCTTCTTCTGACCATTAGGGCATATAAGGAAGACAAACTTTAACTATTAGCTGAGCCTGAAAGGCTGGAGAAGAAAGGAATGCTTTCACATGGTAGTTTTCGTGCTATAGCAGAAACATATATGGGGTAACTGTGCTCTACTTAGGGTTGCCAGGTCCCTCTTTGCCACCGGCAGGAGGTTTTTGGGGCAGAGCCTGAGGAGGGCAAGAGTTGGGGAAGGGAGGGACTTAATGCCATAGCATCCAATTGCCAAAGCAGCCATTTTCTCTAGGTGAACTGATCTCTAACTGCTGGAGATCAGTTGTAATAACAGGAGATCTCCAGCTACTACCTGGAGATTGGCAACCCTATCTCTAGTAGAAACATACACGGTGTAACTGTATGTCCCAGTTAGGGCTGCCAACCTCAGGTTGACACCTGAAGATCTCCTGCTATTACAATTGGTCTCCAGATGACCAAGATCAGTTCCCCTGGAGAAAATGGCTGCCTTGGAGGGTTGACTTTATAGCTTTATATCCTGCTGAGATCCCTCCCCAAACCCTGCCCTCCTCAGGCTCCACCCCCCAAATCTCCCGGTATTTTTCAACCTGGAGCTGGCAACCCTACTCCCAGTTAAGAAGGCAGGATTAAACTATGCTCAAAATGCTGCCTTAACACCCCCCACCCAGGAAATTGATACAGCATGGACCTCCTAGCCAAATGATTAGGGTTGCAAACCTCCAAGAACTAGCTGGAGAGGGACCTGGCAACCCTAATGATGATGGAAAAGAACACTGTGTCTGATGTGTTCTTTGCTTTATGAGTGAGCATTGCTTAGTCCTACCCTGCTTAGAGTAACCCTTGTCGAGCTTCTCTTTCATGGCAGGGAAATGTAAACTTACCAAACTGAGCCATACATTACAAATTGGTAGGGTTGCCAGGTCCCTCTTCACCACCGGCAGGAGGTTTTGGGGGCGGAGCCTTAGGAGGGCAGGGTTTGGGGAGGAGAGGGACTTCAATGCCATAGAGCCCAATTGCCAAAGCGGCCATTTCCTCCAGGTGGACTGATCTCTGTCGGCTGGAGATCAGTTGTAATAGCAGGAGATCTCCAGCTAATACCTGGAGGTTGGCAACCCTACAAATTGGGGAACTAGGCGAAAGGCTCGAGTCAATATCCATTCCTTTGGATTCAGCCATGTGGGTGCCAAGAACAGGAGTTAACGGACTTGAGATGGTGAGGGCCCTTCAGGATCAAAAAGAAATCAAAATCCTGAAATTGCAGGAGCAATTTAGACTCCGCTCTATTGATGTGTCTACATTCTGTTGTTTTCCACTACACTCAGGGTTCTGAGTCACATTCAGAAATGCGGCCGGTGTTGCTTTTCCCGCCAGACAAGTGCGGAACCAGGGGGGTAATTCACCTCTTTCATTGCTATGAGGTGGGCAGGTGTCAGGGGCACACATGGAGGGAGGAGTCCTTTTTTTAAAAAAAGAGTGAAAGGCTAGTGAAATGTCACAAGTAAGAGGGAAGGAAAAGTCCCCTGTTTCTTCTCCCTTCTTTTCCATTTGTCTGTTTCCCACTTAGAAATATTATCTGGCAATAGAGTTACAAAGAGCTGGGACTGGATCTTCCCAGCATTTGTGAACGATAACTAGCAATGGAGGCAGACTGGAAAACAGAGGTGGTTTAACCGTTTCCCTTGTATATTTTTTGCCAACTGAATGCCTCTTAAGTATTGATGGGGAAAAAGGACTGGTGGTCTCATCTTGAAATAAATGTTGTTAGTCTTTAAGATGCCAATAAACTTTGTTTTATTTTGCTATAGGCGACTAGCAGGGCTACCCCTTTGCAATCTCTCTTAGCCCAGCTTTTCCCCATTCTAGGATTGTAGGAGGGATTTCACAGAAGAAAGAGTTAAAGCCAAGCTATGCCCACTTTCCTGACTGGAGTCTTTAACACCCACTGGGAAGGTGTGTTCACTGATCTCCTAGCATTATCTCCCTTTCCCCCATAAGTTCTGCAGGATCATTCCCAACAATCACTTAGTCCAGTGGATAGCCAGATGCTGCAGGAAAGCCTACAAGGGCCCAGAGGATAAAGCTATCCCTCTTATTGCCTGGTGTTCAGAGATACACTGCCCCTG
Source organism: Euleptes europaea (assembly GCF_029931775.1). Classification (NCBI taxonomy): domain Eukaryota; kingdom Metazoa; phylum Chordata; class Lepidosauria; order Squamata; family Sphaerodactylidae; genus Euleptes; species Euleptes europaea. Next base: position 45,181,964 of record NC_079324.1, read on the forward strand.
AAGATGGAAGTTTGATTGATGCATCACATCTAATGCCACATCTTCTGTACTTCACATGCTGCATTGGGTGAAATAGTTCCTGTTGTTGGTCTTAATTTCATAGAGGAAGGAGGATGACTAATATTATGGGAGAAAATCCTCTCATCTATATATTATATGTGCAATCTTTTTATATTAGAAAAAGCTAACATTTTAAATCTTTCTTCACTGGCTCTGACCTAGAAAAGCCTTTGGGATGGTGCAGCCAGGATGTTACACAAAATCCCAACGATAGCTGCACCCCAGAGCATCAGTGTGGTGCAGGCCTGACGCTTATGACTTTGGGCCAGCCAGACCAACATAACTTACAGGTAGGAAAAACACAGCATGTTAACACATTGTGTGATGTTGTAAGTTTTATTCTTAATCCTTTCCCTAGTGAGTCCCAGCACTGCGCTGCTATACTCCCCCACTCCAGGCACAAATGGCAGCCCTTAGTTTATGCAAAAGGAAAGGTATAGGCTAAGCCTGCACTGTACCCCTACTGTTGCCAGTCACAGAAAACTAAGCCTGCACCACTCGACATAACCATTACAGCCTGAATTCACATTCTTGGCTATATTGAAACACGAGTGAATGTCAGGATAGCTCAGTGAACAGTGCTAGGGCTTTAATATTCAGAGCGTGAGTGCCCTGTAATGGTTCCAGCATCAGACTATTCTCTGGGAGACCCTGGTTTGAAACCCCACACTGACAAGGAGGCTTGCTGGGTAACCACTCTTTGCTCCGTTGGGGAGACTTAAATGTACTGATGGGGTAGATGTAAGTTTTCCCAAATAGCAACTCCCCAGAACTATTTCAAGTCAGGAAAACAGCATGGGGCAGTGGAAGGTTTAACACACACACACATCCCAGTCCAAATCAGGACCCTGCAGGCCTGGGAATTGACTTGCAAGTGAAAATCCTGGTCCTACCTGGCTTTAAAAAAAATTGTTTTGTCCTACTTGGCTTGACAGGAACCAAGGGCAGACCCATGTACAGTGTAACTTGTAGTTAGGCTTCAAGGGAGTTGTATGGAAGAAGTTATGCCAGCCATTGTGCAGATAAGTCTTCTACCAGCCAGTTTTCTTGGGTGCTTCAGAAGCAGCCCCAAGTTTCTTTAAATGAGTTAGTCTGAACAAGTGTTGTGCAAACACTTTGTGCGCTTCCCTAGCTAATTTTGCAATCTTTGAACAGCAGGCTACAGGAGTGTGTACACACACACACACTTTATGGTTGAACTGAAGTACAACCACATTTACTGCAAGATTAAAAAACAGACTGAGAGGTGTGGGGTCCTCCAGTGTGATCCGAATGTACATGAGACAGCCCTTTTGCTCAAAGTAAGCAGCACTGGGGCAATTGTGTACTTACATAATTGAAGATCTTGATGTAATTCCCATTGAGGTTTTCCTGCAGTTTGGGTGCTGAACTTCAGTTGTCCATCCCTCCCCACCCCCAGGTTGCTCAAGACACGGCTGTCCATCTACCATCTTTCTATAGTTTCCTTGTTTCTCAAGACTTTCTCAAATCACCTTTGATCCTCCATGCTTGCTCAAGTGGACAGAGAGGAAGCCACAGGGGGGAAAAAAATAACAAGGCAGAAACAGCACTGTGGACTGACTGTAGAGAGTTCTAGGAAGGGAAACTTTCTGGACATCTATGTGTTCCACCAATGAAGGCAGATAGGATACAAATACCAGTGTTCGGGTGATCTCCTGAGTCCCCGAGCACAGCTTGCTTTAGTGATCAGTGCAGGCCAGTCTGTCGCAGAGAAAGTATACCCAACAGGCCTAAGACAGCAGAAGTGTGTAATATAGCAGTGGTGGGGTGGAAGAGAGTTCCGAAGGCAGTGATCTTTGATCTAGAAAGAAGGGAGTGTTAAACAAGGCTGCCCCAGGTATCAGCAATGCACCCGTGGAATACTGCAAGACATGACTAATGTAATTACATCTAACCAGTAGGAAGACTGAGACCAGGCAGCTTAACTGGGAGTCCACTTGTAGATGAAAGGTAGAAGTAGTATTACCTCTGAAAACAGAGTTGCCAGGTTCTCCCTGGCCACCAGTAGGGGATGGCCAGATCCAGGTTGGGAAAGTCCGGGAGATTTGGGAATGGAGTCTGGTAAGGACAGGGACCTCAATAGTGTACAATGCCATAGCATTCCAATACCATAGCTTCCAAAGCATCCATTTTCTCCAGGGGAACTGATCTCTGTAGTCTGGAAATGAGCCATAATTCCAGGGGATGCCGAGGTCCCACCTGAAGGCTGGCATCCCTACTCCCCTCCCTACCAATGCAGTGTAAAAAAAAACAACCCCTGCTGCTGACACAAGCGAATTCTTGACTTCGGAGCATCTAGCAATTTTGCCACAATCAACTTTGTGGTCAATGGATCAGTTTTCATAGACCAGCATTAAACTGATGCTTTTTTTAACGTGGGCTTAGCAGTGAAGGAAGGGGGAGTCATGGTTTAAGAAATAGTCTTTAATATTATATATTCACAGTACAATACTCATTAAAGCGGGACACCGTGTGGGTGATGATACATCCAGAACAGAGAGCTTTTCTTTTTAAAAAAATGTATAGGCAGATCTCTGAAGCTCTTCTTCACTGCTTTCACCAAGTAGTAAGCAGAGCTTCTTGGTACACTGAAATAGCACATTTCCACAGCACAATACACCTGAATAACCAGATGCCTGCAGAAAAAAGTTCTTGACACCCTGTGTTGTGTTCCCAGCAACTTCTCTACCAGCTCTATTTATGGCCAGGTGGAGTATAAGAGTGCCAAAGCTTCTATTCCACCTTACTCCATAGCAGGTGCTGGTGTATCAGCTACCAAATGCTGACAGCTGTCAAAACAGTCTAAATGACAGGAGGGAACCTCCTTCACTTCAGCATCTTCCTGGTGAGAGGAAACTGGAGGCTGCGCAGAACCGACGAGACTTCCTCTTTCTGCTCTTCACTGGCATCCAACAACTGCTGCATGTAACAGGAAGTGCCAAGCAGCACATGGCCCGTCGCTTGCATAGTGAAGAGTGTCCAGCGTAGAGCTTCCCTGTGAAAAGACGGGAATACTGTCAGGGATCCAGAAGGGCCACAGGGCAAAAGCACAGGATTGCCAAGCATCATCAATGGTCCACAGACAAAAGATTGCCTATGGGGCTTTGCCACTGCTCCCCCCCTCCACAACCCAAATATCCTAAGAGAAATCATATGATTATTAGCATGAATAGGCTGGTGGTTGGTTGTCCTTTCCAGTAAACACATACAAATTGTGTTGCGGTTTAAGGACTAATGTACAGTAGCATACAGAAGGTGGATTTTTCTTCCCTGAATAATATTTTATTAACAAGGACTGGACAGACAGCATGGAGAATTAAGCAGTGTCCTAGCATTTGGGAAAAGGGAGAAGTTTTCTTTGTCAACTGTCTCCACCCCATGCATAATTTTATAAACCTCTATCATGTCCCTCCTTAGTCATCTTTTATAAACTGAAAGTCCTGGACTCTTCAGCCTTTCCATATATACCACCTTCTATTTGTTGCAGATCAAACTGCCATTAAAGGGACAACTAGAAGGACCAGTTTAAAAGCTGGAAACTCTACCAGGAAGCCTTCCTTTCCAAGCCCAGCCATCCCTTCCAACTCTATGTTTCTAGTGTCTTCACTCAAAAACATTCTCTGGAAAAACAGGTAGAGAGCTCAAACTGCAGATTGAGAATGAAGTTGCAACTATACATAGAGTATCACTGCGGAATCAAATATGATTAAGGGAAGACCCTCAAGACCTCAGTTCACTTAACCACTTACAAAGAACATTACGGTAAATGATGCCTCATCTGATTTTACCAATTGTTGTATCATTCTGTGCTTATTGTTAGCAGCCTTGGGCATTTCTAAGCAGGAAGACAAGAAGCAAGCCTTCTTTATTCAACCCAAGCCATTACAAAACTCACTCCAGCCATATTTCCTACAAGACACCCTCTTTCCAGGGTTGCAAGCCATTTGCTTACCTGGACAGGACTTTAGGCTTTCAGATAGCTTAGCGGACTCTTATCTCAGGCATTAAAGGTAAAGGTAGTCCCCTGTGCAAGCACTGGGACATTCCTGACCCATGGGGTGATGTCACATCCCGACGTTTACTAGGCAGACTTTGTTGACGGGGTGGTTTGCCAGTGCCTTCCCCAGTCATCTTCCCTTTACCCCCAGCAAGCTGGGTACTCATTTTACCGACCTCGGAAGGATGGAAGGCTGAGTCAACCTTGAGCCGGCTACCTGAAACCAACTTCCATTGGGATCGAACTCAAGTCATGAGCAGAGCTTGGACTGCAGTACTGCAGCTTACCACTCTGCGCCACAGGGCTCTATCTCAGGCATTAGGTAACTCTATTGTCCTGAAGGGCTGGAGGGTGGGGGTAGGGAAAAGAGAAGAACGATGCCACTCACTTCATCATCCTTTTGGCTCCAAAGCACCGCATATCATAGGACATACTGTATGTGCCATAGAGGGTGGCTTTGACGTTCAAGCAACCAATGAAATCCTGAGGATTGGTCTTGTAGAGGTCAAAGGTTACACACGCCACATCGATCCTGTGCCGGGGCTTGTGGGATAATGACAGCTGGTAGCCTGCAGTCTGCCCGAAACAAACAAAAAGCAATGCTAGTTAAGTTTTCAAAACGTCACACGACAATAAGTAGGGCTGCCAGCTCCGGGTTGGGAAATACCTGGAGATTTGGGGGGTGGAGCCTGAAGAGGGTAGGGTTTGAGGAGGGGAGGGACCTCAGGTGGGTATAATGGCTGGGGAGTGAGGGTAGGATAGAAATCAAAATAAATAATAGTAATGTAGAGTCCACTGTCCAAAGCAGCCATTTTTTCTAGGTGAACTGATCTGTTGCCTGCAGATCAGATGTAATAGCAGGAGATCTCCAACCACAATCTGGAGGGTGGCATCCCTAACAATAAGCCAAGTAGAACTTGAAGGAAGAAGCTTACACATACAAATCTTTCATTAAGATAGTACCAGATCAGAGATTCCAATTGTCCCATGAATCTCAGTCTTCATTATTAAAAATAAGCAGGTTTCTAGCTCTCATTGCTCTTGGGCAGAGTTACAACAAGGCACAACAGCTGAAACCTTAGAGGTCAGAAAAGCACAAGTAGCATTGGTCCTGAATATGAAGTTGCCTAACTCTGTCAACCTAGTGAACACATGAAGCTACCTTATACGGAATCAGACCCTTGGTCTATCAAAGTCAGTATTGTCTACTCAGACCGGCAGTGGATCTCCAGGGTCTCAGGCAGAGGTTTTTTATATCACCTACTTGCCTAGTCCCTATAACTGGAGATGCTGGGGATTGAGCCTGGGACCGTCTGAATGCCAAGCAGATGTTCTACCACTGAGCCACAGCCCCTCCCCTAGTGGTCTTCCACTTGCAATGTATCTCTTCCCAGCATTGTAGCTCTAGCAAGTGTTTTCAATTGCAATAGTTCTACATTTCGTAGATATTAAAGTAAATGAATGCCATTTGCTCAACCTAGGGTTGCCAACCTCCAGGTAGTAGCTGGAGATCTCCTGCTATTACAACTGATCTCCAGCCGATAAAGGTCAGTTCAGCTGGAGAAAATGGCCGCTTTGGCAATTGGCATTGAAGTCCCTCCCCTCCCTAAACCCCGCCCTCCTCAGGCTCCGCCCCCCAAACCTCCCACTGGTGGCGAAGAGAGCCCTGGCAACCCTAGCTCAACCCCAGACCTACATTTTAAAGAATCATTTGACCAACTTTGCTTATTGGCAGCCAAGCACCTGGTCACTCTACAAGGGACATCTCAGCATTTCCGGGTGCACCAAAAGTTTCCCCTTCCAACTTAACATGGCACCTCTATTTCCAGGGGTAGCCCTGCCCATTTTCACAAAGTTTGACCCGTCAGTGCTCACCTTGGCTGGCCGCCAGAGCTGACCCTTGGTTAACACTAGCAACACGGTGCTCTCCTCTAGCGTCTGGAAGAACTCTTCTGTCTCCACGCTGGTGCCATCCTCATCTATGACAATTGATATGGTGCCCTCCAAGAGCAGCGCACAGCGCACCTGTGCAAAGACATTGGGGTGCAATTACCACTGCAGCAGTAATAGCCCTTCCACCTCCTCTTAGAAACAGGGCCTTCAAATGCTTACTTTCTCAAGCAGGTCCTCCAAGCTGTCGGCCATAATACCCTTGCGCACGGTGCGTTCCCAGTTGCTCACCCGGTAAGGCCGGGCGCGGGGAGTAGGGGTGGCTAGCAGCTGTTGCGTCATGGACGCACTGGCAGAGACACACCTAGGAAAAGTGGAAACAGAATCAGTCTAGGAAAGCCTCTCAAGCCCATGGCTATTTACCCTACAAATTTAGTCTGCTTTAACTAGCATTTCCTCCCTATATGGAGCCCTGGCAGTTGGAATTTGGTGGTGGCGGTGGTAGGGAATTGCCCATGATGATCTTGTTCAGCATGCAATTAACCTGTAGAACTCACTGCCACAGGGCACAGTGATGACCACTAACTTAGGTGGCCTTGAAAGGGAGTGAAACAAATTTGTCGAAGATAGGACAATCATAGCTAAAGTGTGCCTCTGAATTCTAGTATCTAGGACAGCAAAGGCAAGCCTCTGAGCCCTTCCTTGAGGATGGCTCACTAGCCGTTGTGTAAAGCTTGAACCTTTCCCTTTATGACTGTGCAACAAAAAGGGTTAAAGTCTGGCTTTTTAAAAAGCTGGGAACTATTAATTGTTCTAACACTATAGCATTATCCAACTTAAGAAGCTCTCTGGTACAAAGGGGAAATAGCTTTGTTGTGGGCAGGACTGGGAAAGATAAACACTTTCTTGTCCACATGGAAGCCACTCCGACTTCACTGTGATTTTTCCAAGATGACTGGAGGTTTTAGAAACAATACAGAAAAGCCAGGAGGTGTACAAAAGCACCATGATGCTGTGTGGGCAAGAGGGAAAACCACCGGCTTCCCAACAGTATCAAGCCTGGGCAAACCACCTGTGTGTAAGGCCCATTACTTTCCAGTTTAATTTGGGGGATCCATTGATTTCCACCTGATCTGCCTCCTGGGTGTGACCAGGTCTGTTCAACAGCAAAGCGGGGATGGGGGTGGGTGGGAAGAGAATTGGCACAAGATGATGGGTTGGTAGGGTTGCCAGGTGCCTCTTCGCCACTAGCGGGAAGTTTTTGTTGGATTTATCGCTGGGGGCTAGTTTGATTGGCAGGGGGCTCTGTGCTCCTGTGGAGTCGGCCCCTCCCTTTAGGTGCCAGTTACTTCTAACAGACGCTTCCAACTGTCATTCAGTGAGATTCAGAAGTCAGTCTCACTCTTAAGTATAACTCTGTGTTCGCTCTCTGCCTCACACTATATGAAGAAGTAACCATGTTTCAGTTAATATAAGAACGTTAGTACAAACCTCTTAAGGAGAAAATGTTGTTTATTTACAGAACCTTATAGTTCTGTAAATAGTTATTTACAGAACTATTCGATGACATCCGAAACAACCATCTAACTACTCCAGTTCTTATGGCTGGTGATTTTAACGCACAAATAGGGCCGGATGATAATACTCTCTTCCAAAATCTTATAGGGAATTTTGATGAATCTTTCCTGAGTTCCCTATGGTATACTAGAACTTCCAGGGACTCGGTAATTAATTCTTCCGGCTTAAGTCTGGCCCAATTCGCTATTCAGAGGAACCTAATAATAGTAAATGGGCGATCGCGGATCGACCCTAATGGAGATTTTACTTTTTTTAGCCAAAATGGTGCCAGTGTTATCGATTATTTTCTGGTTTCATTAGATGTCTTACCTCTAATCAGTAATATGGAAGTCTGCGATTACATGGGCAGTGACCATCTCCCTATCTCTCTTTCGATCAACCAATTATAATATTTTATTAAATACAGTTTTCTTTATTCTAAATACGTGTGCTGTTGATATTCCTCCACAAAGCTTTTGGCTGTTTTTAACTCAGCTGATTTTCGCAGGTGGCATATCCTGCAACAAGCGAGTGCTGGGATATCGCCCCACATAAGGGACTGGATTAATTTCCATTCCCCCCCCTTCGTTTTTGGGGTGGAGCCTGAAGAGGGCAGGGGGAGGGACTTCAATGCCATAGAGTCCATTGGCCAAAGCGGCCATTTTCTCCAGCTGAACTGATCTCTATCGGCTGGAGATCAGTTGTAATAGCAGGAGATCTCCAGCTAGTACCTGGAGGTTGGCAACCCTATGGGTTGAGCTGGCTGGGATCAGCGGGGCATGCTATACGCTTCGGAAGGGCACTGCTGATGCCATGCATGTGACAAAGCCACAATTACCCCCTCCATCGATAGCCATCTTATGGATACTTACTTAGAAAGAGACCTTGGGGAGAGCAGGCCCAGAGACTTCTTGGCATAGTTCATCTTTGCTAGGGTAGCTCTGAGCTGGAGGAAGAAAAGGCTTACTTAGCAACTGCCAGTCTATAGACTTTGTAGTCCACCTTTCTCACTTAGGCCATTTATGCATGGCTGTTTCCTTGGTTGGCTCACTCTCCCCTTGCGTTTCCGCGCATTTTGCCTGCGTTTTCTGGATTCGTGTTTAGCCAGCATCCAGAAAACCCGGGCAAAATGTGCAGAAATGAGAGTGAGGTGACCTCTGACAATCAGAAAATGAATGCATAATCAAGGGCAAAGCCCCGAAGTAGTCAGTGGGGTGACCGCGAGGAAACAGCCGTGCATAAATGGCCTTAGTCTCAAGGCAATTACAGTTTTAAAAATGAAATAAGAACAGTATTAAACATAACAGTGAATAAAACTGGCTTACAATTGTACTGTGTGTATAAAGTGCAGTCAAGTCGCAGCCGACTTATGGCGACCCCTTTCGGGGTTTTCATGGCAAGAGACTAACAGAGGTGGTTTGCCAGTGCCTTCCTCTGCCCAGCAACCCTGGTATTCCTTGGTGGTCTCCCATCCAAATACTAACCAGGGCTGACCCTGCTTAGCTTCTGAGATCTGAAGAGATCAGGCTAGCCTGGGCCATCCAGGTCAGGGCTACAAATGTACTAACATAGTATTATACAAACAAACAACGCAACAGAGCTGAAAGGTAAAACTGGAGAATGATGCAGTAGAGCCTGTAATCTACACAAGGAACACAGCAATGAAAAGAACCAGAATCTTCACATTTCCTCCATCAATCCAACCACCCCTTTCCACTCTCAGCTGCTGCTGTGCCCTCTCTCCCCTCAGACCATGAAGTTCTGATCATTACATGGGGAGAAACACAGGCCAGCCCCAAATCCAAAAAGGACCCATAGTTCCAGAGGCTCCTGCGAGGCGGAACAGCTCCCAGGTCAGCCCCCCCCCCCCCGCAACCTATACAGCCTAAAGAAAAACCGTCTGCATAGTAAATAGTTCCAGCTGACTTAAACCACATGAAGGGGCAACCCAGGATGAAGGAACGCAGGCATGAACCGGTACAGAGTAGCATGAAGCAAAAGGTACCTCCTATTTTCAAGCTCTCCCAAGACAGGAAGAAATGTAGTTGTTGTCACACACACACACCCCGAGCAACTCCCACCCCCCTAATCTCCAACAGGTTACCCCATGCTGAGAAACAATAGGTCCCCATACAGTTGCCCGGTCCAGCGCTAACACCTCAGGAAAGCAGTGACTTACCTTAGCTGAGCTGAACAGCAACTACCCCACTTCTACAGGGTTGGGCTCGATGCTGTCAGTTTATACACACTAGACTTTTGTCTGCCCTTTGGCCAGGAAAGGGAGGGGTGGCCCCAAGGGGCAGAGTCTGCCTGCCAGCTAGTCAGCCCCTTGGTCACGAGGACTTGAGCAGGCATAAGTCATTGGGCAATCAGGGCAAAGGAACCGGCAGGAGTTTTGTGGCAAATGACGTGGCAACACCCTCAGCACCATGTAGGTGAGAAAAAAACATGAGCTCTAACCATTCCTGGCAAAGAGAGGTGGTAAGGAATTGACCATCAGCAGCAACTGTTACTGTCCCTTCCTTCAGGGCTCGGTCCCTCCCCCAAGTCTCTAAGCAGGAAAGGAGTGGCAGATCTGTAGCACACATGCATGAAAGGGAGGGGGGGACCAGGGGGCAAAGGTGCCAGCTTGAAACATCCTGCTTCAGGTATTTATTTATAGCTCAAGGCGTGGTTGGGGGGAGGTATGGATCACAACCCATGACTTTAGACAGATTACCTGGTATCTGAAGAAGTGAGCTGTGACTCACGAAAGCTCATACCCTGCCAGAAATTTTGTTAGTCATTAAGGTGCTACTGGACTCTTGCTCTTTTCTACTAGATGACCTGGTGGACATCGATTTAGGATGTCTTGTTTGTTTTTATACAGAATTGCATATAAGGTCTATTTTTTTTGTAAGCAGCATTAGGGAGTAAGCACCATTGGGAAGAAAAGCAGGATAAAAGATACTAAATAAACACACACATTCGTTTTTATGCTGCCCATCCTCTTAAGGAGTTCACGGTGACATACATGCCCCCCCCCCATTAAGCATGTTTGGTAGAGAGATGAGAATCAGCCGGCAGTGGCCTAGCGAGCTTTAGACCTGAGCAGGGGTTCAAACCCGGTTGAACCTAGTCCAACTCCATAACCAGATTACCACACCAATATGCATAAAATCCAAAGCCAATGACAGCATGCCCCAGCAGATCACAAGCTGCAGCTGGTAAGGCTTATTTTGAACATCTGGTACCATATTGCAAAAGACGTGTTTTTTCTTAGCATCTCTTTAAGCTAAGGAACAGTCACCAGGGGAGAGGTCACTGAAAAGAGAAAAGAGCATGCAAACAGATGGAGTACAGATTTCAGCAGCACAAAAGGGAAGAGAAGACCACCTTTGACAGTGATCCTTAGCATGAGAACAAGAAAATGGAATGCACGCAGCCCTGAAATGTTAAAAGTACAAGAGAATAATCAGATATATTGATTTAATCCCACCCTAGTCACAAGCTAGAAGTATCTAGCAAATGACTCTAACATAGTTCTTGTTTATAAAGTACCACCATGCTACTGGGAAACTGAAAGAAAAAAGAGTGACTTGCCCAAGGCCAGACAAAAAGCCTATAGCAGAAGGCAGGAGTTGAACACAGGTCCTCCAGTTTATTTATATAACTCTCCTCCTTCAAGAAACCACCTGCCTCCTTTGGAGTTCACTTGCGCATATTTTAAACCAGCCTACATGAAAACAGAGCTGCTGACCTGGACTTAGAAGGCCAGAAGGCCAGATTTAGTAGAAGTGACTCAAGCAACTAGTCTCCTTCCCACAAGTAAACAGACAAACCAAGTATTTTTTCCTAAAACTCCTGGCCCATTAACAACCCAGTATGATCTCTAGACACCATCAGACTGATAGCTGTTAGGACAATTGTTGATTTTAGGACAATTGTTGATTTTAATCAACATCTGACCAGCTTGTGTTTGCCCCTTTTAAGGCATAAAGACAACTAATTCATTTTTTCTTAGAAAAAAAGAAGCATTAAGCCTACATGGATATCCATACAATCTTCAACACATCCTGTAAACTCTACCACGGTCCCAGCACTGTCGTCACTCAGCCCCCTCCCACTTACCAGGCTCCTATTTCAATGGAGCCCTTTGCTTGTTGCTCTTATAGACAGAGGGAGGCTTGATTATATACCATGGACAAGCCCCACCTGCTTTCCCTATTAACCTGATGTCCTAAGTAAGATAAATTGGGGTGGGGAGGCTTGGATAGGAGACAACTGTTAGTTGTCTTTAAGAAAAGGTCCTCTGTTGGAGCAGACCCATGGTCCCTCTCTAGTATCCTGTTTCACCCATTGGTCAACCAGTTGCCCTGGAAGGCCAACAAACAAGAGCACATTGACCAAGGTTTTCCCTTGATGTTGCCTTCTAGCACTCACTTAGAAGTTTACTGCTTCTGGATATGGAAGTTCCCTTCAGTCATCAAGGCTAGTAGCCTCCATAAATTTGTTCAATCCCTTTTTAAAGCCATCTATCTCTGCTACTGGTACTATGTTCCACAATTCATTTACTCTTTGAGTGAAGATCTCTTAACTTAGCCCTGCTTCTAAACTGGCATCCAGGAGTCTGTGAATGTATGAAGTGCCATCAAGTCATAGCCAACCTATGAAGACCTCAGAGGGTTTTCAAGGCAAGCGAGTAAGCACAGGTGGCTTGCCATTGCGTTTCTCTGCAAAGTCTTCCTTGGTGGTCTCCCATCCTAGTACCTACCCTGCTTAGCTTTTGAGATGTGACAAGATCGGGCTATGCTATACTATTCCACATCCCCATTCAGGAGCCCAGACAGCACTAAAATCTATTTGCCATCTGGCTCTTCTGAGAGTAGTTTGCTCAGGTTCTCCTCCAGTGTTGGATGTGCATGTGTTTAAATAAAGTGGAGTGATCGGCTGCAAAGGAAAAGCAGGCCAGGACTCCTGTACCTTTAAGTGTTGCAAAGAAGAGGGAATTTCAGTAGATTCAGTGAATGACAAAGGACACCTGCCAAAATGTGCACTTCTGTGTAATACTTCCAACAGCCTTGTCCTCGGTTGCATACATGTTTGTGAACCTACCATCAAATTCCCAAAGAGCAAGTACAGGCTCAGGATGCTTCAGTTTGAGCCTCTCTAAAAACTCCTAGCATTCTGCCTGTGTCCCAATTCAAAGTACCAACTACTTCTCTCTGTGTGTCCCTCTCCCAAGACTTTGATTAGTGTGGCTTTTCAAAGTGTAGAGAGAGAGTGAGGTACCAGGTCCTTAAGGAGCACCAAGCTAATTTTGTTGTGTCTCTCTTCCCAATTCACTTTTCTCTCTGTCCTAATTCTCTCTGTCGTATAAGAACATAAGAAAAGCCCTGCTGGGTCAGACCAAGGCCCATCAAGTCCAGCAGTCTGTTCACACAGTGGCCAGGTGCCTCTAGGAAGCCCCCGTCCTAATTCACTTTCCTCTAGTTAAGGATAGATGGACTCACATTCTAGCTGAAGAAGTGAACTGTGACTCATGAAAACTCATACCCTGCCAGAAATGTTGTTAGTCCTTAAGGTGCTACTGGACTCTTGCTCTTTTCCAAGAATAAAGGCAGCCACACTTCTAACAATATTTCTAAGGTTTGTCACCTTTCAGATCCTATACTAACAGTCCTAAAAACACACCATGGTGAGTGGTAAAGGGCTATCCGTTGCCCTTCTCAGATAGCTTTGAAATCCATGTCAACGTAACTGGTTCTGTGGGTTTGTGTTTAACAGTCCTCCTGTATCAAAGATAGCTTTACTTTTTCAGATTTAAGAGAAAATGTCAAATTTGAATTCCCTGCATCTTTAATAGCTGCAGTTTCTTTTAAGATGACCCATATCATGAAAATTCTTTTGATCTGGTGGCCAAAAAGGGAAAGGGGGTCAGGCTAAAAGCTGCCTTTGGATCCCCCTGATGAAGCCAGAAAGGTGTAAATAAATAAATAAATAAGCACAACTTTCACAAGTATTTTGTGCAGAAGTTCAGTGTCTGATCATCTCTGATAGGGTTGGCATTACAACTCTGGGTTGGGAAATTCCTAGATATTTTGGGGTGGAGTGTGGGAAGGGCAGGGTTTGGAGAGGAAAGGAATCTCAGCAGGGAGGTGATGCCACGCACCGAGTCCACCCTCCGAAGCAGCCATTTTCTCCAAGATCTCCGCAGCCTAGAGATAGGGTTTCCAACTTCCCGGTGATGGTGGGCAATTGCCCACCAATTCATTGGGCTGCCCACCCACCCTAAACTGGTCAGCAGACAGAAGCAGGCCCAGTAGACGAGGGGCGGTGATGAGCATCCCCAGGGTGGTTCCATCACTTCTATGTCAATGTGGAAGAGCTGGATCACCCCAGGGACGCTCTAGCATTCTCCCCCCAAAACTCTATAGAAATTATAGAGTTTGGAAGGGTGAGTGCTAGAGTGTGCCTGGTCAATCCACCACTTCCACATCAAAGAAAAAGTGACATAATTGCGCCGGGGATGCTCATCGCTGTCCCTAGCCCCGGCCCCATGGACCTTCCGCCAGTTTCCAGGACAGACCTGGCTGGCAACTCTACCTGGAGATCATTTGTAATTCCAGGCAATCTCCAGGGCCCCCCTGGAGGATGGCAACCTTAGCAACACAGTGGGAAAGGCATATAATTCCCATTTCTTGTAAACCAGGCCCATCTAAATGGCAATTCTGTGTACACCTTAAGCCAGGGAGCAACTTGGTGCCTCCATAACTCTCCGTGGACTCTGTCTTTGCTCTGTCGGCTCCAATGACAGCGATTCGTGTCTGGTTTTCAAATAACAGCAATTTCTCCGACAGGTGAGCGTTTCCTGTCCTTGAAAACTGCCTGTTGCTTGAGACAATGTCACAATCTATCGTATCTCTCCATTGGCATTTAGAAGATGCTTATCGGCCTGGTATCTGAGCCCCAGACCCAGCCTCAGAGTCCCCCCACCCCCAAGTTAAAATGCTGGAGGACGCCGCAGTAAAATCGTCCATTTATAATTTCATCTGGGAGGGAACGTAATGTGATTTCACAGGTTTGCTGGATTTGAAGGACAGGAATACACATCAAATAACTCCAAAATTAGCTGCCCAAAGGCCTTGTGTTTTGTTTCTAACAGGAAAAAGTGCTTTCAAAGTTTTGCGGTTCTTTCCCCGTTTGTGGCGGGAACGTCAGTGGCAGTTGCTTTACGTCATTCTCATCTCCTCCATGTTATCCTCACAACAACCCTGTGGGGTAGACTGGGCTGAGTGAGTGTGACTAGCCCAAGGTCACCCAGGGGACTTCCAAGTATTAACAGTTGTCCCTCCCCCAGCTCCCGTTCTCCTGTGGTGGGGGAAAAATAGTTGTAGCTTATCCCTTAATCATCCTTCATGGCCTTCAGTGATGAAAGCTGAAGCCACAGTCAATGTCTTTTCAGGAATGGCAGAACTCTGTAGTTCTCTGTGTGACTGTGACTGTGCTGGGATCTGGACTGGAAAACCTGATGAGAAGGAGGCGGCTGGGAAGAACCAGTGTTGATATGCAAACGTCTTGACCTGCCAACACTGAAGATGTGCAAATATCACTGTTCGGGCCTCTCACTTTCTCTCTCTCTCTCTTGAAAGAGCTGCTTCTTATCTCTGTTTGCAACCCATTGTTCTCAGAACTAGCTCTGTTTAGTCTGCTTTCTTGTCTATTTATTTTGCAGGGAGAAAAGCGTTTCATGCATTGAGTAGGTAACTTTTTGAAAACCGGTCTTTTCTCTGTGAACTATATTGAAAAGGCTGTATGGGAACATCAGCCTGTAATTCTCTAGTATCCTGATAGCCTCATATGATATTGTTGCCAGCTGACCATTCTGGCCTGTTCCTATGTGCTTGACTTTGGCCAGCTTTGGGTTGGGAAATACCTGGAGTTTTTGTTGCTGGAGTCTGAGGAGGGCGGGGTGAAGGGAGGGACTTCCATGGGGTATAATGCCATAAAGTTCACCTTCCAAAGCTGTTATTTTCTCCAGGTGCACTGTTGCAGGGGAGCTCCAGCCATCGCCTGGAGGTTGGCCACCCTATTTTGGCTGCATCCACACACTGTTGGATATTGCACTATAGCAGTCATTTCCATCTGCATTTTCCTGTGGGCACAAACCATTTCAGTTGTGAATGACTGTTGTAGCACAAGTGCTGTGCATTCTCCAACAATGCCTACAGATTTCAAAAGGCAAGGTGTTCGATGCCATTAAGATAGGGTTGCCATTGCCAACCTCCAGGTACTAGATGGAAATCTCCTGCTATTACAACTGATCTCCAGCCGATAGAGATCTGTTCACAGGGAGAAAATGGCCGCTTTGGCAATTGGACTCTATGGAATTGAAGTCCCTCCCCTCCCCAAACCCCTCCCTTCTCAGGCTCCGCCCCAAAAACCTCCTGCTGGTGGCGAAGAGGGACCTGGCAACCCTACGTCAAGATGAACATGGTTTGTCTACAAAGGGAACTGCTATTCAAGATAGAAGCAGGGGATTGCTGAAAAGTTGGCAACCCTAGAAGGCTGCAGATCTATACCGTTTGGGCAGCCATGCAAACATGGCCCTGAAAACAGTAACTGGGGGGAGGAGAGGGTTAAGCCCCCTTCCTAAGCAACTGCTGTTTTCCCACTTAAATTCCCACTACAGAAAGCTGATGGATTATTAAGACGTGTCCTATGAAGTGGAGGTGGAATAGGTAGTTCCAACCTTACTTACTTGGGATTAAGTCCCACTGAATTCAGTGAGATGTGCTTCTGCATAAACTGGCCTAGGAACAGGCTTGCTAATCCTTTCCACTCTTTCCCTCATTCTGCCCCTCTTCATGTTTCTTTCATGATCCCGAGAGACTAAGGGAGCAACTTGAGACTCCTTTAAGGTGGGGATGAAGCAACATTCTAACAGAGGTTGCTGACAGGTAGAAAGCAAAGCACTTTGTGTACCCCTAGAGGTGCTTTCTTGTATCGTCCTTTGACACCTTTCAGGGCTGAGTCCGGCATGGTAAATGGGCTCTGGGGTTTCCCCAGCTTATATCTGGAGTTGTGACCATTGGGTGAAAGAGAGTGGACAGAGTCTGGTAACAGAAGCAATTACATTAGCCAAAGTGGTTTGCATTGCATCTTCAGTCAAGGGAGATGAGGGTTGTTCCATTTCCAAAAAGGGAGGTACTGGGGTTCAGGGTGGGTGGATCAACCAGAAAAATAGTAGCTGCAGAGATTCTTCTTCACTTAAGATGCGGGCTGTGATTCAGTCCCAGGAAGGAAAGAGAATGGGGAGGAGGAGGGGAAAAATGGAGAGATGCATTTCTGTGTCTTCGGGTCTTATAAAAACGTTTCTTCCCTTTCCAAAACACACAGATCTTCAGGCAGCTCCTCTGCCCAAATGAGATTTGCAGCTAAGGTTGCCACATGAAGAGTTCCTAAGTAGGGAGTACGTTGTGAGGCAGTAAGAAAGCCACGCCTTGCATGTATCAGATCAATGCCAGTGCTTTGATGGAATATGCTGTCCTTGTGATAAGGCTGTTGCAGTTCTAGGGCATCTCTTCTTTTCCGTGAGTATTTCTGCAAGAAAAGGATCAGGAACAGGTGGCAAACCAATTTAAATCAGATGATCTTAGGTGGGGGCTGGAAGAAAAGGTCCTGGCTTACAGCTGCTCTTACCCCAAGTGGTGTAATATTATTTATTTATTTACAAAATGTACATCCCACCTTTCTGTCCTTACAAGGGCTGTGCTAATATGGTTCCCGCTGTCCTGGAATTAAATGCCCTTTAATTGAGGATTAATGTGTGGAAATGGGCTGCTGAAGCTTTTCATTGCATGGAGGTAAATGACATCACCTGGAAAATAACATCCCATTAAGCCACTATTAAAGGGACAGGACACCCTCCCCCCACAGTCAGCTATCTTGTTCCACTAAAGGCCCATTTACATTCTATGTTTATCCCCAGGTTCTTTGCTAGGGTTGTCAGCTGCCTGGAGAAACATAAGGCCCGTACGCTTGCATGGCATGTTATTTGCCAAGTGATGTCAGTTACCTCCCTGCTCTGAGAAGTTTCAGCTATCTATTTTCACACATTAAGCCCCTATTAGAGGGATGGGGCGTTTTTCTCCAGGCCTATTGGCCACCCTGTCTTCTCTGGGTCTGCATGAGCAATGTGTACTTGCAAGCCTGCTGGGAACACAGTTCCCAGAGGCACAGAACTGATCTGAATCAGGACTGTGGTGCATGAGCACTCCCGCCCTGGGCTTGTTAAACTCACTTGAAATAGGGTTTAAATAAGGGACCTGGCAGCCACTGTGATTTAGTAAGGGCCAGAATCGTACTAACATGGCTGTGCTGCATCCTTCTGGCCTGTTGCCACAACTGTAAATAAAGAGCCAGTAAACGGCATGTGTATGCTTGTTGTTAAGCCACAAACTGTTTCAATTGATACATCCATCAGAATTTAGCTGCTTGATGGACTATAGGTGGGGGGAGGTTGTTACAGTGCTCATGTCCAGAGGCTCTTTGCTTGAGGAACCAGATTTTCCCCCCAAACTAGTAACTGTTAATAAACACAATATTAGCGCTGCGGTTTAAATCCTTGTTCAGCCTGTACCCAGTGCCAGTTTAACCATGCTGGCCCTTTATATGCTTGTAGCACCTCAGGTGACTTGGCTAGAGGGTAGGGTTGCCAACCTCCAGGTACTAGCTGGAGATCTCCTGCTATTACAACTGAACTTCAGCCAATAGAGATCATTTCACCTGGAGAAAATGGCCACTTTGGCAATTGGACTCTATGGTATTGAAGTCCCTCCCCTCCCTAAACCCCACCCTCCTCAGGCTCCATCCCAAAAACCTCCCACTGGTTGTGAAGAGGGACCTGGCAACCCTTCTAGAGGGCTTGGCTACATGCGTCCTTTCTAATAAAAAACCTGTGTATGGAGGGAGGGGATTTTAGCATGCTCCCCTCCCCCGACCCCAAGTGATTCTCCCCTTTTCAGTAGGATTGCTGACTGCTTGGAGGAAAAAATGCCCCTTTAATAGAGCGGGCAATGTGGGGAAAAGGGCAGCTGAAGCTTTTCACGACATGGAGGTAAATGAGGGTTGCAGGATCACATCGCCACTGCAGTCATGAGATGAGTGCACGCAAACTGCTGGGCTCAGATGTGTTCATGTGGTTCGTAGGATTAGAAGGGTGCATTCAGGTCACGGGCCATTTTCTCCTGACAACTCCAGAAGAGACATTCCAGCGAATTATTGCATGCAAATTGTGTCCCACTGGTGATGCCACAAAAGATCATTCTTGGGCACTGTTGCTCAACCCAGACTCTTCTGCTCTCGCTTCGAGGCAGCCCATCCACTCTGCCGAGAGTTCCGAAGGGAAGGAAGCCAAGAAGAGAGAGATGAGGAAATAGTTGACTTGATTTATGGATTAACTGATCGGCTCATTTCTAGGAACGTCTGGCCTGGGAGGCAAATCTTCACCAAATAGAGGGCTTGGCCTTTGCCTGTAATTTATAGCACAAACCGAGTGAACAAATGGCACCATAATCAATTTCTGCCTTGACGTACAACTGTGCCAAGCCATTCTGTGCTTAAGCCTGGGGCTCTGAAAATGTCTTCAATAATGTAAGGCACTTAAGAACTGAGGTGAGTGTGTGATCTGTTAATTAAGAATACACAGCACTTCCACAACTGAACTGTGGGAAAAGAGCGGGTCGGTGCTGCTTTGAACAGCTGTTGCTCTTGCCCATACTCTCAGCTGAGCAGTGCTGTGACCCAACAGTGGCATTTCTTATAACCTTGAGCAAGGATCATGTGACCAGGGGGACTCTCGGGTCCTAAATCCATCAGATAGAGATCCAATTGTAGAACTCTCTGCAGAGGTATCAGAGGTGGTGGTGGTGGTGTTGTCCTTTACAGTAGGGAGTGTGATGCAACCCAACTATCTACGGCTGTTTAAATAACCCTGTTGGAGGAAAAAGAGGGCACAATCTGGGACCTTGAACACATGAAGCTGCCTTATACTGAATCAGACCCTTGGTCCATTGAAGTCCGTATTGTCTACTCAGACCAGCAGCGGCTCTCCAAGGACTCAGGCAGAGGTCTTTCACTTCACCTACTTGCCTAGTCCCTCTAAGTGGAGATGCCGGGGATTGAACCTGGGACCTTCTGCATGCCAAGCAGATGCTTTACCAATGAGCCAGGGCCCCTCCCCTTCAACAGTGTATGATTTCAAGCCAGACCAACAACCTTTTCCCAATCCATGCAACAATGTTTGAGGGACAGAGCTCTTGCCATTTTTTCCAGGCTCCATTTGGACATATAAGAACTCAGTTTAGCTTTGGATTCCATCAGAGCAACCTCTGCCTTCCTTGGGAGCTGCCCCAGGTCCTGAAGTCCTCTACTCAACCTAGCCCTTGGTGCAGCATATTGTCTGTAAACTCATCGTCCCAGACTTTGCGTAGTGCCCTGTCAACTATCATTCTGGATTGTGAGAGTTCTGTAACAAATGGCTACTATGCAGGTATTTTAAAAGTCGGAAGCGACTTGACGGCAGTTAACACACACACACATACCTTACATTTCATCACTATGAAAGGAAGGTCTAATTCTTAAAGAAATTTCTTTTCAAATGACTATATCAATGGATTAAACTTAAATGTGCTTTTTACTGAAATGTCAGTGAAGGCTCCTTGTTGACATACTGAAGAAGGGTGATAATTTTTACTGTTTAACAGTGAAAAGCTATCATTTAGGAAGAGCAATCTTCATTCTACTGATGGAAAATTTAGTCTGGATCCAACCTATTAAGAAATTCAAACGTACAGAAATCCTAATGCCAGGCCAGCCTTTGCTTTGAAGAGGAGCATTACTTCTGCTCATTTTGCTCTAGTTCTATCAATATTTTCCCACTGGACTCTTTGTTGATGGGTAAGTCATTCATCTCCTTCACCTGTACCTCTAAGCAGAGCTTAGCTCTTGGTGTCTTATTCTCCTGTGCTCACAGTTATGGAAACACAGCAGGCAAAAAGCACAAGACCATATTGGGTAGAAGCTGGGAGGGACATATTACCAACGAGAGATCTTTTGGTGATCTTTTGATAGACAAAGAATGCCCAGGGCCCTGGCTGGCTTGGAGTCAGCACAAGGCTGCCTTCTAGGGGCCTTGCGATGCTCATTAATTAAACCAAACAAATAAAATTAAGTGCTGATTACTGAGCTGGGGATTTGAGGTGGCAACAGTGAAGAGGGAAAAGAGTTCAAAATGTGGTGAAGAGAGAAGAGGTGACGAGGGCAAATGGTGAAGAGGGAAAAGAGATCAAAAGGTTGACTATGTTGACAAGCCTGCTCCAGGATATATTCATTAGTTAAATAAGAAGCCTTGTGAATGGCACATTTTTTTACCTTTGAAGAAAGGTAAAAAATGTTTTTTTGGATTCCAGCGGTTACGCATTGCTGGGCTCAAACTGGAAGTCATACGAATCAGGCAATGGCCCCTTTCTCTTTGTGCCACTGTAGTAGGCGTGCTTCTAAATTCTCCTGGATTTTGTTGCTCCAAATCACCTGTTATTTTTCTTCCAGATGCATTAGAGGTTTTTCCTCAGAACATTAAGGCCATTTATGCATGGTCAATTTTGATGCTTGCTCAAAGCTCTTTTTTTAAAATGTGACTTTAAAAATGCCTATTCATGGTCCCTATGCAAAAGGAGAAATTCCACCACCCCCACTCACCTGCTCCTTCACTCCTGTTTCTTTAGCCATTAGCATGTGCATAGCTAATACGCCGCTGTTATTTTGCACGGTTCCTTGAGGGGATTCTTCGGGGCAAACACCAAAGGTCCTGTTAAATGGGCTCTTAAGTAATGCGAAGCAGGTATGCTCCGGCTTCGCAGTCACTTCCAGAATGACGGTTCAGTGTGAAAAATTCAAAAAAATATGCGGGGCAATTCAGCCTGGAACACACTGCTAATTACCATGCATAAATGGCCTAGGAGTCCTTCACTGTTCCATTTCTTGGGCTGGATCCCATAGATCAATTCCAGTAGCGCAGATGCTGTCATCTGATGCCTCTCGCATCAGGGGAAGAAGACTCCTTCACTTATGGAATGGATCAGTGGGATTCAAACTCCTATTTGAAGTTTTGGTACAGCGCCCTGCACATGCATGCTTTGCTGCAGTTCTGATTTCCTTGCTGACGTCTTTGCACTAACTGCAGAGCCAGTTCTGTGTCGCTGCCTGTGGTAGAGCTCCAAGATAAGCTTCAGTACAAGTAACGTGTTGCTGGAGAAGCCACAAGGGCATTCCTCCATCAGACCATCCCTTCCATAAAGCCCTCTGTTTTACCTACTGCCTACCTGCCTGCCTCCTTGCCACCCCTCCAGATGTTGTAGGGTGTATCTTACCAGGATTTGGACCTGGGTACCAGGATTTGGACTGACTGTAGCCCTTCATGAGAGGGAGGGCATCTTGGCCATTGTCTGGGCATGGAGTAGGGTCACTGGGGGTGGGGGGGAGGTAGTTGTGCAATTCCTGCATTGTGCAGGGGGTTGGACTAGATGACCCTGGTGGTACCAACTCATTCTATGATTCTATGATTCAGGGAATATTCATCAGCATGGCACCACTTGTAAGAATTACCGCAGTCACTGTAAACTTTGCTGCAAACTGCTGTTTGTTCCTTTAAGAAAAGCTCACCCCATCGTTCTGTTCAGAAAGAAATGTTCAAGATGGCCTAGAAGTACACCAAGCAAAAAGAGGCTCTGACAAAAACAAGGATTGTGATGAAGAAACAGTAATAAATGCAACACGTCAGCCCAATTGTCGCCATCAATTAAGAAGAGCAGAAAACACAGCAGCAGCCTAAGAGACCTCAGGGCAGCACAACAGAATAATCATCTGTTTTCAAAAGCTCTCCAGAAAAATTACAGCGGAAGGCCGGAAGAAAAGTGCCAACTGTGCCTTCAGGGAGAGGGAGCTCCACCGCTTTTCAGCGATAGCTAAAAATGCTCTCCTAAGAGCACCCAGCATGCTAATATCCAAAAATTGACACTCCTGCAACAGACCACTCTTGGTAAACATCTCCTCTCAGGTGGGATCACAGAGGTGGCCGTGGTCCCGCAGATACTCTGGACCCAAGTCATTTAAAAGAGATCGAAACCAGTACTTTGGATAGGGCCTAGAGACAATGGAGAGTCTGTGTTGGTGATGAAGCACTGGTCTTATCACAATGGCAAGTACGTGTGAGGATCCTCTGGACTTGCTGTCAATGGAATCTGCTGAAGTTGCCAGGCAACGGTGGCCCCACATCATGCAAATGACAATAGTTGAATTTGGATGTTACCAAGAAATGTGCCCATCTTTTTATTAAGAAGGGTGAAACCACAAGAATTCATCAGAGCCAGCATGGTGGAGTCGTCAGAGTGTCACACTAGGATCTGGGAGGCCTAGGTTTGAATCCCCACTCGGTTGTGGAAGCTCACAAGGTGATCTTGGGCAGTGGCATACTGGGTCCAAAAATATTGGTTGCCAGGAGACAAAGGGGGCCCACCCACAACTATAAGGCTATCATTTAATTTTCATTAATTTTTATTTTTAACATATTGTCTAATGTTTAAGGGGGCCCACTTCATCAGGGCCCCACAGGGCCCACTTGCCATTGGGCAAGCTAACACAATGGCCAGTCTGCCACTGATCTTGGGCGAGTCACTCTCTCTCAGCCCTACCTATCTCATAGAGTTGTGAGGATAAAAGAGAAGAGGGAAGAATTATGATGTAAGGCACTACAGGTCTCCATTGGGGAGAAAAGTAGGGTATAAATATCTAAATAAATGCATGAAATGTTAGACAAAACATCTTGTTGATGATATGAAATAGGACAAAAATGGGTATAACGTCAGCCTTTTCATTCTCTTTTAAAATGAGATGCATCAAGGCATACCATCAGGTGGATTGAGATCAATATTTTAAAAATCCCCCAAGTATGAGGGCATGTTTAATACTCTTGTTTTATCTGTATCATGTGTCCATGCTGTATTGAATATGTATGTTTATACCACTGAAAAATTCTTTTAAATGGCCCCTCTTATCTACATTTCTTTGGTCATGAGGTAGACCTAAAGAGGTCTGAGGGAGCCCAGCTCACTTCCCTGTCAGCTCTGTGAAAAATCTCTCTGGCCTCAGTGTGCTTGGAGAGTCTATCTTTCTTCCAGGCAATAAGGCATTTATAGTTTCATGCTTGGCAGTTTGTGCCCTTTTCTTGAGATATCTCAGATGGCAACCGAGGCAGAAGGATGTCTGTACAAACACAGGCCAGAAAAATTCCACTTCAAGGAGTTTCCCAGGACAACCTGAGGGAAAGTTTCCCAGGACAACCTGAGAGGAAATGTCCAACCCTGATACCTACCTGTGCCCCTGAGGCCGCTCTTCATGCCAGGGAGGTGAGCGTGGATCCACAGCTCTTCCTCCTCACCAACTGGGACCTTCATTCTTTTCAGAGAAATTAAGGAAAATCTTAGAAAACCTCTGGATACCAATGCTAGAAGATAACATCAGGGGAAGGCCTTGTCATCTATGTTCTTTTTGTTGGCCCTTGAGGGCAACCACATGAAGGATGCTGGACTAGATGGACCATTGCTCTGATCCAGCAGGGCTCTTCTTCTGTTCATAAAATGGCCACATGGACATCAGGGAGGCAACCAATCCACATGACACTTTATATGCCTTCCCCGTCACTGATATTAATGGTGATGCTGTAAAAGATAATCAGAAATCGGTTTGTCTTGGAGACCTGCCCATCGTTCCCACCCCTAGTCCTATGGCCTTCCTCTGGCAGTTCATGTGTCTCCTGTTAAAGAGGAAAGACATTTGGATGCAAGAACTGGCTGTTCTGTGTCTGCCGGACCTGCCGAGTGGGAAGGCAGGGCGTGTGTGTACGTGCGTGCATGAGAGACTACAAGAGTGTTGCTCAGGGAAATCAGGGCTTGGTGCCAATCATATCAATTCTGTTCTTTCTTATTGCCCTCTATTTAATGTTTGACATCATCTGTCTGAGTAATTGAAGGGAGAGGGCAGCTTTCAAAAGATCTGTAAGCCACTTGCAAAGCACAGAGAGGCAGGGAGAGGGAAATAAAACAAAGCAGAGCACACAAGATCCTGTCCCGACAGGAACTTTCTGCCTTTCAGGTTTGGTGCATCAAGGCAGGAAGAAACACTTGAGAAAGAAAAATCAAATGCAGTGCAATGCTTTTCCCACATCAAAAACCCTCTTCCCATATGTAGTTTGGACATCCCATGCCCAGTTTTGGATTAACCGCATTGTAGAGACAACACAGCCTGGTAGTTAGATCTGGTAGACCCAGGTTCAAATCCCTATACTGCCAGGGAAGCTCACTGGGTAGCCTTGGGCTGGTCACTCTTGCAACCTAGCCTAGCTCATACAGTAAAATGGAGAAGGGGAAAATGGTGCTGTAAGCTGCTTTGGGTCTCTGCTGGCGGATAAAGGTGGGGTATAAATGTCTAAATGAATCAATGCCAACCTGGTGGCAGCATCTGGGAGGATGGGGAAGTTGCTGGCACCTGCAAAGGAAAACACTTAGTGCTCTGTTGACCTTTGCTAATTGCCAAGTGCTTTTCTCACAGCTGTGCATGGAGCTTAGCTAGGGTTGCCAACCTCCAGGTACTAGCTGGAGATCTCCTGCTAATACAACTGATCTCCAGCCAATATAGATCAGTTCACCTGGAGAAAATGGCTACTTTGGCAATTGGACTTGATGGCATTGAAGTCCCTCTCCTCCCCAAACCCCGCCCTCCTCAGGCTCCGCCCCAAAAACCTCTCACCAGTAGCGAAGAGGGACCTGGCAACCCTAAGCTCAGCCGGGGAGAAAAGAGCCAGCAGATCAGTCTGCCAGGAAGTAAACTATTAAACTCCTCTTCAGCCATGTGCCCTGAGAAAGCCCTTCCCATCTCTTTCTATATGATTGAGGCAAGACCCGTGCTATACATGCGTCTGTCACTGTCCCACAGAGCAGCCGGGGGCCCTGAGCAAGATGGGGCCTTCCAAACCCCTTTGATTTCCACCATCACATATCTGGGTCACCCGTGAGTTGTTTGCCGCAACAGATGCACGGTGTGAGAACGATGGCTGAGAGCAAGAAGGAGCCCATGATGCTCTCATTCATGTGTGCCGCCTTCTTTCTGGCTTTTGCTTGTGCAAGTTCACACCACAATAATTGTGTCAGCCTTTCATCACCACAGGACTCTTTGCATTTTTTTCCTGCTGCAACAGACTTCTGTGGCTACGGTCTGAGAGACAGCCCCCCCACATTGTCAGCACCACTTGCAAAAGCATCTATAGACATCAGAGAGTCCCTAATGAAGTAACTGGGATCAGACAGACAGCGAGGGAGGCCTCAACTCCTTATCATCCTTATCCTGCTGGGTAGTATAGCAGCAAATCTTTGTTATCAACAGAAGCAGGAGGAGTTAATATTTCCCCATGATCTAAACAAGTAGTAAAAGGATGCTTCCCTCCTCCATAGAATCATAGAGTTGGAAGGGGCCATACAGGCCATCTAGTCCAACCCCCTGCTTAATGCAGGATCAGCCTAGAGCAGGGGTGGGGAACATCATGCCCAAGGGATGTTTAAGGCCCGTGAAATCATTTGGTCTGGCCCTTCATGGGTCTTGGCAGATCTCTAGCTCAGAAGGATCTAAGACTGGCGATCTGCCCCCTCCCGCGGACAGGAATAGCCTCTATTCAAGGCGGATGTGAGTTTGTTTTGCTAACAAAAAAAACCCTTTTTCCCCCTTGCAGAAGAGTCCTTAGCTATGGAGCTGCTAGGACTGCCCATGAAACTGTATTAACCCTTTCCCACCCGGGCCGTGGAGAAACGTATTCCCTCTGTACTACAAGAGGGCTGGGGGCTGAAGTGGTGACAATGGAGGGGTTAAAGGGGGCAGGGCCAGAATGCACAGTGGAGGGGGGGGGATTCTTAGCCAGTGTGTCCTCATTTCATCCCTGCAGGCAGAGGTAGCAGGAGCTGGCTGTAGAATCCAGCCCCGACCATGCAGAGCAGGAGCAACTCCAGTGTGTGGTTGGACCACTACGCCCAGCTGGTGCAACAGATCATCCTGTGCCACCAGGTGGGCGAGTGCGCCACCGGTTGGATGCCTGCCTGCTTGCCCATGATGGGGGGGGTCATCTGGGGCAGCTGCCTGCTTGGGGCTTGGTCGGCTAATTTTTAAGTTGATCATTTTGTATGGCCCGCAAATGATGTTATAAATATCTACGGTAAATGGCCCTTGGCGGAAAAAAGGTTCCCCACCCCTGGCCTAGAGCATCCCTGACAAGTGCTTGCCCAGCCTCTGCTTAAAGACTGCCAGTGAGGGGGAGCTCACCCCCCCCCAGGTAGCTGATTCCAGTCAAACAACTCTTACTGTAAAAAAAATTCCCCCCAATATCCAGCCAGTACCTTTAATCCCGCAATTTAAACCCGTTATTGTGTGTCTGCTGCCAACAGGAACAGCTCTCTGCCCTCCTCTAAGTGACCGCCCTTCAAATACTTAAAGAGAGCAATCATGTCCCCCCCTCATCCTCCTCTTCTCCAGACTAAACATTCCCAACTCCCTCAGACTTTCCTCATAAGGCTTGGTCTCCAGGCCCCTGATAATCCTCGTTGCTCTCCTGTGCACCCCCTCGATTCTGTCCACCATTTTTGAAGTGAGACCTCCAGGAATGCACACGGTACGCCAGGTGCGCCCTGACCAACGCAGTGTACAGCGGAACTATGACATCTTGGTATTGGGACACTAATCGTGGAACAGAAGTTAGAACTCCCAGTTCAGGCTCTGGGTTGTTAGCATTATTATTATGTTGGTGAAAGATCTAATAGCCCTTTGTAAAGGCTGCTTTGCTATATGACAAATGATGTAATCTTTTAAATGTCATTACAATTAGATTTATATAACAAATGTCCTACCCAGTCTTTCTCCCCACTGGGGAACCAAAGCTGCGTTGTTCCTCCATTTTATCCTCACAACAACCCTGTGAGGTAGGTCAGGGTTAGTGTGACACCCAGCAACCTTCCATGGCAGACTTGGGATCTGAGTATTAGAGACACATGGCTGGTTGCTTAAAGGCTCTCTTATTATACGTTGCCTATTGTGAAGATAACTCAGTCCAGGATGTTACGATTCCCTTCATTTTTGGCATCACAACTTCCATCTTCATTCTGGGGTTGGCCAGTTTTCAAACATGTTGCATTATTTTTTGATGAGCTATGTCTGCCATAAACAAAGACCCTCAGTGTCCATTGCAAATAGCACCAGGATGGTGGTGGTTTTTTCTCACCTGGGCCAGGATATTTCCATGCCTTTCAGTTTTGGCCCTGGAATTCCCACAATCATCCTGAAGCTGGTAGCCAATTTTGAGTCTCCTAGCTTTATTCTCTGGTTAGTTCTGCCTGCCATAAATGGGCACATGGGCAGCCGGACCAGTTCTTCTGTTACTATAAATTCATGGTAACAGCAAGCAAAGTGATTGCTGTGGATCAGGGTCATATGGGGGGGGGGGGACAGGTAGAATCTTTGTCCAGGGACTCATGGTGGCTCTCAGCAGCCCTGACCGCAACAGCAGCAGCAGAGAGGGCAAGGGGGGGATGCAGGACACCTGCACCATAGTTGTGGGGCCCCTCCCAGTGCTAGGCCTGAGGCAGCTGCCCTAGGGTTGACAACCTCCAAGTACTAGCTGGAGATCTCCTGCTATTACAACTGATCTCCAGCCGATAGGGATCAGTTCACCTGGAGAAAATGGCCGTTTTGGCAATTGGACTCTATGGCATTGAAGTCCCTCCCCTCCCCAAACCCCGCCCTCTTCAGGCTCCACCCCAAAAACCTCCTGCCAATGGCAAAGAAGAACCTGGCAACCCTAAGCTGCCCTGGATGCCCCATAGCTAAGACCGCCAGTGCTGTTGCAATCTAGATTTGCCTTTACCTTTAAGGAGCATTGCTGGCTACTAGCAACGATGGTTGGCTGCCTAGCCCAGCCAATATTTGTAGACCTCATGAACCCTTTAAAGAGCAAATGAAGGTTTATGGGTCTGAGTGGGGAGAAGTCTGAACTGCAGGTTGGGCTCAGACTTTCCCCATGAGACAAGCCAGACAAAAATATACAGGAGCCCTTGAATATCTGGATCGAGTGGTTTGTTTCCTTTGATGAATGATCAGTTACACGTCCTCAGGGAAGAACAAGAAAGGAATGTTGAGTTCATTCAATTCACTTAGTGTGGGAAGTGAAGGCTAATGCTGACTCCAGCTACTTAATTACGGACTCTCTGATGTCTATAGCGGCTTCTGCAAGTGGTGCAAAGAATGGGAGGGGGTCTGCCTCTTGAAGAATAGCCGCCAAAGTGTGCTGAAGCAACAAAAACAACAAAGAGTCCTGTGATGCCAAAAGACAGACAAAATTATTGTGGTGTGAGCTTTCATAAACTTCATTAGATGCCAACCAGGAAGATGAATTATAGACAGAAATATATGCACTATATGGCTATAGATAACAAAACACACATACTGTAATGTGTGTGTGTGTAATTCATAGTCCAAATCTTGCTTCTCAATGGGCTACCATCTGGTAGATACATGGTACAAGGTACTCTCATTGCTACAAAAAATGAAAATGAAAAATGGGGCATTTTTATGTCTCCCCCAAAACCAGAGATTTTATGGTCTTCTATAGATAGCATACATTTAAATCAATGTATGTACAAGGAGAATGGAAACGTCCATTGGCCCTCTGTATGTGTGATCAGTAGTTTCTGAGCATGGATTTTATGTATATAGAAAGTGCATGCTTGAACCCATGATTGGGGATGCTACTTTTTAAAAATCCCCAATGACTGGGACAGAGTCTTCAAGTGTGCATTTCCTATGCATATGGACTGTGCTCATGACCTAGTGATCATGCACAGGGCCAGTGCTCTTATGCCCATCCCCCTTCTATGCACATTGATTTCAGCTCAAACTACATGGCTCCAGGAGTGATATTTGCCCATGGGGGGGGGGGCTGAGTGTTTAGCCGATCAGTATATGCACAGCCACCCATTGGCAAAGTAATGCCCCAGGGCCATTTTGGGTCAAGAAAATGGGGGGGGGGCTAAAGGATTTCCCACCCCCCATGCCACACTCTTGATTTAAATCAGAGCCTTGTATCCTTGGGAAACAATTTCCAACACCCCTGATGTCTAACTGTTGGGGAAATCAGGTTGGGGGAACCTAGACCCTACACATTACAAATCATGACATGTAATTTGCCCTTAAACATGCATAATAGCTTCTGTTAAGGGCTGTTGCATACTACCGTGTTGAAAATGCTCCCATGGTTTCCAGGAAATGACTTTTATTCATGTACTACTTAGTTACCAAGTTTGTATACTACTTATAAAGAATAATTCACGAAGCAAATTTGTACTTCTCTTCTGGGAACCCTTTGGGTTCCTTGGATATTTATCAAGACTTCCTTATCAAGCTCCTTGAATAAAACAGTTGCCCAAACACTGCTGATCTTCCCTTGCATTATACAGTTATTGAAGTGTGTTTGCCGTACTCTAGGATACACCCAGATTTTATGGGGTAGCAATGAGACCCAGAACATAAGAACATAAGAAAGGCCCTGCTGGATCAGACCAAGGCCCATCAAGTCCAGCAGTCTGTTCACACAGTGGTTAACCAGGTGCCTCTAGGAAGCCCCCAAACAAGACAACACTATGTGAACTGACTGTCCACCCAAGACCATGGGCCCAGAATCTTCCAAAATAAACAGGGGTCATGGAAAGGCAGAAAGTTCATAAACTACTGACCTAGATGCATCTCTGTCCACTCCCAACAAGGCAATGCTTTTGTTCTTTAAATCTAAAAGAGGGCTAACAAAGAAGAAGAGTTGGTTTTTATATTCCCACTTTCTCTACCACTAGGGTTTCCAGGTCCCTCTTCACCACTGGAGGTTGGCAGCCGCTTAAGGAAGAATCAAAGCAGCTTACAATTACCTTCCCTTCCCCTGCCCACGACAGGGTGCTCACAGGGTGAGGTAGGTGGGGCTGAGAGAGCTCTAAGAGAGCTATGTGACTGGCCCAAAGTCACCCAGCTGGCTTCACGTGTAGGAGAAAGGAAACCAACCCAGTTCACCAGATTAGCCTCCGCCGCTAATGTGGAGGAGTGGGGAATCAAACCCTGTTCTCCAGATCAGAGTCCACCACTCCAAACCACTGCTCTTAACAACTACACCACACTGACTCTATCTCTGTGGACTATCTCTGTTTCTTGCCACTGTTAACACATTGTCAGTTTCCTTCCTACTGAAGATGTGGACAACAAACTTTCTGTTACATCTTGACGAAAATTTGATAGGACCTCCAAAAGTCAGATAATAATAAAATAGCTTCTGGAGCCATGGCTTCCATCTGGTTGCCACCCCTGTTCTGTTTACCACTGAAGTCTTCCGGCTGCCAGTCTGAGGCACGCTTTCTAAGAATCACATCACACTGAACTCGGTGGGACTCCCTTCCAAGTAAACGAGTGCACAGTTTTAGTTCTCATGTCCTTGGAGGTTGGGGGAAGAGATCGCATGGCTTTCATTGAATATCATTCCTACCTCCACAATTCCTACAGTCTTACACTTTCCCTATCTAGAACGCTTCAGTGATGCAGTCCATATTTGACGCTCTACCCAAACACCCCCTAATGAATGTAGATGGTGTGTATTTTGTAAGTGATTTATAAACACATTTATAAAATGCATGTTATCCACTTCCAAACTCATCAGGCTTTGTGAACTAAATATGCAAAGGGACACAGGAAGCTGCCTTACGGTGAGTCAGACCATTGGTCCATCAAAGTCAGTATCATCTACTCAGACCGGCAGTGGCTCTCCAGGGTCTCAGGCAGAGATCTTTCACATTACCTACTACCTGGTGCTTTTAACTGAAGATGTTGGGGATTGAACCTGGACATTCTGTATGTGTAGCAGATGCTCCAGTATGGAGCCATGGTCACTCCTCAAGTGGTGACTCAGTGGTAGGTGAATTGGGATGTCTAAGCCACTTGCCATAGCCATGTGCAGAAGAGATTAGGGATGGACAGGTTGCCTTTTTCCTTGAGTCCATGTGTTGCACTCCAGAAATGGCACATGTACAATTTGTCACAGCTTTCCCTTCTCCCAGTTTGTTGTCACTTCAGCATTGCTGCATCGCTGATGTGTTTAGTTATTTATAATCCGCTTTTCTCACTGGGATGCAAGGCAGATTACAGAGTGAGTCAATACAATCAAGAAGATGGGAGATTCAATAAACAATGAAATAGAGATCTCCTGCTATTACCACTGATCTCCAGCCATAGAGATCAGTTCACCTGGAGAAAATGGTCGCTTTGGCAATTGGACTCTATGGCATTGAAGTTCCTACCCTTCCCAAACCCTGCCCTCCTTAGTCTCTGCCCCAAAAACCTCCCGTCAGCGATGAAGAGGGACCTGGCTGCACTATCTGATTTACAGCTCCTTGCATAGCTGCCATTCAATTAAGCAAGGCTTGCACAAGAGAGTTTCCCCCAGTTGGCTGTGCCTCTTGTATATTAGCAGAAGACCAATGCTATTTTTTTTGCCTCTGGCACCAAATGATTCTGACACTTTGGCTGTACCAGTCTGTATTCGTTTTTGTGTCTGCTTCAGGCATTTAAAGTTCCTTTTTTAGACCCCCACCTTTCTGCTAAATTGGTACACAGTGACTAACAGAATATATAAACATGCAACATGACAAATTAAAATGGGACATGAAATAAATACACAACAATAGTACAAATATTGAAAATCAGATAGCTGCAACAGCTAAAAAGAGCAACAGCAGAATGAGGGAAACCCACATGCTCCCAACTCAAATGCCCTCTGGAATAAGACAGTTTTGAGAAGAGGTCAGAAGGCAAAGAGAAGACTTTGTAGAAGCATTCCAGAGGCTGGGCAGAGTGGCAGAGAAAGTCTTGTCCTGCATGCTGTCCTGAGTCACCTCTGCAACGTGGGCATGCAAAGCAGAGTTCTCATAGAAGATGATGTTCTTCAAACAACAGGCCACGTACTTCTTATGATGACTCAGTATTGTCCATTTGGACTGGCAGTGGCTCTCCGGGGTCCCAGGCAGAGAGTGGTCTTTCCCAGTGCCTGCTACTACAATGGGAGATGGAAATATCTGAAGCTGGGACCTCCAGCATGCACAGCAAGCAACTGCTCTGCCCCAAAGCTGTGGCCTCTCCCTCTTAAGTCATTTACTTTGTACTGAACAATTGGCAGTGTGAAACAACTCCCTAGGAAAGGGAATGAGTCAAGGAGACAGGAGAGTTTCACCCACAGCCCATGCATGCCTGCATGCAGGCATGCATGCATGCAACATCCAGTGACACACATGCATGTCTGAACAGGCCTTTATAACAATAAGAGGGGGTAGACACAACATGCCCTGACCTGGATGGCCCAGGCTAGCCTGATCTCGTCAGATCTCAGAAGCTAAGCAGGGTCAGCCCTGGTTAGTATTTGGATGGGAGACCACCAAGGAAGTCCAGGGTTGCTGTGCAGAGGAAGGCACTGGCAAACCACCTCTGTTAGTCTCTTGCCATGAAAACCCCGAAAAAGGGGTCGCCATAAGTCGGCTGCGACTTGAAGGCACTTTACACACACACACACACACACACACACACACACACACACAGAGAGACACAACGTAGGGGGGCACACGCATCTCCTCACATGCTACTTCCAGAAATAGAGAATACAGAAGCAACATTTAAGTGTGCATGTTATCTGCTAAATCATGTGACTGGGCTTTTGACATCTTACTATCTATTTGTAATCCTTGAAATTTACCTATATAGCTACAAGCATACGTAGCCATTTCTATACAGTGCTGTTGCATCCATTGTATAGTTACTATGCTACAATGTTAGTATAACGTAATAGATCAGTGATACTCGGTGGCTCAGGAGCCACATGTAGTTCTTTGGCATGCTACCTGTGACTCTTCTGAACACTGTTCCACAAATATGGCACCTGCCCCACGTTTCAGGAATGTGGGCAAGATACTTGCCTGGTAGGGCTTGTGGCTGGCAAGTGGTTACAACAAGTAGCCACTTTGCTCCCTGAATTGCAGCAGCAGTGGGGAGGAGGGGAGTGGGGGAAACTGCCACAATGGGAGGGAAAGTGACCACAATGGGGCAGAAGAATGGAGATGCAATGGAGTGGTCAATGGACCTCCCATGTTGATGAACCCATAGAAACCTGCACAAAGGGCTCATTGGAGACCACACGAGAATTAAAGGGGAGCCATTCAGGGGCCCTCTTCCAAAGGACTCCCAGATCCTGGGTAGTAAGTAGGTCACCGGGTGAAAATGCATGGGAGGTTTTGCCTTGGACTTGCCTCTCTCTAAATGCACATTTTCCCCAGCCAAATTCTCAAAACTGAAAAGTAAGCCCCCATGCAGAGTTTTGAAAATTCAGGTGGGGGAAATGTGCATCTAGAGCAGGGGTGGGAAACCTTTTTTCTGCCAAGGGCCATTTGGATATTTATGACATCATTCGCTGGCCATACAAAATTATGAAAAATTAGCCTGCTATATTTGGTCAAACATTTAGCCAAGAGGCACCACCGGAGATGGCTTGAAGTGTCTGCCGCGTACAGCGACTCGCTTTTGAGCTCTGCTGTCCCCAGCTGGGCCCAAGAGATTCAGGCAGGGCAGCATCTTTCTGAGCTGGAGATAAGCCAGGACCCACGAAGGGCCAGACCAAATGATTTTGCGGGGCTTATACGGCCCCCGGGCCTGACGTTCCCCACCCCTGATCTAGAGAGTGGCAAACCCAAGGCAAAACCTCCCGTGCGTTTTCACCCATGAATCCCATATCAATCAGTTCAAAGGCAGACAAATAATTAGCTAAAAGCTCTTTGGCCAGTTGAGAGCCCTGAAACGGATATAAGGATGCGGCTCTTCTCGCCTGTTGCTGCATTTTGATCCAGCCAGTTTCTTTCGTCTTGTGTCCTAGAGCTTCCCCTCTAATCGTCTCTAGACAGTCCTCCCGACACACTTCTCACCAGAGTCTCTAATGTCACGTCCAGTTACGTCTTGTTAGCAGCTAATCGTCAGTACAGTGAGGAAGTGCTCATCTTGAAGAATTTCCACTCCTCATTTGTTAAGCCAGCCCTTTGTTCACACCTGGGCTCGTGCGGTAAACGCACAAATTAATCAGGAGTGCACCAAAGGAAGGAGGGGGGGTATGAAACCTTAGAAAGAACATTCCCATTAATGTCCTGCCAATCAGAGGGGATAAGGAGCTACTGCAGGCAGGATTTGGTGCACTCTTTGCTTGGGAATGAACTGATTGCTCTTGACAAATGGCAATGCGGAATAACAAACTGCACAGTGACAGGGCACCAAAGGGTAGAACAAAGTCTTAGCAGCTGCACCGGTTCTCTTGAACAAGAAACAAGAACTGAGAGAGACAGTCCTATTATATGACTCCCTGCTTCCCCAAGTAGTAGAAAGTTCCACAAGCAGTCATTTTGCAGAACATGGTTCCTTGCAAAGTGATGGTACTGGCGATTTGGAGTGTTTGAGGTGGGGAGGGGGGTTGAAATATTTTTTTTATTTTTGACATTAAATGTTACAAACTACAACTACAATAAATACAATATCACATTGACAACACAACCACATGCCATACACTACAGTATGCCAATACATACTTTGCCAGGGTGCACATAAAACATTTGATTTCATTATGAATTCATCTAATATAAAAATCTACTGTACTATTAATTATTAACAGCCTAATTATAATAACCTTACAATCATTATATTTATACTTTGCCTTAATCTCATGTCTTGCCCCCGTATCCATCTATAATTATTATCATCTTATATTTTCCCCCAGGGAAATTTAAAAACCTTACTCATATACTATTATAGCTACACATAAACATCTCCAATACTAGTAGAATTTATCTTTAATAACAAACTTAATGTAATACAAGATCCTGAAAGGTAGCCAGATTTCTCACCATTCAAACAAGCCTTAAATAACATATAAGTAATACAGTTCCCAAGTTTTTTTGAACTCTTTACTGGATCTTTTATTCACTAGATTTGTCAACTTTGCCGTCACTGCACATTCTGCAAGATTTGCAGTGTTTTTGTGATATGCCTCTTTAAAAAATAGGGGAGCTAGGTAGAAACTATCTGTCTTTGTAGGAGATAACTTCTGCAATTATCCTCAAACACATTTCTCCCTGGATTTTGGTGTTCTAAATCAAGATCAGCACCAAGTTTTAGGGGCCCCTGGGTGAGATGCCCTTCCACAGTAAACACACTGCTGCCAGCACCTCTTCATCTTCATTGAATCTGCTCCTGGCATGTGTATGCACATGTATGCATACAGACACACGGTCAGTGCAAACTGGGCTGGGGGGTGGGAGTTGAGAGATGATTGCTGCTTTATTCCTTCCAGTATTTCTCCAACCAAGAACTGAGAGATCCTTCCAGAGGCCTCTGCAATGTCACAGGTCCATTAGGGCAATCTCCCATTTCCTGGTGGGAGCAGACAGGTCAATAACCTTTGGTTGGTTATGGGCACTCTGCTAGGCTGTGGGCCTCAGGTAGGGTTGCCAGGTCCCTCTTCACGACCAGTGGGAGGTTTTTGGGGTGGAGCCTGAGGAGGGCAGGGCTTGGGGAGGGGAGGAACGCCAATGCCATCGAGTCCAATTGCCAAACTGGCCATTTTCTCCCTGTGAACAGATCTCTATTGGCTGGAGATCAGTTGTAATAGCAGGAGATTTCCAGCTAGTACCTGGAGGTTGGCAACCCTAGCCTCAGGTAATGCCCAAACATGCCAACCACCGACACCAGTCCTGTTCCAAATTATCTACTCTTGTTTTCAAAGCTGAACCAATGTGTTTGGACACCCTCTTCCCATTGTTAACATTGTTTTTATTTCTTAATTTTGTACAAAGCAATGTGAGTGCCATACCTTTCAGTTCCTTCAGTTTCATTTGCACACCACCCTGAGTTATTAATCTGCAATGATAAAACAGTGTAGATAAAGGGTGGCTGTAGATACAGCTGAATAAAAATCTTTTTGTGTGTGGCGTTTTGCCAGTATGCCAGAGTGCATGCATATACATAACAACTGCTTTTTTGCAGTGTATTTATCCATAAATAGGGTTGCCAACCTCCAGGTATTAGCTGGAGCTCTCCTGCTATTATAGCTGATCTCCAGCCGATAGAGATCAGTTCATCTGGAGAAAATGGCTGCTTTGGCAATTGGACTCTATGGCATTGGAGTCCCTCCCCTCCCCAAACCCTGCCCTCCTCAGGCTCCGTTCCAAAAAACTCCCGCCTATGGCAAAGAGGGACCTGGCAACCCTATACATAAACATAATGTACATCTATGATGTACAAGGCCGGGGAGTAAGATAAAAATGAATGGAAGGCATTTAAAGTTGTGGCAAACCATTTATGTTCCAAGTGTGGAATTAATTTTAGAAATTTGCCTACTTAAACTGAAATTAAGGCAGACTAGGAGAGCACATAGAAAGGAATAGTTGGAATTAGTTGGAATGGATGCTGATCATGCTGCAAACCTGTTCTCTCTAGTATCAGAGGAGTATGCCTATTATTTTGGGTGCGATGGAACACGGGCAGGATGGTGCTGCTGCAGTCGTCTTGTTTGTGGCTTCCTAGAGGCACCTGGTTGGCCACTGTGTGAACAGACTGCTGGACTTGATGGGCCTTGGTCTGATCCAGCAGGGCCTTTCTTATGTTCTTATGAATAGTAAGGGGAAAGTTCACTCACCCTTCTAGAAGTATCAGTTCCCCAAAAGCAAACAGCACATATCAGCACCCTACCACCCCACCATCTTAACTAGCCAGTTGAAACAACTCTGACCTCCTCTGGCTACATTCCATTGGTAAAAGTGCTTCCCTTCATTCCCCTCCCAAGCTGTTGGGATCTGACCAGTAGAGATAGTAGGCACCAGCCATTAAAGCTTATTTGTGCAAGTACCTTCCAGTTATCAGTGCTCATTAGGAAAACATCTGCAGCCATTGGCTCATTAATTTATTTGTAATCTGCATAGAATTATGACATATGTAACGTTTATCTCTTGTGTTTGGATGAATTTTCTGGCTCCCTGTGTAAAACCCTTCACTGATCTCTCGTTTTGCATAGGATGCAGTGGGAAACTTCAGTGTTACTCCTCTGAAGATGCCTGCCACAGCTGCTGGCGAAACATCAGGAAAGAAAATACCAAGACCACGGTCACACAGCCCGGATAACCTACAAGAACCAATGAACTCTGACCGTGAAAGCCTTCGACAATATTATGCAGTGGGAAAGTTGAATGTGTCCCAAGAGAGAGATTTATGTTGCTTCCAGTCGTCTTGAGAACCCCACGCAAAGTGGGGATTGACATATGGCCAGCTTGTAGTGCACCCCTGGTTTGGGTCTGGCATTTTCCCAAGCCGGATGCCCTCTGGCTTCAGCCACGCCAGCTCTGCTCCCCACCCTAGCTCTGTGGTTGCTGCAGAGGAGGCCTGTGTGAGTCAGCTGCAGCCAGTCCTTCCCTGCTTTATTTTTCCTGTTTTTCCCTCAGTAATTGCATCCCGGTTGCTTATGCTGCGCAGGCCAGCCTCTCTTGGAACACCCTGGTACATGTCAGAACCCATCAGATCTAAGCGGGGTGGCCAAGAGTGGGGCTTTAATTTGATACTCTTTTCTTGTTATTTTAAAAGGCAGCCGCCACCTTACATGTGCTTCGGCCATGAATTATTCATGCGCCAACTTGCTCCTGTCCTACATTTTTCAAACTCTGAAATGGCACAGGCATCTGTAGCTGTCCCCACAAAACAACAGCAACTGCACTGACCATTTATAAATTGCAAATGCTCCCAGACAACTAAAACACCCTGCGTGAAGAAAATTAGCAAGTCCGAGAGGAGAGGCCTGGATTGAAGCCCTTCTCCCTCACAGTGCTACCTTTCTACTGGCAGGAAGTAGCGTTGCCAGGTCCCTCTTCGCCACCGGCGGGAGGTTTTTGGGGTGGAGCCTGAGGAGGGTGAGGTTTGGGGAGGGGCGGGACTTCAGTGCCATAGAGTCCAATTGCCAAAGTGGCCATTTTCTCTAGGTGAGCTGATCTCTGTTGGCTGGAGGTCAGTTGTAACAGCAGGAGATCTCCAGCTACTACCTGGAAGTTGGTAACCTTAGCAGGAAGTGAACGAGTACTTTGAAACACTGCAAGAAGGGATTCCCCCCATCCTCATCCTGAAATGGTAGGGCTGCCAGGTCCCTCTTTGCCACTGGTCGGAGATTTTTGGGGTGAAGCCTGAGGAGGGTGGGGGTTGGGGATGGGAGGGACTTCAATGCCATAGAGTCCAATTGCCAAAGCTAGTACCTTGAGGTTGGCAACCCAACATAGATTCCAAGGAAGGCTCTACCAAATGGGTTTTTCTCAGTACGCATATTGCTTTGAGGCAAATGCCGGGATTACTACTACTTTTTTCCCCTGCCTGTATACGAGCTGTACTTTCAAACCATATCTCAATTCTGTGCACAAACAAAAAATATTTTGCAAGCTGTATGACCAGGTTAGCCTGATCTCATCAGATCTCAGAAGCTAAGCAGGGTCTGCCCTGGTTAGTAATTGGGTGGGAGACCTCCCAGGAATACCAGGGTCACGAGGCAGAGGCAGGCAATGGCAAACCACTTCTGTAAGTCTCTTGCCTTGAAAACCCAACAGGGTCACCACAAGTCAGCTGCAATTTGACAGCACTTTACACACACACACACACACACACTGGAATGATGGAAATCAAGGACTATGATGTACATTATGCAGATTAAGCAGACTTGGGTCACTTTCACACATGCACTTTCAATCCACTTTCAGTGCACTTTGCAGCTGGATGTTACTGTGTGAAACAGCAAAATCCACTTGCAAATGATTATTAAAGTGCATTGAAAGTGGATTGAAAGTGCATTATTCAGGATGTGTGAAAGCGCCCTTGCTGTGGTATAATATGTAAAATGTCAATTAAGCAAAAGCAGCTGCTCAAGAGAAGGAGCAAGGAAGTATTCAGGTAATGTGGCCTCAATTCCCTAGCCCCCTAAAAATATCAAAGTGCTCAGAAAATCCATTCACTGATCTCCCAATATCTTGTTTACTGTTAGTTACTGTGCTTTCCAGTGGCCAAATCCTTGGGGATTTCAGGTGATCTCTGCAGAATATACACCTTCTGGACATAATTAGATGTCATAGGGAGGGCTATTGCTGACTTGTGTTGATTCTCCCCAGTAACATCTCAGAGAAGAAACATGGGATGTGATGTCATCATCATTCATCTGTCTCCCTCTATCGGCATCTTCCACCAGCGAGTGAAGATTTTTGGTTTCTTGGCATACCCCCAATAATGGTTACTGGCCTTCCTCTCTGGTTCAGGTGTCGTTTATGTGTTTTTACTGAATTATTTTATAATTTTAAATGTTTTTTTTTAAATTGTTCAAATGTTTAAATGTTTTTATATTTGCTGCCTTGGGCACCCTGATAAAGGCAGCATTAAAATGTTTTAAATAAATATATAAATGAAATAATAATGGTCAGTATTTCTCTTTACCTTTGAAAGCAGTGGCCAATGAATTTATTCAGGGCTGCAGCAGGAAAACACTGAATTTGATGACAACAGGACACATTTTTTCTTTTAATGATACATTACTGGGGCGATGTGGGTCAGCAGCAGACAACTGTCCTCCAGATGGGAAAATATAGTCATTAACAGTCCAATGCTACCATTAACAATGTCCAACAGTGCAGTCCTATGCGGATTACACCAGTCCAAGCTACTGAAACCAACAGGCTTAGGATGGCGTAACTCTGCATAGTATTGGACAGTCAAGTGCCTGTATATAACGTTTGCCCCAACTTGATATGAAGAGAGGGATGTATAAATCATGTAATGCTACATCCTTGCATTCAACATTTTTTGCTCTTTGCAAGTAGCAGCCAACGACTTGGAGAAGGAGGCGGGGAAATGCTAAACATGATGATGTTACATCATGGGTTCCTTACGTTAGGTGGCACCAGGAAAGTTAGTGGTTGAGACAGGGATCTACCATGCAGTTTAGCCAAGCCCTCTTGCCTCTACAGGGATTGAAGACGTCTGCTTTGGAGGGACAGAGTGCTTAATGCTCTGTCTTTCCACTGCAAGTCGCTAACAGCCGAGCCACATTATTTATTAAGCACATCATCTAGAGATGCTCCCAGGCACATCTCTGGAGACCAAATAATGAGCGAGAGAGAAGGGTGCGTGAAGGGAATGAGAATATACCTCTGTTGGCATGTGTGAGAGATAGGGTTACCTCTGGGTGGGGCCTGAAGTTCTATAAGAATTGCAAATGACCTCAAGACCATAGAGAGCAGTTACCTTGGGGGGAAATGGCAGCTTCTGTGAGCAGATTCTTTGGCAGCCCACCCCACTAATGAGCTCCCTCCCCAGACTCAGTTCTTTCCAGGCACCATCCCCCCCAATCTCCAGGGAATTCCCAAGCCGGACTTAACCCTAGCGTGAGAGCATGTTGAGTTTGCTACTGAGTAACAGTACTATTATTAATACCACTGAGCAGCCATCAGCATAGAAACCTTTAAACCACTGCATAGTTGTAGGGTTGCCAGGTCCCTCTTTGCCATCGGTGGGAGGTTTTGTGGCAGAGCCTGAGGAAGGTGGGGTTTGGGGAGGGGAGGGACTTCAGTGCCATAAGAGTCCAATTGCCAAAGCGGCCATTTTCTCCAGGTGAACTGGTCTCTGACAGCTGGAGATCAGTTGTAATAGCAGGACATCTCCAGCTACCAGGGAGGGACTGTGGCTCAGTGGTAGAGCATCTGCTTGGCATGCAGAAGGTCCCAGATTCAACCCCTGGCATCTCCAGTTAAAGGGACTAGGCAAGTAGGTGATGTGAAAGACCTCTGCCTGAGACCCCGGAGAGCCACTTCTGGTCTGAGTAGACAATACTGACTTTGATGGACCAGGGTTTTGATTCAGTATAAGGCAGTTTCATGTGTGTTCATGTGTACTCCCTTGATGTTGGCAACCCTAGAATAGTTGTAAATCTTAGAGTCAATCCTGGATCTTATTATTAAGTACCTTTTTATC
This sequence comes from Euleptes europaea, assembly GCF_029931775.1. NCBI lineage: Eukaryota > Metazoa > Chordata > Lepidosauria > Squamata > Sphaerodactylidae > Euleptes > Euleptes europaea. The sequence continues at coordinate 45,223,719 of NC_079324.1, forward strand.
CCAGTCTCTCTGTTCTCAGAGGAGCATACGTTGTTTTCCCCTCTCCTCCCTTTTATCCTCACCACAACCTTGTGAGGTAGGTTAGGCTCAGAGAGAATGGCTGGCCTACATGCTTCATGGCAGAGTGGGGATTTGAAGCTGGATCTCCCAGAACCTAGTCTGACATGATAACCATGCCGGCTGCAGGCAGTTGAGTATACAAACAGCTGGAAGTGCAGGCTGATTTGGAACCATAGGCGTAGCAAAGCATTGGGACACATTCTTCCCCGAGGCCTAAGCAGCAGGACGCTGGGCTGCCTAACCTCCACAAAGGAGGAAGGCAAAAGCAACCACCGGCCAAGGCTTGAGCTGAAAAAATCTGTCCAAAGGAGGGGGGAGGGGGATGCAGAGGAACAGCAAGTATAGAAGGGTTGGCTGGCAGACAAGGAAGCTGGAAGGTGAGCAAAGATATGGAGACCAGACGGAAAGGCAGATAAGCTCACAAGCAAGAAAGAAAGGGGAGCCCTACCAACATAGCCAGCTTTTATTCTGTTTGTTTATTTAACTTCCATTCCTTCTACGGTTTGAAGAATGTATGAATATGCCATCAGGTTGCCACTGGTTTATGGCAACCCTAGTAGGGGGCTTCCATAGGGTTGCCAACCTCCAGGTAATAGCTGGAGATCTCCTGCTATTACAACCTATGCATTTCTGTTCCACCCTTCCTCCAAGAGATTCAGGGTATAGGGTTACCGATCTCCAGGTACTAGCTGGAGATCTCCTGCTATTACAATTGATCTCCAGCCAATAGAGATCAGTTCACCTGGATAAAATGGCTGCTTTGGCAATTGGATATTATGGCATTGAAGTCCCTCCCCTCTCCAAACCCTGCCCTCAGGCCCCGCCCCCCAAATCTCTTGCTGGTGGTGAAGAGGGACCTGGTAACCCTAGGTTTCCAAGGCAAGTGAGAAGCAAAGGTGGCTTGCCATTGCCTTCCTCTGCAGAGCCTCCTTTGGTGGTCTCCCATCCAAGTACAGACCCTGCTTAGCTTCCAAGATCTGGCTATACCAAGATTGCCTTCCCACACATGCTTAAGGAAGGGCAGGATAAAAATGCGATTGATAGAGCTTTTTTTTTAGAAATCCTAAACCTGATTATTTTAAATCTGTTATGACATAGTTAATCTGCTAATGATGTTTTAGTTTTTGTGCAAAGACTTCAGGTCTTTTTTTTTTTTAATGAAGGTTGCATTTTAGGGGACATGTCGCTAATAATAATTTTTCTCATTTGACATAATTTAATAAGGTGCTTGGAAAACATATATGCCAAGATCTTTAATGAAACAAACCACTTGCACTTAGAACCTGAAGCAACAGCTGCCCTGGATTTCTTACTTTTAGATAGCTGTAATGGTCCCCTTTTAAGAATGGGAAGATGAGAGAGCAACTTGCCTTTTGAATGGTGAGCAGATATTTAAACTCAGATATCTGTGATTACAACCCAATACTCTATGGTGTAGTGGTTAAGAACGGTGGTTTGCAGCAGTGGACTCTGATCTGGAGAACCGGGTTTGATTCCCCACTCCTCCAGAGCGGCGGAGGCTAATCTGGTGATTGTAAGCCGGTTTGATTCTTCCTTAAGTGGTAGAGAAAGTCGGCATATAAAAACCAACTCTTCTTCTCCTCCTTCTCCTTCTTCTCCTTCCTCACAGCAGCCCAACAATCTTTCCCCTCCTCCTGTAGATCCCTCTACTCATGATTATCGAGATAGATCACGATGGGTAGCCGTGTTAGTCTCTCTGCATCAGTAGAAAAGAGCATGAGTCCAGTAGCACTTTAAAGACTAACAAAATTGCTGGCAGATCTGAAAAAGTGAACTGTGACTCACGATAGCTCATACCTGCCAGAAATTTTGTTAGTCTTGAAGGTGCTGCTGGACTCTTGCTCTTTTCTCACAATCATGCTCAGGGTTGCCAACTTCCAGGTGGAATCTGGATGTCTCCTGGAATAACAACCGATCACCAGACTATACAGATTTGTTTGGCGCGGGGGAGTCTGATCTAGAGAACCCGGTTTGATTCCTCACTTCTCCACATGAGCTAATCTGGTGAACTGGATTTGTTTCCCCACTCCTACACATGAAGCCAGCTGGGTGACCTTGGGCTAGTCACACTCTCTCAGCTCCACCTACCTCACAGGGTGTCTGTTGTGGGGAGGGGAAGGGAAGGCGATTGGAAGCTGGTTTGATTCTTCCTTAAGTGGTAGAGAAAGTTGGCATATAAAACCCAACTCTTCTTCTTCCTCCCCTGGACAAAATGACTGTTTTGGGGGGTGGACATTATACCCTGCTGAAGTCCCATCCTTCCCCAAACTCTGCCCTGTCCAGGCTCCACCCCCAAATCTCCAGAAAGTCCCAAATCTGGGTTTGGCAATCCTATGTTTCAATCCAAGCAGAGAAGCCATGGGGTGGTATTGCATTGGTTCCTCTAGGGGAGACTTTCAAAGGCCCCAAGTGGTAGGTCAATCTCTGGAAAATGAACCTCACCATACCCTGAGAAGGGGGGAAGCAGCTGCTGGATTTGGTGCCAATACAGTGTGAGAGAAGAGAGGACCAGACAACCCTGGATAAGGAAGAAAGAGAAGAGGGTTATAAAGTGTGCCATTGAGTGGAGCTGCAGTGATGTCTGACCCTAGAAATAGGGTTGCCAACCTCCAGGTACTAGCTGGAGATCTCCTGCTATTAAACTGTTCTCCAATAGAAATCAGTTCCCCTGGAGAAAATGGCTGCTTTGTCAATTGGACTCTATGGCATTGAGTCCAATTGACAAAGCCTGCCCTCCTCAGGCTCTAAGAAAGCCAGCGTGGTTAAGAGCGGTGGTTTGGAACGGTGGAGACTGATCTGGAGAACCGGGTTTGATTCCCCACTCCTCCACATGAGCGGCAGAGGCTAATCTGGTGAACTGGATTGGTTTCCCCACTCCTACACACGAAGCCAGCTGGGTGACCTTGGGCCAGTCGCTCTCTCTCAGCCCCACCTACCTCACAGGGAGTCTGTTATGGGGAAGGGAAGGTGATTGTAAGCCGGTTTGAGTCTCCCTTAAATGGTAGAGAAAGTCGGCATATAAAAACCAACTCTTCTTCTCTGCCCAAAAAATCTCTCACTGGTAGTAAAGAAGGACATGGCAACCCTACCTAGAAATTAGAAGACCAGTGTTTCCCACCCTGGGCCTGGCACAGGGTAGACTTCCTTTCTAGAAGGCCTCTGGGCCCCAAGAACAGTGAGCTGCCTTCTGCTGCGATCAAGGCTGTGCTGGAGGCCAGTGCGAGCTCTTGTTGGCCCAGAAAGAGGGTCTGGAAGTGGTGTGGGCTTCTCTGAGGACCATTGGCCTTCACTGAGCCTCCAGCTGGCAGGGAGGGCTCTGCAGCTCTGGAACATGCCAAAGCCCAGCCCCTCCACAGAGGCATTCTCCGCCACATCAAGTGCAAAGGAAGGCTGGAGAGTCCAGGGCTTTGTTTGGTGCTGCGAGCGTGAGATTTCCAAATGTCACTGCACATGAAGACATTTCCCCCTCGCACCTAAAGACCGAGACTCCAGCGCTTGCCATTGGTGGGTGTGCCTGTGGACACGTTCAGCCCAGATGACACCAGGCTCCCTCTTTTCTCTCACGTATACCCTAAAACATAACAATGTGTGTGTTCTCATGCTCATCCTCTGCTTACCTCGCCAATATCTAGACGCAAAACCTCTGTTTTATATTTTATTAGCGTTATCATTTGGATTTTGGATGGCGTTTGGAGATTGTTAGCTGCTTCGGGTACCTTGAGAAGGCTGGAAAGCAGCATACAAGCTAACTAAATGAATATACCAAGGAATTATTATTTTCTGCCGTCAAGTCACATCTGACTTATGGCGACCCCTGATGGGGTTTTCAAGGCAAGAGATGTTCAGAGGTGGTTTGCCATTGCCCGCCTCCACGTCACAACCCTGGTATTCCTTGGAGGTCTCCCATCCAAATACTTGCCAGGGCTGACCCTGCTTAACTTCTGAGATCTAAATAAACATAGCTACGTATCACAAACCTGCACTGCATAGGTCTATTACGGCCAAACATTTCTATGCAGAAGTTGCCCAGCCCCATCTGCAGTGGGGGAATATTTATTTAGGACATGTCTGTCCGATCCTTCCTCCAAGAAGCTTAAGGCAAGAATCACAGCCCCCTCCCCATTTTAGCCTCACAAAAACCCTGTGAGGTAGGTTAAGATGAGCAGGAACTGGAATGCTGCTCTCCCAAAGCAAAGTCAAACATGTGATCCACTATAGTGGTTCTTTAATATTGGCCGACCTTACAATATTATTGTAAGGGTTACAGAGACAGTGTATGTGAAGTGTTTTGACCACTATGTAAATGCCAAGTATTTTTGCTATACCTATGCATTTCTGTTCCACCCTTCCTCCAAGAGATTCAGGGTGTAGGGTTGCAAACCTCCAGGTACTAGCTGGAGATCTCCTGCTATTGCAACTGATTTCCAGCCGATATAGATCAGTTCCCCTGGAGAAAATGGCCGCGTTGGCAATTGGACTCTATGGCATTGAAGTTCTGCCCCTCCCCAAACCCCGCCCTCATCAGGCTCCGCCCCAAAAACCTCCCACCAGTGGCGAAGAGGGACCTGGCAACCCTATCATCCTGGCATACCTCATTGTCCTCCATTTTATCCTCACAACAACCCTGTGAGGCTGGGAGAGCGAGAATGACTGGCCCCGAGTCAACCAATGGCCTTCATGTCAGAGTGGGGACTGATCCTGGATCTTCTAAGTCCCAGTCCAACACTCTAACCACTAAATTGCTATCCTAAGCTTGCCTGCTGGAATAAGATGTACCGGTATATCCCTCCTCCCTTGCCCATATTACAACAGTGGTTTCCCCCCACCAAAAAAAAAAAAATCTGCTGCTCTCCCCTCCAAACAAGCCCTCGGGGGAATGCCCATGGAAGGAGCAGCAGCTGTTGTTTGCTTTCTTGAGCAGGCAGGCAATTAGTAGAGTTCCTTCTCTGCCACACAGCCTTTTGTACATGCGTCCCCCCCACCAGCAAAGGCTGCAGCTGAATCCCTTGAGGCCTGCAAGCAGCTGGCCTCCCAGGTGAGATCGAAGCCGAATTCAACTCTGCTTCCCTCTGCCTGGCTTATCTGGCTGAGGAAGGGGCTGGCCTGAAAGCTTTGCTAGCCTGCCTGCAAAGTCAGCCTCCCACACAGCAGAGAAACCGCTGAAGGCCCCCCCCCCGCTCCTCCTCCTCTTCCTCCTCCCACCCAATCTGCAAAATCAAGACACATAACAGTCTTCTTCAGCCACCTTTTGGTCTCAGAAATAGGGCTGGTTTAAACAGGATCAGAAGGGTTGGTGTTTCCCTACAATGTGGGAAACTATTTTTTACCTGTAGCCCTTGCGTATATAAGGACAGGAGACAGCATGTGTGTTTGAGATGCCATCAAGTCGCAGCTGACGTGTGACCCCATAGGGTTCTCTAGGCAAAAGACATTCAGATAGGCTATTTGAAGGGATGTTCTAGCAAAATAGCTGCTCACGGTGCTTTAAACTTGCTTGTTTTTTAGCTGAGGCAAATAAGCCTGGCTCCAAGTTATGCACATTTGTAAACCCCCGTGTAGGGATTTATGAAACTTAATTAATAAGGAGAGAACTGAAGAGGGAGTAGGGTCGCCAGGTCCCTCTTCGCCACTGGCGGGAGGTTTTTAGGGGCAGAGCCTGAGGAGGGCGGGATTTGGGGAGGGGAGGGACTTCAATGCCATAGAGTCCAATTGCCAAAGCGGCCATTTTCTCCAGGTAGACGCATCTCTATCGGCTGGAGATCAGTTGTAATAGCAGGAGATCTCCAGCTAGTACCTGGAGGTTGGCAACCCTAAGAGGGAGGGGGGTCAGATGAGCCATCAGAAGTAGGATGGGGCATGATTCTGTCTCTCTTCTGTCTCAGAACCTCTGCCACAGGATAAATGCTTAGACTTTTCACTTTGTGAGTTTATTTAAGAGCTTCTGAAATGCATGGAGGAGCCAGAAGAAAGGTTCTACTCTAGAACAAGGCAGACCCCTTGTGAATGCTATTTCTGTTGCTAGCTCTGGGTTGGGAACCCCTGGAGATTTTGAGAGGGGAGCCTGGGGAGGGCAGGGTTTGGAGAGGGGAGTCAGCCAGGCACAATGTGCATCCTCCAAAGCAGCCATTTTCTGCAGGGAAAGTTATCTCTGTAGTCTGGAGATCAGTTGTAATAGCAAGAGATCTCCAGGCCCCACCTGGAGGTTGGCAACCCTATTTCTATCAATGTGAAGCCTGGTACCACTTGAGAGCCAGTGCGGCGTAGTGGCTAGAGTGCTGGATTAGACTCTGGGAGGCGCAGGTTCGAATCCCTTCTCTGCTGTGGAAGCTCATTGGGTGACCTTGGGTCAGTATCTCAGCTAAAACATACCTCACAGGGTCATTGTTGTGAGGATAAAACAGAGGAGGGGACAAAGATGTTATAAGCAGCTTTTGGTATCCATAGGGGAGAAAAGCAGGTATAAATATCTAAATAAATTTCATATGAAATTTAATTCTAGCAACAGTAGTATTAGTGGCCAAAATCTGTTCTCAAAAAATCTTTGGCCACAGCAGGCCATTGGCTGAGGAAATGTTGGCTGGCAATGCTTATGGATACATTTTATAACATATAAGCTTTTAAGGGAGATAAAAGCTCAGTGCAAAATATCTTCATTCAGAAATGGGCAGCGATTTATCTTGTACTGGAATGAGGTTAAGCCTCATTTTGTCTCAGAAGAAAAAGATTTAGAGATTCCATCATGTGTCTGAGGACTGCAGAAGTTACAGTTGTTAAAAAGTAATGGAAATAATCTGATTAATCTTTTTTTCCTTTGTTCTCACCCCCTTCTTTTTTCATTACTCCTATTGATATGTAAACCATTTCTTTTTTCCTTAAAAATAATTTTAAAGATCGGGTTGCAGTAGTTTCCTTGTCCACAGGCACTTGATGAGTAAAGAAGAGTTGGCTTTTATATGCCGACTTTCTCTACCACTTAAGGAAGACTCAGACCAGCTTACAAACACCTTCCCTTCCCATCCCCACAACAGACACCCTGTGAGGTTGGTGGGGCTGAGAGAGCTGTGACTAGCCCAAGGTCACCCAGCTGGCTTCTTGTGTAGGAGTGGGGAAACAAATCCAGTTCACCAGATTAGCCTCCGCCGCTCTGGAGGAGGAGTGGGGAGTCTAACCCCCAGTTCTCCAGATCAGAATCTACCACTCCAAACTACTGCTCTTATCCACTACATCACACTGGCTCTCCACTATATACATATAGTTATATATGTATAGTTTTATCTATATGTGTGTGTGTATATGACTCCGAGTAATCAAAGCTCACAAGAACAGAAATTTCATTTTCCCATGTCACTGCAGAGTAGGAGTCTGTTGCTCCTGGCACAGTTTGTAGTCTGAGCTGAAGAAGGCACGAGATTCCCAAACACTTTTCTTCTTTTTGTTCATATGTCCCTCGTGAGCCTGGCTCCAAGTTGCCTATCCAAGCAGCTTCCTTATTTGCAAAGAAGTCACTCTGTATTAGGGTTTCCAACCTCCAGTTTCTAGCTGGAGATCTCCTGCTATTACAACTGATCTCCATCCGATAGAGATCAGTTCCCCTGGAGAAAATGGTTGCTTTGGCAATTGGACTCTATGGTATTGAAGTCCCTCCCCTCCCCAAACCCCACCCTCCTCAGGCTCTGCCCCAAAAACCTCCTGCTGGTGGCTAACGGCAACCTGGCAAGTGTAGACATAATTTGTACAGCAAGTGGTAGGAACAGAAATGAGGGAGTGGCTTATGAATAGGGATACCAGCTTCCAGGTGAGACCTGGGGATCCCCTGGAATTACCTCATCTCCAGACTACAGAGATCAGTTCCCCTGGAGAAAATGGATGCTTTGGAGGGTGGACTCTATGGCATTATACTCCTCTGAAGTCCCTGCCCTCCCCAAGCTCCATCCCCAAATCTCCAGGACTTTCCCAACCTGGACATGGCAAACCTATCCCCCATCCCCTGCCAGTGGCCGGGGGGGGGGGGAAACCTGGCTACCCTATATGGTTGCCAACCTCCCGGTACTAGCTGGAGATCCACCGCTATTACAACTGATCTCCAGCCGATAGAGATCAGTTCACCTGGAGAAAATGGCCGCTTTGGCCATTGGACTCTATGGCATTGAAGTCCCTCCCCTTCCCAAACCCCACCCTCCTTAGGCTCTGCTTCGAAAACCTCCCGCCGGTGGCGAAGAGGGACCTGGCAACCCTACTACCTTACTTATGAAGGGCAGTGGGAGTAGGGTTGCCAACCTCCAGGTAGTAGCTGGAGATCTCCCGCTAGTACAACTGATCTCCACCCGATAGAGATCTGTTCACCTGACTCTATGGCATTGAAGTCCCTCCACAAACCCCTCCCTCCTCAGGCTCCGCCCCCAAAACCTCCCACCCATGGTGAAGAGGGACCTGGCAACCCTAATTCAGGTCAAAGCCGAGGCCTCCTTTCACTGCTCTGCTCATCACATCTGCACTTTTAATCATCATTGTCAATTGCTTCGGGAAGGCGCTCTAATTCATCTCACGCTCACTCGCTCCTGATGTCTTCCTCTCTCTCTTGAAGAGTGTGACATCCTTGGTACAAAGCCACCATCTGCCTTCCTTCTCTGTTCTCTCTCATCTCTGAATCATTCCTCTTCTCATTGCTGCTGCCACTTCTTTCCCCTTTTGTTCTGCCTTGCCCATTGTTTCCCAAGTACAAAGGGGTGGGGGAGGGAACCGGAGAGGGATGGAGAGAGGACCAGCTGCCCTTTCTAGCCAAAATAAATTAGAACTCCCCATGCAAAAAGGACCCCTGCGACTTTCTTTTTTACAGATGTCACTCATTAATCATGTTTCCTGCCATTTCCAGAATCAGATAAATGCATTTGTCTAGACCAGCAATTCTGAAGCTATGTGTCATGAGAGAACTGCTAGTGTGCCAGGAGAAATTCACTAATTCATCAATTAAAGGCTCCCACACAGAGGCTGCTACCTGTGTCTCTGCATGAGTCACTGCTCAGTTCTAACCTTCTTCCAAAAATCCTCCACTTGTGTCTGAGCATGTGAGTAAATTCTGTGACATCTCTGTGCTGAGTATGGTGGGGTCATGCACTCAAATGTAGAAACACAGCAAAATTACTTCTCCTCCAAAGTTGTATCTCTGTCTGGCTATGATTGGCTGTGCAGATTAAAATAACGTTGTTTTGGCAGCAGCAGCCTCCTTAGTATAGGTTCTATTTTTTCTCTCACTCCTCTTTCCCAGTGTATTTAAAAAAAAATTACTTCTGTTGTCCCCTGCATTTGGGCTTCCTCTGTGTGTGTATGTGTGGTTCCACCTCCCACGGTGGCCATTTTGTGGTTGCGCCCACCACTTTGTGTCAGAATTGCAAAGGTGCCCTCAGGCTCAAAAAGCTTGGGGACCCTTGGGCTTAACAATGTGTGACCAGATCCTTCAATGTGATATTTGCAGTATGAAGTTACATCCTCGGTTTAGAAGGGGGTTCTTTTAGGATTGCACAATTAGCCCCCAAAAGCAGCCAAGAAGACAGAATAATATGACTCAAGTCTGTAGTGCTGAGGAGGGTTTAAAAAGAAGAAGAAGAAGAAGCTTCCTTCGCATACCCATTGTTTCCACAATGGGTAGAGCATCTGCTTGGCATGCAGAAGGTCCTAGGTTCAATCTCCGCCATCTCCAGTTAAAAGGGTTTGGTAGCTGGTGATTTGAAAGATTTCTGGCTGCTACCCTGGAGAGCTGCTGCCAATCTGAGCAGGCAATACTGGCTCTGATGGACCAAGGGTGTGATTCAGTATAAGGCAGCTTCTTCTGTTCTTGTGTTTGTAGCCTGCTCGTGAGCTGCCGCAGGCAACAGTTTGGCTGTTCCTGGAAACCAACCACTAGACAAGATGGACCTTTGAATGCCTCAGACAAGGCACTTCTGTTCCTGATCCTTGAATTGCAGAGGAAGGGGTCCAGCGGCAGGCAGGAATGGGTCCACACACGGGAGAAAACAAGCCATATTAACTCGTGCGCAAGTCTGCATAATGCCTCAAATGTGATACATGGATAACTATTTGTGGGGAGGGTAACGTTTCACTTATCTGTGTGGAAATAAATAGAAAGCAATCAGCGAATGCCAGCATCTGCTTCCATGCACATTTGGCACCTGATTTAAAAAAGTTAGTGGCAGCCTGAACTGGTTTACAGCGTTGTGATGCATCAATCCATGCCAGCCTGGTGTTAAATGGAGCAGGAATCTCGGGCTGCTAGCGGCTGACAGCTAATGTCACGAGGGACTCCCAGGTCTTACCTTTGGGTTCTCCTTCATGACAGTTCTGAGCAGGATATGAAGTGGCTGGTTCAGCGTGTATTAAGTATCGAGCTTTCAGCGAATACCCAACTGTGTGTCCCCGCTAAGAGAATCTGCAGCTGCTCTCTCTAGAGAGACAGATTGCTGTCGGAGGAATTTAAGTCAAATTGAAGCCACTGTGCTTCCAGAAATCCTCTCCTTACTTCTACTCTGGAAGCGTTTGGTGTTTTCCAGATAACATCCAAATCAAGCAGTTTGCCAAAAATCCGATTTTTCAATATTTGACAAGATTTAATAGTGCTTAGTGTTTCTATTGTGTGTTCAGCAGTCAAAGGGCACTGTAGTCCTTTCCAACAGCCCTGTAATGTAGGTCAATAGTATTTGCCTATTGCAGATGTAGGGGGCCTGATTGGAGACAGAGAGACTTGTCTAAAGCCACCTAGCAAGCGATGATGAAATTTGAACCAGAGATTCCCTGGATCACAGCTTCTAGCTACTATGCTATGCTAGCACTTGATAGCTGACATGCAATAGTATTTCAAACTCTGCATGCAAGGCCATTTCATAATATCTGATGGTTGGTGTATCTAGTATTTACTTACATGCAATGGCGCTCGTAGGAGGTAGCACTGCATAGATCCGTGGTTCCCAACAGTTTTGGTATGGTGATCCCCCACAAGTCCAAACTGACTTGGTATGGTGACCCACTTAAAAAAAAAACAAAGCATTCATACATCAATAAAACTGCAAATAATAAAAATAAAACATATCAATAAACTGCAAAAATAAAATAAAACACATCAATAAAACTGCAAACGTCTGTGACCCCTTTCACAGACTTCGCACACCAGTCTTGGGTCAGGACCCACAGGTTGGGAAACGCTGCCATAGACGACATACAACAGTGTTGAGCAATTGATGAAATTTGAAATCATGCATTTTTTTATCTGATGCATAGAATTTGAAGGGGCCTTCAAGGCCATCTAGTCCAGCCTCCTGCTCCATGTAGGAAGTCCAAAGCGAGGACATTCTTGACAAATGGCTGTTCAGCCTCTGCTCGAACGCTTCCACACATGAAGGAAACAAGCCATATTAATTTGTGTACAAGCCTGCATAATGCATCAAATGTGATACATGGATAACTATTTGTGGGGAGGATAACGTTTCACTTATCTGTGTGGAAATAAATGGAAAGCAATCAGCGAATGCCAGCATCTGCTTCCACGCACATTTGGTACCTGATTTTAAAAGTTAGTGACAGCCTGAACTGGTTTATAGTGCTGGGATGCATCAATCCATGCCAGCCCTGTGTTCAGTGGAGCAGGAATCTTGGGCTGCTAGTGGCTGACAGCTGATGACACTCCTGCTCCAGGTAATTGGTTCCATTGTCAAACTGCTGTTAGGAAGTTTCTCCTGATGGTAAACTGGAAGTTTTTCCTGATGGGGGGAAGTAGAAGTAGAAGTAGAAGCAGTAGTAGAAGAAGAAGTAGTAGAAGTAGTAGTAGAAGAAGAAGAAGAAGTAGAAGAAGAAGAAGAAGAAGAAGAATTGGTTTTTATATGCCGACTTTCTCTACCACTTAAGGGAGACTCAAACCGGCTTACAATCACCTTCCCTTCCCCTCCTCACGACAGACACCCTGTGAGGTAGGTGGGGCTGAGAGAGCTCTTAATAGAACTGTGACTAGCCCAAGGTCACCCAGCTGGCTTCGTGTGTAGGAGAGGGGAAACAAATCCAGTTCACCAGATTAGCCTCCACCCCTCCTGTGGAGGAGTGGGGAAACCAACCCGGTTCACCAAATAGCCTCCGCCGCTCATGTGGAGGAGCGGGGAATCAAACCCGGTTCTCCAGATCAGAGTCCACCGCTCCAAGCCACCGTTCTTAACCACCACACCACGCTGGCTCTTAGCACTTAACACACACAACTACAAGCCAAGACATACCGCTTCGTCACTGTTTCTTGCTCATTTTTATGAGCTCCAAAATTTTCCTATCAAGAAAAACAAACCTCCTCGCAAATCCATCTTGTACTATTTTAATTTTTGATGATTTTTGGGCCACCAGTCTACCTGCTATTTCCATTCCAGGGCAGAGGAGGGCTTCTCCCCCCCCCCCTTTGGTAATTTTTTTGCAAGAGAGATGAAAGTTCTGAGAGATTTTCCTTGACCTGGGGAAACACTCATCAGCATCGTTTGGTTGCCTTTTGCATTTCAGAGAGAACAGCGCAAAGCAACTCTCTGAGGCGCCCCATCAAGGTTCAGTCGTCTTCCGCTCCATTTTAATTACCCCATGGGCACCAGCAGCCTGTCCCACATGGCTGTGGGTTTCAAAAGCAACTTTCTACATGAAAGGGGGTAGGCTCAGAGGAAGGAGGGCGGCAGACACGAAGATTAAGACATCTCAAAGAGGAAGATAAACAATGATTAAAAACCAGGCACTGAGGCTAAACCATGCATCTGTGAGCTAAGGTAGGAAGGACTTCGACAATACTGCATGTTTCAGCAAAAGACATAGGGTTGCCAACTGCCAGGTAGTAGCAGGAGATGTCCTGCTAAGTCAACTGATCTCTAGCCGATAGAGACAAGATCACCTGAAGAAAAATGGCCGCTTTGGCAATAGGACTCTATGGCATTGGAGTCCCTCCCCTCCCCAAACCCCACCCTCCTCAGGCTCAGCCCCCAAAATCTCCAGGTGTTTCCCAACCCGAAGCTGGCAACCCTATTCAACATCAATTCCAGACTTGTCGCCAGAATTTATGAACAGCATTCTACACACACAGATATGCCAAAGGGTTGCCATGCTAAACTCCAGGTAGTAGCTGGAGATCTCCTGCTCTTACAACTGATCTCCAGCCGACAGAGATCAGATCACTTGGAGAAAATGGCCGCTTTGGCAATAGGACTCTATGGCATTGGAGTCCCTCCCCTCCCCAAACCCTGCCCTCCTCAGGCTCTGCCCCAAAAATCTCCCGCCAGTGGCGAAGAGGGACCTGGCAACCCTAAAAAGACAATGGAGTCAATTTAACATGCCCCCCTTCCTCCTTAACTGTGGACATTAGAAAAGGCTCAGGGAAACCATTTACTGCAGGCAGGGAGCCCCCCCCCCCCCCAGTTCTCAAACACACAAGATTAGCCTACAGGATCACCTGTGTTGCTGGCCAACTCACTGATTCTTAGGGTTGCCAACTACCTGGAGATCTCCCGCTATTACAACTGATCTCCTGCCGATAGAGATCAGTTCACCTGGAGAAAATGGCTGCTTTGGCAATTGGACTCTAATGTTCCTAACTATAGTGACTTAACATGTAGAATCGGTAGGGTTGCCAGGTCCCTCTTTGCTAGCAGCGGGAGGTTTTGGGGTGGAGCCTGAGGAGGGTGGGTTTGGGGAGGGGAGGGACTTCAATGCCATAGACTCCAATTGCCAAAGTGGCCATTTTCTCCAGGTGAACTGATCTCTATCGGCAGGAGACCAGTTGTAATACCAGAAGATCTGCAGCTAGTACCTGGAGGTTACAAAAAATAGAAAAGTTAGCCTGCTGTAACAGGGGTTTGTAAACAATAAACAGCAGTAAGGAAGAGAAATACCATATAGTAATGCAATGTTGCTATATTAAGCATAGGTAATTCACCAAGCACATGTGGTAAGTATATAGTCCATACAAAAACACAAACAAACAAAGTAGTCCAATATTGTTGAAACACTCTGTTGCTTCACAGGTGTTTAAAGGTAGAGTAGACAAAACAGTTCTTGTAGATATCTCACTTAATTGACAAATGAGGAGCACAGGCAGCTTTCACGGTGCGTCTTGCAGTTTGCGTAAGAGATAAAAATTTGCTTCTGTTCAAGCTCCATGGAGTATTATAACTCACTGTTCACATCAGTGGCGTTGATAAGGAAAAGACGATAGATACAGGGGGCCGGTTAATTACCCTGTTTCGACCACGGGGGCCTTCAACAGCAGCCAACTTGGGCTGTTATGTAATTAGCTCCTATGTTGGGCAGGTACTGAGTTACCTGGAGGTTGGCAACCCTACTATGGAGACAGGCAGAAGCCTGATTCTTAATGGTGGAGATCATTGAGGCAGGAAGCACATCTAGCCCTCAGTGATGTTCCCAGCTGAACCCTGCTTTTTTCCCATGTCAGTGACTGGTTGCCATTTGTTCCTTTGGAGAAAGGGAGGCATGTAAGGACAATAAAAGGTGCCCATCATCTCTAACAACCTGCAGTCGTATGCTGCGTTTGTGCGCGAGAGACAGTGTGTGCGTGCATTTCATCCCCCAAGGATCCTTGCCATGTATGAATAATGAATCCATGCATACCCCGCCATTCTAACTGCGAGCCTTTTGCTAGCAAGTAACGTCGAGCAAAAGCTGCACCAAAGGGCTCCGTCCAAGGGAGTTGCTCTCCTTCTGATGGACCGTGCAGCTGGGCTGGGAGAGAGGAGGTCAACTCTTTTATCTGCTTTGGCTTTTTATACTCCAAAGATTGATCCTTCTCCTTGCAGAAGATAGCAGGTGCTTTATCCAAATGGCCTCGTGCAATTTATAGTCCACTGTCAAGGAAAAGTTAATGTTTATAGCAGCACCATGTGCTTTTTATTTTATTGCTCCTATGTATACATTATCCATCTTGTTCTGCTCCTGATGCTCTGCAGCCTCGCTCTTGGCCATCTCTCCTGCCCCGCATCATGCATTTGGGGGTGCTGCAGTAGCTTGACAGAGAAGCGGTGGCAGCTCACACCACAGAGTATCAGAGCAGCAGACAGGAGGGACTGGTGAAGGGGATGGGTCTAGCATGCTGCGTTAGTGCTGCCTTTGCCGAATTTTGAATTGGTATCCAGGTTCTATCCACTAGGCCAGGAACATGGGCTCCAACTGGCCTGTTTCACATGAACACATGAAGCTGCCTTCTACTGAATCAGACCCTTGGTCCATCAAAGTCAGTATTGTCTACTGAGACCGGCAGCGGCTTTCCAGGGTCTCAGGCAGAGGTCATTCACATCACCTCCTTGCCTAGTCCCTTTAACTGGAGATGCTGGGGATTGAACCTGGGACCTTCTGAATGCCAAGCAGATGCTCTACCACTGAGCCATGGCCCCTCCCACTTTGGGAATGCCTTGTTGAAATGGTGAGTGCAAACTGCTGATGCTGTCATTCTTCAGGGTACAACACCCTCCAGGGTGGCATAGCGGTTAAGAGCTGCAGACTCTAATCTGGCGAACTGGGTTTGTTTTCCTGCACCTCCACATGCAGCCTGCTGGGTGACCTTGGGCTAGTCACTGTTCTCTCAGAACTCTCTCAGCCTCACCTACTTCACAAGGTGCCTGTTGGGCGGGGGGAGGAAGGGAAGGTGATTATAAGCAGCTTTGGGACTCCTTTCGGTAGAGAAAAGCCGGGTATAAAAACTCTTTTTCTTCTTCTTCACGAAGGTTTGCATCAGTGTTTGACTCTCGTGGCCCTTTCTTGCATGCCCAGGGTACTGCCTATCACCACTTTGGGGTCAGGGAGTAATTTTTCCTCTAGGCCAGGTTGGCCAGGGATCCTAGAAGGGTGTTTGTTGTTGTTGTTGTTGTTTTGGCCATCTTCTGGGTATGGAGTAGGGGTCACTGGGGGTGTGGGAGGGGGAGGTAGTTGTGACTTTCTTGCATTATGTAGGGGGGTTGGACTAGATGACCGTGATGATCCCTTCCAACTCTATGATTCTATGATTCTTCTTCTTCTTCTAGGGTCGCATCTCTAAAGCACATGTACATATAAATGCACAGGCATGCACATGAAGGTTCCACTTAGACACAGCCTGCATTTTACATGTTTGTGCGGCTTGTTCAGAACTGTCCTTTCAATATGGTTGTAGACTAATGGTATCTAACATATCATTCACCTACCGGTGCAGAATAGATTTCTGAATGAATGCAAAATACAGCAGATAAGAGTCTTCAGCAATCTGTAACAGGGAGAGCAGTGATCCTTCCTGAGGTGGGGCTGTGGCTCAGTGGTGGAGCAGCAGTTTTGAATGCAGAAGGTCCCGGGTTCAATCCACAGCATCTCTAGTTAAAACAATCAGTAGGCCGTGTGAAAGTTCTCTGCTGTTCCAATTCAATATAAAGCAACTTCATGTGTTCTTGGTATAAGAAGGGGCTGGGCGGGTTAAGTATGGCCCTATTTTCCTTCTGTGAAATGTTAGACAGTAATATTTCCTTGCTTATTCCAAACCCAGAAATGGGACTGTATGGGAAAAAAGTGTATTCTGAACTTGTCGATCCCCTACTGTGTTCATAAGGGGCTTGAAGCAGTGCTGAGCTAAGCAGGATGGTAGGTGCGCTGCAATGCCTTCCAAGTGCAGAGAAGACATGAAATTTCTTGCATTGGCTGCTGAATTCAAGAGTCTGCATTTCAGCTTTTGTTTCTTTTTAAAAGAAGAGCAAGTTTCTGCTCCTTTGGGCTGTGAAAATGCGCTTGGAAGTGTGTAGGATGCCCCTGTGGAAATGTTAGAATCCAGAGAGGGTTGGGACTTCAGAGGGATGCAATCTCCCCATACATAGTAGAAGTACAGTAAATTGTAATATATATATTACAATTATCTATGTAGTGTCTCTTGTTTTTCCACCGTTTACTCGTGTGTGTGTGTGTATACACATACACACACACGAATAAACAGTGGAAAAACAAGAGACACTACATATATGTGCTTAATGTTTGTCAGCTGCATAGATCACAAAATCCAGTGTTTGCGGTGACAGAATTTGTGCAAGAAGGGTGTATTCCTGAGGCCTGAATATCTCTCACTGAAAGGCATTAAGCAGAAGAAGAGACTCAAGAGACAAGCCTCATGATCTGTCTTTCCGAAGGCTTGTTGGGCAGCGCTATTGTGTCGGACATTAGTTTGATTCCATTGCGGGGGTTTCTGCTCACTCTTCTAGTTTCCTGACAGATTTTTCTTTCTGCCAATAAACCTTTATATGGCTGCTGGGTTGATATGTTGAGCACTGGTGTGAATTGTTTATAATGAGCCTGTTTTGAGGTTGTTCCCTTAGCTGCCCTGAATTTTGTGCAGGCTATAAATGTTGCAAGTAAAGAAGCAAGTGGCGCCAGCCCACAATCCTGTGAGCTGGAGAAGTTACCGAGCAAGCTGGCAAGGGCTGGGCAGCGCCGAGCATGGCAGTCGATTAGCATCCCATTCTCTGCCGTAGCAGCATTTTCCTCTGTTCCTTTCAGTTAATTTTCCATTTGCCATTAATCACCCCTTTTGGCAGCTCATCCATCTTGGAGCTGCTTGGCAAAGCTCTCAGTTTGCCTACCTCTATGTGAGCCCCCCCCCAAAATCTGTTACACCAAATCCAAGGTTGTTGTAGTTGTTGTTCTTTTTGTGGGTGTCAGGGTATGAGCTTTCGTGAGTCACAGCTCACTTCCTCAGATACAGCTAGAATGTGAGTCGATCTCCTTAAGTAGAAAAGAGTGAATTCACACACCCAATGGCAATAGCATGTAAAAATACCAGGTCAATGGCATTAGCAAGTGTGATTGGATCAGGTGTGATATGCAGAGGGCTAGTAGGCCTGGAGAAATCAGCATTGGTAATGAGGCAGGAATCCCAGTTCCCTATACAATCCAGGAAAATGTATGGTCTTGAGCTTCATTATTAGTTGTAATTCAGCAGTCTCTCTTTCTAATCTCCCTTTGAAATCCCTTTGTAAGCGAACTGCTACTCTTAAATCAGCAACTGAATGTCCTGGAAGATTAAAATGTTCACCCACTGGTTTATTAATGTTGTGGTTACTGATGTCAGACTTATGTCCATTTAATCATTGGGGGATTCTTGTGCTGTTCTTCCTTGTCAAACTGTTTATTTTTTCCCCAAGATAGCACAATTCCAATATACAGTGTTCACTATACCTTGTATCATTGAATATATCATGATATCACATCACTATATAAGGTGTACTAAATATACTGTTATGGCCAAGCTGAGAACTTGCCAGGTGTTAGGAAAGGCTCAAGGAACCACTCTGGAGCAGAGAGTGATCAGTATTAGTAAGCCGCTTTGGGTATCCATTGGAGAAGTAAATAAACAAACACCCCGTTCTGGACAGCAGCCAGTTTCAGGGACCTGGTGTCTTGTTCCAGCAATACTTGCACAATGAGAGCCAAACTTGATGTTACAGCGGCCATTGGTTCAACCCGTGGCTGCCGTAACATCTAGTTTGACCCTGAGGCTCAGAGTTCTTCCTGTCTGTGAGGTTGAGGAGGTGTCCAGCTGGAAAAAGAGCAGGATTTAAACTGGGGTTGCTGAAAAAGCAGAAGAGTTGTCCAGCCTGGCAACTCAAACTCACAGATCTGGTCAGAAAGAGGTATTGCACCAACAATGTCTAGACAGCCACTAAAAAGGTATATAAATGACTTTGCAGTGCACATATCCCCAGTCTTTTCTAGAACACCACTGAAGCCAATCCTGCCCATACCTAGGCACAAGGCCTTTCCTCAGAAGCAGTGCTTAGAGCAGGAATACTCCTTGGTGCTTTCTGCTTAGGCTCATTGGCAATTTTGTTCCTGGTGTTCTGGGATGGCGGGCTAGGGCATTGCCTGTGTTTGGGGACAAGTTGAAGTATGCTGCAGTGGGCATTTCTCTAGCTCCCAGGAGTCAGTTGGTACAGCTTCTGTGCTAGGTTTCTCAGTGTCTTCCTCAGGAATGTTAACTCTGTGGCTTTCAGAGAGATCCTTGCTGGCATGCAAGGACTGCAGTGACTTCACCTTCTCCTGAAATAGTAAGCCTTCTGAGTTGGGCTCTGGGAGGTCATGAGACCCGACAGCTGGTCAGAATCCGGTCCGGGAAGAGCTCCCAGTACAACAAGAGTTATTCTGACTAAGTCCACACCTCAAGGGAGTCATGGGTCATTTATGCATGGTTGGTTTGCCTCACAATTCTCCCGCGATTGTCTCAGTTCTCCATCAGGGTTATGCATGATGTTATCCTCCCTGGGGGCTCAGCTCGCTTCCATCCTGCAACTTCCCTGGATTTTCCAATCCCTGTTTTATCACGCTTTTAACTTTTGTCTCAAATCCATCTCGGGCACTGGGAGGTGCATAATTCAGTTGCGAGTCCATCTTGCCACATCCCGACATGCCCCCATTCTCCAATTCCTCCTCCAACTCCTCCTTCAGCCAGCCTTCAGCCATCCCCTCTGCAATGCCCCAGGAAGCCATACTAGAGACAGAGGTGGGCATGGCCACCTCCTTCTCTGGGCACCCTCTGGGGTTTTTTTTTCTGCTGCTCTAATAGAATATTGATATATCATTAAATAATCCAAAATAGTAATCAAAATCGCTAAGAGAGGCAGCAGAGGCAAGGATTGTGCATTTGCTCCTCCCCACCCCCAATTGGGTGATGAGTTATCCACGGGGGGTGGGGTGGGCAAGCGAGTACACACTCCTAGGCTACGCTGCCTCTCTCTGTTATTTTGATTAATATTTTGGATGGTTTGATGATATATTGATATTCCATCAGAGCAATTGGGGGGGGGGGGGAGTGGAGGATACCCAGAGAAGAAGGCATCTTTTTTAGTCAGTTTCAGAAAGTGTGTGTGTACAATGGAGAATCTCCCCACATTTTTTCTGTTGTGCAATTCACAGACTCCAGGATGAATGGAGAGCTTTGCCTCCCCCCCATACCATCTATTCTAGTCAGTTTCAGCAGTGTGTGTGTGTACAATGGAGAATCTCCCCCCCCCTTTTTTTTACATGTGTGTGATTCACAGACTCAGGGTTCAACGGAGAACTTTCCCCCTCCAGAGTAAGAACTACTGCAAATGGCAATGCAGCGTTTCAAGGGGCGGGGACGCAGACGCGTCCTGATTTCTGCTTGTGATTAGCAAGTGCTCCTGAGACACCCAGCACTTTCTTCACAACAAGCCACACCTATGCATAATGTTTTCCGATCTCGGGATCTAAAAGCGTGAGACAAGAGAGGGATGAACCAGGGACATACTAACCATGCATAAAAGACCATGATATCCCTATAGCCTGATATCTCACAGAGCACTATCTCCCCCCCCCCACCCCCAAAGTGAAATTGCAGAAAATTGCTTGGAACACTGTAACAGCAACAGCAGTTGAGGTCGAATTGAAAGAGGCAAGAGGTTAAAACCCTCAAGGATTTGCCGCACGATCTTACGAGAAAATGTAGACTCAAGACAGGAGGGCGAAAACACAACAGGAAATATAGTCGTATATGATAAGGACGGAAATGTGGGAAATTGTACCAAACTAGTTTTGATAAAGATGCCAGGATTGGGGGGGAGGGGTAGAGAGAGAAAAAACACTTCCGGGAAAGGGAGTCATCCTTTTCAAACTAAAACCCCAACCAACTTTCGACAAAGCTCTATGTTGGGGACTGCTTACCTGGATCATGTTAATTTCAAGTTATAAATGGCAGGCTTTGAACAGAAAATGTATATTCCTTCTCGTTTTCTTTATTTCTTGCATTCACAACACTGGTTCATTTGTACAGGACTGTCACTTTCCCCCATCAACCAATATTTCACTTGAGATAAATTCATTTTTATAGCTGATCCATAAATCTTGCTCGGAAGGAAAGAGTGGCTGGTGGAAGGAGGGGGAGAAGAAGAGGGCATTTTGCAATTTGTCACTTTTAACAAAGTGTAAGTGGAATGGGAGATTTTGGTTTCATGCTCCCTGCCTCCTGGAAGGGATGGGGTTGGCTTGTCTGCCATTTTGCAGTCACATCAACAAGTCTTCTTCGAAACCAGGATGATGCCCAGCTGCCCATCACCAGATGAGAAATCCATTGCCTCTGCTGCCCAGGTCTAAACCACTCTGAACTACATAAGGCTATAGTCAGACTTCAATAGACCTGCTTCAGTTTGGGGCCCATCAGCTTCACCGCTGTTTTTAGAGAAACGGGCAAAGTTGAGACCTCAGTACCAACAGAATCTGCGGTCTAACAACTACTGATGAACCTGGATGCTTCATACTTAGGGGTCAACAATTTAAAAACTTTGGCCATTTATGCAGGGTCAATTTTGATGCTCGCTCAAGGCTCTTTTAAAAAATGCAACCTTTAAAATGCCTGTTCACAGCCCTGATGCAAAAGGAGAAATTCCACCCCCTCCCACTCACCTGCTCCTTTGTTCCTTTGTTTCCATAGTAATTAGCAATTGCCGCTTGCATAGCTAACTTGCAGCTGTGGTTTTGCATGGTTCCTTGAGGGGATTCTTCGCGGCGGGGGCGGAGCAAACACAAAAGGTTGTGTTAAAGGGTCTCTTAAGTAATGCGAAGCAGGTATGCACCGGCTTCGCAGTCACTTCCGGAATGACTGTTCAGGTGAAAAACAAAAAAATACGCGGGGCACTTCAGCCTTGAACTCGCTGCTAATTACCAAGCATAAATGGCCTTTGAGTGAATGAAACACTGAGGCCTGATACTTTCAAGACTTTGACACAGGTCTATCTGCATCCTACTGTTTGGTGGGATCTCAGGGGAAGGCACAGAAAGCAGGACTCCCCAGCCTTCATGGGTACTTTGGGAAATCTTTGGGTGTGAAAGGCAGGCTATGAATGAGCTCATAATGAGGGCAGCACAGCTCCTGCAGATCACTCTCAGGTTCAGTCCTGGGCATCTCCTCATGCTATCCTGGCAAGTGTCAAGAGCACTGATGCCATTTTACAAATAGTAAATAATAGCTTGCTGATCTTGAAGATACTCTGGAGTACTTGCTAAGTTCATGGAATGGATCCTAAATACTACAGCAAAATTATGATTTTCTCCACAAAAGCTTCTAGCCCTTTGTTATTAAACTACCTTACCATACATAGCAATGAAACATAGTGCATCTGTAGACTGACCCCCCCCTTCTCATTTGCATGACAAAAACATGCCTGGAGCCAATCCTTACTATAAGTCATTTATTAACCTACCCTACAACCTTTCATATTTTACAAGCACAGTTCTAGTGCATAATTAATAGAGGCAATTAGTTGATTAGTCATATGAGCATTATCAACTATGAATTGGCATAAATTTGCATGTGATTAATCCAGCTGCTTTGAAAGCAGGATATTGTTAGATGCAAATGTGTTTGACAACAAGTACCACCTTTGAAGTGGTGTTCCTATGGATGGGAAATATTTCAAAAAAATGTGCTCTGTGGCCAGCTGATCAGATCATGGAAGATTTTAACCACTTAATTGATTAATTGACTAAACACTGCAGCCCTCGATGGAGGTCCCTCTTCTTCCTGGACCGGCCCCCAGCACAGCCAGCCAGAGTACTGGAGCACTTTGACAAGTGGGGCTGCTAAATTACCGCCAAGGAAAACATCCCAAATGGCTAAGGCTGCTCCTCAGTGTCCGCTGGCCATTTTTCTTCTCCCATCAAGCCCCCCATTTAACAGACATTTCACTAAACACCCAGCTGACATAAATGGTACAGAGAGATTTATGTTTCTGGCACCTCATCGTTTCCCCTGCCTGTCAGTGCATCCAAGAAATTTTTTAATGGTGTGATGGGGTTTGCTGCCTTAAACAAGGGCTCCCAGAGCTTTTCCTTTGGGTCTACTTTTTGCCTGCCGTCTGTACTTTCCACACATTCTCTTTCCCCAGAAGAAGTGGGGTCACATGAACACATGAAACCGCCTTATACTGAATCAGACCCTTGGTCCATCGAAGTCAGCATTGTCTTGTTCTCTTTTGCTGTCAGTCGCTGTATCAATAAACTGAACTGAACTGAAGTCAGCATTGTCTACTCAGACCAGCAGCGGCTCTCCAGGGTCTCAGGTAGAGGTCTTTCATATCACCTACTTGCCTAGTCCCTTTATAACTGGAGATGCCAGGGATTGAACCTGGGACCTTCTGCATGCCAAGCAGATGGTCTACCACTGAGCCACAGCCCCTCCCCAGTTCAAGGCTCCTGGGGGATCCTCAGCAACATGCCTTTACCTGGCAGGACTCCCTATGAACACCTGTTGTGCTGCTCAGTTACTAACAGGGGTTGCACCTTTATTGGAGTACCAAAATGCCTTCAAACAGCCCTGCTGAGAAGAGATCACTTTCCTCTGAAAGCTCCTTCTTCATGCATGCCGCAGTCATGGTCAGAATTGGGCACTGCGGAGAGCCTGCAACTCACAAGTGATGCAGCAGGACACAGGGTGGGGGGACCCTAGACCCAACCTGTGTTCTCCATAATGTGTACTACTTCATGCACACATATAATGTAAACAAATAATATAACATAACATAAATGTCTCTCTCCCCCGACATGGAGGTTTTGGACTAGAATTATGCACTGTTTACCCAGTGGGTTCAGTTTTAACACAACTATAGTCCTGGGGAGGAACGGCATTCCCCCTTCTCTCTGATTGTGAAACCAAAGCATACTGACATGGGGAGAGCCCCTGCTGTGACTCGCGTCTCCCTCCATCCCTTCCTTTGTCTTTCTGCTACAGAAGAAGGAAATTACTAGTCCGCTCATAACTGCAAAGGCAGGAAGAATAAAGATTTGTGTGCCCCTGTGAGCTCCTCCCCCATTGCCCTAGAGAGAGGTTGAAGCTCTGGAACAAAAATGCCATAGATCAAAATGAGAGTGCTCACTGTGCAAGGGAAGAGGCCACCGCACGCTGAATGAGCAATGCCACTGTGTGCACGAATGCGACCCAACAAGGGAATTATGTGCTCCTGCTGACTCCTTGGGACCAAAGAGCCTGGTCTAATCCACCGCAAGTGAATTGGGAGGAGGAAGGAGATGAGCTGCTGGGACAGAGACAAACATGCTTGGCTCCTGGCTTTTTCCATTGTGAATGAGAGAGGGTCATCTCGATGAATGGGCAAGGATGTGGAGCGTTGCCTGAGTTCCATGGGGGAAGAGGCAGGTCGATGCCCTTCATGAATGGGAAGAGCAGAGGCAAAGGTAGGGTTGCCAGGTGCCTCTTCGCCACGGGCACGGGGGGGGAGGTTTTTGGGGCAGAGCCTGAGGAGGGTGGGGTTTGGGGAGGGGAGGGATTTCAATGCCATAGAGTCCAATTGCCAAAGTGGCCATTTTCTCCAGGTAAACTGATCTCTGTTGGCTGGATATCAGTTGTAATAGCAGGAGATCTCCAGCTAGTACCTGGAGGTTGGCAACACTTGGCAAAGGGTGAGTGTGAAGAAGAGCTGGTTTTTATATGCCAATTTTCTAAGGAGAATCAAACCAGTTTATAATCTCCTTCCCTTCCTCTCCCCACAACAGACACCTTGTGAGGTAGGTGGGGCTGAGAGAGTTCTGAGAGAACCGTGACTAGCGACGTTATGTACACTGCTGCAACTGGAGGTTGGCAACCCTCTATGGTGACTAGCCCAAGGTCACTCAGCAGGCTTCATGTGTAGGGGTGGGGAAACCAACCCGATTCACCGGGTTCACCGATTCACCCCATCTTCCTCAGGCTCCACCCCAAAAACCTCCCGCCGGTTGTGAAGAGGTTCCTGGCTACCCTACACATTGTGGAACACTGCTCAGAAGAGCTACCAGTCACATGTCAAACATAAGAACATAAGAAAGGCCCTGCTGGATCAGACCAAGGCCCATCAAGCCCAGCAGTCTGTTCACACAGTGGCCAACCAGGGGCCTCTAGGAAGCCCCCAAACAAGACGACTTGGAGCTCCCAAGCCACTGAATCAGTACCTCTGTTCCAGGGGGACTGATTGCTGGAGATCAGCTACAATTCTGGGAGAGCCCTAGGTGCCAACTGGAGGTTGGCAACCCTCTATTGTGCTCCTGTCACAGAACCTGAGTGTATTGCAAAAGATTCTGGGGCAGATTCTGGGAGGCGTGTTCACTTCTTACTGAGTCTGCCTTTTGTCCAGTTTTGGGCTCCTCAATTTAAGAAGGATGTTGACAAGTTGGAGCGTGTCCAGAGGAGGGCGACCAGAATGATCAAAGGTCTGGAATCTATGCCCTATGAGGAGAGACTTAAGGAGCTGGGTTTGTTTAGTCAGGAGAAGAGAAGGTTAAGGGGTGCTATTATAGCCATGTTTAAATTTGAAGGGATGCCATGTTAATGAGGGAACTAGCTTGTTCTCGGCTACTTCAGAGACTAGGACACGGAGTAATGGATTTAAACTAAGAGAAAAACGATTCCACTTAAACATTAGGAAGAACTTTCTGATGGTGAGGGCGGTTCGACAGTGGAATGTGCTGCCTCGGGGTGGAGTCCCCGTCTTTGCAGGTCTTTAAGCAGAGGTTGGACTGGATGGCCCTTGTGGTCTCTTCCAGCCTTGTGTGATTTTGTGATTTGTGACCTAAACCAGGTTTATACATAGAGCAGAATGAGAGGGTGGTGAATTGGTAAAGGTGTGAAGTAACAGAATGGACTGTCAGTTTATTGCTGTCTACAGTTGGGGATTCCACCTTGGGGTTAACCATCCCAAGTAAAGATAAAATTAGCATAAGAGGGAGAAGGGTTCTATCCCCCTCTTTCTTCCCTCTGCAATGATCCTCAGGTCATTCTGTTGTTTGGAAACCATTCTGAAAGCCTTGGAGGAAGGGCCATGTAGCATATCAGATTAGCATTATGAACCCGGTTAGAGCAAAAACCGCTTCACGCCTCGCTTGGGAAAAGAGCCTTCCGCTTGCTCCCAAGAATTCACCTTTATCCTGATTCAAAACTGAGCCTCATGAGGGCCAGAAAGCTGCCCTGAAATGCATAGTTGGAGGAAGCTGGCAAGAGAAGATAAGAGCAGGCCAATTAAACATGATGAGTTTCCACCAAGGGAAAAAATTGGGCGGCGGGGGGGGGGGGGAATAAGAGGAGCTTTCACAAATGCTTGGGGAGGGGAAAAATCACAGAAAGCACTTATTTTAAAAAGTTTTTTTAAAAAGTATTTTAACAAATCACAGAAAGCACTGATTTAAAAAAGTGTAGGGATATTAAATTAATAATGGCTAAACATATCTGCAGCTACGGAAGTGCTTTTAAAAAAAATCTGTTTAAAACGAAAATAAAGTTGGGATAATGAGGGAGCAACAGGAGCCCCGTGGTGCAGAGTGGTAAGCTGCAGTACTGCAGTCCAAGCGTCGGTTTCAGGTAGCCGGCTCAAGGTTGACTCAGCCTTCCATCCTTCCGAGGTCGGTAAAATGAGGACCCAGCTTGCTGGGGGTAAAGGGAAGACGACTGGGGAAGGCACTGGCAAAGTCTGCCTTGGAAACGTCGGGACGTGACGTCACCCCATGGGTCAGGAATGACCCGGTGCTTGCACAGGGGACCTTTACCTTTTTAATGAGGGAGCAAAGAGAACTAGGGTGGTAGTGGTGGTACAGAAGAACCCATACGTACATGCAACATCTTCCATGGGCAATGGGCCATGGGAGCAGCAATCACAGAGAAATCTGCATGACCAGATCATGCGTGGCTCAAGACATGGGGAGGATGAATGAATGAATTCTCCAACAGACTTGCAATTCGCATCAAACAGGAGCAGCAAAGGAGTGGGGAAGAAAACTGTCCTGAGCCAACAATCCAGGCTGCAGCTTTATGACAAGTCCCATTAGGAAACCTATTAAGATAATGGAAAATATTGTAAGGGGAAGGCTTCAGAAGATAATACACATTATTCCAGGCTTATAAAGAGGTAAATCATTGCCTGCTCTGACAATAGCTTTTTGAGAGAGAGCCAGAGCATGCCAGTAGATGGATTACTGGACCAGAACTTAGCCCCTTTATATGGGAGAAGAGGCAGTGTGGGATATATTGTATGCACACAAGCCAAGGTGCAATATAAAGTATGAGGATCCACCAAAACTCAAAGTACATATGTGGCAGGATACAGTCTAGAATTAATATCTTGGGCTAGGCTGGAGTGTGTCAGATTTAAAAAAAAATTGGGATGCTCCTTTTTCTATTTGAATCATAGAGTTAGAAGGGACCATCATGATCATCGTCCAACATCCTGCATAATGCAGGAAATTCATAACTACCTCCCCCCCCACACCCCCAAATGACCCTACTCCATGCTCAGAAGAAGCCCCCCCCCCAAAAAAAAAACCCTTCAGGATCCCTGGCCAATCTGGCCTGGAGGAAAATTGCTTCCTGAACCCAAAGTGGCAATTAGCATTATCTTGGGCATGCAAGAAAGGGACTCCTCATCCAAATTTCAGCCTAAATTTTGGAACGTATGTAACAGAAATCTTATCTTCCATTGTTCCAGGTTGTATTTTTAAGTTTTACACGATCCATATGTATGCACGCTTTGCCACTGCTTAACAATTTCTTTAATTCATTTGCATACCTCCAAGTATAAACCACTGTACCCCCCTCCAAAAAAACCCCCTGTATTGTGAATACACATATAGCAGCATCCTTCAATTTGTTGGTTTACCAATACACAGGAGCAAATATGCACATCAGTAAAACAAGGCACAAAAGATTCTTGATATAACTATATGCACAATCCCATTAAGCGTGCATTTTGACAGTGTTTTACCAATTAACATATTTTGTTAGTCGTGTTTTTTTTAATAAAGACAAGCTGTTGAGGTACCCAGTGCAGCATGGTAAGGAAGATAGCTACAAGTGAACTAGGGTTGCCAACCTCCAGGCACTAGCTGGAGATCTGCTGATATTACGACTGATCTCCTGCCGATAGAGATCGGTTCCCCTGGAGAAAATGGCCACTTTGGCGATTGGACTCTATGGCATTGAAGTCCCTCCCCTCCCCAAACCCCACCCTCCTCAGGCTCCACCCCAAAAACCGCCTGTCGATAGTGAAGAGGGACCTGGCAACCCTCAAGTGAACCAAAGGAAACTGACAATGCGTAGAAGCCCTTTATCTCATCAGATTTTGGAAGATAAGCAGAATCAGCCCTGGTTAGTTCTTGGATGGGAGACCACCAAAGAACTCCAAGGTTGCTATGGGGAGGCAGGCAATGACCCCCCCCCCCAAAAAAAAAGCTGTGAGACTGATTGCGCATGACTGCAACCGTTTCTTTGAGCCTACCCCATCTCAGCTCTACTAGACTTTTAGCTCCTGCCTGTAAATGAGTATCGTTCTTACTCTGGGTTTTGTACCGGGGATTATTTGCCTGTTTGCTTTAGTTCATACAGAATTTGCACTATCGTTCTGCTGTGTGTTTGTTATTTGTGACATTTGAGTTGTTTCTGGTTTTTATTAGAGTGATAGCTAAGTTTCCTTTATATGTGTTTGATTGATATTCCTGAGCTTAACGTGCTGCTTTTTTGCTTTGCCTGTCTCATTTAGCACAGGGTTTTGTATTACTGTTATTGAGTACAGGGAGCCGGCTGGCAACACTATTCATGTGGAGGAGTGGGGAAACCAACCCAGTTCACCAGATTAGAGTTCACCACTCATGTGGAGGAGTGAAGAATCAAACCCGGCTCTCCAGATTACAGTCCACCACTCTTAACCACTACACTATGCTAGCTTTCAAACAGGTGGTTAACCATTGCCTGCCTTCACATAGCACCCCTGGACTTCCTTGGTGGTCTCCCATCCAAGGACTAACCAGGGCTGACCCTCCTTAGCTTCCAAGATCTGATGAGATCAGGCTAGCCTGGGCCATCCAGGTCAGAGCAAAGGTGACTCTAGGTTGCTATCAAAAAGGTTGAGTCATGGGGAAGGAGGAGATGTCCTCAGCCTGCAGCAGGAACCAAGGGTGTCTTCCTTGGACTATTCTGGGAGCTCATTTTAGATGTCAGATCCTTCACAAAGATGTCCAGGAGTCCTTCACTCTGATCAAGAGGGAGCTGTTGCCTGAAATCTCCATTAGTCATCCTCTAGGTGTAACTTTCCCAAATTGTGTAACTTCCTCTAGGTGTAACTTTCCCAACTCACTATTGCTTTCCTTCTGCTAGGTAGGGGAAGGGCTGCCACTAAAAACGCCTTAGATCTGCCGACAGTAAATGCACCTGCCCCAAGGAGGCAAGCAATATTGTGCTGATCTGAGCTGCTGGGTAGATCTATATGGGGAAAGTGGGGTCCCTCAAATAACTGGTTCCCAAGTCACAAGTAGCCAATATGGCATAGTGGTTAGAGTGTTGGGTTAGGATCTGGGAGGCTGTAGTTGGAATCCCCACTCTGCCATCAACACCTTCTGGGTGACCTTGTGCCAATCACACACTCTCATCCTAACCTCTCACAGGGTTGTTGTGAGGATAAAATAGAGAAGGGGAGAAAAGGGCCATGGCTCAGTGGTAGAGCATCTTCTTGGCATGCAGAAGGTCCCAGGTTCAATCCCCGGCATCTCCAGTTAAAGGGACTAGGCAAGTAGGTGATGTGAAAGACCTCTCTGCCTGAGACCCTGGAGAGCCGCTGCCAGTCTGAGTGGACAATACCGACTTCGATGGACCAAGGGTCTGATTCAGTACAAGGCACCTTCATGGGTTCACTTTGGTGCCCCTTTGTGGAGAAAACTGAGGTGTCGATGAAGCAAATTAATTAATTAAAGGACAACCCCTTTAATTGTTTTGGGAAACAAATAGGCAGCAAGGGCAGCTGATACAGAACTGGAGGTATCTGTACACTATGCCTTGTGTGTGTAAAGTGCCGTCAAGTCGCAGCTGACTTATGGTGGCCCCTTATGGGGCACCTTTGGTCATCATCAGATGTGAAATGGGATGACGAAGAAGAAGAGTTTGTTTTTATATGCTGACTTTTTCTACCATTTAAGGCAGAATGAAACCGGCTTACAATCACCTTTATACAGCCAGAAAAATATGTATATTTTCAGTGAGAACAGCTTGGAATTGTATCCTGCAATAAAGCAGACTCTCTCTCTCTCTCTTTTTTTTTGGTGGGTTGCAGCTGTTCTTTTTACAAGCCCCGCCGAAACCCTTCAATTCTGATGACAATTTGGAGGGAAAGCTGTAACTTTTTTTGTGTTTTACTTGGCTCATTTTTTCCCCTTGTTGCTGACACAAAGCAAAACAGAATCCCCATAAATGCCTTGAAAATATGTTATCAGGACCGTCAGGTAGGCAAAGCGGAAAGCCGTTTAATATCCTCAGATGCCCCTAAGTAAAACAGGGCACTTTGAATGATGTGGAGCTACTACAGATTTCCAAAAAGGGCATCTCAACGAGCTGTTACAACAGCCCCAAAGAATTTGTTCATCACTGGTGACTTTTTTTAACAGGAGCATTAATAGACATGACATGCCATTAATGAGCACATCTTAGCTAATTAAAGTGCTACTCTGCCTTTCTACACCCTTTCCTTATGAAGTACTGTTGGAACTGGCCCAGGGCCAATTCACACATTACACTGTTCCTCCTGGGTCTCCCCTGGGTCTTATTGACAGATATGTTCTAGGAGTTCTGTGCTCAGACCTGAATTTCCAGGCACGTGCAAGCCCAATTCAGATTGGAACTACAGTGGGACGGGTAGGGTTGCCAGGTCCCTTTTCGCCACCGGTGGGAGGTTTTGGGGGCTGAGCCTGAGAAGGGCGGGATTTGGAGAGGGGAGGGACTTCAATGCCGTAGAGTCCAGTTGCCAAAGTGGCCATTTTCTCCAGGTGATCTGATCTCTATCGGCTGGAGATCAGTTGTAATATCAGGAGATCTCCAGCTACTACCTGGAGTTTGGCAACCCTAGTGCAGGGAGAGGGGGCGTAAGCCTCCCACTCAGGCCATTTTCCCTACCAGGAGCTACTATTTTCCCCATAGGGGAAACTTGCATGTAGCTCACCCATTCATGTACGTTTCCTCAGTGAGGTAAGTAGTGGCTCTTCCCTGCTGTTTCAGGTTGAGGACATGGTATAAGAGAAAGGCTTGAGCCCTTGTGTCCATGGTCCCAATCCAAATTGAGCCTGTTCATGCCTGGGGATTATGTTCTGAGCCCGGAACCCCAGGGGACGTCTTGCCAACAGGACTGGCGGCAGACCCAGGGAGGGCGAGGCATGAATCAGCACCAAATGTCTTCAGCGATTGCACTTTGTTTTAGCTGAGATGGGGTCAGGGTAGAATTGCCAACCGCCAGGCGGGGGCTGGAGATCCCCCGGAATTACAACTGACTTCCAGACTACGTAAATCACCTATTTATTTATTTAAAGCATTTATTCCACTTCTCCTGGAGAAAATGGCAGCTTAGAAAATGGACTGCATGGCATTATATCCTACCAAGGTCTCTCCCCCCCGTCCCTAAAACCCACTCTGTACCCTCAAATCTCCAGGTGTTTCCAAACCTGGAGTTGGCAATCCTAGATCAGGGGATTCAGAAAGGGTTTTTTGTTGCTGCTGCACCCCTTTGTTGCAAGGGCTGTGGATAAGCAAGTTGGCAATTGAGGAGGAGGTGCCCAGAAAGACCAGCTCTTGCATCTGGTGGCTAAGTAGGCACAAGAGGCAAATCTGCTTGAAAACTACATTGACGTTTTTGGCTAACAGCCAGTTTTGGTTTTGTTTTGTTGTTTTTTGGGGGGATGCTTTGGACTTTGATTATCCAATCTGGACATCTCTATAGCATCTTTTTTTAGAGTCAGGGAGAGCCAAGAGCCAAGCAAGCTGTAATGATGGGATGACTCTTGCGCTACGATGTGGGGTTTTGCCCATTTACTAGAAAGTGGGGAATGGAAGACATCTATAGCCAAGCATGGAGGGGAGGGAAACCCTTCACCTGCCTGTGCTTCCTACCCAAATAGCTCTTCTCCAGGTTTTTTTCCCCTTTTCTTTTGGTAGGCAGCAGAACTAAGGATCCAGGTAGACATGAAAAAATCCTGGATCTCCATAAGATTTT
Source organism: Euleptes europaea (assembly GCF_029931775.1). Lineage (NCBI taxonomy): Eukaryota > Metazoa > Chordata > Lepidosauria > Squamata > Sphaerodactylidae > Euleptes > Euleptes europaea. The sequence continues at coordinate 45,255,836 of NC_079324.1, forward strand.
AAAGGGAAATTGCAGGAGTCTGATTCAAATTGGGGCCTGTTGGGAAGGAGAGAGGAGATTCCATTTATTACTACTTTTAATCTTGCCCTCCTTCCAAGAAGATCAGGGTGGTATACTTCAGCCCCCCTTCCTCTGTTTTACCCTCAAAACAACTCTCTGGGTAGGTTAGGCTGAGAGGGAGAGACTCGCTAAGGTCACCCAGTGAGTTTCATGGCAGAGTGGAAATTCAAACCTGGGTCTCCCAGATCCTAGTCTGACTCTCAAACTATGACACCAATCTGATCTAACCCTTCCACCATCACCCTCCATGGGTCATTATGCCATTTAAAGGGGAAATGGGTTTTTTGGGGGTTGTTGTTTTCCTTCAAAGGGCTAGAAAAGCACAGAGATCCTGGTTTCCATCTGCAAAATGATGCAGAGTGAAATATAAACACCCTCGTCCCTTCCTGTGGGGCTGTGATCCAAACTGGCCTCCTGTAATGTCAGTTTAAAAGATCTGCTAGTATCTCATCTGTTTTGATCCCCCAGAGATTGTTCTGACCCCACCAGAACAAAACCAGAATGTGAGGATCTGTTTGGAGGAAAGTGCAGTTGGGGGAACAATTCAGCACACACACCCCTGGGTGCCACTACTTTAAGTAGCCCTTGACACCCTTTATAGGAAATTAGCATGATCCACATGATGACGGAGGGGTTGTGCTATCGTATCTAGGCGGGAGCAATAGCCAGAGGGTGTCTCTTTGCTTATATGCATGACTCTACTTATTGTGTCAGTGGAGATGTCCTGCAGCCACGGCTAAGTTCCAGCTTCCCCAGTGTGTGGGCTGACCCTCTGATGATCAGAAGAGCAGAAACCCTCTCATCCCAACCCTGAGTTTCAATGACTCCCCCCACCCCAATTCTATATATATTGTGCATACTTTTTCTGCATTGGCTCACTTGTCAAAGAACTTCTCTGCGTTGCACAAGATCCTGGGGAATGTTTTAGAGTGCAGTCGGTTCATGCAGGGCTCTGTCTGTGCTTTGAGAGGCAGCGTGGTGTAGTGGTTAAGAGCAATGGACTCTAATCTGGAGAACCAGGTTTGATTCCCTGCTCCTCCACATGAAGGCAGCTGGGCGACCTTGGGTTAGTCACAGCTCTCTTAGAGCTCTCTCGGCCCCACCTACCTCATAGGGTAGGGTAGGAGAAGGGGAGGAGATTGTAAGCCGGTTTGATTCTTCCTTAGGTGGGACAGAAAGTCAGCATATAAAAACAAACTTTTCTACTTCTTCTTCCTCTTCCTTCTCCATCTTCATCAAATTCCCAATATATTTCTGCCCGGACAGCTCAGCCATGGCAACAGGACAAGATGTCTTTCAGCATCCACTGTGATCTGCGGATAATGTTCCCCGCATCTAACTGAGTGGTCCCCGGCCCGCAATGGCTTACGCCATAACAAATTTGTTTGTCTTTAAGTGCCTGCAAGACTCTTCATTGTTTTTGTGGCTACAGACTAACAAGGCGACTCCTCTGGAAGCAACCTTATTACCTTGTAAAAGACCAGGTGTGGCTGTCAGAGAAGGGGAAAGTAATTTTGCTAAATCAATGTAGGGAGCACATAGACGATTCCTGCTTCTTCTTTTTTTGAGAAAAACAAATTCAGAATGACTCAGGTAGACGCTGTGTCGGGCTTTGCCTGCTATTCTATGATTGCTTTTATTTTTAATTGAATTCCCCTGACCATGCTGAGTGCAATGGAAGGGTGACTTTCAAACATGAATCGCAGCCCAGATTCTCATTTAGGCAGAAAATTCGTTGTTTGAGGAGTTATACATTTCCCCAGAATAAACAGTTTCTTTAAAAGGGACTCCCATCTGGTTAAAAATAATAGAATCTTTTAGCATCTTTCTCGTATCCTTAATGACGCCTTTGGGTATTAAAGCTGGAGCAGTGGAATGAATCCAATTCTTGTTCTCTGTGTTGTTTTCTTCATCTCTGCTCCTACAATGGAAACAGGGCAGGCTCCCGGTAAGGTTGCCAGCTGACTCGGGGGAAAAAGGAAAAAGAAGAATTGGTGTTTATATGCTGACTTTCTCTGCCACTTAAGGAAGAATCAAACTGGCTTACAATCACCTTCCCTTCCCCTCCCCACAACAGACACCCTGTGAGGTAGGTGAGGCTGAGTGTGTGTGACTAGCCCAAGGTGACCCAGCTGGGTTTGTGTGTAGGAGTGGGGAAACAAATCCAGTTCTCCAGATTAGCATCTGCTGCTCATGTGGAGGACTGGGGAATCAAACCGGGTTCTCCAGATCAGAGCCCACCGCTCCAAATCACCGCTCTTAACCGCTACACCATACTAACATCCTGACTTCCTCCTACATTTCTAAACAGGAGCTTTGGAAATCAGCAGGTGAAAAACATCACAGCCTGGAGACAAGCAAGATTATCTGATAATGTCTGCAGATCAAGTTGGTGCCAAAAATGGGGACCAACATAGTACAGAGTGGCGACCAAGGATCTGGGAGACACAGGTTCAAATCCAGACTATGCCATGGGAGCTCTGGGTGACCTTGGGCAGTCAGTCTCTCTCAGCCTAACCTACCTTGAAGGGTTGTTGTTCTGAGTGTAAAATGGGGGAGGGGAGAATGACATATATCTCTTTAAGCCCCCATTAAGGAGAAAAGCAAGCAATAAATATGTCCACAGAAACAAACTTTTGCAACCCCTCTCCAGGAGCTGTCTCTCTCTGTGTGTGTCCCCCTCCTCCCTATTTCATGAGATTATTTCTTAACCTCTCCTCAAACTGGAAAAGCTTTGCTTGGTACATTTCTGGATGTTGGGTGCTTGTTGAAATCCAAAGAGCTAGACCAGTAAAAAAAAGGGAAGCAGCCAGTCGCCAATCTGCCAGCACCTGCTCCAAGAGATGATCCTGCCTTCCGGGATGACCAGGCCAAAGGAGGCCAAGGAGGGGCTGTGGCTCAGTGGTAGAGCATGTGCTTGGCATGCAGAAGGTCCCAGGTTCAACCCCCAGAATCTCCAGTTAAAGGGATTAGGCAAGTAGGTGATGTGAGAGACCCCTGCCTCTGACCCTGGAGAGCTGCTGCCGGTCTGAGCAGACAATACTGACTTTGATGGACCAAGGGTCTGATTCAGTATAAGGCAGCTTCATGTGTTGGATCAAGTGTTTTTGATTAATGGGCAACTCCCATTCCCCATTCCCCTTTCCCCTTTACTATATACATCAAGTACTGGTAAATGTTCTAGAGAAATGTAGGGTGACAATTTTTAGTATTTGTTCCTTAAAAAAAAAAAACCAATCTGTAGTACCAGTCAAGAAACTCTTGTATAATAATCAACCTTTATTGCTCAACTAATGTTTTTTTCCCCCAAACACCACATGTACTGAAAAGACCTAGAACAGGCTTAATGAGAGGTGATGTGAAAGACCCCTGCCTGAAACCCTGGAGAGTCGCTGCCTGTCTGAGTAGACCAGTGGTTCCCAACCTTTTTTTGACCAGGGACCACTAGGATTTTTTTGTTTGGTGCAGGGACCCCAAGGCTCAAAATAAAAATTCTGAGAATTTGAAAATATACTTTAATCATAACTGTTAGTTAAACATTAAACTTAGAATAATATTTGCATATATATTTTTATAATAGAGAATGTTTAATTGAAAATATTAATTTATTATGGGTTTATAACTTTGTTTCGCGGACCTTAATTTAGTTCTCGCGGACCCCTGGGGGTCCACGGACCCCCGGTTGGGAACCAGTGGAGTAGACAATACTGACTTGGATGGACCAAGGGTCTGAGTCAGTAGAAGGCAGCTTCATGTGTTCATGTGTTCCTTTTTAGGGGAGGGGCTGTGGCTCAGTGGTAGAGCCTCCGCTTGGCATGCAGAAGATCCCAGGTTCACTCCCCGGCATCTCCAGTTAGGGACTAGGCAAATAGGTGATGTGAAAGACCTCAGCCTGAGTCCCTGGAGAGCCGCTGCCGGTCTGAGTAGACAATACTGACTTAGATGGACCAAGGGCCTGATTCAGTAGAAGGCAGCTTCACCTGTTCATGTGAAGGCAGTGAAAGGGGTGGCGGCTGGGCCATCCAGCAGGAAGGCGGCCGCAATTAATGAACAGCCCGAACAACAAAGTTAAACGAGCAGCGCATTAAATGAACATTAACTAAATGGATGCGAATCACGCGGCAGCCAATTTCTCAGCACCATCAAAGGCAACCCTCCGTGGAGTTTCGCTCTCACAGACAGCAAGAAGGCGGGGGAGCTGGGAAGACAGCCGGGAAGAGGGGGGAGAGAGGCCGGCGGGAAGGGGGGAGCTGCTGGGCCAGAGAAAGGGCTGGAGCGGAGGTCAGCCACTGGAAGCTCCCGGGCCAAATGAGGCCAAAACGTTTGGCGAAAACGCATGCGTTCGATCCTGGCTGAATCCTGGCTGAAACAGGGAAGAAAGGAGGCTAAAGCGACCATGCGTTTTCGCCCACGGCTGCAGAGATGAGGCTCTCTCCCTGCGGCAAAGTTAGAGGCAGTGGCCATTTATGCACGGGAGGTTTGGCCTTGGATTTGCCGCTCCCTGAATGCGCATTTTCCCCATCCGAATCCCCAAATCTCTACATGGGGGCTTCTTGTTGAGTTCTGAGAATTCGGATGGGGAAAATGTGCATCAAAAGAGTGGCAAATCCAAGGCAAAAGAACCCCCATGCATAAATGGCCAGTGGCGGACTGGGTCTAAAAATATTGGTTGCCAGGAGACAAAGGGGGCCCACCCACAACTATAAGGCAATCATTTAATTGTTAGAAGAAATAAATAATTTTTTCAAAAAATACATAAGTGGAAACAAGGTACAATTAAAAATGTTGCGAAATAATTTTTTTAAAAAGTAATTACAGTGAACATATATTGTACATATTGCTGGCAGTATACAGTAGATACTAAATGTAAATATAGATTGTTATAATTGAATTTTTGAAAAAAATAAAATTTTAAAGACATAATTTTAAATAAATCTATTATATTTTCAAACTAGTAAAAGGCCATTAACATTTTTAACATTGTCTAATGTTTAAGGGCCCTGACCTGGATGGCCCAGGCTAGCCTGATCTCGTCAGATCTCAGAAGCTAAGAAGGGTCAGCCCTGGTTAGTATTTGGATGGGAGACCACCAAGGAAGTCCAGGGTTGCTGTGCAGAGGAAGGCACTGGCAAACCACCTCTGTTAGTCTCTTGCCATGAAAACCCCAAAAAGGGATCACCATACGTCGGCTGCGACTTGACGGCACTTTACACGCACAATGTTTAAGGGGGCTCACTTTGTCAGGGGCCCACAGGGCCCACTTGCCATTGGGCAAGCTGACACCCTGGCCAGTCCACCACTGGTCAGAGAGACCTCCGTTCACTTTCCCTCCATCACCACCCCTAAGAGACCCTCTAATGGTCTTAGTTCCAGAGGGTTAGCCCAGTTGGTTTGTAGCGGAAGAGCTGGGTTCGAGTCCAGTGGCACCTTAGAAGAAGAGCTGGTTTTGATGCCCCATTTTCTGTACCTTAAGGAGCCTCAGATCAGTTTACAAGCACCTTCTCCCTCCCCACAACAGACACCTTGTGAGGTAGGTGGGGCTGAGAGAGTTCAGAGAGAACTGTGACTGGCCCAGGGTCACCCAGCAGGCTTCATGCGGAGGAGGAGAAACAAATCCAGTTCACCAGATTAGAGTCTGCCCTCATGTGGAGGGGTGGGGATCTCCAGATTAGAGTCCGACGCTCCTAACCACTACACCATGCTGATCTAGAGACCCACAAGATTTTGGGGATGTGAGCTTTCAAGAGTCAAAGCTCCCTAAGTCAGGTAGGATGAAGAGAGCTGTGACTCTTAAAAACTCATACCCGGCCTGAAACTCTCGTTGGTCTCTAAGATGCTACTGGACTCGGACCAAGCTGTCCTAATAATACTCGTTGCTGAGCTCAGGATGGGTCACAACCCAATCCTGAATAAATAATAATAAGAGCCCTTCTGGGGTGGGGAGCCAATGTGGTGTAACCTCAGAGGTTAGGAACTCGCTGGTTTAAGGAGGAGATGTCATGGCAGCTGAAGTAACTGCTAGCTGGAGTAAAAACATGAGAGCTAGTGACTTGAATCTCAAAGCCATATTCCGTTCCAGGAAGTATACATCTTCTCTAAGAGGAAGAACCGGCTCATCTGTTTACACCCTTATTTACACCCTATCTTGATTCAGCCGGTAGGGGGCAAAAATCCACCTCCCCCCCACCCGTCTCACTATTCCAACTTGAAAATAAAATATGCTCCGTCTACTGTATGGATTCCAACCAAACCTGGAAATCACAGGCACCCTGTTCCACCATAGATGTTCAGTGTCTTTCATAGGTCCAGGACAGGCAGAAATTCAGCTGGGTCAGCTTTCCCAGTTGCTGTATCTCCATGCTAGGGAAAGTGATGGATTTCCACCTGGCGAATTTCTAGCTGTCTGAAGCCCTTAAAGCCTGGGGGCGGGGGGTGAGGTTGCAACAGTATTCCATTGAAACTTTCCAATGGGGTTCAGTGGAACTAAAAGACTTCAGAAACGAAGGGCTTAGTAAGGCAGCGATGACCTACATAAAGGGAAGCCACATACCTATGCGCAGACAGTAGCTAAGGCTAGTTTCATCTCTCTACGTTGTGGCATAAGTCATTTCTATAACTTGCAACTTGGGGCTTGCTTGTGTGTGTGTATACACATCTATTTGCAACTTGCAAGTAACAGACGCAATGCAATGCTTACTCAATGCAGCTCTCTGTCTCCCTCTAGTGGCTGCAGTTTTGAGAGGTCAACCAGTGGGAATTATTTTCTCATTCAATCGGTCTGGTCCTCTCCCGAGAAAGAAAGGGATTCCTTCCCATCCACAACCGTTTCCAGTCATGTTATTTATAGGGGGGGGGGGGGGATGGCTGTTATTTCAAGAGTTCGCTGAATAAGACAAGGGAGGGGTTTTCAAAAAGCATTTAGTCATCAGTGTCACTGGTTTACATCGGTAGAAAAGGGCAAGAGTCCAGTAGCACCTTAAAGACTAACAAAAATATTTTCTGGTAGGGTATGAGCTTTCGTGAGCCACAGCTCACTTCTTCAGATAAGCTCATACCCTACCAGAAAATATTTTTGTTAGTCTTTAAGGTGCTACTGGACTCTTGCCCTTTTCTACTACTGCAGACAGACTAACACGGCTACCCACTGTGAACTGGTTTACATCGTGAGTCAGAGAGTGAGGAAATTATGAATGAAGTGGCAGGGATACATAGCCAGATCCAGCAGGGCACATTTTATGTTCTCATTGCTGCATTTCCAAGAACTGCTTAAATGGAGAGGGAAAATATTTTCAGCAGGTCTGACCAAGATCAGTTTCCATGGTGAAATCCCCTTTGCATGATATATTCCAAGCCAGCCTCTGTCACTCACATGCCTGCAACTGTCTGGGGAATGGAGACTGTGGTCCAGACTCAAGGTATAGCCACAACAAGCTGGTAACAATTTCCACAATCAACATTCCACAAATTGCTGCATTACCGAGGCTGCATTTCTGGACAGTATCCATGGGAATACATCTCCATGTGAATGAGCACAAGAATTACCCACTGGATCAGACCAAAGTCTGTTTAATTCAGTGCCATAATTTCAGTGGAAGCTGGCAAGACGCCTCTGCATCTCTGCAAGCAGGTTATCCCCTGCTGTGTGTTTCCAGTGCTGTGCATTTCCACCATTTAAAGATATAGTGCCTCTTAACATGGAGGTTCCTTTAATTATTATGGATAACAGCCATTTGAATAGATGCATCCTCCATAAATGCCACAGCAGAATTGAGGTGGCAATGGGGATGGAGCGTTTTGGGCAAGAGGACCAAGAAAGGAGATCTGCATCAATGTGGGCTTGCGCAGAGGCAGAGTTAATAGCAGGGAAAGGTATAAGAGGATGAGATCTAAGCTGAGGCAGCTGGGAAAGGATGCAGTGAAAAGCAGAAAAGTGGGTAGGTAAGGATAGCCCAGGCTAGCCTGATCTTGTCAGATCTCAGAAGCTAAGCAGGGTCAGCCCTGGTTAGTATTTGGATGGGAGACCACCAAGGAAGTCCAGGGTTGCTCTGCAGAGGAAGGCATTGGCAAACCACCTCTGTTAGTCTCTTGCCATGAAACCCCAAAAGTTGTCGCCATAAGTCGGCTGTGACTTGAGGGCACTTTACACACACACACAAGCAGAAGGTGGGGAGTAGCAGACTGAGAGGCCAAAGCCCCAGGAGGTGGGTTCCCAAGACTCGTATATTCCTGTTTTATGCTGCTGATCTTATTCACTGCTGGGAGGTGAATTCTTGGGACCATCCCTGCCAGCTATTACTTGGGCTGAGCCTGGTCATGGTCAGAGCCTTTTGCATTGAGTCAAAGGGCAAGTGTCAAAGGGCTCTTAGCCCTTAACTCTTTGCTCATGGCTTGCAGCCTGTTGGTTTGGGTGAGCCAGCCTTGTGGATCTATGATCAGTCCAGAAAGTGGTCCATTATATATTTTTGTAGTTTTCACTATCTTTATTATACTTTTAAATTGTAGTTTGTTGTACCCTTTTTTGTGTGTGCTTTTTTTGTCTTTTTGGTAACACACTTTGGGTCCCCAAGGAGGACAACATTGGGACAAAAAATATACATACTTAAAATTAGACCAGGATTATATATATATTTTAAAGCTGGGGATAAGTTTTAATGTTACTAAGCTGTTTTAGTGATGTATCAGTTTAAATGTGTATTATTTGCTGTACCATCCTAAGCCGTTATACCCTTCTAAGCCCATTAGCATAAACTGATTTAGAAGAGTATAGCTCTGCTTAGGATGACACTGTTATACTTTTAGTTCCGTTTCTTGTTATCCACCTCAGGCATGTATCTGCCAAGGAGGGATAGAATATCCTAAATAAATAAAGACCATGCCAGGCCTAGCACTGCTCTTTGAGAAGGAAGAAGACAACGAGTCGGTTTTTATACCCTGCTTTTCTCTACCTTTAAGGAGTCTCAAAGTGGCTTACAGTCACCTTCCCTTCCTCTCCTCACAACAGACACCTTGTGAGGTAGGTGAGGCTGAGAGAGTTCGGAGGGAACTGTGACTGGCCCAAGGTCACCCCGCAGGTTTCATGTGCAGGAGTGGGGAAACCAACCCGGTTCACCAGATTAGAGTCCGCTGCTCATGTGGAGGAGTGGGAAATCACCACTCTTAACCACTACACCATGCTGGTGTGCTGTCTCTTCTTCCTTCCCTTCCTCTGTGTTCTCAGCTCCTTGGACAGCTCCTTTGGCCCCAGCTTCCCAGCAAGTACGCAGTGCCCTGCCATTGACCTGATGAGCCTGAGATGGTCTTATACAGCAAAGAGGAGTTATTGATTCATAATAAGGATTTCAACAGCCTCCAATACGCCTCTGAGGACAGAAATTCTGTCTCGAAATGGCAGAGTGATGGAGCACCTAAGAGAGACCCGGGTAGGGCGGAAGGCGTGTAGGATCTAGTGGAAAGAACTCCACGCTCAGCAGGACAGAGGGCCAGCCGGCTCCCCCAGCCGAGTCAACACTTCCCGCTGCCCAGCCATAGCAAAGATGATTAATGTTTGCAAAGCACTTTACCTAGGAGAGGCACTGAATGGGGTTAAGACTGTAAGCTGAGGAGTTGGCTGTTGCAGCCCTACCAGCTTCGGGCTTCAGGAAAAGATGGTTAGATCCTTGTTGCATGAAAAATAAATAGGGGAAGGAAAACACTGTGACATTATTTATATCCTAGCTGGAGCATATTTATTTATTTACTTATCAGCTGGATTTCTGCGAGGCTCATTCCTGACCGAGGCAGGCTCTGAGCGGCTCAGAACAATTACAATGCAAATTTAAAACCCATAATTTACAGGATTAAAAAATATATATTATAAATTAAAAACCTGGCGCCCTCAGCTATGAGCAGCATAAAACGATATTGGGAAAAACCATACCGAGGAAGGGACTATATGATAAACAGAATAATTACTGATGGGGCGGAGGGAAGGGAAGGGGGGCCAGCAAGATGGAAACTGTCACTGTCCTCAACCATATGCCTGGTGGAACAGCTCAGTCTTGCAGGCCCTGTGGAACTGTTTCAAGTTCCGCAGGGCCCTGATCTCACTAGGCATGGCGTTCCACCAGGCCGGGGCCACAGCTGAAAAGGCCCTGGCCCTGGTTGAGGACAGCCGACACTCTTCGGACCAGGGATCACCAGTGAGTTCTTGCCAGCTGAGCAAAGTGCTCTTTGAGGGGTGTATTCAGTATAAGGGTTGGATGGCTTCAGTCTTTTGTGATCTACTTTTAACAAAAAACCTAAAATCTCCATGGACAACATAAACTATGTGAGTGACATTGGATTCCCATCATCAGACTTCCTAATAGATATTTGGGACCTAAAAAGCAACTGTGTGCAGGAGGGTAGAAATTGTGACAATTTTGAACAGGGAAACAGTGTGAGGAGGGGAAGTTAACTCCCCTTCCCCAATACTGCAGCCCTGATCCATATCCCTCCCACAGCACTGTGAGGCTAAATTATATCAACCACAGATTCCCTTCTCCACATTTTCTTTGCCATTAAGGGGCACCAAATCTGTGCTGAGTGATCTTGAATATGCATGCTCGGCTAAAAGCTTAAGAAATAGGGTGCTGCATTAGTAGGGTTGCCAACCTCCAGGTGGTGGCTGGAGATCTCCCACTATTACAACTGATCACCAGCCGTTTGAAATCAGTTCACCTGGAGAAAATGGCCACTTTGGCAATTGGACTCTATGGCATTGAAGTCCCTCCCCTCCCCAAACTCTGCCCTCCTCAGGTTCCGCCCCCAAAATCTCCAGGTTTCCCCCCAGCCTGGAGCTGGCAACCCTATGCATTAGATCTACATTCACCTAATCCTGACGATCTTCACAAGAATCCTAGCTAGTAATAGGTACAAGATGGTTTACCAGAAGTTATTTGGTGTTCCCCTGGTACAGCTGCACCATCTTGCTGAAGTTTTGTTTTTGCTCTTCTTGTTCAGTTGTCTACAAAACCTGGCCGAGGCCAGAGATATATGCCCCTAGGGTCTATGCTCTTGGCTTTTGGGATCTTGGCCCTTTGGCTCTTAGCCAGTGGCTTGTAGTCCAGACCTTCAGATAAGCCAGCATATGATTCCAAGCCCACCCCAAGATGTAGAAGAAGAGTTGGTTTTTATATGCCAACTTTCTCTGCCACTTAAGGAAGAATAAAACCATCTTACAATCACCTTCCTTTCCCCTCCCCACAACAGACAGAGGTAGGTGAGGCTGAGAGAGCTCTAAGAGAGCTGTGACTAGCCCAAGGTCACCCAGCTGGCTTCATGTGTAGAACAAATCCACTTCACCAGATTAGCTCTGCCGCTCATGGTGGAGGAGTGGGGAATCTCCAGATCAGAGTCCACCGCTCCAAACCACCGCTCTTAACCACCACACCACGCTGGCTCTCATCATGTAGGATGATGTTGTTCTGCCGTTTTTTTTGGATGTTGGTTTTGTGTATCCCCCCCTTTTTTGGGGGGAGGTTACAAGCTGCTTTTGGCCCCTTCAGAGAAAATAAAAGGATATGGATATTTACATTAAAAAAATTAATTAATTAAACATTCTACCTTTCCCTCAGCCCTGTAAAGGGAGACTTCTTCTGGAGAGGCCATATGGGCCTTGGCCTGTATGTAGAGGTGTGCAAAGAAATTGACTGGATATATTCTGTCTTCAAATGCTCACCTCGTGCACCTGGTGCAGAAGACCGCAGTGTACAGATCTTATTTTCCTTTTTAGATAATAATCAAAGTTAGTCTCTAAGTCCCACTTCATATACGATTGTTATGTTATGGTATGTTTATTTTAAGGCTTCTATCCTGCCTGGCAGCCCAAAGGGCCCTCAAAGCAGCTTGGAGATAAATTAAAAAGTCGTATGGTAAAACCGCAGTAAGCATTTTCCCCAGCCAACTAAAATACAGGCTAATGAAACCCAATCTCCCCAGCAGCCCATCTTACGCAGTGAATGACTGCAGCCTGTCTAAGCAGCCAGCTCTTTGCCGTAGCCTGGTGGGCCTCTTGAGGGAATGAATCTTGAGAGGCAATCCCACCAGACACCGCTTCTCATAGCCATCTACCTCACTTCAGGAGCAAGGGGTGCTTTGAACAAGGCCTTCTTTGGACAATCTTAAATCATTAGGGTTGCCAACTTCCAGGTGGTTGCAAGCAAAAAAAACAGCACAACAAAATATATTATATAAACATGAATAACTATAATTTAAAGCAGTGGTTCCCAACCTTTTTTTGACCAGGGACCACTAGGACTTTTTTGTTCGGTGCAGGGACCCCAAGGTTCAAAATAAAAATTCTGAGAATTTGAAAATAAACTTTAATCATAACTGTTAGTTAAACATTAAACTTAGAATAATATTTGAATATATATTTTTATAATAGAGAACTTTTAATTGAAAATATTAATTTATTATGGGTTTATAACTTTGTTTCGCGGACCTTAATTTAGTTCTCACGGACCCCTGGGGGTCCATGGACCCCTGGTTGGGAACCAGTGATTTAAAGTGACAGAAGTGAACAAGATAACAAGACAAAATACATACAAAGTGATACAATTAGGACTATATATACAATATGCACAAGTATAGAGAAGACAAGGAAAAGTGTCAGCCTGTGTACCAAATAAATAACAATGTATCAATCTTCACAATGATGTGTCAAACTTCACCATAGAAATTGATCAGAGTCAAAATAGTAAAAAGGATAATCCTTTTCTTTTTTTCTTTTTTTATATGTAGAGGATAATCACAGGCTTGAAAGGATATTCTCCAAGTTATACCATAGCCATGCAGAAAAAGGACGTGTCGTCTAGATCATGTGACCACGTCTCGCTGTGGGCCTCATCTGCTATACAATCATAAGAGAAGAAATAAGAATAACCTTAATAGGTGGACCGTATGGTTCCTCTCAGAAACCTTGAAAAGCAGAGTGTGGCTGGAGATCTCCCGCTATTACAACTGATCTCCAGCCAACAGAGATCAGTTCGCCTGGAGAAAATGGCCGCTTTGGCAATTGGACTCTATGGCGTTGACGTCCCTCCCCTCTCCAAACCCTGCCCTCCTCAGGCTCCGCCCCCAAAATCTCCAGGTATTTCCCAACCCGGAGCTGGCAACCCGATAAATCATGCTTGTATGGGAGGTGGGTTAGTCCCAAGCCATTTGGGGCTTTAAAACTCAGAATCAGTCATCCGAACTTCCAGTGTTACGTTTAAACTCTTCTGGAAGTGACTGATCGAGGCATTATGAATTTATCACAGAATCTCTCAGTAGCAGCTGGACCCATTATTGGAGTTACCTTTGACTCTAGTGATTATGGGATGGTTGATTAACGGCCTGTGAACCGCCAAGAAGGATAAACTGCTCAATACAGTTTGTTGAAGGAACGATCTGTCTGTTCCAGAAAATCTAGGAGGGAGATGGATCCTCTGTGTGTACTAGGTTTCTTGTTTTTGGGTTGTAAATATGCAAAGACATTTTTGTGGTAATTTATTTTATTTTTTATTTTGACATTTATATCCTGCTTTCCCCCCACCACCACCATGGGAACCCGAAGTGGCTTACATAATCATTCTCCTTGCCTCCACCCTGTGTGAGAGGTAGGTTAGGCTGAGAGAGAGTGACTGACCCAAGGTCACCCAGCAAGTAGAGCAGATATTTGAATCTGGGTCTCCCAGATCCTAATGCAGCCCTCTAACCACTATACCACGCTGGGAGTTGTAATGTGTAATGATAACATTTTTGTTGTCCCTGCTGCTGGGAGAAATGACACAAAATGTTTCCTCCCTTTGTGACTCTTGATGCAAACACTTGACAATTGCTGGCCGTCTGGGCAGAGAGCAGGGGGTCACTAGGGGAGTAGGTGGGAGGTAGTCATGAATTTCCTGCATTGTGCAGGGGGTTGGACTAGATGACCCTTGAGTTCCCTTCCAGCTCTGTGCATCTATGTTTTTACCAGCCCTTGGGTTTCTCACTTCGTATCAATATCATTTTGTTTTTTTTTCACTGTCTTGAACATGAAAATAGAAACATGGGGTACAATTTGGTAACAAAAAAATAACACCAGGGCCAAAAAGATTCAGCACTTTGTATTGAGCCAGGAAACTAGGGGCTGGCTTACACAACTGTGTTTGTCACTCAGTAATTTGAGATATAGGTACATATTCCTAGAATACACAAAAGAAGACCAGTATGACAGAAACTTAGGCCTAACCTGAAGGACTTTGTAGCCAGATTAAGGGCCAAGAAACATGTTACAAAGTCCTCATTCCCCCACCTTGCATCCAGTTGATGGACATGTTCTGGGAGTTTTCTGTTCAGAACTTAATTCCCAGGCACAAGGGGTCTAGTTTGAATTGGGACTGTGGCACATACAGGAATGGGGATTAGCCCTTTCCCCCTTACTGTCTTTGTGACCTAAAATGGCCTGGGGGAGCTGCTGCTTGCCTCACTTACCTTCAGCTGCCGTACACGGGCAGTTCCAAGGTGGGAAAATGGGGGAGGGCGTTAATCACCCTGCGTTAGGGTTGCCAATCCCACTTGGGGAAATTCCTGGAGATTGGGGGTGGTGCCAGGGAAGAGAAGGGCAGAGTTTGGGAAAAGAGGTCAACTAGGGGTTTACCAGCCTCCAAGTGGGACCTGGGAATCCCTCAGAATTACACCTCATCTCCAGACTACAGAGATCAGTTCCCCTGGAGAAAATAGATGCTTTGGAGGGTGGACTCCCCAGGATCCATCACCAAATCTCCAGGGGTTTCCCAACCAGGATTTGGCAACCCTACACCCCCATCCTCTACCAGTGGCCAGGAGGAACATGGGAACCCTAGGTTAACAGAGACGTGATGTCATAGAGTCTGCCTTCCAAAGCTGCCTTTTTCCTTCCAAAGGAGCTACTCTCTATAGTCTGGAACGCATCTGTAATTTTGGAAGAACTTGAGGTCCCACCTTGAGGTTGGCAACCCTGTTCACCCCTTCGCAACATGAATTAAGGGATTAAACTCCCACATGTACTTCCGATGCACAGGACCCAGAGGGGTGCCTGGATGCAGAGCCATGCTGGGGCTTGGGAAGACAACACCCCCTTGCTCTTCTACTCTGCTGCCTCAGATGGCTCAACAGGAGATGACTGAGAGGTGGTCGAAGAGATTCCTGGCCAATCTGGGCAACAGGCACAATTCTCCACCTGCACGCTCCAGCATCTTGTGTTATGAGGTGCCTCCTTTGAACGGAGGCTGGAATGATGCCGCTAGGGAACATCTACAGCTAAGCCCTTGGTCTGGCGCAGCCCCACCAAATCAGGGCTCCTGAAGAGGTTTAAACAAGGACAGAGAATTGACCACCCTGGCATGCTCTCTCGGGAACAAAAATGAACCAGAAGAGAAGGAAAACGGTGCAAAGCTGGAACAAAAGACACAGCTGTTGTGTTCTTGTCGAATGTAGAACATACAGCTGCAGCTTTTTGCGTTAGGGATGTAGGCGTGTGCAGGATCACAAGTTCCTGCTTTCAAAGCTCACGGCTGTAGACCTGTGAAGCACCTGCCTTTGAGCTAATTCAAGCTCCCTTCATATACAGCACTGTGGGATCCTTTGCCTTATGGTGTGCAAGCTCGAGGGCGGGGGGAGAGTAGTATTTATGTGACTGACAGAACCACATATGCAGGAACATTAATGCCCTCTCAGCCAGCTGCTTTCTGTCAGCATAACCTACCGGTACCTCACAGGGTTATTGTGAAGACCACATGTGGGGGGAAACCATACACCCTCAGCCTCTGCTCTTTGGAGGAAGTGCAAGATAAAAATGTACCGATAGAGCTACTTCTGTTTCTAGAGCTACAGTCTTCTGGTTGACTAAAAAGCCCCTGTGATTAGCTGGGCAACACATTTTCATTTGAATTTTTTTTAAAAAAAATATATAAGAACTTATAACAAGCTGTAGCTAGCTGTCATTTGGAAGGAATGCCTCTTCGTAAATGGCACCTGCTGCGACTCATATGCACATCTTTGGGTTGTTACTGCTGCTGGCCAGATTTCATGTGTATTCATTGCCTTGTTTTTTTAATCTGTTGTTTTATCATTATAGGGCTGTTTGTGTAATTGCATCTCTAGTAAGCTGCCTAGTGTTGTTAACTAAATAGAAAGGCAGGATCTAAATCCCCTAAATAAATAAAACTAAATGAAGTATTTTTTTTCTCTGTCTGGAAAACTATTGTTTTGTTTGCATGCAAATTTATACAAATTAAATCAATTAATGACCCAATCATTCAGTTAAGGTGCATATAAGAACATAAGAAAAGCCATGCTGGATCAGACCAAGGCCCATCAAGTCCAGTAGTCTGTTTACACAGTGGCCAACCAGGTGCCTCTAGGAAGCCCACAAACAAGACGACTGCAGCAGCATTGTCCTGCCTGTGTTCCACAGTGTGGTGTAGTGGTTAAGAGTGGAGGTTCGGAGCAGTGGATTCTGATCTGGAGAACCGGGTTTGATTCCCCACTCCTCCACATGAGTAGTGGATGTTAATCCGGTGAACTGGATTTGTTTCCCCACTCCTACACACGAAGCCAGCTGGGTGACCTTGGGCAAGTGACAGCTCTGTTACAGCTGTCTCAGCCCCACCTACCTCATAGGGTGTATGTTGTGGGGAGAGGAAGGGAAGGTGATTTTAAGCCGGTTTGAGTCTCCCTTAAGTGGCTGAGAAAGTCAGCATATAAAAACCAACTCTTCTTCTTCTTCTATATTCGGCATGCTCCTCTGATCCTGGAGAGAATAGGTATGCATCACGACTAGTATCCATTTTTACTAGTAGCCATGGATACCCCTCTCCTCCATGAACGTGTCCACTCCCCTCTTAAAGCTTTCCAAGTTGGCACCCATTACCACATCCTGGGTGATTGAGTGTATTTCCTAACTATTTCCCATTGGATAGTGTCATGGCTGGATGGTTTCCCACATGATAGCCCCCACCCCCCATGCTTGCGGTTCTGATTTTTATGGAATCATGCCATGGGGAAGTGGCAATTGCAGGCGTGCTCTAGCACAGCTGTTGTTCATGACGGTGAGACTTGCACAGGAGAACCTCCCAGTGGCTTATTGGCTTATTAATTTATGGGGCATCTTTCATGTCTTTCATATCCAGGGCACTTTACAGTGTGACCAAGAGAAAGATGGGTCCCAGCCCTGAAGAGCTGGCATAGGAGAGGCAAAACAGAGGAGGGGAGGGAGGGGATGATAAACTGGCACAGTTACAGTGATTTAGGCTTCGGCCATGAGGACTAGAAGCTTGCACTCCATGTTAATTAATGGAGGGCGAAGAACCTGTGCTTGACAAGGGTCGTCCCACTCTCAGTGATAACCTGTTACTTCCTTTAGGAGGGCTACAGTTGCTGCTTGGCACACCCTGTGAGCAGGATCAACGGGCAACCAGCTCCCCCTCTACTTTCACCAAGGGGCTTTCAAAAAACCTTCTGCTGATTCCTTCCATATGTAACTACACTTTGCTTTTTGCGTCTTAACTCCTCCATTTTTTTTTTAAGTGTTTTAATTCGGATTTTGATGCGACTTCAGTGCAGTAGACCAAGCGCCTGAAGCCTGCTTACATTTCGTTGCCTTGTTTTATGCAAAGTACTCCCAGGGACAACTGAGAGGGTTAAGGTGCAAGCTAAATAAAATAAGAATAATTATTGTTCTTTCAGCTTGTGTGTGTGTGCGTCCACCCTGCCCAGAGGTTAAAATCCCAGATCCTGGATTTGTCCCTTAGGCCCTTAAATAAGCAGCCCTCAGCAACATAGAAATCAAACAGGAATGCCCCCCACACACACACACACACAAAATTCCCCAGCAAAAACAATATTCTACTAGCCACGATCCTTTCCCTGTAGAAATGTGAATGATGGAGCAAAATCTCCCTACCTGAGTCGTGACTCTGCCTCCTGAATAGGAGTTTTCAAACAGGAACAAGATCTATTAGGATCTATCTATATCACTGTGAGGTATTCCTTTGGAAAGTTTTTTTCCCCCTTTCTCTTTACCCTGGCAGCCCAAGAATTACTGGATTAGATAGCAGTCTACTGCCTCCAGCTTTACCACTGAGACTAAATCTGGCAGGATAAAAAATGCTTTACAATAAATACACTAAAAATGTACTTATTCACTATGTTTTATACTGCCTTTCTTCCAAGCAGTTTAAGATAAGATACTCCATTCTCCTCCCTCTCTATTTTACCCACACAACAACCTTGTGGGGTAGGTTAGTCTGACAGAGACTGGCCTAAGGTCACCTAGTGAATTTCATGACAAGCAAGGATATGAACCTGGGTCTCCTCAGGTATAGTCCAACATTCTAACCATTATACCACACTGTCTACACAATCCACAACACATTAGTAATTCTTCCACAACCTACAAGTAAGGGTTTTTAAAAGCTACAAGGAGTGTTTTCTTTGGTTTAGAGATCTACTTGGCCAGCGTGGTGTAGTGGTTGAGAGCGGTGGTTTGGAGCGGTGGAGAACCAGGTTTGACTCCCCACTTCTCCACATGAGCAGTGGAGGCTAATTTAGTGAACTGGATTTGTTTCCCCACTCCTACACAGGAAGCCAGCTGGGTGACATTGGGCTAGTCACAGTTCTCTCAGTCCCACCTACCTCACAGGGTGTCCATTGTGGGGAGGGGGAGGGAAGGTGATTGTAAGTCAGTTTGATTCTTCCTTAAGTGGTAGAGAAAGCTGGCATATAAAACCGACGCTTCTTCTTATAGCTCTGCCAGCTTCTAGTCAGTAACTAGTCATTCCACCCCCAAATGCAGTTCTTAATAACTTGGCTGAAAGGTCAAAAGTATTAATGATAAGCATGTGATAAGCCTTCCAATCTGGGTTTACTTAACCATGAAGTTACGTTTAGACACACAAAACCAAGTTATAACTAGAGAATCTATTTTTAAAGCAAAGCCTTGTATTCAATTTAACAATAGGTGCATGGTTAGTTTACAGTTTGCTTTGACTCTCCAGTAACAAAACAATAGCTTCTGATTTGGAAATCTATGTCCCCCTCTGCCTCCTCAGTAGAAACTGCAGTGTGGGAGCCAGCAAAGGTAGTATTTGCTAAATCTAGATGGAAAGACCCATAACAGAGCAAAGGACCTGAGAGATCCGTAGTCAGTTAGTTCTTCCCAGTCAAATGGTAGCCATGTGGAGCTCCGGTTTGGATCTGGTTCAGATTGGGGCTGTAGGGGTGTCTGTCTATGGCGAGGAGGAGGGTTTAAGAAGAAGAAGAGTTGGTTTTTATATGCCCACTTTTCCTACCACTTAAGGAAGAATCAAACCGGCTTACAATCACCTCCCCTTCCCCTCCCCACAGCAGACACCCTGTGAGGTAGGTGGGGCTGAGAGAGTGTGACTAGCCCAAGGTCACCCAGCTGGCTTCATGTGTAGGAGTGGGGAAACAAATCCAGTTCACCAGATTAGCATCTGCCGGTCATGTGGTGGGGAATCAAACCCGGTTCTCCATATCAGACTCCACTGCTCCACTGCTTAGCCCTAAACACAGTTTTGCCGGTTGAAACCACAATCTCATGCACTGTTAATTTGCCCTCGAAGGGGGAAAGGGACTTTGTGCTTTGTAGCTTCCCAGCCATTCAGCTACACTGAGATTCTCTAGCTACATATTCAGTTAACCCAGGATAACAGCCACCCCCGGAGTCATGGTTTGCTGTCAGCCTAGAGCCCATTTATGTGATCTCTCTGTGAACCGTTTCTTTAGCCTTCCAGCCCTGGCTTACTGATGCCAGCAGAGCCTTTGTGGCTGTTTGGAACGCTACACAACAACTGATCCGTGGTCTGTGCCTGCCAAGAACGCTGCTAGCTTGGCACATGAGCAAAGCCATGCCGGAGCTAATTGTGCCTTTCAGCAGCAAGTCCTCCTTGGTCCCACTCCACATGGCCTGCCAAAGCCAGCCACACAGACTTCTTCCCACGATTGCCACTTCCATCCCAGGCAGGAGACCTTTCATCCTGAATGTCCAGGCCATTGGACTGGTGCTATGCAGAAGTTTCACAATGTCCGGTTTGGGGGTGCAAAAAGTCACCCATTTGAAGGTGCAGAATTTGAGGACAACCCTGGCCTGGATGGCCCCAGGCTAGCCTGAGCTTGTCAGATCCCTGGGTCGGCCCTGGTTAGTACTTGGATAGAAGACCACCAAAGAAGTTCAGGACTGTTTCACAGAGGCAGGCAATGGCAAACCACCTCTATTTGCCTGGTGCCTTGAAAATCCTATGAGATCACTGTAAGTGGAATGCGATTCGATGGCACTTTCCACCATCAATTTGTGGACAAATACATTAAAGGTAAAGGTTCCCTGTGCAAGCACCGGGTCATTCCTGACCCATGGGGTGACGTTACATCCTGACGTTTCCTAGGCAGACTTTGTTTACGGGGTGGTTTGCCAGTGCCTTCTCCAGTCATCTTCCCTTTACCCCCAGCAAGCTAGGTACTCATTTTACCAACCTTGGAAGGATGGAAGGCTGAGTCAACCTTGAGCAGGCTACCTGAAACCAACTTCTGTTGGGATCGAACTCAGGTTGTGAGCAGAGCTTGGACTTCAGTACTGCAGCTTACCACTCTGCACCACAGGGCTCATATGGACAAATAGATTGGGGTCTTTAAAATCATGTGTCAGGTCCAAAATGGTTGTTCTTGGTTCCATTGGTTGGTCCTCTGATTTGGGACCGCAGTTTTCATAATGCCCCAGTGAGTAATTTTTCTTACAAAGAGTGTTATCCAAATATGCCTTCTGTTTAAAGAATGTACAAAGTATGCTTCTTCTTCTTTTGCCCTTTTTGTTCTGTTGTGCATGCTCTAAACTCACATGAGTAATGTCATGTAATATCATTCAGCCGATAAGTTTCCATGCTGGGAATGTTACCTCCTGAAACACGGTACAGCTACATCCCTGGTTTCACTGCTGGCCAATTTCAAATGGACATAGATTCAAATATGCTAGAGGGGATTGTCCGTTACTTGCTCCACTGTGGACTGAATAATCAACTCGAAATTAGATTCTTGTCTTTCATTTGAAATAATGTGACCGAGGGGAAGTGCTAGTGTTGTTATCTGACAACTTCTAACCCGTTTGCTATTGCTGCTGGAAAAAAAATGTGATCAAAATGTTTCAGAGAGACTACAATTTCCTGCAACGGTGATCACTTAACCTAAATGGAAATGCCACCCAGACCATGATAGGAATTTCCACATTCATATCCTGAACTATTTATAATTTCAGGTTAGGAGCTACTCTTTGATCTGTCTAATCATGAAATTTTATGCTCGTGAAATTTGTAACTGCCTGTGATTTGTGATGACCAATGGTTTTTAGCAAAATAAACCTGACAATGTTTTTAAAATGTCCTAGAAGGGACCAGACTATCTTAGGCCGTTGATCTCCAGCTGCCTTGCGGGCATTTGGACTCTGGGCAAATACAGCATGTGAGCAAACGGCTCACTTGTACGAGGGCTGGCGGTGTCCTAGAGCAAGCCCCAGTCCTGCGGGTGTCTCGCTTATTTAGCAAAAAGGCTTACGGAGGGGAGTTGGATGAGAGGTGTTACTCTATCATTGACTAAAGAAACCACTGAAACGGAGAATCTAGAACCCATTTGGAGAGGTGCATCTTTTTATCCACTTCACCTTCTGGTTGGAAAGCCAAGTACTCCAGTATGAGCTGGGGAAGGATCAAACCATGGACATTCCCTTAGACAAGAAGGAAATAGTAGTCCGCTCACAGAATCATCTAAGCCCTGCACAAAAAGGGGCTTTAAGACCCAATGGCAAACTTATTTGTGGGAAATGAGGTTCATTTGTGGACATTCACCAGATAACCTTGTAATCAATCCCTTTTATAGACATAAATAACTAGGGGTGTTGCCTATCTGTAGCACTGCCCCGCCTTGCTCTGCCTGCTGACTCCCCCTTCCTCCTCCAAAGTAGGGTTGCCAGCCTCCAGGTGAGGCCTGGAGATCTCTCAGAATTATAGCTGATCTCCAGATGACAGTGAAATAAGCTGCTTTGGAGGGTGGACTCTAGGGTTGCCAGGTCCCTCTTTGCCACGAGTGGAAGCCTGAGGAAGGCAGGGGAGCCTTTTGGGGAGCCTGAGGAAGGCAGGATTTAGGGAGGGGAGGAACTTCAATGCCATAGAGTCCAATTGCCAAAGCGGCCTTTTTCTCCAGGTGAACTGATCTCTATCGGCTGGAGATCAGTTGTAATAGCAGGAGGTCTCCAGCTAGTACCTGGAGTTTGGCAACCCTAGTGGACTCTATGACCTTATACCTCACTGAGGCCCTCCCCTCTCCAAATGCTGCCCTCCTCAGGCTCCACTCCCAAATCCCCAGGAATTTCCCAACCTGGAGTTGGCAACCCTGCTCCAAACCTCTCCATCCTTGCAGGCCAAATCTCCCCATCACAGCCTCAGGGCCCCGGCATGATCACCTGCATCTCCTTCTGAGTGTGCAGAGCCACTATTAATCAATGGCAAAGTGAGGAATAAGAAGAAAATGTAATCAGTGCTTGGGATGAAGCTGGGAATAACTGAAATAAAAAAGGGTTTCTGAGCTGGGATGGTTTTAATCAGCAGCCCTTTCCTGCTCCTCTGGCTATTTTTCCCCCCACTGAGGATTACTGATTTCTAACAGCGATGCAGATTGGGAGCACAGGGTTGAGAGCCGACTATCTCAGACAGGGAGGAGAGGTTGGGGGAAAGAATTACCCTGCAGATTGAAGTGTTTATTTGGGTGTCTTTTTGCTTTCATAATTGACATGCCCAGCGCTAGTTCCGGCCTTCTTTCCCATGACTGCCATTCAAAAGTAACTCCACTCTCGCCAAGTGCCAATCCCCTTTGTCAAACAGATCCTCGCATTCAGAATTGCGAGGGCGAGATTTTTTAGCTCTGGTATTTCCAGAAAAGCAGGGAAATGGGGTTTCAAGAGACTAGAACGACGGGGCAGGCGGGGAGGAGGGAAGTCAACATTTCCACGTATTTGTGCATCCCTCTTGCCATCTTTGTGCCAACTTCTGGATAGGGTTGCCAACCTCCAGGTACTAGCTGGAGATCTCCTGCTATTACAACTGATCTCCAGTCGATAGAGATCCGTTCTTTGGTAGAAAATGGCTGCTTTGGCAATTGGACTCTATGGCATTGAAGTCCCTCCCCTCCCCAAACCCCACCCTCCTCAGTCCCCACTCCCAAAATTTCCAGATGTTTCCCAACCCGGAGCTGGCACCCTACCTCTGGAACATTGACTTTCTAAGCCATTGACCTACACCAGTTAACAGGGAATCATGTTTATCTCCTGCTATTACAACTGATCTCTAGCCGCTAGAGATCCGTTCACTGGTAGAAAATGGCTGCTTTGGCAATTGGACTCTATGGCATTGAAGTCCCTCCCCTCCCCAGGGGACTGGCAGGTACATTGGCTTCTCCTGCAATGGCCATCTGATGCTAAGTCCTCTACTAAGCAGGGGTCGTTCGAATGAAGTCCCAGCTGTGGTCTGATGTTCTGGAAGAACCTAGTATCTAAAAGCATCTCCTCCTGCTCTTCTTTAACTTCTCTCCCCCCCACCCCCAATCCTCAAGGACAGGAAGATTCAGTGGCCACTATGTTAGACACAGGCACATTTAAAAATACTGTGGCCAGCAAGCCGGATCCCATATGATATGTACTGCAAAAGTAATTCAGGACATAGGTAAAACTGGACTTGATTGGGGTTTGGTGTTTACAAAAAAAAAAAAAAAGTGTATGCATTGATTTACTTCTCTGTGTCCTTTGCATGTAAAGGACATTGAGAAGACCCCTTTATGTCGTCTGGACCAGCTCCTGCTATCTGGCAAGATCCCAAGTGTCCTTAAACATCTGCTGCCTGCAGGTTCCGCAAATGGGACATAAGCACTCACAGGTATTGCTGGGCAGGGAGAGGAACGGCGGCGGCTAATTCCCAGCACTGTGATCCCCACAACTGCCAATGCTGTTGCAGTGCTATTGTGTGTGGCGTGGGAGAAGAGGGAATTGGAGCAGAGGGTAAATGCCGTTCGGTTCTCCTTTCCTCTGCATGTGGCCGAGACATTCTTTCTCTCCTCCTATTGATTTAGATGTTCCGCCGCTCAGATGTTCATTTGGTTGGCAGTGGGGGGAGCATGTGTGTACTGTACGTGTGTGAGTGAGTGAGACCGAGGAAGAGAGGCAGCCAGCACTATACAGATTGGAGAGGCGGAGAGACTGCAAGGAAGAACGAGTCTGGCTCTGGACTCCGACTGGGGAAACTTACCCCCGGGGTGGCAGGAAGCCTCCCCCTTCCCACGGGCGACCTGAGGGAACTGGCCCAGAGCCATGCCGTACAGCAGCTACACGAGGGTCTCTGTTTCCGAATCAGGCTGAAAGATTAAGGAAGGATGCAGACCGATGTTCCCTTGCGTGCCTGAGCTACCAGACAGCCAAGCCAGAGAGACTGAGTTGCTGGAATGAGGAGCAATTGAGTTGGTACCTGGGAATAAGACTGGGGGGAAATATTTTGTCGTCTCCAATTTTGATGCGGAACCCAAACAAAGTCTCGCAGGGTGCAAGATCAAGGGGGACTCTTGCCAATGTGGCCATAGCTTCTTCTCCGGTGCTATCTTGAGACTACAACTGAGCCAGAGTGGCTCGGAATCTGCCATGCAAGGAACCCGTTGCGACTAAAGAAGACAGCCCAAAGCGAGAGGTGCGGAACCCCCTTCGTGGTG
This sequence comes from Euleptes europaea, assembly GCF_029931775.1. Classification (NCBI taxonomy): domain Eukaryota; kingdom Metazoa; phylum Chordata; class Lepidosauria; order Squamata; family Sphaerodactylidae; genus Euleptes; species Euleptes europaea. Next base: position 45,280,673 of record NC_079324.1, read on the forward strand.
GGCAAGGAACGCGCTTTGGGATCGCAGGTAGCTCTGGCAGCAGGTGCCAGTCCCGTCTCACTTTCCTGGGTTCCGGTTCCAGCCAGGTTGCTTCCTATGAAATTGGGGGTTAAAGTTTGGGTTTTCCAGAGCTGCCGAAATGCCTTTCCATCCAGTGACCGCCGCGTTGATGTACCGGGGCATTTATACCATCCCCAACATCCTTGCGGAACAGCATCCTGTTGACATACCTGAAGATGAGCTGGAAGGTGAGTCTGTTTTGGCATCAGATGTCTCTTATGCTCCTAAACGGTCCTGGGAGACGAAGCACATACAGGAAGAGATGGTGCATCTTTGGGCTTGGGGGGTTTCTTCTGCTTCATTTATAACCAGGTTGCAGGAGAATGGAGGCAGGAAGCAGGACCAGATTTCAGTGCTGGGTGGGGGAGCTGAATCACATGCAAAATATATCACAGTGCAAAGTACACAAAATCCAGAGGGGCACAGAAGCATATGCTGGCTTGTGTCTTTGTGTATGTGTGTGTGTGTGTGCTTGTACCAACAGTGTCACTCGAGAGGACAAAGGAAGGAGCCCTGTAGAAGGAAAGGAAGGGAAATGAGGAGAGGTGGGACTGAGGCTGTGGGACAGAAAAAGGAGCAGAAGATTGACCAAGTCAGGACCAGGATAGAAAGTGAGGCAGAAACTACAGCAGCATAAGGGAAGGGGAAGAAGGAATGGGGTCTGAGGGGGGGGGGACGAAGGGGCAGGCAGGCATGATGTGGAACGACAGGGTGGCACAGAGCAGGGCAGGGGCTTCTTTTCCAGCCTCAGTTTGAGTGTTGGCAATGATCTCTCGGGGAAGAGAGATTTCCTGCAGTCTGTGTATGTGGAACAGGTAGTGGCGCGGGATTGCTCCAGGCAGCCATGGATGGTGCTGGGGTCCCCCATGCGTCGGTGAGTAAGAAAAACACCCACTGCAGGTGTCGACCTGGAGTTGTAACTTGGAAAAAAAATCCCCCTTCTCTAATCTCCTCCCCACTCCCGTTCTGAGTGCCCATGATCTTGTATTCCCTAATGGCAGACACACACACACACACACACACCGTGAAAACACCCACAGTTTCCAGAGTGCCTCTGGTACCAGTCTGGTCACGACAGGCGTGATATCAGTGTAGGGCCGGGGGGGGGGGGGACTGGCACAGCCAGGGTTGTGTGCTTGCTGTATCAGAGAGATGTGTGGGCTGAGGATGTGCAGAGGGAATCTCTCCTCAAACCCGCCCCCCACTCCCAAGAGCTTCCGACCATTCACTGCACTCCCCTATTGAAATTCCACTCGTGTCCCTTTAAGAATCCAATCTGTTTGGGTGAATGCGAGGCAGAGGAGATGCTTCTCTTGCTCTCTCTCCCCGACGAGCTGCCTCCCCTTCCGTCTCTCAGTCAATCTATCGATTTGCCAAAGTCATCCGAGAGTTGCATGGAGTGTGTGGCTTTTAGAGACTGTCTGAATAGAGATTGGTGGCATGGAAGGGACAGGGGACCAGTGGTCAACAATGTGGAAGGGGGGGTGCCTGCGTGGCTCGGCAGATCAACAGGTTTGCATCGGGCAAGCTGAAAACTTAGGATCCGTCCTCACAGCTTGTATGCCAGGTCAGTGTCCTGACCCCAGAGCCCAGACAGGGGGGCACTTGCCTCATGCTCAGGAGCGCCACTGAAGCATGACAAGGTCAGCTGTTCCCCCCTCCTGCATGGAAATCTCTGAAATGCTGCCCCTGTCCAGGCTGCCAGGCAGTGTGCTTGGCTGGTGCAAAACCAGTGTGGGCTGGTCATTCTGCACATGGCTAGCCCCCTGGCCTCCCAGCTGAGGTGTATGGAAGAGCTTCTGCTTTTCTCCAGAAATCCCCATGCTCACAGCTGTGGAACGACTGCGCCAAAGCAGCAGCACGAGAAGCCACTTCATGGACAAACCCCCTTCCCATGTGGCTATTGCTTACATGAATATAATTTCCGTGCTGGATATCTGCATGCAGACACCTGGTACCCTGCTGGACACATACATCTGCTTTGCCGCATGTGCGCGCACACTGATTAGCTGTGGCCAGTCAGGGCTTTCCTCGGCATGGACATACATTTATCTGTTAAGCAGGTGTCTATGATTAAGGTGGATGGTTATGTGGAAGAAGGGGTTGTGACTGGCGAGGTCCCCAGGAAAGGCGAACCAGTGGACGTTTTAGGGGGATCCTTGTCAACAAGGCCAACATCTGAGTGGCAGGGGCTGCAAGGCGGACTGTGACTTCGCCCAAGCGCAGGGCGGTACTTTTGCGCCATACGGCTAAACAAGACAACATGCATCCGTAAGTGAAAAAGTAAAAGGCTGTTATTGGGAGCACCACGGTGAGGGGCAAAACTTGCACACTGTCCTGTGGTGAAGCCAGTCAGTTCTTACCTGCATAGCACCATCCTGGTTTGTTTTCCTAGAACACACTAGAGCATGGCAGCATAACAGCAGCATGGGCCGGATGGTCGCGAACTGGGTTGTAGGGATATAGGTTTCATTTGCCAAATTGTCACACGTCACATGCGCTGGAAGAGAAGGGGCTCACTCGTCATGTATGACTTGTGCTTGCATTGAATCCCACACCAAAGTGATATTTGTTTGGGAAATGACAACCTGCATTTTTAAAAAAAACAGTCCGCTACCACACAGTATCTCAGACTCACTACCAAACAAGAGCCCTACCGGATCTGTAAAGCCAGGACCCTTTCCCCCAGAATGGCCAACAAGATGCCCTAGGGCATGAAGGCTCCTGCTTTGCCATTGCCAAGCTTTGTTGTGGGTATTTAGAGGTGTTCTGTCTCAGAGCACAGATGTTCGTAATCATGATGGATAATAGATGCTGACTGGCGTCTCATCCATGGGTTTGTTGAAACCCCTTTACAATCAATCAAACATGACATATCGCCATCCACTGTTGGGCCACTGTATAGGTATGTGTGCACTGAAGTTGCTTCTCCCCCCCCCCCCAAAAAAAAAGATATCAGGAGCCAGCAGGGTGTAGTGGTTAAGAACGGTGGTTTGGAGCAGTGAAGTCTGATCTGGAGAACCGGGTTTGATTCCCCACTCCTCCGTGTGAGCTGCGGATGCTAATCTGGTGAACTGGGTTGGTTTCCCCACTCCTACACATGAAGCCAGCTGCGTGACCTTGGGCTAGTCACACACTCTCAGCCCCACCTACCTCACAGGGGGACTGTTGTGGGGAGAGGAAGGGAAGGAGGTTCTAAGCCGGTTTGATTCTTCCTTAAGTGGCAGAGAAAGTCAGCATATAAAAACCAACTCTTCTTCTTGTTGTTGTTCTTTGTCTAACCCATTCACTTCACAAGCCCTTTTCGCATCCATACACCCATCGTACACCTGTCCACTTAGGATGTTTGGAGGCAAAAGGAGAAAGGAGTGTTGCAGTTGCACAACACTGCACCATACCTTTTCTCCCAGGTACATTTCCCTGCCCTTCCAATTGACTGATCCAGTTACTGGCGCTGACAGCACCCAACCAAGAGTGGTCAACATGTATTATGATGATCGTTTCATCTTTGAAGCACTTGGATGGCCAGATTGTTCACTGGGAGGGGCAGTATGCTTAAGCACTGAGTTGTTTGACGACTGGTGTAGCGATACTTTCCATCTGGGTCACAGACATTCCATGGGAGCCCATGGCTCAGTGTAGGTAGGGGGAGGTTAATCACTCGTAGGGTTGCCAGCTCCGGATTGGGACTTACCTGGAGAATTTGGGGGTGGAGCCTGAGGAAAGAGGGGCTTGGAGGGGGGAGGGACTTCAGTGCCATAGAGTCCAATGGCCAAAGCGGCCATTTTCTCCAGGGGAACTGATCTCTGTCGCCTGGAGATCAGTTGCAATAGCAGGAGATCTCCAGCCACCACCTGGAGGTTGGCAACCCTATTCACTCAGGTTGTTGGGGACAATGAGGTGTCGCTGGAAGGGAGGGAGGCAGGTGAGCAATTTGACAGCATGGTGTAGCTGTTAAGAGTGCCAGACCAGGACCTGGGGGCGGGTGTCCCAGATTCGAATCCCCACTCGGCTGTTGAAGCTCGTTGGGTGACTTTGGGCCAGTCACTCACTCTCAGTCTAAGCTACCTTGTGGGGTTCTTGTGTGAATAAAATGGAGAAGGGAATAATGACGTAAGCCACTTTGGGTCTCCATCAGGGAGAAAAGCAAGGTATAGAGCTGGTTGCTTTTGCTAGGGGAGGGGCCGTGGCTCGGTGGTAGAGCATCTGCTTGGTATGCAGAAGGCCCCATGTTCAATTCCCAGCATCTCCAGTTAAAGGGTTTAGGCAAGTAGGTGATGTGAAGACCTCTGTCTGAGCTGCGGCCAGTCTGAGTAGACAATACTGACTTTGATGGACCAAGGGTTCAGTATAAGGCAGGGTCACGTGTTCAAATATCCAAATAAACAAGTTTCCCTATTAGGGAGCCAATTAAATATTACTCAGAATTCCCCCAAAACTCTTGTGGCTTGGGAAAAGAATGCATCATGGGGCATGGGTTCAGTTCATAGGCAGCCAACAGTCCATGCTTGCCCTATGATAAGGTCACGTCACATGCAGCCACATGGTTGATGCACACTATGGCAGCCATGTGCTCCAAGGTCACAAGCAATGTCACAGGGAATGCTGGGTGGCAGGGCTGCCAAGTAAAGGTTTCTTCTGGCTCTGGTTCACATTCAGAAGCACACATGCACAATGTGTGATTGCTGGCAGGATAATGCTGCTGCAGTCGTCTTGTTTGTGGGCTTTCTAGAAGCACCTGGTTGGCCACTGTGTGAACAGACTGCTGGACTTGATAAGCCTGGGTCTGATCCAGCAGGGCTTTTCCTATGTTCTTATGTGATTAAGACAGGGAAGCTGCTGTTATTCCCCGGCAGCCCCTTAAGTAGTTCTCTGGGCCTTCGGGTGGCCTTCCTAGGGGCACAACTTCCAAGCCGCATGCTGACCGTGTGCCTAGGCGCCCTCTGCAACATCGCCAGAGATCCTGCAGTTCATCTCCAATCAGGCACGGTGTCACTGATACCCCTAAACAACTGTTTGGATTGCTTATGCCACGGGGTCAGGCCTGATCAGGACACAACGTTGACTGCCGCCATCTATGCTCATGCGCCCTTTCTCTGGGTGCAATATGAAGCATTGGTGTGAACTGGCCCCAAGTCGGGGCAGAGTCTGCAGGAAGCTCCCGACACGAAGGTTGCGGAGCCGTCAGCTGTGACTTTGTTGTGGTCTAATGGCAGCAAATAGTTATGCCGTCGCGATATGGAAGCGGGCGTTTTTCTGTCTCCAGCTGCCGGAACAATGCAATACAGGGGCAAGAGTTTCTTTTTCTCACAGTATATTGTTGCAGTCATATGAGGCAGGAGGGAGCTAATAACCTGGGCAATGTTTTGCTGATTGTGGTGCTCTTCTGTGCGGATCGACGTCCCAAGCCAGCGTTTGTGTTTTATGTTATTGTGAGACCCCACGGGAAGATGCGGGGCTTTCCTGGTCTCTGTTCAAGTGGCACCGTTTCTTCTTTCTGGGGGTATGTGTGACTGGAGGGGGAAGACTCTTAGCTAGGTTTATAATCCTGATCTTGGATATATGTAAGATCCAGACTGCAAAAAAAGAGAGTGCCATCTAAGAGCATTTGTTGTGGCTGGTTTTTTTAAATATAAGAACTACCGGACGGTATCAACACTGAGCAGTCAGCCTTGAAAAATGCTTTTGTTTTTGGGGAGGAAGAAAATGGATTTGTGCCCGCAGCATGCATTACTCGTTTGGAAACCCATTTAATTGTTTCTTGGACCCTTAGGGAGCACGCTTAAGCAGGTCTACTCAGAGGTAAGTCCCATTTCACTCAATGGGACTTACTCCAAGGATCTTAGGACTGCAGCCTTGAGGCATAGATCCGAAGAGGTGGAAATTGCAAGGTACATCGTGCACATGTGTGCAATGAAGCCACAGGTTTTTCTTTTCTTTTTAAAAAAATGAAAAGTAGCCCTGAAGCGGCAATTCCAAGAAGTGGGGCAATACAGATAGGGGAGTGCTTATTCCTTTCTCTACCAGGCATTTTTCTGCTAAAAATTCTTCCCCTCCTGATTTTCTGAGTAGGGTTTGTCTCTATAGGCATCTTGAACCCAGAGGGTTGAAGCACTTGGAGTGAGCATTTTGGAGGGGGGAAAGAGCCCCTGGGGGATAAGGTTAAGCATCGCCTGCCCTGCTTGCTCCCTCCCCCCCCCTCTGCTCAGAACAACAGTCTTCTGAGGCTGCTTTTCTTTTTTTTTAAAGGCGCCATGCTTGCTAGAAATATAGATGCCCCTGAGGAATAATCATTTGGGACTGAGACCCGAGAGGGTGTGCAGAAGAGTCGTATCCATTTCTTCTCCAAACGGCAACACTGAGGAGCATTTAATAAGCGTTCCATACTCTGTTGTGCACTAAATGCAAATTCTCCTGCTCCACCATGTGATAAAAGACTTTCCCGTGGCTCTCTATCGTGCCACGACTACATTTTAAGTTTCTATCAAGGTGTGGATGACCTGGCATGGTTTCTCTTCCAAAAGGCCTCCCTCAGACAAAACGAGATGTATCCGATTTCCATTTCTAAAAAATCTTCCCTGTCAATCGGATGTCAGATTTTTGCAGGCAGCGCTGGCTCTACCCACAGGCATTACAGAAAGCAGGCCTGGAGTTCCAGGGCACCAAGTTAATTGGGAAAAACCTGCAGGGGAAACACAATCCCCCTTCTCCCCAGTCATTGCAATAATATGGTCTGAAGAAGTTTGCTCAACTGTGCCCCTGCCTCATGGTTTTCCCCCTTCCTGTTTGTTCCAGACAAATGTCTGGAATTGGAGCCCCTTCTTTTTTTTCTCCATTTATTTTTATGAAACATGGAAAAGAGGCCTGATGATGGGGTGGGTGCAAAATAGTTTGAGCCAGCCCTGTCCATTAGGGTTCCCGTGTCTCTCTTCACCACCGGTGGGGTTTTTTGGGGGGGCGGGGCCTGAGGAGGGCAGGGTTTGGGGAGGGGAGAGACTTCAATGTAGGGTTGCCAGGTCCTTCTTTACCACCGGTGGGAGGTTTTGGGGGCGGAGCCTGAGGAGGGTGGGGTTTGGGGAGGGGAGAGACTTCAATACCATAGAGTCCAATGGCCAAAGCGGCCATTTTCTCCAGGTGAACTGGTGTCTATCGGCTGGAGATCAGTTGTAATAGCAGGAGATCTCCAGCTAGTACCTGGAGGTTTTTTTAAGAAATTGGCAGCACGAAGGCTCACATGTAACTGATAAGCAATGCTAGAAGTTCAAAAAAATATTTTTTTACTGAGAGGCATTAACTTCATGCCGTGGCAAAACAAACCTGCTGCAATACACAATTTAACAAGCAATACTAATACAAACAATACTGTAACAGTCAGGCATCTACAAAGGAAAAAACAAAGGCAGCAGTCCAATTTCAAAGTCTGCCCCAAAGTCATGTAGAATACCCGTAGGTAAAAGTCCAGGGCAGGGTCACTGTCTTGGCAATGTTGAATTGTAAGAACAAAGAAATACACAAGTCATAAGGTCCAAATATAAACAATTAGGAGATAACAAGGAGGACGTGTGACCAGTCTTGCACGTTTCGAAAAGCTTCATCAGCTCATTCCATAATTAATAGGGACCAGCAAACATTGAACCCAGATTGAGTCGTGTATAGCTGGTAAATGACCGTCATGCCAGGGAATTGCGTTCTATGCACCAATTGTTTAGTTACGCATTCCTTCCTTCTAAAGGAATGCGTAACTAAACAATTGGTGCATAGAACGCAATTGGTGCATAGAACCCTACTGTCCATAGGAATCACTGCTGGGATGCAAATTGCCAACACCAGCCTACAGAGCTTCCAGTATCTCATTTCTCTTCTAAAATGAAAGCAAGTTTCTATTTGCGTCTTCTCCTTGCATCTTCAAAAATAGCCATCCAAAACATACTTGTTAGCATATCATGAATATGTCCGGGCAAAGGCCACTGTAGCCCTTTTAGCTCATTCTGACCATGAGATGCTGTCATCCAAAGCAGGAACTGTTCCAGATCTGGCAAGGTGGGGGGCTAGAACAAAATGGCTCTCTTAGCATACCACCCCCTTGCGTGCACATATATAATGCTCTTTCACGCTCTTTTAAACCTGTCGGGGCTGGCAGGGCTCAAAACGAAGCAACGGGGCTTTAAGGAGTGCAGAACGGTTACGTTCTACTCCTTCCTCTAGCCACCACTCAGAACAGGGAAAATGGGCAGTATTCAGAGGCCTCTATGCCATCACAGGGACCTCTGAGCCAAGTGTCCAGTTGGCACTGAACTCCCTGCCAGGCCTTGGACCTAGAATCATAGAATCATTGAGTTGGAAGGGACCACCAGGGTCATCTAGTCCTACCCCCTTGTTAATTTCCAAACCATGCAGTTATTTGATACCAGCCCTGATCCAAAAGCTGCTTGCTTTAGTGCAGTTGCTAGTCATGTGATAACCTGCCTGGCAGACTTGGCAAAAACGCTGGATGGCATGGATACCAAAGAGCTTCTAGAGGGCAAGTGCTGTGTGCCAGCCACTAGCTCAGATTTTGTTTTTTTGCCATCAAGTCACAGCTGACTTATAGCGACCCTATAAGGTTTTCCAGGCAAGAGACGTTCATAGGTGGTTTGCCATTGCCTGCCTCCACATCACAACCCTGGTATTCCTAGGAGGTCTCCCATCCATACTAGCCAGGGCTGACCCTGCTTAGCTTCTGAAATCTGATGAGATCAGGCTAGCCTAGCCTAGTTGAGATACCTACTTCCAAAGGATTCAACAGTTCTGTGAAGGATTGGCCAGTTGACAACTACTAGCCATGATAACTGGAATCCTGGGGATTAGAGGCAGTCTACCTGAAATGCTGGGGAAGGCTGTTGCTTCACATGTTGTTTGCCCAGAGTTATCTGGTGGACCTAGGGTTGCCAGGTCCCTCTTCGCCACCAACGGGAGGTTTTTGGGGCAGAGCCTGAGAAGGGGGGGTTGGGGAGGGGAGGGACTTCAATGCCATAGAGTCCAATTGCCAAAGCAGCCATTTTCTCCAGGTGAACTGATCTCTATTGGCTGGAAATCAGTTGTAATAGCAGAAGATCCCCAGCTAATACCTGGAGGTTGGCAACACTAGGTGGACCACTGTTGCAAACAAAGTGCTGGGTAGGATGAATATTTGTCCTCAAAACGGTAATACAATTCTGGTCTTCATATAGGAGTAGGCTTGCCAGGTCCCTCTTTGCCATTGGCGGGAGGTTTTGGGGGCGGAGCCTGAGAAGGGTGGGGTTTGGGAGGGGCTTCAATGCCATAGATTCCAATGGCCAAAGCAGCCATTTTCTCCAGGTGAACGAATCTCTATTGACAAGAGATCAGTTGTAATAGCAGGAGATCCACAGCTAGTTCCTGGAGGTTGGCAACCCTATATAGGAGCGCTCCTTTCAGTGTGATTTTTATCTGAGGTTGTGTCTTGCATGGCTCCCAGCTGTAGGGCTAATACATTTGCCCTATTGGGTATGCTGTATGTGCAACCCTCAGTGCATGTGCAGCCCTCTCATGGGGCATGTAACACCCCCTGAGCCATTTCGGTTCAGGAAACAATGTAGGGGGGAGGCTAAAGCGCCCCTTCCTCATGCACTGTGTCTCAATGAGAATTGGGCCCTTGCAGCATTTGGGCAATTAGTTCCCTGCAGCTGTCGTTTGGATGCAGGGAATGCGCACTTGGGTAAGGGGAATCCAGACCTTACTTGTTAAAAAAGCAAACAAACCTAGTTTGGCTCTTATTTAGAACCATTCTTTTCCCTTCCTCAATGATTTCCACCCAGCCAAAAATTAAGAAGAATTTTCTAATAGTCAGAGCGGTTCCTCAGTGGAACAGGCTTCCTCGGGAGGTGGTAAGTGCTCCTTCCCTGGAAGTTTTTAAGCAGAGGCTAGATGGCCATCTGTCAGCAATGCTGTGACCTTAGGCAGTTCATGAGAGGGAGGGCATCTTGGCTATCTTCTGGGCATGGAATAGGGTGTGTGGGGGAGGTAGTTTTGAAATTCCTACATTGTGCAGGGGGTTGGACTAGATGACCCTGGTGGTCCCTTCCAACTCTAGGACTCTATGATTCTAATGCACCATCAGAAAATACCACCTGAATGGCAGAAATGGAATCTTGGATCATTTCATTCATCTCAATAATAAAGTTATGGAAGCCACACACACAGGACTACCTCTAACCAACAGTTTTAAAATTTAGGTTTCTAAGCAGATTTAATTCCTAGGCTGTTGTATGGGCTTTTAGTCAGACTATCTTTCCTCCCCAACGTTCAAAAATCTGTGCAAAGAAAGTCCGCTCCTTCCATTACACCAGATGGATGTGCTCAGAATAGCTTCTAAAGGCCTTTCCTGCAAGAAGCACTCACTGGGAAAGTTTTTAAAATTATATTTATGTTTGCCTTTCAGGGTGTAATGGTGGACAAAGTTGTATCTGATAGACTCACATTTTATAGTGTACTGAAGTGGTTCATGATCTTGAAATACCATGCAGCTATTATCAAAAGAAAATCTCTGTTAATACCATCTTATATATTAAGTATATTTCATTTAACAGCATGAGAATTCCCAATTGAATCAGATCAAGAATAAATAAAGAGCCTTCTTAGGGTAGGCATGGCTGTTTCACTCGCCATTGCCCCTCCAACGATTATGCAAGTCGTTTCCGAATGTCAGAGGTCACCTCACTCTCCCCTACCTTTCCCTGCCTTCTGTCCGCATTTTCAAATTCGAAATAAAACAGGTCTCTGAAAACACGGGCAAAATGCGGGGAAATGCAGGGGGAGAGCGAGGCGACATCTGACGGTGGGAAGCGGCAAGCATAATCAACACAAACACTCAAAGTCGTAAAAGGGGTGACGGCGAGTGAAACAGCCATGCATAAAAGACTAAAAGAGCTATGTAGTCCAGTTAGGGTTGCCAACCTCCAGGTACTAGCTGGAGAACTCCCGCTATTACAACTGATCTCCAGCTGATAGAGATCAGTTCCCCTAGAGAATGTTGCCGCTTTGGCAATTGGACTCTATGGCATTGAAATCTCTCCCCACCTCCCTGCCCTCCTCAGGCTTCGCCCTGAAAACCTCCCACCGGTGGCGAAGAGGGACCTGGCAACCCTAAGTCCTGTTTACAACAATGACCAGCAAGATGTGTTTGGGAAGCTGACAGGCAGGGCATTAAAGCAACCGTCATCCCTCCCTGGTTATGTTCAACATCTGCTACTCAGATCCGGAGGCTCCATTTTGCTCTCATGGCCACTGATGGACCTTTCCTCTTCAATAACTTCTCCAAGTACGACATGAAAAACCAATTTGCGGCGGAATATTTGCTAGCTGTATTATTTGACTTTGACATTGATTTAATTACCCCCATTTTTGTTTTTTTGTAAAAAAAAAAAAAAAGTGTCCCTGACACGTAGATATCAAAAGTAAACTCTCGCGGTGTTTGAAATTCAAAAACGGAACCTAGAAATTTCACCACATTTAAAAACACAATCTTTTCTGGCACCATCAAATCCCACTTGCAGAGAAATATTTGTAGGGAAGGCAGTGGTTGCAAAACGGCAGCAGGCAGGTGAACCGGCAGGAGGCCGTTTCTCCTGGCTTGTGTAACGAAGCTTGTGAAAGCCAGCCTCGGCTCTCCCATTTTGCTTTAATCAGCCACCTGTGCGGCAAGATGGGAGACATCTGGCAGCTGTCCCAGGACAGCAGATGTAGTGAGTTTGGGAGGCCTCAGTCTCTCTTCCCCGATATGCCCCTTCCCAAATATAAAATCAGTGGTCACAGACCCTCCAATTGTCTGTATGTACCAGGGACAATCCCTAATTTTCTGGCATTCATCCATGATAAATCGCTATCCCTATATTTTGTATGCTCCAACTGATAATTACCAGGGACAATCTCGGTTTTCTGGTACATGTCCCTAAAAAATCATGTATCTCATGTTCGGGAGGTGCTATGGGTCAGCAAAGGTCTTAGGTTTAGTTCCTGGCACCTCCAGTTAAGGGACTGTTGCGAAAGACCTCCCTTGGCCTGAAGAAGAATAAGAAAAGTTGGTTTTTATATGACAACATTCTCTACCACTTAAGGGAGTCTCAAACCAGCTAACAATCACCTTCCCTTCCGCTCCCCACAACAGACACCCTGTGAGGTGGGTGGGGCTGAGAGAGTGTGACTAGCCCAAGGTTACCCAGCTGGCTTCCTGTGGAGGAGTGGGGAAACAAATCCAGTTCACCAGATTAGCCTCCACCGCTCATGTGGAGGAGTGGGGAATCAAACCCGGTTCTCCAGATCAGACTCCACTGCTCCAAACCACCGCGCTTAACCACAACGCCACTCTGGTTGGTTTTTATACCCCAATTTTCTCCACCTTTAAGGAGTCTCAAACCACCTTACAATCACCTTCACTTCCTCTCCCCACAACAGACACCTTGTGAGGTAGGTGGGGGTGAGAGAGTTTGGAGAGAACTGTGACTAGCCCAAGGCCACCCAGCTGGCTTCATGTGGAGGAGTGGGGAAGCAAACCCGGTACTCCAGGTTAGAGTCCTCTTCTCTTAACCACTAAACTACGCTGGCTGAAATCCTGAAGAGCTGTTGCCGGTAGGAACACTATATTAATAGATATTTTTCTCTATCTGATGGAAAGTCCTCACTAGTCATTCAACAAACATGAGCACCTTGGCCCTGTGAGTGGCCCAAGGTCGCCCAGCAAGCTTCATGGTGGATCAAGGATTTGAACCCAGGTCTCCCCAGTTCAATATGCTAACCAGTGCACCACCATCTTCAAGTACTTGAAGGGCTGTCATATAGAGGATGGTGCCGAGTTGTTTTCTGTTGCCCCAGGAGGTTGGACCAAAACCAGCGGGTTAAAATTAAATCAAAAGAGTTTCCGTCTAGACATTAGGAAGAATTTTCTAACAGTCAGAGCGGTTCCTCAGTGGAACAGGCTTCCTCGGGAGGTGGTAAGCTCTCCTTCCATGGAGGTTTTTAAGCAGAGGCTAAATGGCCATCTGACAGCAATGCTGGTTCTATGACCTTAGGCAGATGATGAGAGGGAGGGCATCTTGGCCCTCTTCTGGGCATGGAGTAGGAGGGGTCACTGGGGGTGTGGGGGGGAGGTAGTTGTGAAATTCCTGCATTGTGCAGGGGGTTGGACTAGATTACCCTGGTGGTGCCTTCAAACTCTATGATTCTATGTCCAAGAGTAGGCACTATTGAGCTTGATGGGTCCATCATATGACTTTGTATAAGGCACCTTTCCCTTACTCGTCTTACATGTTGTTGTTACCCACGCCCCATTTCTCTGAGTGGTGAAAAGTTCCAGGGACTAGCACTTATCTGGGTCAGTTACTTTTGGAAAGGAAAGCACTGGAGACATATTTTATCTTTGTAGTATTTACTTTATTTTCATATATGCAGGTAGAACATAGGTGGAGGCACAGAAGCACTGGTGCAGGGAAGCAGATCCACCACCCAGACAGAGGGAGAGATCCTCCACCCCTAACATGCTTTAGCTAACTTCAATCAGTCTGTCTCCCTATCTGTGGGCCAAACTAGATGTTACGGCATCCACCGGTCAGGCCCATGGACACTGCTGCCATTTTAGAGCTAAACTCGGACCATTTAAAAAGGCCCTGAGGGCCCAATTGGGCCCATAGAGCAGCGGCACCCGGCAACAGCATATCACCCTGCTACAGTTGCCATTGCCAACCTCCATTTGGTGGCTGGAGATCTCTCGCCATTACAACTGATCTCCAGCTAGGGTTACCAGGTCCGGCGGGATATTTTTGGGGTAGAGCCTGAGGAGGGCAGGGTTTGGGGAGGGACTTCAATGCTATAGAGTCCAATTGCCAAAGTGGCCATTTTCCTCAAATGAACTGATCTCTATCGGCTGGAGATCAGTTGTAATAGCGGGAGGTCTCCAGCTAGTACGTGGAGGTTGGCAACCCTATCTCCAGCCGATAGAGATCAGTTCCACTGGGGGAAATGGCTGCTTGGTGATTGGACTCTATGGCATTGAAGTCCCTCCCCTCTCCAAACACCGCCCTCCTCTGGCTTTGCCTTCAAAATCTCCAGGTATTTCCCAACCTAGAGCTGGCAACCTTACACCCTGCCCCCATGTGCCTTTTCAAGTGCTGAAACAGCCCCTCAAATGGTTTGGCATTTGGAAAAGCATGGGGAGGGGAAACAAGCTGGCCTGCTCCTGCTGAAAGCCAGCGTGGTGTAGTGGTTAAGAGCGGTGGTTAGGAGTGGTGGACTCTAATCTGGAGATCTGGGTTTGATTCCCCACTCCTCCACATGAGCGGTGGACGTTAATCTGGTGAACTGGATTTGTTTCCCCACTCCTCCACTTGAAGCCAGCTGGGTGACCTTGGGCTAGCCACAACTCTCTTCGAGCTCTCTCAGCCTCACCTACCTCACAGGATGTCTGTTGTGGGGAGGGGAAGGGAAGGCGATTGTAAGCTGGTTTGATTCTTCCTTAAGTGGTAGAGAAAGTCGGCATATAAAAACCAACTCTTCTTCTTCTGTGCTGCTGCCTCATGAAATTTTTAAATGGCCCGGGTTCAGCTGTGAAATGGCAGCAGCGTCCTTGTTCTAACCCGTGGTGGCTCTACCATCTAGTTTGGCCCTGTTTCTCCCAGCATCAGAACTGCACTTCCTTGTCTCTGTCTCTCCTCACTCACGCGCACACACATGCCCTTCAGCCAAGATGGGGCATCATTTCCCCTAAGTCCTGATGGGCAAGAACAGAAACAAGAATAAAATTCGTGTAATTGCTTTTATTGGACCAACCAAATTAGCACAGAACTTCGAGCATGACCAGAGCCCTTAACGTCCATTGATAGGGATGTAGGCGATTGCTCAGAAGCATCACCATTCCTTTTATCATGGACTCTGATTTCCCCAAGGCATACCTCTTTAGGACAAGCTTATAAGTCAGAATCATTCACAAATTCCAAGCTCATTATAATGTATTTCTAAAACAATTGGCATTACAATATGGTAAAGTTATCATACTTTAGAATCCAGCTGTGTCCCTCAAATTGCTAGAGTATGTATCTTTGAGTGGTGGCAGGATGCATTTTCTCTTTGTTTCACCTATGGGGATTTGTGCACATGTTGCAATTAAGGTTTCAGGCAATCTCCACTGTCTTGTACCATGGAAGCTTGCTGGGTTACCTTGAGCCAGTCAAACACTCTCAGCCCTGACCTTGGCGAGTATTTGCAGGTCCAAAGAACACCAGAGTCATGTCTTGGAGGCGGATAATGGCAAATCGCCTTTGAACATCTCTTGCCTTGAAAACCCAACAGGGTCACCACAAGTCAGCTCTGACTTCATGGCTCAAGAAAAGGATTATCAGGCAATTATGTTTTTCTCGTACATCTTGAAAACCAAAAATAATCACTATATTGGTTTTTTAAATGAGTTGAGGAGAAACCGTTGCAGCGTCAGTGAATACTGAATACTGTTAGAGAGTAGAGAAGTGCAGTCCGACACAGCTATCCTCTGAAACTCATGAATAAGTATGACTGGGTCCATTGTGAGATTAAACATTCCATTTAAGCATCTTTAGGGTGTAAAAAAATTAGGGATTCTTATTTACTTTCCATTTTTTCCATTCCGTCTTTCTCACTGAGACTCGAAGGGGATGACACAATTAAAAATAATGCAATTAGAGCAGTATAATACATGTAACCAACACCACCATAAAACGGAATTACAATACAGACCCAAATAGTGTAATACAGACAACGTGGCCAGTTCACTAGCCCTCCTCTTTCAGAAGTCAGTGCAAGATAGCGTACTGCAGAGAAAATGAATACAGTACGCAGAGTTCAGAATGCAACAAGCATTCAGCAGTGAATACAGGGGAGTTCAGGCAATATCTTTAGTGTGAGAAGTGGGGTATTAATTTACAAGCATACAAAAGGGTCCCTATTTAAGAAAATTCTGGCAGGCAGAAGCTGTTCCTAGGATTCATTTTTAAAATGAGTGGATATATCCTATCGGAACCATAAAAAGACATCTGAATTCTCCATTCAGGCTGCACTCATCTCGCTTGTGCATTTTAACACCAGAAATCAGATTTTTTTTTTACCACTTTATCCTAACAAGCCCCCTTTGATGACCTTCTACCTCTCTATTAGAGAATGAACCAATACATCTGCCATAGAACAACTTCCGCAAAGGAAAGTCCTGCCTCACCAAACTGTTGGGAGTTCTTTGCAAAAGTTAACACGCTAGTAGGGAATGGTGGGAGGAAAGGCAACATGGTATAGCCTGATCTTGTCAGATCTTGGAAGCTAAGCAGGGTCAGCCCCGGTTAGTATTTGGATGGGGGACCACCAAGGAATACCAGGGCTGATATGCAGAGGAAGGCACTGGCAAGCCACCTCTGTTCATCTCTTGCCTTGAAAACCCCATAAGGGGTTGCCATAAATTGGCTGCGACTTGACGGCACTTTACACACACACAGGTAATGGTGACCAGAGTGACTTTCAAAAGGCTTTTGACCAGGTACCTCCCCAAAGACCCCCAGGTAAACTTAGCAGTATGTGATGAGAGCATGGGTTCTCTTATGGGTTAAAAACTGGTTAAACAACAGGAAGCAAAGAGTAGGAATAAATGGACAGTTCTCCGAATGGAGGAAAAGTGGGCTATAAATGTTTTAATTAATAAATTATTATAAAAAGAGAATTAAGTAGTGGGGTACCCCAAGGATTGGTACTGGGGCTGCTACTATTTGCTTTGTGCATAAATTGTTTATTTTATTTTTTATTTTATATACATTATTTATAGTCCGCCTTTCTCACTGGGACTCACGGCAGATTACACAGAGCGAGTCAATACAATCAACAGGATGGGACATTCAATAAACAGTGCAATAGGATTTGGGTTGTAGAACCAACCAGAAGTCTAAAAAAACAGAGACTGAAGCAAAACCCAAGAGTTAATAGCTGATGTGAAAGACCTCTGCCTGAGACCCTGGAGAGCCGCTGCCAGTCTGAGTAGATAAAACAATGGCTCAGTGGGTAGAGCCTCTGCTTGGCGTGCAGAAGGTCCCAGGTTCAATCCCCAGCATCTCCAGTTAAAGGGTCTAGGCAGGTAGGTGATGTGAAAGACCTCAGCCTGAGACCCTGGAGAGCGGCTGCCGGTCTGAGTAGACTGTACTGACTTTGATGGACGGAGGGTCTGATTCAGTATAAGGCAGCGTCATGTGTTCATGACACATTAAACGATGCAAAATTACACAGTGAAGAAGATAACAGCGGTTACCCAGGCCTCAATGCTGGTGGGAAGGGGCTCACTGTATGGCCCATTTTCAAGGACTCCACCCCACCACCCTTTTCTCCACCATTTGAGCCTCGAGGTCCTTGCAAGGGCAGCAAGGCCCTTTGGATCTTGTTGGATGTTGCCCTATTGTTGCTGGTTGTGAAGGGGCCCCCATAACAGTTCAGGCTTTAGGGTCCCAAAAATGTAGGTCCTCCACTGCTAAGCAATACACTATTTCCAGGTTCCCACCTCCATTTGCAGTATAGGAATAATAGGACTGGCCTGCCTTAGTAATACCGGCCTACCTGACAGGACTTTTGAAAAGACTGCAGAAAAATAAATGCATGTGAAGAGGGCTTTGAGAATCACAAGCTTGCCATCAGTGCCGTGAATTAAATATTGCTTGCGATCTGCTCAACCTGCACCCCTGTGAGCTAACAACACATCACACACAATTATCTCCTTGAAGTTCTCTCCTCTCGTAATTATAATATTTCAGTTTTACAGAGATCTGAGGCTGAAAATTAGGGTGAATAACTTGCCGTGTCTAGGCCCTCAGTGATATATCTTAGAGATTGGTCTGGATTCCAAAGGCTGAAGTCCCAACCCTGGCTGGCACTAATCTCTTTTGCTTTCGACTCTCCTTCTGCCAGGCCACAGAAATGCAAGAAGTTGGAAATAAAGAAGGGACCATTTCCAAGAACAAAGAGTCATTTATAAGTACAATTGAGATGGGAGCTAGGGAATCCTATGTCTTCCCTCATCAGGCATTGCATTGCTTCCCTCTGCTGATAAAGAGGAAAGCTCTCAATTAATACGTTCAACAGATTCAAGGGGACCGTGCAATTTTGAGCTACAAGTGGCAGGGCTGGTGGCGTTTCATCTTTGAATGCTCCCTTTGCACAAGGAAAAACAACTTCTTATGCATAAAAACAAGCCACCTGTGATGGCAAAGTTAGTAATGAGCCCTTCTATCAGACACGCAAATTTTCTATGTGAAAAGGAGCTTTTTAAAAAACAATGGGGTAGTGGTCAAACAGCATTTCCCTATGCCCACAGTCTGAAATGGCATGGTCTAGGAAAAGCTTGGCCATTGACTCTGCTGTCTGTATAAACCAGCCCTCAGTTTTTTCTCTTGTAAGACAGAAAAAGAGGAGATGTAAAGGGCAGAGGAAAGGAGAGGCTTGTGCGATCATTCAAAGAGACCTAAAAGGAAGCAGGATTGTGTTCACTAGTAGCTCCTAGACTACTGTGCACACAGTAGGGTTGCCAGCTCCATGTTGGGAAATACCTGGAAATTTTGTGGTGGAGTCTGAAAAGGGCAGGTGGTCATCAGGGAACTGATTTCTATTGCCTGGAGATCAGTTGTAATAGCAGGAGATCTCCAGCCACGACCTGGAGGTTACTATGTAGAGAAGCAGCACGTGGCTCTATTAGTAAAAATAATAATAATATCAACACCGAAAATATCTTAGTGCAAGAAATATATTCATTTAGAAACACCAACCTAACCAGATAAATAAATAAATTGAAAATGTGTTAATTCACACAGATAGCCTCGCAGGGCTTTTAACTAAAGACAATATTGCACTATACAATCACGAAGAGTAGCATAATCAAATGACATAAAAAAAGAAGGTCCGTGATCAGGTCCGTCGCAAGAACGCGTTTCGATATCTTCTTCAGCTTACCGAACCTAGAGCATTTAAAGGTACCATCAATGATAACAAAATTTCGTCGCAGCAAATTTCTAAATGTACAAACTGAATATGAGGGCTAGTTCTGCATTTTCTGAATAAGCTCAGATAATTACCAAACTTGAGATAGCTTACCCACTGTTTCAAAGGAGAGAGTGGTCACTACCACGGAACTTCACAAGGATGTAGTAATCCTACAATATAATAAAGTGAATTGTTTAACTTACTACAAGATTATTATTATTGGAATTATGATGGACTATCCTACTGCTGAGCATGTCTTACCCATCTTACAATATGAAGTGTGGAATAATTCAGGGGAGAAATAATTCAAAGTGGAGAGAACATTGCTCCCTCTTCAGTCTTTGCCACCTTGGACGTGACAGCATTGTATACAAACATTCCCTTGGATGAAGCTCGCACCATCATCCAAACCTGCCTTTCAACCCGTTCCTCTTCCAATCCACCTACTCATTTTCTGCTCTCGTTGATTGATATTATTTTTGAACACAATTTCTTTCGATACGGTCGACAATTTTTCCTTCAAACAAAAGGGGTGTCAATGGGTGCAGCGTGTGCCCCTTCAGTAGCAAACCTATATATGGTACATTTTGAAAATGAACACCTTTTTCCTGCATCTTCAATTTTCCATACTCATGTAATTTTTTTACCGTAGGTTTGTTGATGATTTATATCTAATTTGCAAATCTCAGGAATCCTTTTACATCATACTTGATTGGATCAACACCTTGAATCCCCATCTAAAATTTACCGGCAAATCACATGATACTACAATCCCCTTTCTGGGCGTATTGACAACCAGGTCCAGTCAGAATACCAATGCCATAAAACCATATCGAAAGCCCACTGACAAGGGTGGAGGCTTACACTTTACCTCCCATCATCCTGAACATTTACTGAGGAATCTGCCCTACAGTCAGTATTTGTGGTTAATAAGCAACTCTACAACATCCGATGACTTTATTCCAGCAGCTAAACTCCTTACACAGGATCTCCGTTCCAGATCCTATCCTGAATCGATACTATCATCTGCTTACACGAAGGCAGTATCATCTAACCATACTGAACTTCTCAATCCCAAATCCAAACAGGGACCTCAGAATTTGACAGCTTCTCTTACATACACTCATCTCTCTTATGACATCAAAAAAATCCTACAATGTCATTGGAATGTCATTGAACATATACCCGGGTGCGATTTACCACCTCTCCTAGGATTAAGGAAAACTTTCTCTTTAAGGGACCAACTCATCAAGACAGACCTATTGCCTGAGAAATCCCATATTTCTGCTCTCGGCCACTTCAGATGCAACGGGTGTACAGCTTGCGCTTTCAGCTTGCCCGTAAAACAGGTTAGGCTATGGATGGCAAATTTACTTATACTCTCAAGCAATTTTCCAACTGTGCTTCAACTTGCATAGTCTACGCCCTCCTTTGTTCTTGTCCAGTGCCAAAAATGTACATTGGTTGCACAATACACCAGATTAGACTTCGCATCGGTGAACACCGTACGAGAATCAGAATGAAAACAATGGAGGCGCCAGTAGTTAGCCATTTTGTAAGCCATGGCCACAGTGACCAAGACCTTAAATTTTTCGTCATCTGGCAATATCAGCCCCGATCCTTTCAAGTCCAAGACGTAAAGAAGATTTTAAATTGCCAAGAGAGACGCTTCATCTTTCTCTTTAAGACCATGGCCCCTTGCGGTTTGAATACTGAGTTTGATTTATCCTGTTTCCTGTAAGGGTAATATTTCTTTAACAGCCCTTTCCGCATCAATCCTACAGCTATGGGTATTTTAACACGGAGTTATTCTTCTCCGTCATTCCAAAGGAGCATAGGCTGACCGCCTGAGGTTCTCTCCACTTTGAATTATTTCTACCCTGAATTATTCTACACTTCATATTGTAAGATGGGTAAGACGTGCTCAGCAGTACGATAGTCCACCGTAATTCCGTAAAATAGAAAAGAGGGAAAGTAATGGGGTGAAAAGAGAAAAAGCTCTTGGAATCACTTTCTGGAGGAGGAGGAAGACCAAAGCGGGGAGTGGAAACTCCCTCTCTTTCATATTTTTAGCAGACCCCCAGAACTCATACCTTTGGCTGACATGAAGATCTGGAAATAATCTAACCTCCCCCACCCTGTACTTGCTCCAAGAACAAAACTCTGAATGCAAGATGATGAATTTAGTTCACATTTTAAAGGACCATCTCTCCTGGTATGAACCCGTGTGAAATCTTAGGTGACCCCAGCAGAAATGTTTTGTCATGCCCTTGCTTGCAGGAAGCTCACATCCCCTCCTCTGGAACACTGCCAGGGAAGGTGCCAAGATCTGCCTCTCTGGCCTCTTTTCCAAGGGCGTGCAAAACATTTCGGCTTCAGGAAGGCTTTGGAGTGAGTTGCTTTTGCGGGGCTCGAGTGGTCATTTGAATTGTTTTTGTACCACTGATCTAAGTTGAGTTTTATTGTTGATTGTGTATTGCAAATAATATTGTAAACCATCCTAAATTTATGGAAGGTGTGGAATGTTTACTTTCCCAATAAATGAATACATTTTGAATGTAAAATTTCACACATCTCCATACTTTAGACATTATCACTTCCTTATTTATTTAATGTCACTATTTATTCTCCACTTTTCACCCTAATGGGGATCCAAAGTTGGCAGGGGTGTCAAACATAAGGCCCGAGGACCGGATCCAGCCCCTTGAGAGCTCTTTTTGGGTGAAAACGCACTGTCGCTTTAGCCTCCTTTCTTCCCTGTTCCAGCCAGGATTCAGCCAGAATCGAACGCACATTTGTGCGTTCGATCCTGGCTGAATCCTGGCTGAAACAGGGAAGAAAAGAGGCTAAAGCGACCGTGCGTTTTCGCCCATTTAGTCCACAAGCCAGCCGAGGTAGCCGTGCCCCCTCCCTCAATCTGGGCTGGCGAGGCATGGCCCGGCCAGACCAAGTGACATTTATGTCATATCCAGCCCTCGTAACAATTGAGTCCGACACTCCTGGCATACAACATTGTTCTCCATTTTATCCTCACAGAGGGTTGCCAACCTCCAGGTACTGCAAGCAAACAAACAGCACGCTGGCTCAACTTAACAACAATTTATTAACTATTCAATGCTAACACACAATTCCACTCTGGGTCCTAATGCCTAAACTGATTTCTAATCCTAATTAGTAAACCTATTCTACTCCTATGTGTTATGCAATAATCCCACCACACAAAATACAGTGCATTCAATAATATATTACAATTTTACCACGAAAAACATACACTAAACAACTCACTGGAAAAACAAAGGCAAAGTCTCTCAAGTTGGAGTAGCAACATTCGTGGGGGAAGAACACCACCCACCACTCACCGTGGCAGAAACCAGAACTGGAGAAGGAAAGTTCAAATTTCAAGTTCCAGGTAGAATACCGCAGGACGATGCCCCCTCCGGAAACCCTATCCTCACAACAACAACCCAGTGAGGTGGTTTAGGCAGAGAAGAAGTGACTGACCCAAGATCACTCTGCGAGCCTTCATAGCTGAGTGGGGATTTGAACCTGGGTCTCTTAGATCCTAGCCCAACACACTAACCACTGTACCATGCTAACTCTGGAGTGTTTTTAATTTGGATTGGTACTAAATACTTGACATGCCATAAACCATCAGCAAACACTAAATCCCATAATCTCAAAGATTAGCCGTTGAAGTCAAAAGGTACAGATATCAAATATTTGCTGAAAATGCAATAGATATTCAAATAAGGGTTTGACCAATATTAAACCCTGACATTGGCAGAGGAAATGTTTGAAGAGAGTTGTTCACCTCCATGACTGTCCCTACCGGGCCACCAATTCAGCACCTTTCTGCCAATCCCCAACGGTCCCTATTAAAAGCTTTTCAGTGCTCAGTAAAGAAAAGTACTTTGTTACGCATTTTGTTGGTCCTGCCAAAGTGATTTACAGCTCCCGGCACCACAGGAGATAAAAGAAGATCGAAGCCCAATATATCACAGCCAAGTAAATAGAAATTTAGCTTCGCTTGTAATCAAGATGGAACTCGCAGGGTGGGATGCACAGAGGCAAGCCGTGTTGGCCAATGGCCGTGGTGGTTGTTGTGTCGAATACGCCGCGAGGCGCTGCGCAAATTATAAACGAACACAAGCCCTTGTCAATGGTGTAAAGCCGAACGTAACAAGATGCAAAAGGGATAAGGCCCTCTCTTCCCAGGCAGCAAACTGAGGTGGCAGAATCTAGAGTAGGGCGGCCAGCTCCGGGTTGGGAAATACCTGGAGATTTTGGAGGAGGAGCCTGAGGAGGGTGGGGTTTGGAGAGGGAAGGACTTCAGTGCCATAGAGTCCAATGGCCAAAGTGGCCATTTACTCCAGGGGAACTGATTGCTATCGGCTGGAGATCAGTTGTAATAGCAGGAGACCCCCCAGCTAATGCCTGGAAGTTGGTAACCCTAGGCCCTTTGCATCCTTCCCTTTGGGAAGTGAAGCAGAGTTAGGAGTGCCAGGTCCCTCTTCGCCACCAGCGGGAGGTTTTGGGGGTGGAGCCTGAGGAGGGTGGGGTTTGGTGAGGGGAAGGACTTCAATGCCATAGAGTCCAACTGCCAAAGCAGCCATTTTCTCCAGAGGAACTGATCTCTGTTGGCCGGAGATCAGTTGCAATAGCAGATCTCCAGCCACCACCTGGAGGTTGGCAACCCTAATCTAGAGGTGGTAGAATGGGCTGTACCACTTTAGAATGCAGGGGAGGAAGGTCATGTTTGTAATGTTCCCCACGTAAAAGAAAGTTCCCTATGAATAGATGTTTAGCACATCAGGGGAAAAGGTCCTAGCGCAGCTTGTCACATGCAGCGCTAGTTTTCCACTTATGGAGAATTATTAAAGTGTGTGAAGTGATGCGAATTATTCTCCTGCCCCCGGCCACCTCAGTACCACCTCATTCCGCTGCATGTCTAGACCAAACTAAAGGTCGTCATATAAGAGGGGTCTTGGCAATGGAAAGGCAGAGGAGTCAATTGTTGGCTTCGGGAAACTGCCAAGCCCTATAGCAGATGGATTAGCCATAGCTATTTATTGTAAAAATCGCTAAGATTTGTAACAAAGGTGTGCCACATTCAAATGCTGCACCCCAGCCCATTTTTCAAATTTTACAAGTTCATAAACTATCAATTCAACAATGCTTAGCATTGATATAATGTTCAAAGTACTACATTAGCATTATTTGGTTACCATCAACCACAACCTTGTGGACTCTGATCTGGAGAACTGGGTTTGATTCCCTGCTCCTCCACATGAGCGGCGGAGGCCAATCTGGTGAACTGGATTTGGTTCCCCACTCCTCCACATGAAGCCAGCTGGGTGACCTTGGGCTAGTCTCATTCTCTCAGCCGCACCTACCCCACAGTGTGTCTGTAGTGGAGAGGGGAAGGGAATAGGGTTGGCAACCTCCAGGTATTAGCAGGAGGTTATAACTGATCTCCAGCCAATAGAGATCAGTTCACCTGGAGAAAATGGCCGCTTTGGCAATTGGACTCTATGGCATTGAAGCCCCTTCCCAAACCCCACCCTCCACAGGCTCCGCCCCAAAAACCTCCTGCCGGTGGCAAAGAGGGACCTGGAAACCCTAGAAGGGAAAGTGATTGTAATCCAGGTTGATTCTTCCTTAAGTGGTAGAGATAGTCGGCATATAAAAACCAGCTCTTCTTCTTCTAAGGTACAACGGTGGCATTCCTCATTGCAGATTGGGGAAACGACACGTAAATTTCTCCAGTGGTGCAAATAGTGGCTTCCAGGGCTGTTTCAGGTTGAGAAAATGACATGGGGAGGCTTAAGGCTCCTCTCCCCATGATCCTGATCCAAATCAGACCCTTGCCCTCCTGGGAATTAAGTTCCAAGCAGAGAACTCCTTGTGCAAGTTTGATCAGAAGTCTTCATGACTGCCACATGGGAGACAGGAGGATTTTGTAATGTGACTGGGCCCTGAAGAGGTTTGCCCAAGGCCTCTGTTGTGTATGTAATTGGTAGACAAGTAAGCAGGGGGGAAACCTAGGAGCTTGAGTCCCCGACGAAGGCTCCTAAACCCTGCACGCGCTATTGGCCCTAGCCGGCGCACCCCATTGGCCCTAAGCCGGGACGCGCCATTGGCAACCCGAGGGTTGTTCCCCCCCTATCATGGATCAGGGGGGGAGTGACCGCAGGCGGCCAGGGGGGCATATAAACGGGGCCGGTTTTCACAGTTCCCCAGTTCTGTTCTTCACTACAATAAAGTGTTGTTGTTGGAACTCCGTATCGACCTCGTGTGTCCTCCCCACACGGACTTAACAGCCTCCTAGGAAGTTTTTGGCTGAGATGAGCTTTGACGATGACGAAGGAACAATTGGTGCAAGGTGAATGATACTTTAATTGGTGCAAGGTGAATGATACACACACACATACACACATACAAACAAGCACGGGGTTACAAAACATATTAAAGTATCATTTCCCTTGCACCAATTGTTTCTTCGTTTTGCTTTGGTGCGCCCCCCCCTTTTCTTCATGAGATGAGCTTTGAACCTACAGATTCCATCTCATGCCTCTGAGTAACCACTCAGCTGCACAATTTCCTTTACAGCTGCCACTGAAATTTTGCCAAAAGTGACATTTGAAGCAATTTGGTGGGAAAGGGATGTTCTTCCCTAGATGGAATATCTGGGGGGGGGGGGAGGATTTTGATAAATCTCTCAAGGATAAGGGGTGACCTGCATCCAAGCCAGCACTGGAAAATGGTGCTTCCTCTGCCTCTTCCCCAGCCATGCTTCATCTGACAGACAGCCAGGGCCAGTGGTTCAAAGCTGCAGCCTAGGGTTGCCAAACTCCAGGTAACAGCTGGAGATCTGCTATTACAACTGATCTCTATGGCATTGAAGTCCCTCCAAACCCCATTCGCTCCACCCCAAAAACCTCCTGCTGGTGGCAAAGAGGGACCTGGCAACCCTACTGCAGCCGCTTGCATGCCTCGGTAACTCCTTGCCCAATTACCCCTTCAGCAGTTGCCCATAACTGGCACAGCTGGGGCCAACCACTGATGAGTCCAGCCAGCCAAGGGCAAGATGGCAGCAATGGGACCAGGCAGGGGGTGGCGAGGCCAGGCAGAACACCACCCACCTTAGCATCCTCTCTGGCTAGTTCACCTCCCAGATTGGGTGGAAGGGCTCAGGAGATGTTCCAGCCACTGGCCCACTGGGATTTTTCCTGGTAGCCATAATGGCCAACCCACTCCTGCTCAGCGAGGTTCTGCCATCCCTAATTCCTAGTGGCTCATTTAGAATCCTGTGTCTGGTTTATTGGGGTCGAATTGTGCAGGGACTATGTTATTTGAATGAATGTATTAATTAGAAATGGTCACAGATCACAATCAGTTGCTTGCTAGAGAAGCAAACCAGTCCAACTTAATTAACGAAGTATGTATATATACCCAAATGTAATGAAATCTGGCTGGAAAGTCATTACTAGAAATTAATTTTTAATTTTTTAAAATGGATATTTTGAACTCTCTTTGCCCTAATTTTTTCAGGGATCTCAAAGATGCCTAGAGAAATGGCAAGATGGTTTACTCTGAGAGTAAACCTATTGATTGAAGTGGGGCTCCTGATGAAGTAAGTAAGTCACAGGGTCAGATAAGCGCATTGAAAAAAAAGAAATATGCCTAAGGCAACAGAAAGCAAAACAGATAAGAAGATTCTTGGAAACCTCAAAGGAGGGGCTATCTTTCACAGATCTTCACTGGCAGAAGCATTCAGCACAGTACGCAGACTATACCCTTCACACGGCAAAATGTCTGTAGCTAGAGGGCAAAAGGGAATTAAATGCATTCCCAGAAATACAGCCCTTCTCAATTTTTCTTAGAATATTTGTAATGCTGCGTTGATATTTTGTTAGGATACTTGCAAAGTTTCTCTGCTTAAGGTCATGCACCTGAGCTCTGGCAACCCCCTGGATCTAGAACTGCACAGCAGCAATAAATAAGTAGTAAATAAGGGGGCTTCCTCATACCACTGCTTAGGAATAAAGGTAACAAGAAGGCAGCCCCCCCCCCTAGTCCATCCCTCATTAAAGAGAAGAGTTGATTTTTATATGCCGACTTTCTCTACCACTTAAGAAAGAATCAAACCAGCTTACAATCGCCTTCCCTTCCCCTCCCCACAACAGACACCCTGTGAGGTAGGTGGGGATGAGAGAGTTCTGAGAGAGCTGTGACTAGCCCAAGGTCACCCAGCTGGCTTCATGTGCAGGAGAGGAGAAACAAATCCAGTTCACCAGATTAGCCTCCGCAGCTCATGTGGAGGAGTGGGGAATCTAACCCAGTTCTCCAGATCAGAAGCTGAGTACCCTGCTAGATGCTTGCATGGATAGAATCCGTGCACTTCTCCAAATCCAGGATGCTTTGTTCAGCAAGATTATGCCTTTCGGCCTCACTTACTAAAGCAGCTGCTTTACCAGAACCCTGTTCTCTGGGTGAAATGAGGTGTCAATTTCATTGAGGTGTTATCTTCTAATGAGGTGTTATCTTCTAACAGTCCTAAAAGCTCAGGGTGGCACACAGTGGTCTCCCCTCTGCTTTTTTTAGCTTCCTACACAGTGGTCTCCCCTCTGCTTGTGGTCTCCCTTCTGCTTTTTTTAGCTTCCTAATCCTAATCCGATGAGGTAAATTAGGATGAGAAAGTGAGCAGCTCAAGGTCACCCAGCCAATTTCAGGCCACAGTGGGGGATTTGAACCTGGGTCTCCCATATCCAAGTCCAACACTTTAACCACTAAACCAAGCTCTATGCATGTTTAAAAATTCAGTTATTAGGTATGGCCTGATTTGGATTGAGACCATGGCACAAGGGTTTAGCCTTCTCGTGCAACCTTTCCCCAATTTAGAACAGCCTGTTGGACCTGTTTGCCCTGTTGGTACAAACATACAGGATCAGAGTAGCATGACTATTATATTAGGTGCTGTGGAACACAGGCAGGATGGTGCTGCTGCAGTCGTCTTGTTTGCGGGCTTCCTAGAAGCACCTGGTTGGCCACTGTGTGAACAGACTGCTTGACTTGATGGGCCTTGGTCTGATCCAGCATGGTCTTTTTTATGTTCTTATGTACTGATGCCAGGATTTACATGTCTCCTCGACAGGGCAAATAGAGGCTCCCTGTGGGCCATTTCAGGTCTGAAAATGGCTCAGGGGAAATTGTTAAATTCCCATTCCCCTTGGTCCCAATCCAAATCTCCCCACCCCACTCCCCCACCTGTGGCACTGATAATTGAATGTTTAAAAACACCAGCCATAGAACTTCCAGCATCTCATCTGGTTTGTCCTTTACCTGGCCAAACTAGCAATGATAACTGCTTGGAGCAGCAGATGTTGCCAACCAGAGAGAGAAGACAGGCAAATGAACAAGGAGCCTCTAATCCTGGCAGCAACAGCTGCTCATTCACCGTCCTAGGGCGATGGGCAAGAAGCAATGGTAACTTGCAGTGACATTCACTCACCTGCCTTCTCTGTCTGTGTCACAAGACCATGCTTTGGAAGGAGGAGGGGCCCTATGAGGGAAGGCTGAAGGAGTTGGGAATGTTTAGTCTGGAGAAGAGGAGGTTGAGGGGGAACATGATTGCTCTCTTTAAGTATTTGAAGGGCTGTCACTTAGAGGAAGGCAGGGAGCTGTTCCTATTGGCAGCAGAAAATAGGACTCACAATAATGGGTTTAAATGGTGGGCGGAAAGGTACCAGCTGGTTATTAGGAAAAAAATTGTACAGTAAGAGTTGTTTGACAGTGGAATCAGCTACCTAGGGAGGTGGTGAGCTCCTCCTCACTGGCAGTCTTTAAGCAGAGGCTGGACAAGCACTTGTCAGGGATGCTCTAGGCTGATCCTGCATTAAGCAGGGGGTTGGACTACATGGCCTGAATGCCCCCTTCCAACTCTATGATTCTATAATTCCAGCTCTATGATTCTATAATTCTATGATCAAGGCCCCCCAAAGCCTTGTCAGTTCCGTGGTTATAGGAACGACTCATTTGCTGCAAAACCCAACCTGCTTTCAGCAGGATCTTGCTGCAGATCCCAGGCGTTGTTCACAGCACATGCTATTCCGCGGCAGGCATTTCAAAAGTCCCACCACCAGAAAATGTTGAGTGCATCCTGGCAAATCTCTCTCATCCCTCAGGCCTTGCAGAGGGTGGCAGAAAACTGCTGTTGAGTTATTCCTGAGTAAGGGAGTGCCAGATCGGAGTTGGGGGGGGAGTTCTTGAGGGATCAGTCACACGACCGATCTCTGCACTGCTCAAAGTTCAGTCCAGGCTGGGTCTCTGCCCATCTGCATTGCAGGAGACCATGGCAGGGCTAGAGAATAATAAAGCTTTATAAATCTGGTTGTATTTTTAAGAATACCCAAGTTAAATGTTGCAATGACTGACATATGTTTCTTTTCATAAAATGTGGGGGAAGGGTCCTTTCTGTAACAGACAAAAGGTGCACGGGAAAGTAGCATTTAACCACCCCTTTCTGTACCAGATGTGAGAACACAAGAGCAGCTGAGCTGGATCACACCAGTGGTCCATCTAGTTCAGCATCTTGTTTCACACTGTAGCCAACCAGATGCACATGGAAAGCGTACAAGCAGTTCACAGAGGTCAAGGCAACTACTGTTGTTCTTCCTTCCCATCCTCTGCAGTAAGCCTCTAAACATGGAAGTCTCATTTTGCCATCATGGCTAAAAGTCATTGATGCACCTGTTCTCCATGAGTACGTATAATCATCCGTTAAAGATAAGGTAGTCCCCTGTGCAAGCACCAGATCATTACTGATCCATGGGGTGACGTCACATCCCGACATTTACTAGGCAGGCTATCTTTACAGGGTGGTTTGCCATTGCCTTCCCCAGTCATCTACACTTTACCCCCAGCAACCCCCATCATTTTACCATCCTCAGAAGGATAGAAGGGAGTCAACCTTGAGCTGGCTACCTGAAATTGACTTTCGCCAGGATCAAAGTCAGATCATGAGCAGAGCTTTGACTGCAGTACTGCAGCTATCATACTTTGGTCACACCAAAGACAAGAATCACTGGAAAAGACAATCATGCTTGGAAAAGTCAAAGCCAGCAGGAAAAGAGGAAGACCCAACAAGAGATGGATTGACTCTATAAAGGAAGCCACGGCCCTCAATTTGCAAGATCTGGACAAGGCTGTCAAATATAGGACGTTTTGGAGGACACTGATTCATAGGGTTGCCATGAGTCAGAAGCCACTTGATGGCACTTAACACACACACACTGCAGCTTAC
Organism: Euleptes europaea; assembly: GCF_029931775.1. Classification (NCBI taxonomy): domain Eukaryota; kingdom Metazoa; phylum Chordata; class Lepidosauria; order Squamata; family Sphaerodactylidae; genus Euleptes; species Euleptes europaea. The sequence goes on from NC_079324.1 coordinate 45,311,055, forward strand.
CACTCTGTGCCACGGGGCTCTTCTTTTACATTTTACAGTCATCTAAACGGTCTTTTATAATTGGCTGTTTCACTCACCATCACCCCCGCCATGACTTCGGGTCGTTGTGTTGATTGTGCATGCCGTTTCCAACTGTCAGAGGTCACCTCGCTCTCCCCCCTATGTTTCCCCGCGTTTTGCCTGTGTTTTCAGAGACCTGTTTTATCTTGAATTGGAAAACATGGACAAAATGCAGGGAAACGCAGGGGGAGAGCGAGGCGATCACTGATGGTCGAAAACAGCATGCATAATCAACACAAAGACCCGAAGCCATCGGAGGGGCGATGGCGAGTGAAACAGCCATGCATAAAAGACCTACATTATGCAGTAGTGAGCCCCACATGTTCCACATGTAGCCATTGAATAAACCTTAATGCCCTTCAGCTCGCTGCTCCAGCCCCTTTTCTCCATTACTAGCTAAATTATGGTACCATAACCAGGAGGAAAGGAGTCCAGGGAGGTAAATCAAGGCACTGGGGAGGATTCAGTACCCCCTCTCTTGTATGGTCCTTTTACAGTTCAACAACTGCCAGTGAAGTGTAGTGGTTAAGAGCGGTGGTTTGGAGAGGTGGACTCTGATCTGGAGAACCGGGTTTGATTCCCCACTCCTCCACATGAGCGGCAGAGGCTAATCTGGTGAACTGGATTTGTTTCCCCACTCCTACACATGAAGCCAGCTGGGAGACCTTGGGCTAGTCACAGCTCTATTAAGAGCTCTGTCAGCCCCACCTACCTCACAGGATGTCTGTTGTGGGGAGGGGAAGGGAAGGTGATTGTAAGCCGGTTTGAGTCTCCCTGAAATGGTAGAGAAAGTCGGCATATAAAAACCAACTCTCCTTCTTCTTCTGATGGGACTCTCAGAGACACGGGTTTAGATTTAGGATGTGTGGACTGGGGACCTCCTGCAACAGTGACATTACAAAAGGGCCAGGCATCTCAGACCCTCTCTAAACACCAGACAGCCAGGAAGGACAGCAAGGAGGAGCAACCATGGCCAGAAGTTCCTGTATGTTCCCTGCCTCTCTGCAGGTTAGCAATGCAGTTTGGAGAGCTGCAGTGCTAAAACCTGGGCACCTCCAGGGAAAAAGTTTCTCTGGCTGTGCCAGCTGCAGAATACCTTCATTCCCCAGAGCTGTAAGAAGTAAAGGCAGTTTTGAATTTTTCATCCTCACTGTTTTAGTCCTCCTCAAGCCCTCCCTCTCTTGTACAAATCAAATCTGTGCTTTAAAAATTTTTTGCACCATTTTCAGTTTCTTTTCATGGAATGTTTCCTGTAAAATGCATATATTTTCAGCATTATTTGTTAACCAGTAAGTAAGCATTACATATGTAAATGATGCACATTCTATGTATAATTTGTATGTAGAAACTGCATAATTTGCATGCACAACACAAAGGAATCTACAAAACCAAGGGTGCAACTAAGCGATTGATGGAAATATAAATTAATATAACAAGAAGTGAAAGGGGAACATGTGCCTATTCCATTAAGAGACTGTAAAATAAAACCTGCTGGATCAAAGGAACATCCAGTTCAGTATCCTGTTTCCCACAGTGGACTCCATAAGCCCACAAGTGGGGCACATGGCCAAAGCCTCCTCTTGTTGCTGCTGTCCAACAATTGGTTTACAGGGGTATACTGCTTGTGAACATGGAGGTTCCATTTAGCCATTATGGCTGATAGCCATTGATAGACTTATCCTTCATACGAATGACGCCTAAAGGTGAAGCCTACCTCTCCCCTGGGCAGAGAAGATGGGATGGTTTGAATCAGTTATATTTATGTTATAGCACAGGAAGGAACTTCTTCCCAAGCTGTTCCATGCCTGCTGTTAATTTTATATCCCTGTATACTCCAGGTGTTGTGCTTATCTAGGAGGCTGCATAGTTTGAGGATCAGAACCCAAGATGCAGAGCTTTTTTACATACAAGGCTTAAAATGAGTGCCGTGCTTAGGCCTGATTTAAATATGACGGTAGCAGGTAAGAAGAGCTTACCTGTTGTGGTGTTTTACACATTCAGTGTTCAAACCGAGCACTGACCTGCTTCGCATGTGAATCTAGCTTGCCAGAGATTTATATCCCAGGTGGGCATCATGCTGGGTGCTAATGTTGCATGGCTAAGAGCACAGTTTCAATGAGGCGCTTGGACTGTGCAAGGTCACACAGGTATCTTTTTGCACACCAGTGTCATCCTTAAGCGAGGCATCTCTCCCTCTCCCTCTAGGATGATGGGGGCACTCATGGTTTAGGAATGAGAGGAAAAGACAGGCAGATCTGCAGGCATGCCAATATTGAGTTGGATTGCTGCGTTTAGTCCACGGCAGGCTTGATCTAATGAAACCATTAATAATGTTTTCATTGTTATAAACTGCCTCGTGGTCCGGCAAAAAGGTACAGCAACGGAGTTCCTGGCAGCAATGAGTCTCCCTGCTGGGATGAGGTGTGGAGAGATGTAGCCAGATATTTCTCTGCCATCTTGCACAGCCTGGCCATCCTACATCTGGGTACGTGGACCCTAACCACAGCTGCTTCCACATGGGGGGCACAAAAATGTATCTCTGCCATGACAGCAACAGCAGCAGGCGGGGCAGGAACATCTGGGAATGGCATCCCTACACATCCACCCCCCCATGCTCACTGCCACCGCTGCCCCCCCCCCTCTCTCCCTTTTCTGAGTTGAATCGACATAAAACCATAAATGGAGTAGATTTCAGTACTCCCACCCCACAGCCTGGAACCCTCACTCCCCTGCTTTCTCTTTCCCTGCCAAGCCACGCTGTAATGCTATAGCTAGAGTTGCCCAGTCCCTCTTTGCCACCAGTGGGAGGTTTTGGGGGGCGGAGCCTGAGGAGGACAGGGTTTGGGGAGGGGAGGGCTTCAATGCCATAGAGTCCAATTGCCAAAGCGGCCATTTTCTCCAGGTGAACTGATCTCTATCGGCTGGAGATCAGTTGTAATACCCCCAGCAAGCTGAGTGCTCATTTGACCGACCTCGGAAGGATGGAAGGCTGAGTCAACCTTGAGCCGGCTACCTGAAACTGACTTCCGTGGGGATCGAACTCAGGTCGTGAGCAGAGCTTTTGACTGCAGTACTGCAGTTTACCAGTCTGCACCACGGGGCTCCCTTTGAGATGGATTACAGTAGGTTTATTTGTAATCTGCCTCAAAGAGGGAAAAGATTAGGGACAAACTAATCATGTCCATATTGGGCATTTCATTGTCTGGATGATTCCAAATGCTGCAGGATTTCCCACTGCCAAATCAGGGTAAAACGCCTGGTGGGAGCGATCGAAAAGAGGCATTTGGGCACTGCCGCCTCCATTCCCTCCTCTTCCATACGATGTTTCCTTCCCCCCAACCATAAATGACCCAGCCACTCTTAGCGTCCTGTAGCCTTCGGTGGCCCAGAGTCCAGACACTCAGCAGATTGGCTTTCAGCAGCAGAACCAGCGTCTAGATTGCTCCCTTTGTAATCCCATTACAAAGAACAAATATCTCCATTGCCCGATGCCCAAGGGAGCTCTTTCTGCTGTCAGCAATCACTTTGAATAAGGGCAAGATAGACTGAGGCCAGTTCAAAAGTGTTTTGCTACATCTGGTGTTCACGGTGAGGAACTGCAGGTTCCAGAAGTCCGCAGATAGCGGGAGCCAATGGATGGAAACGGAGCCTTGTTTTCAGTTAAGTTGTCAAATTTCACCCCAGCTCTGTTGCCTTTAAATGCACAAAAAATTGCCACCACCTGTACCAGAAACATCACATAGGAAGTTAAGGCTTCCTTATGGACACTTACTGGGAAGTAAACCAGCTGCCATCCATACATTCAGGGCTTGGCTGCAAATAAGCCATGCTTCCATTGTGGCAAATTCAAATCTTTACAAACACATGTGATGAAGATCACGACCTGGAAAAGGTAAATTGTGCAGGCACGTGAGGCAGATTTGGTCACAGGACTGCACCAAGAGATAATGCTGAATCCTTCAACCCGGCTCTGCTTCATTTATTAAAATCAGGCTCCCCGCACTGTTACAGCATTTTAAAGGGAAAAAGATGTGCCCATTAAAAAACCCTTCTTTCCTTCTTTAAATCACTAATTACACTGAAAAGATCTTGGCCTTCAATTAGCCAAGGCTATAACTCCCCTCTCCCCTCTCTCCTTGTACCCCCTGAATGTGACTTGGGACTGCATGCATGGGCAATAATTTGCTGTTTATCATGTATGTTTCTGATAATGCCCAAAGAGTTTCATATTAGAGTGCTCTTTAGAAACACTGTGGTGTGGTAGTTGATGCATTTGGCTAATGCAGCACATGCAGGTCCAAATCCCTGCTCTGCCATGAAGCTTACTAGGTTACCTTGGGTCATCTCTCATCCTACCCTATTTCACAAGGTTATTATGAACAGAAGGGAACCATATATGCTTTCTTGCGGCCTTTGGAGAAAGGTCAGGATTTAAAAAAATTAGGTGAGTGAACATTATTATCCCCATATTAAGGATGCCCTTAGGGTTGCCAGGTCCCTCTTCGCCACCGACGGGAGGTTTTGGGGGCGGAGCCTGAGGAGGGTGGGGTTTGGGGAGAGAAGGGACTTCAATGTCATAGTGTCCAATTGCCAAAGCGGCCATTTTATCCAGGTGAACTGATCTCTATCGGCTGGAGATCAGTTGTAACAGTGGGAGATCTCCAGCTAATGACTGGAGGTTGGCAACCCTACTAATGTGATGCCCAGTAAGTTTGACAAGGAATCTTGGTAGGTTTCCTAGAGCATATCCCACAACACTTTACAGCAGGAAGCTCGTCCTGAGAAAGATGATCAGAGCCTTTGAAAACCACAGCATTACTTTCACTGGTACTTCAGAGGACACATATCAGGCCAGGTCCGCACATGCCTGTCTCCGAATGAGGTGATAAAATGGACTGTGCCACGGGGGGAGAATGACACTTTGAAATAAACCTGGAAATGGGAAAACAGCACAGAGGGTGGGTAGAATCTTTCTCCCTGCTGTGCTAGTTTTCTATTTCCAGGGACTTTGGAATAAATATTTGATGGAACGTGCAGACCGGGGATCCACCATCCGTAGGCTGAAGAAGTACAATCCATGCGACCCGCTCAGGGCTGTGTCCCCCTCATTATCACCTTGCTCTTTCCTGCATGTGTGAACTAGGTCTCCGACAGTTGCCATGGCACCAAGGGAAAAGGACAACTTTTGGGGGAGGCAAGAGAATCATCCTTCATTAGAGTTGCCACCTTTTTTCACACAAACACACACACCCCGTTAAAGAATTCTACTTCTGCAGCATCTCATTCAGACTTTGGGGAACAAAAAAGAAAGAAACAAACCCCAGGATATCCTTAAGGTAAAGCAATCCTAGGACCTGCCATTTTGACGGAAAGAGGCATCTCTCCTCTCCACTCTCCCTTTCCTTTCCACCAAAACAGGGCTTAGAAAATTCAAGCCAAGTACTTGTAAAACAAGGGCAGGAACTGAGCCATATCAAAGCGACAACGAAAAGCACTCCCCGGCAGATTTGTTTTCCCTGTGCACAGAATGAGCTTTCTCCATCCTTCCACCGAGTCAAAGGCAGCAAGGAAAAGCACTTTACCATTTGAAAGAAGACACATCCTGCTTTGCTTTCTTTCCTGCAAACGGAAGGTCAAGGACTGCACTTGTACATTTGGCACAACTAGGGTTGCCAACCTCCTGGTGGTGGCTGGATGTCTCCCACTATTACAACTATTACAACAATCTCAAGGTAGGGTTGCCAACCTCCAGGTGGTAGGGTTGCCAGGTCCCTCTTTGCAACCGGCGGGAGGTTTTTGGGGTGGACCCTGAGGACAGTGGGGTTTGGGGAGGGGAGGGACTTCAATGCTGTAGAGTCCAACTGCCAAAGTGGCCATTTTCTCCAGGGGAGCTGATCTCTATCGGCTGGAGATCAGTTGTAATAGCAGGAGAGCTCCAGCTAGTACCTGGAGGTTGGCAACCCTACATGAAAACCATAAATAAACTAGGGAAATTCTCATCCAAATATCTCCCTGGAGTTTGGAGTACCAGATTACCTGGTTTTGTTTCTGAAGTGGAACGGATGCATTAGAAATCCTCCCTGGTTTGGTTTTTTGTTTGTTTGTTTTTTTACTTCTGAGTTTTGTACAGAGCCTTATGCACATGCCACGTGCCACAGTTTTCCATTCCTTTCATTCCCTTGCATCTTTTTTGCCTCCTGCATTAGTAATGCACACATGCTCGTTGAGCAAATGCTGCATAAAGGTCATCTTGATAGGGCTGTTTCAATATTATTTTTTTCTGCAGTGTTTTATGTATGATCGCATCAAGATGGCTTGTTGCTTTTCCGCCTGTTTTTTTGCAGTGCTCAACATGCACCTGTGCGTTGGTAGCACAGAACAAGGAAACACTGCATATGACCGAAAGAACGGCACGTAATATTTGTCCTACTTCCACTGAAATTAAGGGCAAGTATACAGAGAGGGGAATGGAACACGGAATATCTGCTCATCCTTCGTTTGAATTTCTGGGAGGAAGAGCAGAGCATGAACCAAACGACACACCATTAAGAATAATGGCCTACTCTGCAAAGCTTTGGTGATGGCTGAGATTTATGACCTTTCAGAAGTAAAACAGGAATTTGTCTTCCATTGCTCAGTAGGTTGGATGCATGGGAAGTAGGGCTGTCAACCTCGAGATACTAGCTGGTAATCTTCTGCCGATAGAGATCAGTTCACCAGGAGAAACTGGCCGCTTTGGCAATTGGACTCTATGGCATTGAAGTCCCTCCCCTCCTCAAACTTCTCCCTATTCAGGCTCTGCCCCCAAAACCTCCTGCCGGTGGTGAAGAGGGACCTGGCAACCCTAATGGGAAGGTTTGGGGAAGGAGGCATATTACGAGTTGGTCCCATTTCCAGAGAAATGGTTCTTGGGCCCTAATCACAGCCAGCTCAGTCCTCCACATTGTATATGTGAATTTTGCCCCATTGGGTACCACTTATAGACATTGAACCATATCTGCCATGTTCTTATCCATTCCTCTAGGTTGGCAAGAACCTTTTGGAGCTCTTCGCACTCTGTGTCAGCTCTCACTTTGAGGGTCATCCATAGACTCAGTTCCCACCCTCCCTGTTCATTTCCGACATTTGTGAATGAGACTTTTGACCTATGCTAACTGGATATTTCTTGCTGCATAATAAGTGGAAGTAAACAAAGACCATATGGAATATTTGAAAACTGTACAATGAAGCAGAGTCTGAATTAGAGAATTTAATGGAAGAGGGCGATCAACAGCTGTTAGCCATAGTGGCTAAATGAAGTCTTCAAACACATGTGTGGTATATGGTTAGAGTTTTGGACCAGGATCTGGCAAAACCAGGTTCGAATTCCCACTCTGCCCTGTAAGCTTGCTGGGTTATCTTGGGCCAGACACACACTCAGCCTAAGCTATCTCACAGGGTTGTGGTGAGGATAAAATGGAGACGCCTCATTGGGTCCCCAATCAGGGAGAAAGGTGGGGTATAAATGAAGTTAAATAAGTAATATGAAGAAGTACCATACCTCTGAATGCAAAATGCTGGCTGGAAAAAAACAGGGGAGGAGGACTTCATTTCTGCCTGTATGTTTTCTAGAGGTCTGTGTTAGAAACAGGATACTGGGCTAGAAGGATTCTTGGTCTGATCCAGTACATCTGACTTTATGTTGTACAACTCCACTCCCTGACCTTTCCAAAGGATCTGAGCCAGGGCCATCAATTAGCCTGTATACATTCTGGAGCGCTGAGAAAGTGGGGTGATCACCACTTGGATTTTCGGTCTAGGCTGTCAAAAGGTTTGGCAGGAATTGGAAGTAAGCCTCAAAAGCAATTGCATGAATTGCCTTCAGGTTCAGAGTTGGGGGAGGGGAGAGAAAGAGAGCTGAAGAAAGCATCCACTTTTCTCTGCAGCTCCAGCCACCAAGCGGCTGATTCCTATTTGTTTTGCAACGGCATCCAAAAGAATCCCAGGAAAAATCCCACACTCTGTACCTCAACAGGATCGTCATCTTTTGAGCATCTCTGACAATAAACAATAAACATTTGGGAGCCAGTGTGGTGTAGTGGTTTGTGTTAGACTAGGATCTGGAAGACCCAGGTTCGAATCCCCACTTTGCCACGGAAGCTCAGTTGGTAACCTTGGGCCAGTCACACACTCTCAGTCTAACCTACCCCACAGGATTGTTGTGAGGATAAAAGGGAAGAGAAGAGAATGGTGTTGGAAGCCACTTTGGGTTCCCATTGGGGAGAAAAGCAGGATATAAATATCAGCATTGGAATGTCAGATCTGATTCACCTAACTATCACAAGAATGTGAAATGCTTCTTTCTTGTGGTTGCCCCAAAGACATAGACATAAACCTTACCTTTCCTATGGTACTTCCAAAGGTTGTATTTCTTGGCTGGCTGAGCATATCAATATTACAACTGTATTTACTGATGTATCTCCTAGGGCCTATGCAAAATAATGTTCTTTAATGAGTGTGGATGTTTCCTCTGATGGATATTAATCATTGGGTAATGGGGTTGAAAGTCCCCTGTGCAAGCACCAGGTCATGCCTGACCGTGGCGCAGAGTGGTAAGCTGCAGTACTGCAGTCAAAAGCTCTGCTCACAACCTGAGTTCGATCCCGACAGAAGTCGGTTTCAGGTAGCCGGCTCAAGGTTGACTCAGCCTTCCATCATTCCGAGGTCGGTAAAATGAGTACCCAGCTTGCTGGAGGTAAAGGGAAGATGACTGGGGAAGGCACTAGCAAACCACCCCGTAAACAAAGTCTGCCAAGGAAACTTCGGGATGTGACGTCACCCCATGGGTCAGGAATGACCCAGTGCTTGCACAGGGGGCCTTTACCTTTTTAATGGGGTTGAATCCAACCAGCTTTTCCACTTTTCCATCACTTCCATCCCAAGAAAACACACTGAAGCACAAGATCTCTTCCTGAACTGGACCATATTCCTCCCTGTTTGTCCTGGCATCTTTCTTTCTCTTTCCCCTCCCTTCCTCTGTTGTCTCCCCTACTACCATAATCTAGATTGTAAATTTCTTGGGGCAAGGATCTGTCTTTTTTTGTTTGTGGATTTGGAAAGCACCATGTAGATCAAGGTGTTATAAAAAAAAAAAAACATTGCTGCTGACCAAGGGGGCGGGGGAGCTGAATGAATGAGACAAAATGAGACTGAAGGCAAAAAGCCAAAGGAAAAAGCCACCAATCAGTGTCAACATTTGGCAATTGGTCACCTGGCAGGGAACACACGGCGCATCAATACCCAGCCAGAAGTCATCTGAAAGTGACTTTGTTTTTCCCACTCTACCAAGAAAGCAGCCTTTCTCCTCCATGCTGGTAGGAAAGCAAGACGAGGAAGAACTAGAGCCCTGCCAGGAAGGGAGGAAGGGAGAGAAAGAGGCTCCCTAGAAATGTAAGGATCACCTTCCTGGACCAGATCAAAGGTCATTGTATCAAGCATCTCCTTTCCAGCTGTAGTCAGTCTAGGGTTGCCCTAAAAACCTCCTGCTGGTGGCAAAGAGGGTTCTGGCAACCCTAAGTCAGCCAGATGGGGTAGGAAGCTGTCCCTTTCATTTGTCTCCAACCTCTGGTCTTCTGAGGTAGATGGTGCTGCCTCTGTCCACAGAGGTTTCATACCCTGAGCAGTAAGATGTTACATAGTTTTAAGAGCTCTTTCCTTGTAAGTACTTGAGATACCTGCTTATTTACAAATTGCAAGGTGAGCATGGGAGACCAAGCAAGTAGACAGGCAGACAATACTAGTCATCAAAGCAACATCAGTTCCCATCCACCCCCAAAGTAAACAACGTTCCTTTGAAGCTCCATAGGAATTGCTAATACTTTCTCCTTTATTGGCTGCATGGTGTAGGAGCCAGCATGGTGTAGTGGTTAAGAGCGGTGGTTTGGAGCGGTGGAGTCTGATCTGGAGAACCGGGTTTGATTCCCCACTCCTCCACATGAGCGGCAGAGGCTAATCTGGTGAACTGGATTTGTTTCCCCACTCCTACACACAAAGCCAAGTGGGTGATCTTGGGCAAGTCATTCTCTCTCACCCTCACCTACCTCACAGGGTGTCTGTTGTGGGGAGGGGAAGGGGAGGTGATTGTAAGCTGGTTTGATTCTCCCTTAAGTGGCAGAGAAAGTCGGCATATAAAAACCAACTCTTCTTCTGCATTCCAGCTAGCTAGTAGCCACCAGCCAACCAAGGCCATTGAGCAAGCATCTTCAAAACACTGATCCTCATGGAGTAAATAGCTAAATAAAAGCCTACTAGAAGGGTTACTTCCTCATTCTGCAAAGCCAGGGGTTTTTCCAGTGTGTGTTTGCACTTGACTAATGTGTTCAAATCCTGAACTGTTGTCGTAGCTGTTCATAAAAATGTGCGTTTCACATTGGAACATAAGCATCGGGGATTATCTAAAGGTAAAATGATGAGCCACAGGAACCCCCCAAAGGCAGCGACGACACTCTCCCAGTCCCCACAATCTCTGGCTCCTTTGCTGGCAGAATGTATTATGCATGCCTTTTTATGCGTCAGATGCTTGGAGGCCCTGCAGCCCGTTTCTGTAACCAGCTTTGGGGATGTGGTCCAGTTCATTCTAGATGCTTGATTGACTTCTGTCAGCAGGTGGTGATTGTTCCTTTGCTCTCTGCAAGGCAGTTGGCAGAATGCCCTGCAGACTTCAGCTGTGGGAGATCAGAGTTTTTAATCTTGCCTTTGGATTGCTGAGGGATTTAGGGAAGAACAGTGGCTGGGATCGGTGGCGAAGCGCAGTGGATTTCAAACTGTTCCAGGAACCCCGGAGTTCCTCAGAAGCTTATTGCATGTTTCTCAACAAGAAAATCAGGAATGGGAGGCAAGCTTCCCTGAAAGATGGCTTGTTCTGCATTGCTAACCTTTTTCCTGAAATGGGCAGCTGGAACGCTGTGGCAGCAACATGCTCAAAGGTGCTCTCTCAGATCAAAATCACACGTGGCAAGGATGCAGCAAGAAGCTGCAGGATGGTGGTGCTGCAGTCGTCTTGCTTGTGGGCTTCCTAGAGGCACCTGGTTGGCCACTGTGTGAACAGGCTGCTGGACTTGATGGGCCTTGGTCTGATCCAGCAGGGCCTTTCTTATGTTCTTATGTGGCACCCAAATTGCTTTTCAGTCCTTCTCTTGCAGAAAGGAAGTTCTAAATGTGCCTGTGCTGGGTTTTTGGATCAGTGTGTGGCCTCGTGAGAGCTCAAACAGGCGAAATGCTTGCCCTTTAACCCTTTCCTTCTTTGCTCCTATGACCCATAGGTCCTGAGCAGTTATTTCTTAGAGGAAAATATGATGGAGAGATATTTGACCACAGCCAATGTTATGGTTGGATCTCTATCCATCAGCAAAAAGGGGACTATTTTGTCTCTTGTTATGGGGGCAGGAATTCTCGCCAGTATGGGGGTGATCCATTTATCTCGGTGGTGTTTAAAGAGGGGGCATTCCATCATCTCATGAGATAATGTGTCAATTTTCTTTGAATTGCATGAGCAAAGTCTGTCCAAGTATGGTAGACTTCCATATTTTCCATTTAATACTGCTGGGTGCAGCATTTAAACGGACGAGCATAAAGGCAAAATGCTTGGGATTCTGTGAATGGAACTCCCCATGGGTTTTCTCCCTCTAAAAATCAAGTGTTGGGGGGACCTAATTTAGATCAGCACTAAAGCGGGGGTGGGGGGTAAGCCTTCTGTCTGAATCACCTGCCTAGTCTGAATCAGCTCTGAAAAACTAATTGCTCTGTTGAGAAAACATACCATGCCTAAGTTGTGAAGCTGTCTTATACTGAGTCAGGTCATTGGTCTACTGAGATCTACTCTGTCTGGCAGTGTCTTTTTCATTTTTTTGCTGTCAAGCCACAGCTGATTTATGGCGACCCCATAGGGTTTTCAAGGCAAGACGTTGGGAGGTGGTTTGCCATTGCCTGCCTCCACATCACAGCCTGGTATCCCTTGGAGGCCTCCCATCCAAATACAAGCCAGGGTCAGGGGTGAGAGTGTGTGACTGGCCCAAGGTCACCCAGCAAGTTTCTGCGGCGCAAGTGGGGATTTGAACCTGGTTTCCCAGGTCCTGGCCTGACACCTTAACCACACTGTGTCTCTGGCAGTGGCTCTACAGGGTCTTAAGTGGAGGTCTTTCACATTACCTGCTATCTAATCCTTTTACATCTCTTGTCTTGAAATCCCTACACGGTCGACACAAGTTGGCTGTGACTTGATGGCATACACACACTCACAATCCTTTTAACTGGAGATGCTGGGGATTGAACCTGGAACCCAGATGCTCTACCCCTGAGCCATGCCCTCTCCCCTAGTATCTGTGCTTCCCAAATGGCAACTCTTGAGGCCTGGTCCAGATCAGGAAAATGGTGCAGGGCAGAAGTTTTAAACACCCCCCCATAGTCCCTGATTTGGGGGAGGGGGGAACTGAAAGCTCTGTTCATGGAACTCCCGACATCTCATCTGTTTGTGTTCTCAAATAGTTGATTTTACCGTTCCATTTCAAACTGCCTATGCTCTACAACGTACATGCGGGTTTGATCTTTTGGGTTTACAGGCCTGGCTTGTGCCCTAAGTGAACCGAATGTGCATCTAAAATGTGCCCCAGAACCCACAGTAGCTCATTGAGATTCCATGAGAGATGCCCAGGGGTGGGGTGAGGGGGTCCTTTTTGAGACAAACCAATTTGCAAAGAGTTTAAATGTGGGGGAAGTTTGGACCACTCTGAGACTGCGTTCAAACCACAGTACGGCAGAATCTCTGTAGTACGAGGGTTACACAGCTGTCCCAGTGTACTCAAAGGATTGCATTATCCCTTATTTTTAAAAAGGTAAAGGTAGTCCCCTGTGCAAGCACCGGGTCATTCCTGACCCATGGGGTGACATCACATCCCGACATTTACTAGGCAGACTTTCTGTACAGGGTGGTTTGCCAGTGCCTTCCCCAGTCATCTTTTCTTTACCCCCAGCAAGCTAAGTCCTAATTTTACCAACCTCGGAAGGATGGAGGGCTGAGTCAACCTTGAGCCGGCTACCTGAAACCAACGTCCCTTGGGATCGAACCCTTATTATCCCTTATTAACCTCCCCCCCCCCAATTTAAGACTGACTAATGGAATCCTCCTCCTTCCTCCCCCACCCCAAATTTGGGAAATTAAATTCAGGCGGGAGTTGAAGCGCAGCATTTTCTGTAATTATGCCCCATTTCTAAGGAATTCTCTGACAAAAGAAATCCACCTGCCCCTTCTTCTGTATTCATTCAGGAGAGCTGCGAAGGCTTTATTTGCATTTGGTGGAAGGAGGCTGCTTTTGGGCTGGTGTAGTGAATTCTGATTTTTGCCATTGTCTTGGGGGGTGGGTAGTTTAATGGTTTGAATTGCACCCACCAGTCTCTCGTTAATTTTAATGTTTTACATATGAATGCTTTTGCAAGCTGCTGTAGGCATGTGGCTGAAAGGTGCGGGTATACATCAGATGAATCAATATATACATAAATACATGAAAGGTGAGGATTTGTGCCAGCATCAGGGCTCTGATGGGCAAGTCATGTTCCTCCCAGTCCTACAGGTGCATGGAATCAGCACCCAGGAGGTGTGAGGGGACTCTTCTTCCCTCTTCTGAAGCCTGTGGTATAAAAATGACATAACAAAGATTATCTGTTTTTGGTCTTTCTGGTGATCTAGTTGGTAAACTTAACTTTTGATAAGGCCCTTCTTGTTCTAGGCTTTATTTTTATTTATTTATTTCCCCCTTCAAGTCACAGCTGACGCCTGGCGACCCTGTAGGGTTTTCAAGGCAAGAGAAGTTCAGGGGTGGTTTGCCGTTGCTTGCCTCTGCTCCACACCCCTGGTGTTCCCATCCAAATACTTGCCAAGGTCAAAGCTGAGAGTGTGTAACTGGCCCAAGGTCACTCCATGGCAGAGTGGGGATTCGAACCTGAGTTTCCCAGATCCTAGTCTGGCACCTTAACCACTACACCATGCTGGCTCTCTGTTCTAGGCTTAGCCATGACTGATTAAAAAGGAGGAAACCGAAAGTAGGTTATGAATGGTCATAGGTTATGAATGGTTTTCGCAGTGAGAAAGGCAGAATGAAAGTAGGTTATGAATGGTCATAAGTTATGAGTGGTTCTTTGCACTGAGAAAGGCAGAACTAGCAATATCTTCCATGCATCTGTTATGGGGAGCAGGAGGGCAGCAGCTGTGGGGGAAGTGGCTTGCCAAAGACTGCCGCAAAGTGAATTCATGGCAAAGGCAAAATGTGAACCCAAGCCTTCCCACCTGACAGACCACCTTCATAGCTACTGCCAGGGCTGTAGCTGGAGGGGGGGTAAGGAGGGCAGCCACTGCCCCGTGGCATGCAGAGAGCATGGCAGAACTGCCTCTCCTACCCGGCACAGAGGCATCTACAGGAGAGACAGTTCTGCTGCCCTCTCTGCCTGCCACAGGTGCGGCAGCTGCCCTCCTCACACACACACACCAGTTCAGCCCTGGCCACTGCATCAAAACTGAGCAGTTCCCCTTCTGCACAAACACAGGTACTTTCAGGTAACAGTCCAGGGAGATAAATATATTATTGTCATAAGAATCGGGCACACCCAGAAATAAAGTACAGGCAAATGTTTTCATGTGCACCCCACGACTTGAGCATGCAAAGCATTGTGCAGGTTATCTGAGGATATGCAGCAACCATTCATGGATTTAGACAAAGACGGAGACTGTGGCGAACATCTCAGAGGCTGGCCGTGCTCCAGCGTCCACATTGATTCTCTCATTAATTCCTCTGTTGTCCCATCTCTTTGCCTCTCCTGCTTGGCCTTGCAGTCTGCTCCCTGCCACCTGCTTCTCTTGCACTGCGGAAAGCCAGCTCCAGCTGATTTGTGAGTGGGACTGTCCTCGGCCAGAGAAGCCTGAAGGTGCCCCCCTGCCGGTTGTGTGTCCTTGTACACAAGAGCTTTGATACCTTTAAGAATGCCGGGAATATAAGGAGAGCCACGTTAAATCCATTTCACATCCTGTTTCTCACATTGGCCTGGCATATGCCGACCAGGAAGTCCACATGCAGTGCATGAAGGCAACATCCTTCCCCTTGTTGTTGCCCCACCGCCCAGCAACTAGTAGAGGCATGTTGCCTCTGGACATAGAAGTTCCATTTTGCCACCATGGCTATTATAGCCATTAATATAGGGATGCAGCAAGGTGCCTTATCCTGAGTCAGGCCATTACCCTGTTAAGGTCAGTATTGTCCAGTCTGACAGGCAGCAGCTTTCCGTGGTGGTGGTGGTGATGGAGGAGGAGGAAGAAGAAGGAGGAGGAGAAGGAGGAGGAGTTGGTTTTTATATGCCAACTTTCTCTACCACTTAAGGAAGGATCAAACTGGCTTACAATCACCGTCTCTCCCCCTCCCCACAAAAGACACCCTGTGAGGTAGATGAGGCTGGGAGAGCTCAAAGATAGCTGTGACTAGCCCTGGGTCACCCAGCTGGCTTCATGTGTAGGGGTGGGGAAACCAACCCAGTTCACCAGATTAGCGTGGAGGAGCGGAGAATCAAACCCGGTTCTCCAGATTAGACTCCACCGCTCCAAACCACCACTCTTAACCACTACACCACACTGGCTCTTAGGTCTTTCACATCATCAGCTATCTGATCCTTTTTCAAATGGAGATCCCAGGGATTGAACCTGGGACCTTCTACATGCAAAACACATGTTCTTTTACTGAGCCATAGCCCCTCCTAAGCTGTAGGCAGGCCAGAGAGTCATAAGTGTGGAATCTAAAGTGATGTGCAAAAAGTTAGCCAAGGATCTTCTGGGCATGGAGTAGGGATCACTGGAGGTGTGTGTGGGGGGAGGTAGTTGTGAATTTCCTGCATTATGCAGGGGGTTGGACTAGATGACACTGGTGGACTCTTTCAACTCTATGGTTCTATGACTCTATTCTATGATTCTATGATTGAAAAAGGTGACATGTATCCAGCCATGCAGTTCTTCCAGTGGAATGGCATTTCCATTTGTGGAAAAGACACCTGATTTCTACGGATTCCTTTCCACTGCAGACCCCCACTTTGCCCCGGTGCTGGCCCTGAGGATTCCCTGACTCCAGGGAACAGCATTTCAGGTTGCTACTGGACTCAAATCTAACATTTCAGGGGACTCAGAGGGCAGGAAGGGAAGTGGAGAAAGTCCGTGGGTGGCATATAGTACCCACAGTCAAACTGGCCACTCAGGCTCACACACTCTGGGTGAAATTTTCCAAAGACTGTCTGGTAGCATGAGTAAGTCTGGTAGCATGAGTAAGACAGACAGGAAGCAACAAGCAGCAGTTGCCAGTAACTATGACACAACAGTGGGGCAGATGACAGACAGATGGGATGGCCATAATGGAAGGAACAAGCAGCAAAGACAATCTGGTTTAGAAACAGGCTGGAACAGATCGTGGAAGGCTCCAAGGTACTGAACAGGTTTGCTCCAGCAAATTGCAGAGCTCACCTGCAGCGGTCCCTGAGGGCTTTTCCAAGCTCACCCCAACCTCAGTGGCCAGCTCTTAAAGGGGCCACACTGTGTTCTGGAGCCTTACACGCTGGTGGCACTCTGCAACTTTTCACTAGGTCTGTGGATGGTTCAGTTCATGGGACTGTAGGTTCTTGAATCTTTGATTAATAGGGCACTCAAAAGGCTCAGTCCCTAGTCACTCAGTCGGTCTTGATCTATTGGTTTCAGGATCGAATAATGGGTCTTTTTCCATACAAGGGTACATTGTCTAGCCTCCTGAGATGCAGCACAACATGAGTTCAGAAAAATAACCTACAGTTTAATGGCAAGTCAGTATTACCCGCATATTGCAGACACGACAGTCTGAGAGAGCAGTTTTCTCAAGACCATATTGTGAGTTCACTGGGGACATAATATTTGAATCTTGGGCACTTTCACACATCCTGAATAATGCACTTTCAATGCACTTTAACAACCGTTATTGCAAGTAGATTTTGCCATTTCACACAGTAAAATCCAGCTGCAAAGTGCATTGAAAGTGGATTGAAAGTGCATTATTCAGGATGTGTGAAAGTGCCCTGAATCACATTATGGTAGACTATCTATCTAGATGACTAAGATGCAGTATTTTGGGAAAACAGCTAAGTGTGGGCTCAAAAATGCTAAGCTCGATTCAAACTGATTTTGAACCAAGGCCAACAAGCAAGTGAGGGAACACTGGGAGCCCTATAAGATACTTTATCCAAAATTAACAGTCTCTGATTTGCATATACATTCAAGAAATAAATCTTGAAGAGTTGAAAGTCAGCAACTTTGACTCTCCCTCCATTTCATCCCAGCATGAATAATCACATAATTATTTCAAATAGGGTTGATATCTCAGAAGAAAGGAGTTCACTGTTCCATAGAGAAGCACAGAGGATTTCATAAGAAAGTAAACACTGTCTCAGTCTTTTCTCTTCATAGGTAATAGTAAAAGCCTACATTACAGGATTATTGTAAGCATTATTAATAAGGTTGCCAGTTCTGGGTTGAGAAATACCTGGAGATTTGGGGGAGGGAGGAGCGTGGGGAGGGTGGGGTTTGGGGAGAGACCTCAGAGTGATGCCATAGAGTCCACCCTCCAAATTTGCTCCAAATTTGCTCCAGGGGAATGGATCTTGGTCATCTGGAGATCAATTGTAATAGCGGGAGATCTCCAGGTGCCACCTGGAAGTTGGCAAGCCAACTTCATATATTCATATATTCATATATGTTCATATATTGAGCTTATATGAACAGTTTTGTAAACTCCAAGGGCATACTTACACTGCAAACTGATATTATGAAGTGTTTTAAGAGGCCTGTCTGTATTCACTCTACAAAACTGAGTTGTGAACCAGGAAATGCCTGTTTCAAATGTAATCTCTCACACTAACACACACACCTGATAACATAGAGAGGGTTCCCATTTACAGCTGCTAAAGAACACTCGAACACAACAGTGGTCCTTTATGCATGGGTACTTTCACTCACGTTTGCCCCCAGACTGACACAGTTGTTTCTTGGAGTTATGCATAAGTTTTCCGTCCATTAGAGATGACCTTGTGCCCAGCCCCCACAAATCCTAGGGGTTCCCGTTCCTGTTAAAACCTGATTCTTTTATCTCCCCTGAGATCAGCCAGGGTGATATTGTCCTAATCTCCATGCATAAGCCAAAGGGCGGGACAGGAGAGCTGGGGAGGGGTAACGGTTTTCTCGGTTTTCTCACAGTAAGCATTACAGCCAGTTACAAAGTAGTGTTTTCAACGGGCGGGGACTCAGATGCTTCCAGATTTGAGCTTGGTGACTTTGCTGGTGCATAGCAATTTTTGGATTCGCAACAGAAAAGTGCGGGTCGAGCGAGCATCGAACCCCAGGTAAAACTCCCATGCTTAAACAGCCAATAACTGACTACTCTGACACCAGCCAGCACATCCCTGGCACAGAATTCTCAAACAAGCATAACAAACAATAAGGAAAGTCATAATGCTTTGGGCTCAGTAATGAGTCCCCTGATGGCCAGTGGGACCCCTAGCAAATGCTTGAGTCGCTTAATAATAGAAATGTTTCTGTCGACACGTTCAGCAAAATGAGGTGAGAATGAAATAAGGGAGTTCTGAGGAGGTAGAACTGATCGTTACCACTTCAGATTGTAAATGGTGCTCATATTTTTGAAGGCTCCTCCCTGCAAGCAGAAAATGAGCACAGCAGGGAGCAGACTGAGCCAGAACCTTTCTGCCTGGTATGATTGTCTTCTTATGTGACATTTTTATATGGAGCTCTATGAAATAGTATCCCCCACCTGCATTCTTAAGTGGTTTCATGCACTGGCTGAAGCCGTGGCTGCTACGGAGGGCAGATGACTGGAGCTTGGATTGAGGCAGCAATCCTTGGAATGGCAGAAGCAGAGGCAGAGGATCCTGCTGATGACCTAATGCTTTTCTTTCTCAGGAGATGCTAGCTAGCAGTTCTCTCCATGGGCAGTCATGTACCTGGCACTCAGTTTGAGAATGGCCGAGTTTAGCAGCACCAGAACTGAGCAAGAGAGCAAAAAAAACCTTCTCTCCCCACTGTTCTGTCCTAGAATCAAAGAGTTGGAAGGTACCACCAGGGTCATCTAGTCCAACCCCCTGCACAATGCAGGAAATTCACAACTACCTCTCCCCCATACCCTCAGTGGCCCTTACTCCATGCCCAGAAGATGGCCAAGATGCCCTCCCTCTCATGATCTGCCTAAGGTCATAGAATCAGCATTGCTGACAGATGGCCATTTAGCCTCTGCTTAGAAACCTCCAGGGAAGGAGAGCTTACTACCTCCCGAGGCCTTACCACCTCCCCAGGCTTACCACCTCTTGAGAACTCCTTGCGCCTAACTTCTGCTCCTACAGTTCTACCACTCATAGCTACCTGAAGGTCTTCCATGAATGACTCAACTCTTTCCCCCCTTGCTGCCTCTTATGCCTGGAACTGCCTTCTAGCTAGGGTTGCCAGCTCTGGGTTGGAAAATACCTGGAGATTTTGGAGGCAGAGCCTGAGGAGGGTGGGGTTTGGGGAGGGGAGGGACTTCAATGCCATAGAGTCCAATTGCCAAAGTGGCCATTTTCTCCAGGTGAACAGGTCTCTATCAGCTGGAGATCAGTTGTAACAGCAGGAGATCTCCAGCTTAATACCTGGAGGTTGGCAACCCAGCACACCTGCATGATGCCACCTTGCTTCAGATCCTTCCTTAAAACCCTCCTTTTTTCGCAAAGGGTGCAATGCCTTAGTCCCCCTTCCTTTACTTGAAACAGCACCCAAGGATGTGAAATTGGAAAACATATTCTTCCTTTGCTTTCCTCCCTCACCCCCACCCCCACCCACCCCCCACCGTTGCCTTCCTTGTGTCAGATGTTACATTGCACACTTCTTGGAGCAGGAAACTGTCATGATGTTACTCTAAAGTGCTGTCTACATTGATGGCAATGTATAAATGAAAGCCTTCAAAAATTACAGGTCTGAGAATGCTGCTATTCTTTGTCTCTATGAGTGAAGCTGCAGGAACCGCTGGAGCACTTTCCCATTTCCTGATGGGAGGAATGCTTGGCAGCAACAGAACACAAATTTGCTGTGTACTCCTGGGCTCTTTTTTGTACCGATGGCATTGATGGGGCATCCCTCCTCTAGGCAAATGGAGGTCGCCTCTGAGATGGGAGATTGTCCCTGCAATTTGAAGAGCCCATGGAGGCAAGCAGAGCAATGGCTGTTTTGTCCTTCTTTTAGCCTTAAGGGTCAACTCTTTACTGCCTGCAGCACTTTTCCTTTGAAGGGCTGTCATATAGAGGAGGGTGCCCGAGTTGTTTTCTGTTGCCCCAGAAGGTCGGACCAGAACCAATGGGTTGAAATGAAATCAAAAGAGTTTCCATCTAGACATTAGGAAGAATTTTCTAACAGTTAGAGCAGTTCCTCAGTGGAACAAGCTTCCTCGGGAGGTGGTAAGCTCTCCTTCCCTGGAAGTTTTAAAGAAGAGGTTAGATGGCCGTCTGTCAGCAATGCTGATTCTATGATGATGAGAGGGAGGGCATCTTGGCCATCTTCTGGGCATGGAGTAGGGGGTCACTGGGGATGTGGGGGGAAGGTAGTTGTGAATTTCCTGCATTGTGCAGGGGGTTGGACTAGATGACCCTGGTGGTCCCTTCCAATTCTTATGATTCTATGATCTATGATTCTATTATTCCTACCAGGAAGTGGGAGATCAACCCAGAAGACCCTGCAAGGTTGTAGCTAGGGTTGCTAACCTCAGGTAGTGTCTGGAGATCTCCCGCTATTACAACTGATCTCTAGGTAGGGTTGCCAGTTCCCCCCTCTCCACTGGCAGGAGGTTTTTGGGGTGGGGTTGGCATGGCAATCCCATGTGTGTGGCTGCGTGATGCAATTATGTCACTTCTGGGTTTACCCCAGAAGCGCTGCATCGTGACAGGACTCTTTATAAGTAAAACCCCCCAAAAAACAATAGTGTTTTGGGGGTTTGAGTGATAAAGTGTCTCGTCATGACGCAGCACTTCTTGGGGTAAACCCAATGTAATCGCGTCATGTGCAGCCATGCGCGCATGAAATTGCCACTCCGAGGAGCCCAGTGGATCCCAGCAACCTGGCAACCCTATCTCCAGGTGACAGAGTTCACCGGAAGAAAACGATCACTTTAGAAGGTGGACTTTATGGCATTATACCCCACTGAAGTTCCTCCTCTCACCAAACCTTGCCCTTCTCAGATCACACCCCTAAAATCTCCAGGTATTTCCCAACACAGAGCTGGCCACTCTGTTTGCAGCCATCTTTGAAGTGATCTCCCATTTCTAATGGGATACAGAGGCACATGGAAGAGACCCCAGCACACAATTAGATGTCATCCATAGTCACCAGGTACTTCTTCCACAGGAAGACGGGGGAAATGTTGGCAGTGGGCCCTCTGTGTGCTTGTGGGTCTTGGTAGGTGTCCAACTATGCTAGCCCGGACAACACCAGCTTTA
Source organism: Euleptes europaea (assembly GCF_029931775.1). Taxonomy (NCBI): domain Eukaryota; kingdom Metazoa; phylum Chordata; class Lepidosauria; order Squamata; family Sphaerodactylidae; genus Euleptes; species Euleptes europaea. Next base: position 45,332,670 of record NC_079324.1, read on the forward strand.
AATTTGTCTTTCCTCCCTCCAGTTCTTCTCCCTCCCTGTATCCTTTCCCTGTCTTCCAGCAGGGGTTTGTGCAGGTCGCAGCTCTTCAGGAGACCAGGGGAAATCACAGAATGTGGAATTGGTGCAGGAGACCCAGCGTGGTGAAGTGGTTAAGAGCGGTGGTTTGGAGCAGTGGACTTCAATCTGGAGAACAGGATTTGATTCCCCACTCCTCCACATGAAGCCAGCTGGGTGACCTTGGGCTAGTTACAGCTCTTAGAGCTCTCTCAGTCTCACCTACCTTACAGGGTGTTTGTTGTGGGGAGTGGAAGGGAAGGTGATTGTAAGCCGGTTTGATTCTCCCATAAATGGTGGAGAAAGTTAGCATATAAAAACCAACTCTTCTTCTTCAGCTTTCTGAAAATCAGATTTCTAAAAAAAAAAGTTTCTACTTCTACTTCTGGCTACTAATTCTTCGAAGTGTATAGACATTGCCTGCTTAAATAACAGAAACCAGGGGTGCAAGTACAATATTTCCAGTGGCCAGGCTGCAATGTCCTGAAGAGATTCTTCTTTCTTTCCTATCACCAGCAAAACCCAAGTAAATTATCCAACACTGGCTCAGTGGCTGTGGCTCTGTGGTAGAGCATCTGCTTGGAATGCAGAAAATCCCAGGTTCAATCTCTGGCATCTCCAGTTAAAGGGTCTAGGCAAGTAGGTGATGTAAAAGACCTCTGCCTGAGACCCTGGAGAGCCGCTACTGGTCTGAGTAGACAATACTGACTTTGATGGACCACGGGTCTGATTCAATATAAGGCATCTTCATGAGTTCAAATCATGCCACCTAATTCAATTCACATAATTTAGACAAGTCACAGATTTCAGGTCTTCTTGGCACAGAATTTGGATTGGGGGTTGGTTTGTTTTTAGTAGGAGGGAAGAAGATACCCCAGTCTTGCTTACCAGGTGCCATTCCTTCGCAGAATGATCTCTTGGCTTCCTCCCCCCCTCCCACACACACACACCTTGCTAGAACTTGCCACATTTTGTCCCTCTGATCTGCTATTTAGTGCTGCAGGTTCTTCTAGACCCCATAACACAGCTAGCTCCTCACTGAGTATGCTTTCTCAACAGTCCCACCCGCCAACCCATCAGCAATAACACCCCAGCCTTCTGCCTACAGAGATACAGTAGTTCTCCCACACACACACACCATAAGCCTCTCTTTCCAGCTAGGGCCCCTGTGTTTTCACCCATCACCGCTGTTGTGTATGTATTTAGTAGGGTAGTAAGCAAGGGGAGGTTTAGGAGCTTGAGTTCCGCACGAAGGATCCTAAACCCTGCTCGCCCTATTGGCTAAGCCACTGGTTCCCAACCGGGGGTCCGTGGACCCCTAGGGGTCCACGAGAACTAAATTAAGGTCCGCGAAACAAAGTTATAAACCCATAATAAATTAATATTTTCAATTAAAATAAATTATTTATTATTATTATTTTATTATTATTATAAAAATATATATTCAAATATTATTCTAAGTTTAATGTTTAATTAACAGTTATGATTAAAGTTTATTTTCAGATTCTCGGAATTTTTATTTTGAACCTTGGGGTCCCTGCACCGAACAAAAAGTCCTAGTGGTCCTTGGTTAAAAAAGGTTGGGAACCACTGGGCTAAGCAAACGGATCCTATTGGCCCTAAGCCAGCATGTCCCATTGGTCACCGAGAGGGTATTCCCCCCCTATCACGGATCAGGGGGGAAGTGGCAGCAGGCGGCCAGGGGGGCATATACCGTAAGCAGGGCACGTTCAGTGTGTAAGTTAGTTCTGTGCTGAAATCAAATAAAGCTGTGTTGTTGAACTCCATCTCTGATCTCGTGAATCCTTCCCTCGCGGACTTAACAACCGCCAAGTGAAATTAATCTTACAGAGAGGATTTCATGAAACACTTGCTGGGTAGAACACTTTCCTAAATGTGGAGCTGTATTATGTGCCACAGGATTTGCCTTGTCTATTAATTTCACAACTCTAATTTAACAAGCCACCAATCAAGCTTCCTTGGCAACGGCTGTACTTTATCAGCCATGATGCTTAATTACTCGTAACTCCCCTCTTTCCAAGACTTTGGAGATAGGCCTCTCTGTTAATATTCAAACCAGGGACTGAAATCAGACGCAGCAATCGAATCGTGAAGTTATACAAATCTCTTTTCTTGCCTTGGCTAGAAACGTCTCCTGCACAATTTTAGGGCTGCCCTACAACCTTGTTGACTTCCAAAAAAATAATGGCTTGGAAATTGGATCATCATTTTTGGCTAATTTCCCTGCCTCATTGACAACAATGATAGCAGTGCATGGAGAACAGCAGATGTTAGTCCTTTGTCATAGTTAGCTTTGGCTTGTCAAAGTCAGGATGGGGAGCAGAGCAATACAAAAGGACCTTTTCCAATTGTGTCACCAAAGCGTACATGCTTAAACCAGCTAACCAGTTAGAGCTGCTACTTCATTAAGGAAATTTCATTGATGTTTATGTGTTATCCGTTCTTTAAATCCACATGAACTTGGATGACTAAAACACTGGTTCTGAGTGAGAAATGTGTGTGTTAAGTGCTGTCAAGTCGCTTCCGACTCATGGCGACCCTATGAATGAAATTCCTCCAAAATGTCCTATCTTTGACAGCCTTGCTCTGATCTTGCAAATTGAGGGCTGTGGCTTCCTTTATTGAGTCAGTCCATCTCTTGTTGGGTCTTCCTCTTTTCCTTCTAAATGCAATGTTTTGAGATGATTTGCGCAAATATCTCAGCAACACCATCTCAGAAGAGGCATTCTCCTTCTGTATGTGAGAGAAAGAGGGATGCTTCTTCTAAGAAGGCATCTACCACTTTCAGATTTCCAAGTACTTGCTTTTCAAAATAATTTGGAATTCATTTAAAAACCTGCTGCCCAATTAATCAGGGGCACCTTTTGAATTGATCAAAAGAACATTAATTGATTCATAATTGATTAATAAACTATAATATTGTAGCTCTAAAACCAATCGGTATTCCCAGTGAGGGGGAAATTTGATTATTTGATTATTCAAATAAGATACTTTGGGAAAAGGAAAGGGGAGATGTAAGAAAGTGCTGTTGTAGAGATGTCCTCTCTTCCCTTTTAAACAGTGATATGCTGATATTTTTCTCTTTTGTTGTCTTTCCCAAATGGAAGTTTTCTGTTAATAAATATCCCCCAAATAAGTCAAAAAGGTTTTTGTTTTTTTGACCCAGCAAAGATGTAAGAAAGGAGCCCTTAGCCAAAAAGTCAGCAGCACTGAACCTGGCCCTTTCTGTCTCCAGACTGAAGTCTTCCTTCCTGCTCTCAGTCATGGTTAAGCACTCATAACCAGCTTCAAACCCTGGTTTCAAGATCCTGGTCAACTGAGAACCCTCGTCAGCCTTGCTTAACTGCTCTTAGCCCTTTGTCACATCTGTTCTAGGTCAAAACAACCTTTCTGGCTGATTTGAGGATCAATTATAATCAAAAGTGTTCAATTTGAAAAGTTGCAACCAGGAAAATGTCAGTTCAGTTTTCATGTTCTTTCCAAGAGGGAGGGGGGAAATAAACATTATTGCACTTTTCCCTCCCATGAAAATCTGACCTGTTCTCATTCTCCTGTCTGCTTTGGAAAGAGGTGAATAGCCATATTTTTCACATGGTGATTGCATTTATCATGCATGTTGTCAACTAACACAGCAGAAGGAAAGATTTAAGAGTCAACCGGTGGAATCCTAAGTAGCATCACACCCTTCTAAGTCAATTGACTTCACTGAATTGAGAAGGGTGTACGGTAACTTTGCTTAGGACTGTGACTGGACATCTCTCTGATATGTTAGTCTATTGCAAGCAGAGAGCTTCTTTACGGGTGGAGGGATGTTTCCAAAATGTGATGCCTTACCAGCAATCAGAACTCCACATCTTCCAAACTATTATAGATGGAAATGCTTGTAGCACCCCTATTCTAATTCCAGTCAATGCTTTGTCAACTCTCATGCCTCCACTATATGTTATATCCCATTTATTCTGCAATAGCCCTTTCTTACATTCAATTAAAAGCCAGGAGGGTGATGGTTCTTCTGGTTAAAGATGTGCTAGAAAAACATAATATTTATCAGCATTTTAGAACATAACTTCTGCAGCTGAAGTGTGTGAAATGGAAGGCTGTGCATTACATGGTGCCTTGGTGTTCATGCCCAGGCATGTATCTATCTACTGAGCACAAGAGATGATGCATCCATGTCCCCACTTAGAAATTTAACTTCTAGAAGCCTTGGAAGGGAGCTGAACCTTGAAGAATGGCAGCATTTTAATAAGACATCAGTACAAAAAAAAAGGGCAAAACTAGGGCCAGTCATTTGCCAGATATTAGGGGGGTGGGGGTGGAGAGTGTTCATTTTTAGAACATTTGGCTCAGTGCCCTAAGATAAATATACACTTACAACCTTCACTGTTGTCAAAAAGGGCAAGAGTAAAGTAGCACCTTAAAGACTAACAAAAATATTTTCTGGTAGGGTATGAGCTTTCGTGAGCCACAGCTCACTTCTTCAGATACAGCTAGAATGTGAATCCATCGGTCTTTAAGTAGAGGAACAGTATGTAAATGTGAATAGCAGGCTTGATGGGATTAGGTGTGATATGCAGAAGAGTCTGTGATGTCCAGGGGAGAGATGGGTGTGGAGAAATCAGCATTGGTAATGGGCCATGAATGCAAGGTCTTTATTCAGCCCAGATAAATGCATTGACTTTAGTTTGAATATCAAACTACCTTCACTGTTGATGCGGAACTCTGTGTTTTGTACTCAGGTCTGCAGAGCTGCATACAAAAATTAAGGAGCAGCCAATGCTGACTGAAAACACTTTATGAATAGGGTTGCCATGTCCCTCTTTACCACCGGCGGGAGGTTTTGGGGGTGGAGCCTGAGGAGGGTGGGGTTTGGGGATCAGGTTGCCAACTTCCAGGTGCTGGCTGGAGATCTCCTGCTATTATAATGGATCTCCAGCCGATAGAGATCAGTTCCCCTGGAGGAAATGGCCGCTTTGGCAATTGGACTCTATGGCATTGAAGTCCTTCCCCTACCCAAACCACAAGCCAGTGCTGCAGGGGCCACCGAGATCTGTGATGAAAACAGCCTTGTTTCTTCCTGAAAACTGGCACTAGAGCAGAAAAGGAGGGTTGGTGAACTGACACTAGTTGTCATTACCATTAAACGGGCTGAGCGAAGTAGCTCCTGAAGCTCTGGCAGAGTTGCTGGACCTTGGTTATTAGGGTTGCCAGCTCCAGGTTAGGAAATACCTGGAGATTTGGGGTATAGCCAGAGGAGGCAGGGTTTGGGGAAGGGAGGGGCTTCAATGGGGTATAATGCCATAGTCCACCTTCCAAAGCGGCCATTTTCTCTAGGTGATCTGATCTCTGTCGGCTGGAGATAGGATTGCCAGGTCCCTCTTCGACACCGGCAGGAGGTTTTTGGGGTGGAGCCTGAAGAAGGCAGGGTTTGTGGAGGGGAGGGACTTCAATGCCATAGAGTCCAGTTGCCAAAGCGGCCATTTTCCTCCAGATGAACTGATCTCTATCGGCAAGAGATCAGTTGTAATAGCAGGAGATCTCCAGCTAGTACCTGGAGGTTGGCAACCCTATTGGTTATGCTTGCTCCTGGCCACCAATGCCCCCCGAGGGCAGTGACCCACCAAAACAATTCCCTGTAAGTTAAATGGCCATCCGCCCGTTTCCTACATTTTGTGATTTCTGAATTAAATTGTTGCCACTGCTTTGTTTTATGGTGATTTTGTTAGCCTCCTGGAGCCTGCCAACAAAAAGGAAGGGTGTCAATCAATTTACGAATCTGTCAAATACGTAATCAAACACATAAATAAAAAATCATCAAAGGAAGAACCGCACTAGGAACATCTCCTGTGCAAGCGCCATGGAAACCAAAAGGAGCGGCGCAAGAAACACTGATGGCGCTCAGTTGCAGTTCATGACAGTGGTGCATGTGCAGGATGCGCTCCCAACTGAAAGGTCTCCAAGCAATTAAGCGACCGGTGCAAGGTTGTCCTGGAGGCCAGGGTAGGACAAGGATCTTCTCTGTCCCAGCCTGGGGCTTGAACTATGTCACATTCTATTTTATCATTTCTTTTGTTGAAGAAACAAGCTTCCTTTAAAAAACAAAAAAAGCAAGAATAAATGAAAGGAAGAAAAAGAATGTATTAAGCAGTGGAGAAATTGGCCATTTGAACGAAATAGGAACATTAAACCTGAAACAGAATCACTGCAATGGGAGGGATTTTGCTGTACTGCTCAAAAGCAAAATCAGGAGCATTAAGAAAATACTTTTGAGTGGGTGTGTTTTACTAACCAGCGCCAGTCCCAGGAATTTGGCACCCTTCAGCAACCATCCATGGTGAGACCAGGACGAAGCAAGGTGTGCAAGCCAATATTTATTTGCTCGTTCATTTGTTATTGCGAGATTTCTACCCTACAAAGCTCAGGACAGCTTGCAATACAACAAAATATCATTTGCACAGCCAACTGTAACCACCTTAAAAACACGAGCAAACCAGACATGTTTGCATACGGAACACAGCTGCCAAACAAACAATTATGAGTCCAGGTCCTCAGAGAAAAGCCTTTTCAAACAGAACAGCTTTGCAGGCCTTCTGGACTTCTTTTGGAAGCCAATTCCAAAGGATGGCCCAACAATGGAAAAAAACTCTCAAGTGGGCAGCGGCAGAATGTGCCAGCTGCAACGAGGGCAAATGCAAAGTAAGGGCAGGGTAGAACCAGGTTAGTGCCTGGTAGGTAGGGTTGCCAACTGCCAGGTAGTAGCAGGAGATCTCCTGTTAATTCAGCTGATCTCCAGCCGATAGAGATCAGATCACCTGGAGAAAAATGGCCACTTTGGCAATTGAACTCAATGGCATTGAAGTCCCTCCCCTCCCCAAACCCCGCCCTCTTCAGGCTCCACCCCCAAAATCTCCCTCCGGTTGAGAAGAGGGACCTGGTAACCCTACTGGTAGGGTTTCCAAGTGCCAGGAGATCTCCTGCTAATACAACTGATCTCCAGCCGATAGTGATCAGATCACCTGGAGAAAAATGGCCGCTTTGGCCATTGGACTCTATGGCATTGAAGTCCCTCCCCTCCCCAAACCCTCCTCAGGCCCCACCCCAAAAACCTCCTGCCGATGGCGAAGAGGGACCTGGCAACCTTACTGCTGGACTTCATGGACCTTGGTCTGATCCAGCATGGCCTCTCTTACATTCTTATGTTCCTTAAGCTCTGCTTTCAAAATGGCACAAGAAAGCTTTTTGAGGATCTAATTTGATTTTAAGCCTGTGAGCTGCCTTTTTGCATCTTAAACATGGGATGACCGCAAGAAAAAAATTATGCATGATCCAGCCAAAGTTACATGCCTGTAAATTCCATTAATCTCAGAGGGAGACATGTAAACAGGTGCTTCAATTTCCTGTCGCAATAAGGGGGACTGCGCTGTATAAAAACTCTCGTCTTTGAAAAGTATTTTCCCTTTTGTAAAGACAGGGCAATAACTAGGGTTTTGAGTAAGATAAACAAAATCTGTCCCTAGGAAAGGCAAATTCTTAAATCCTTATTAATTATGTAAATTGAAAAGGGTTGCGTGATTTCGTTTTCACGATTTATTGTTGTACTGGTTTGTGGAATGTATTCTGCGACAGCCTCACCCTTGGAATAATGGAAATCTGATTGATTTCTCTGGCCTCCTGAGATTTCATTAAGCACCACCAAACTCTCTTAACCTAACGTCAAAACCCATAAGAGCTAGAAATTTGTTTGTAAAAAGAAAGAAAGCTGAGATATGTAAGCAATCCAACTGCTCCTTTAGCAGGTGGCAACTGTGTCCAGGAGTACCTTTTACCAGCTTCAACTAGTTAGCCAGCTGTAGCCTTACCTGTACAAATAAGAGCTGTGGAACACAGGCAGGTGATGTGGAACACAGGCAGGACGGTGCTGCTGCAGTCGTCTTGTTTGGGGGCTTCCTAGAGGCACCTGGTTGGCCACTGTGTGAACAGACTGCTGGACTTGATGGGCCTTGGTCTGATCCAGCAGGGCTTTTCTTATGTTCTTCTCTGGCCACAGATGCATGCCATGGTTACATACAGATTAGATTACTGCAGTGTGCTCTGCTTACGGCTGCTCTTGAAAAGTGTTTCAATTGGTGCAGAATGCTGCTGGGTACCCAGGGTTGGGTGAGAAGAAAATTTATGTAAGTCTATGTGGAAATATTACAAATATATTTTATTAGAAGCGCTATACAGATTTTAAAATTCTTTAAAAGCATTAAAATGGCACTTTCCTCTCACCCAACCACGGGTACCCAGCTTTTGTTTTTAGGTTGGGCTTCATTTCCCTCATTTTTCTTCCGCAGAATGCTGCTGCCAGGATGTTGACTGGAATGGGTCATAAGGACCATATCACCCCAGTTTTGTCCCATCTACACTTGCTCCCTTTTATGTTATTTTAATGTTTTGTATGATAGATTGTGATGGCCTTTGGCCACAAACAACAAACTTTATCATATCATATCACTTGCTCCCAATTTGTTTCTGGGCACAATTCAAAGGTGTTGACCTTTAGCAGTAGGAAAAGAGGAAGACCCGGCATGAGATGGATTGACTCAATTAAAGAAGCCACAGCCCTCAGTTTACAAAACCTGAGCAAGGCTGTTAATGAGAGGGTGTCTTGGAGGCATTAATTCATAGGGTTGCCATTAGGGTTGCCAGCTCTGGGTTAGGAAATACCTGGAGATTTGGGAGGTGGACCCTGAAGACTGTGGGGTTTGGGGAGGGGAGAGACTTCATTGGGGTATAATGCCATAGAGTCCCCCTTCCAAAGTGGCCATTTTCTCCAGGTGAACTGATCTCTGTCACCTGGAGATTAGTTGTGATAGCGAGATATCTCCAGCTACCACCTGGAGGTTGGCAACCCTAGTCACCATAAGTCAGAAGTGACTTGACTACACTGAACACACACATGTATGCAGCTTGGGACCAGCATACCCAATGGACCACCTACTCTACTCCGAACCCACCTGATTGCTATAGACCTCTTCCAAGGCCCTGCTTTGGGCACCTCTGCCTTCTAACATTAGGCTGGTGACAACCCAGGAGACGGCCTTCTTAAGTGTGGCACCAAAACACTGTAATTCCCCAGGGAGCCTCGCCTATCCCCTTCTGTTGCAATCTTCTGCCAACGCCTAAATACTTTTTTTTTGTTTCATCTGGCGTACCCTCATTCCATCTTTCCTGCCCTATAAACTGTTGCTTTTATGTTTTTGTATGTGTTTTTTATCTTGGTTTTAATTGCTTTAATGATGCATTTTGTTTGGTTTTAATGGTTTTAAAGAGGCGTTTTTATTATTTAATATTATTTAATATTATGTAATATGTTAGCCACCTTGGTGGCCTTCAGGAGGGCAGAAAGGCAGGGTATATATTTTGTAAATAAAGAAATTAGAATAAATTTTGCTACTTACATTTTTAAATGCAAAATTTCAAATTCAAGCTTTACGCTTGGAATTTGAAACTTTACCTCAAAATCAGAGTGCTTTAGACTTACCGACATCCCTCGATGGTTTTTGAGAGGCATCAAAATCTTCTAAACTGTCAGCTCTCAAATTTTGCAAAATACATCTTTGTGTCAACTATTACTATCATATATCATAGGCTACCAGTATCAGATATCCAGTCTATATTTAGCAAATACTTGAGTAGTCTGTGCTCACAGTGGAGAATTTTGAGGCACAAATTCACTCAAGCTTTTGCTTATAGCAAAACAGGAGGGCAAGAGTTAAGGCAAAGACCTTGTGGCGTAGGTTGGCCTGTTCCTCAGGAGCCAGGTACAATTTTTCTTATCGACATTTATGGTTATGGAAACAGTAATTGAGGGGAGTTATAGCGACATGTTCAGTGGCCATGCCTGCATGTGCTACTCTCCACGTGCCCGGGGTTCCAAGCAGCTAGCACAAACCACTGGCGGGGGTAGGGGTGGTGGGAGATCCTCAGGGTACATCTCCTCTGGTCCTTGGAGAGGCTCCCCTTCTTTCCTCAACACTTTGACACATGAGGAATGGAGGGAAGCTGGAAGCAGGTTGCTGAAAGAGGTGTGGTGAGCGAAATAGCAATCACCTCTCAAGGTCTCAGACAACAGTTACAGGTATGGCCAGGGGGAAAAAATCTGGAAGGGGGAAGAGAAGGCAGTTTTTGTGTGTTAGAGGATGCAAATGGTAGCTTGGATTAGAATAATCCAGTGCTGTAGATGTTTCAATTTGCAAAGTGGCCTTCTAGGGTTCCCAGTTCCCTCTTGGCAACCGGTGGGAGGTTTTAGGGGCAGAGCCAGAGGAGGGTGGGGTTTGGGGAGGGGAGGGACTTCAATCCCATAGACTCCAATTGCCCAAGCGGCCATTTTCTCCAGGTGAACTGAGCTCTATCTGCTGGAGATCAGTTGTAATAGCAGGAGATCTCCTGCTACTACCTGGCAGTTGGCAACCCTATGGCCTTCCAGTCCCTTGCCCAGCACCTCCCTATGGCTTTGGAACCAGTACAAAAGCTGATTAAGGATAGCTGTGAACTCTTAAGAGCGCATGCGTGTGTTAAGTGGCGTTAAGTCACTTCCGACTCATGGTGACCTTGTGAATCAATGTCCTCCAAAACATCCTATCGTTTGCAAACTGAGGGTCATGGCTTCCTTTAGAGTCAATCCATCTCATGTTGGGTCTTCCTCTTTTCCTGCTGCCTTCAACTTCTTCACACAATGTGTAGTTAGTGGAACTCCCTGCTCCAGGATGTGGTGATGGCTGCCAACTCGGAAGACTTTAAGAGGGAAGTGGACATGTTCATGGAGGATAGGGCTATCCATTACTAGTCAAAATGAATACTAGTCATGATGCATACCTCTTCTCTCTAGTATCAGCGGAACATGCCTATTGTATTAGGTGCTATGGAACACAGGCAGGATGCTGCTGCAGTCCTCTCGTTTGTGAGCTTCCTAGAGGCACCGGGTTGGCCACTGTGTGAACAGACTGTTGGACTTGACGGGCTTTGGTCTGATCCAGCAATGGTTTTTCTTATGTTCTTACATTCTTAACTTTTCCTAGCACTATGAACTGCATTGCATTTTGAACTGCATTCCTAGCACCGCTGCACTGGTGTGCATATGGCGGTCTTTCACCCACACAGAGGTCTTTTAGCTGTGGGGAGGAATTGACCGAGAGTTGAATGTGTGTGTGATGCAAAAAGGAACATTCCTAGGGGGAATCCACCCCCTGCAGTCTGAAGGGGTGCTGTCCATTCCATCTCAGCATGGGCTGGGGTCCTTCCTTGTTCTCACTTCATTCTTATGCACGTGCGGAAGTAGGGTTGCCAGCTCCAGATTGGGAAATTCTTGAAGATTTAGGGTTGGAGCCTGGGGAGGGCAGGGAGGGACTTCAGCAGGGTATAATCCCACACAGACCACACCCCAAAGCAGCTGTTTTCTCCAGGGGAACTGATCTGCGTCATCTGGAGATCAGCTGTAATTCCTGGAGATGTCCAGGCTCCACGTGGAGGTTGGGAACCCTAGAATCAGGTCTAAGGCTTGCTCTTAAATGCCTAGCCTGGTGTGAAACTGACTGATAACATTTTGGATGGCTGACTGATCCATTGAGGTAGGGAGGGGAAAAAATATGAAGAAAAAAGACCTGGCAACTTGTTTTCAGTTTCTCTGTGTGTAAGACTAAACAAGGAGGATAAAGTATAGGAATTAATTTTCCTTCGCGTGGAGTAAGTTGGGGTGACAGAAGACTAGGAAAGGTCTCTTAAAATGCTCCAAACTGCCTGGAGTTTTAAAAATAGGACAGAATGGATATGAATATATAAGACCCAGCTTGTCACTTTGCCCTGGGTGGCTTTATATTCTTAAGCTGCTTTCTAACAGTGAGGCGAAAAATTTGTTTCTTACTTCTGACTTGATCTCATTGCCAATTTCCTGGAGAGAAATTGAGAGCAACAAGTTTTACTGCCTATAAATTTAAACTGATGTTTAGTAGACGCCAGGAACAAAATTTGGGGATGGGCATCACCTTAACAACCTCCTTGCCAAACTCCGGAGCATCTGCTGCAGAAATGGGGTGATGGATCTGATCCGATCGTAGGAGACGAGCAAAACGAGGTGAAACTGCATCTTTTTTACTGGGCTAACTCATCACCCCAAACTGTTACGAGCTTTCAAAACCGACTTCTCGACAGTATTGAATCTGGGCCAAATAACCTGTGCAGAAACAGTCCATTTCAGAAATAGGCACTCAGAGCAAAAGGACAATTAATTAATACTGGACAAATGGGGGGTAAGATATCGCAGGAGGGGTGATCTCATCCCCATTTTTCCAAATTTCCACTTCCCGGATTCTCTCGTCTCCTCTTTCCAACCTTTAACTGATCCTCAGCGGCTCTCAGCATTATGTGGCTAACAGCTCATTCCTGAGCCCTGCAGCAGCCAGGGATGGCACGGCTGAGACGCCGCGGCAGCACCTCCAAAGAGGATTCTCGGCTGCTGAAGGGTGGAATGCCGAAATGTGGAAAATAACCCCATTAAAAACAGTGATGCTGCGCCAACAAAAAGCTGGAGCAGCACCGCTGTTTCTGAAGGGGGCATTATTGGGCTGAAAGGGGTTAGGAGGCAGCCTACCAGCAGCCCCAGCCCCCAGAACGCCCTAGGAATGCCTCCCAGGACGCTGGCGCCAGCACTTGCACCTGTAGAACACCAGCAGGAGGTCAAGCCGGTGTCCAAGGGCCATGCTGCAGCGGCAGTCCTGGGGGGGCAGTAGGATTGCCAGGTCCCTCTTTGCCACGGGCGGGAGGTTTTTGAGGCAGAGCCTGAGGAGGGGAGGGGAGGGACTTTGATGCCATAGAGTCCAGTTGCCAAAGTGGCCATTTTCTCCAAATGAACTGATGTCTATCGGCTGGAGATCAGTTGTAATAGCGGAAGATCTCCAGCCAGTATCTGGAGGTTCAGTACAGGAGCGAAGAATACTTATAAGTGCAAACAAATATTTATATGCTACCGTGACTAATACAATACGCACTTCATAAATATACAAAAAGAACCATTCATACAGTTGTAACACACATACACAAAATCATCTCTAGGATGGTGGTGAATGGAAACAGTTCAATAAAAAGGTGCAGTTTCTCTCAAGATATGCTCAACAGTCTTCTGTATTCATCCCATGCAGGTAAGTAGAGGTAATAAATATTAATTCAGAAGGAATAACTTCATGGAGGATACGGCAGTTTCAAATTCTTGACAATTTGAATTCTTCATCAGTCCTTCAAGCATTTTCCTCTTATATTGCACATCTTGATAATAAATTACAAAGTGCTGGATATAGTTCAATTCCCACGAAGGGTAACACTTGTGAATGTATTGTATTAGACACGGTAGCATATAAATATTTGTTTGCACTTATAAGTATTCTTCGCTCCTGTACTGAATTTCTTATCCTTTGATACTATTACAGTGGTGTCTATTTTCTCCTCCAGTACCTGGAGGTTGGCAACCCTAGGTGGCCGGCACAAGTGGAACTACGCTGGCGTCCATGCCAGTTTGTGCGGTGCAAGTAGCACGGATGCCGGCGTTGGGTTCCCATCGCCTCCTAAGCCCATTCAGCCCCCAGGCTCAGGAATGAGCTGATAGTCAGCCCTTGCTGTGGCAGTTGTTTGAGGAAGGGAGGGGCATTTAAAATTGATTAACAAAGTCATATATTTTTCTGCATGCTTAAGGAATCTCCCGATATGTAGCAGTAGCTCACTGTGACTCATGAAAGCTCATACCCTACCAGAAACTGTGTTAGTCTTTAAGGTGCTACTGGACTCTTGCTATTTTCTACTGCTACAGACTAACATGGTTACTAGGGTTGCCAGGTCCCTCTTCGCCATCAGTGGAAGGTTTTAGGGGTGGAGCCTGAGGAGGGCGGGGTTTGGGGAGGGGAGGGACTTCAATGCCATAGAATCCAATAGCCAAAGCGGCCATTTTCTTCAGGTGAACTGATCTCTATTGGCTGATCAGTTGTAGTAGCAGGGGATCTCCAGCTACTACCTGAAAGTTGGCAACCCTAATGGCTACCCATCGTGATCTATCCCGATATGTACAAAGCCTCCCCTTATCTGTGAGTGGTCTGGTTTTGCTGCTTTTGTGGTTGGCACTTGGGCCAGCTGCTTTACTTTTAGATATGGCCATACTGGAAAGGGTTTGGGGGTGCTAGGGAGGTCATGAGGTACACAGTATGGGCTGTTCAAGCTTGGTTATTAGCAGCTCGTTCCAGGCTGAAGTGCCCCGCATATTTTTTTTTATTTCTTCCCACTGAACCGTCATTCCAGCCGTCACCGGGAAGCCGGGCGCATTCCTGCTTCACGTTTCTTAAGAATCCTTTTGAGGCAACCTTTTGTATTTGTTCCGCCCCGGCATCGAAGCTTTTACTGAAAGAACCATGAAAAATCACAGCCAAAGGATACTCTTTGATTTAATCCCTCACATTTAATTGGTATAGTGATAATATTAGGATGATTACAGGTATATTAACTAGATAAAATAAGATACTTATAAAATAACTGAGTAGAGGGGGATTATACTGTTAGCAAAAGTATATACAATTTAATTTTGAACAAAAGAGAGTGAAGGGGAAGTCAATTTTTTATGTTATCTTTTAGATTAGAAATTTTTATAGATTCTATTTTATATTGTTAAAGTATTAATGGAAATTGATTTATGATGTATAAAATGAGAAAACAATAAAAATTTTATTATAAAAAAAAAAGAAAAATCACAGCCACGGCGTAGCTTTGCAAATGACCATTGCTAATGGCTCTACAAACGAAGGAACGAAGGAGCAGGCTACTGGAGGGGGTGGAATTTGTTTGACTTTCTCCTCTTGCATCAGGACTGTGAATAGTCATTTCGAAGGGCGGATTTAAAAAAGCAGCTTTGAGCGAGCATTGACGTTTGCCCCCAAGACAGATATTCGGCTGTAGCTGGGGGAATTAAGAAGACTTGCAATCAGGGGTTTCGCCACTTTTCCCAATCGGCAGAATTTTTGCCGTCCTTCTCCCCAGTTGTCTGGATCCTCTACTCCTCCTTGCTTTGATCTTGTTTTGTTTTGTTTACCTGCATCAACAAGATCTGAGGCATTCGTGTTTACGAAGCGAAGAATCATTTTATGAGCAACTCTCAGTCAGCAGAGCTTGCTGCTGCGGGGAAAGTCCAGTCCATATCTGAGAGGCTTCAAAGGCAATTACATCCTGTTTTACAGCCAATTATATTAACATGGGCAATAAAGAATTAGCCAGTATATATTCATTGTTGCATCTTCTGTTAGCCGTGTAAACTTACCCAATTAACCAACAAAATCCAGGTTGATGTATGGAAAATAGAGTGTGTGTGTTTTTTACTTCTCTCAGGATAGGGTTTCCAGGTCCCTCTTCACCACTGGCGGGAGACCCTTGATTTAGGGCTTTAAAGGTAAAAAACAACAACATCATATCTTAAATTGTGACTAGAAACATATGTAAATAGTATAATTCTCAAGGCAAAGTGTAATAATTCCTGCTTATTCTCAGAACAGCATTTTGAACCACCAACGTTTTGGGAGAATCTTCAGGGGCAATCTCATGTGACCAAAGGGTTGCCAGGTCCCTGGGGAGGGGAGGGACTTCAATGCCATAGAGTCCAATTGCCAAAGCGGCCATTTTCTCCAGGGGAACTGATCTATATTGGCTGGAGATCAGTTGTAATAGCAGGAAATCTCCTGCTAGTACCCGGAGGTTGGCAACCCTATCTCAGGAACATGGATAGACAGGTAAGACCATCAAAAAGATGTTTTCACAGTTTATGCCTTGGGGAGAAAGACTTATGTAAAAAACAACAATGTACACAGAAGAATGTAAACAGCATAATTTGGGACATGCAGCTGTTCTATAGATGTTCCAGTTCCATAAGGCAAGTTCATAGGCAAGGGCTTTTCATGGTATATTGTCACCCCAAGCAAGGTACAACTTGGCGTGGTGTAGTGGTTAAGAGTGGTGGTTTGGAGCAGTGCACTCTGATCTGGAGAACCGGCTTGGATTCCCCACTCCTCCACATGAATGAATGAATGAATTTATTTTTAAGGCATTAGCCAGAACACATCGACCAAATTATGAACCTGTAAGTAAATAAAATAATCTTTGTAATAGGAAATATCCAAAGAATTAAAAACAATAATTTACCAGTTAAAATTAGCCAGAGTCATTATTAACATTATTAATCTTTTCCACACGGATCTTAATTACCGCGGAACAGAATTTGGCTACTTGAGAAAGGCAGAACGAGTCCTCCCTCCCATAAAAGAAATTTCATATCCTCTTCCACTTCCTCCGAGCCAAACGCCATTGAATTAATAAGGGGATAAATCAACTTCTGATGAATGCCCTCATAATAACCGCACCTGAGAAAGACATGGCTAATATTTTCAATGTCTCCTGCCCCACAGGGTAAAATGAGTACCCAGCTTGCTGGGGGTAAAGGGAAGATGACTGGGGAAGGCACTGGCAAACCACCCCGCAAACAAAGTCTGCCTAGGAAACGTTGGGATGCGACGTCACCCCATGGGTCAAGAATGACCCGGTGCTTGCACAGGGGACCTTTACCTTACCTTACAGGGGCATTCCCACTGTGCTCTTGGAAGCTTCCTAAATTTTCCCTCCAATAATGCTGAGGGTAAAACTCCTCCACGTGAGTGTCGGAAGCTAATCTGGTGAATTGGATTTGTTTTCCCACTCCTCCACGTGAAGCCAGCTCATGGTTCTCTCAGAACCACGCGGAGGCAGGCAATGGCAAACCACCTCCAAACATCTCTTGCCTTGAAAACCCTACAGGGTTGCTATAATTCAGCTGTGACTTGACCACAACCCTAGCAGAGACCTGGGGCTTCAGAGGGGCCGAATCTCTGCCCTTGATTTCATGAGCTTGCTTTATTTATTTATTGGGGTGGGGGTTACTGTCATTGGTCAAAAAAGCCCGTAAGGCCGCTAAGAATAAAACCAAAAATCTACAATAATATATTAACATTAAAATAAAAGTTTAACAAAATATTTACTAGTAACTTATATATATAAAAAAGAACAACAGTGTTGGAATAAGTCATGTTTCCCACCTAACAGTGATATATAGCATTTATATAAGCACTGGTGATAGTTAATAGACCCAAGATTTCAGAATTTATGTTTATATATGATACTGGTATTTTTGCATCCTGAGCACCCCTTCCCCCCCCCATGGTAAACATTACTGTGTTTTTTCCCTTTTGTTGGCTACTGTACTCTTTGTTTATGCCTATCCTACATTACCTTCCGCAGTATGTAAGTACATTAACTATAATAGTTTTCTTGCTTACCCTTCCCCCATGAATGTTTAATAGAATCTTTAATCTCACATTAGATCTGGAAGTACATATTATAGAACAGCTGACTCAGATACAGATTTACTGTCTGCAGAGGGTAGCTATGGGGAGCCAGAAGGGAAGCGAAGGTACAGGTAGGTTTGCCAACCTCCAGGTAGTAGCTGGAAATCTCCCGCTATTACAACTGGTCTCCAGCCAATAGAAATCAGTTCACCTGGAGAAACTGGCTGCTTTGGCAATTGGACTCTATGGCATTGAAGTCCCTCCCCTCCCCAAACCCCCCCTCCTCAGGCTCCATCCCAAAAATCTCCAGGTAATCTCCAGGTATTTCCCAACCTGCCCTGACCTGGATGGCCCAGGCTAGCCTGATCTCGTCAGATCTCAGACACTAAGCAGGGTCAGCCCTGGTTAGTATTTGGATGGGAGACCACCAAGGAATACCAGGGTTGCTATGCAGAAGAAGGCACTGCTGGCAAACCACCTCTCTTAGTCTCTTGCCATGAAAACCCCAAAAGAGGTTGCCATAAGTCAGCTGCGACTTGACGGCACTTTACACACACATTTCCCAACCTGGAACTGGCAACCCAAGGTACAGGCATTATGCAATCTCCTCCAAACACAAAGTAGGGACAGCATTATTTTTACCAAGATTATGCCTGGTAAATATTTTATTTTATTTAAACTTTTTAGTGCCACCTTTCCATCCAATTTAGGACCTTTGACATGGTGAGCAATCAAAAACATCCAGCTATATAACAATTAAAACAACACTTAAACAAAACACATAAACAAGAAGGAGGGTCAATGAGAGAATGTCAGACCAAAAGGAAAAGGCTTCCCTTGCTGGTGGAAGATACTGATAGAGGGGGACAGATTAGGGATACCAGCCTCCAGGTGGGACCTAGGGAACCCCTGGAATTACAGCTCCTCTCCAGACTACAGAGATCAGTTCCCCTGGATAAAATTGAGGTTTTGGGGGGTGGACTCTATGGCATTGTACCCCACTGAGGTCCTTGTACTCCCCAGGCTTCATCCCCAAATCTCCAGGAGTTTCACAACCTGGATCTGGCAACCCTACCCCCCCCCATCCCTCCCAGTGGCCAGGGGGCCCAGGCAACCCTAGGACAGATGGATCTCCCTAGGGAGAAAATAGAGACAGCTGGGATCCAGAAAGCAATCATCACACATCCCTTCAGCCTGCCAAGACCGGATGAACCCTGTTGTTCCCCCAAATCAGCTAAAATAACCAAATGTCCAATTTCCCTTCTCTTGGGATTCACCCAATGCCAGCCATAAGCAAATACTTCTTAGGACTGTCCTAAGGACTGGAAAACCAAATGCTTTCAGCATACCATCATCTGCAAAGTTTGGACTGCCTCTGTTAGGACCCTAGTTGATGCCCAAACTAATCCAAGATTAGTGGACAGTCTCTGGCTTGTCATGGATTGAGAATCTCAAGCCCCAGTTGCCTAAATAACTCCTTCTTTCTCCCCACAGAAATACGTGAGGCATTCAAAGTCTTTGACCGGGATGGCAACGGCTTCATCTCCAAGCAGGAGCTAGGCACGGCAATGAGGTCCCTTGGCTACATGCCTAATGAGGTAGAGCTGGAAGTCATAATCCAGAGACTGGACATGGATGGTAAGATTCTGGGCTCTCCTTTTCCCTATTGTCTTCTTCAAATCATGCCCCAATCCCCCTTGTTGCATTTATTGCTGACTATGAAGCAGGTCAGATTGGTTTGTGACACTGACTGGGTGTGTTTTGCCTCCTTTTGCAGCCTGGCTTACTTGCTTGAGCCGTCTGGACTGCTGCATACTCTACAAGGCACCTTAGTGTGGTTCCAGTTCTACTGAGCCATGAAGGTCACTGGGTAATCTTGGGCCAATTGCTCTCTGTTTAGCCTGAACTACCTGTTGCGTGGATAAAAGGCTACTGCTTCTGAATGGGTGCTCCATAAAGATGCAAAGGCAATATCTTGTGGGCTCTTCAACAGTTGCCAACTGCCTGGAAAAAAAACTGTCTGACACCTGCCCCTTTACTAGAGGCTTAATGGGATGCTCTGTACTAGGTGATGCTATTGACCTCCATGCCACGAAAAGCTTCAGCTGCACATTTCACATATTAAACTTCTATTAAAGGAGCTTTTATTGCCAAGACTCGAGAAGCAAGTGGGAGGAGTCATGTGAGCCCTCACCTGCATTTTGAAGTGGTACTGTCCAGACCCAGAGGTACCACTAGCAAGATGTAGGCTTGGGTGTAGAATTCAGGAATTCAGGTGGACTGGGTTGTCAGCATGGTCAGGGTTATGGCAAAGGCTGAATCAATAGCAGAAGAGAGCTGTGGTAGGATCTGACTGGGCTTCCTTACGGATGTCCCAGGCTCATAAATAGGGTTGCCAACCTCCAGGTAGTTACAATCCGAAAAAGAGGCACCTCCGTGCTTATACTGGTTGGGTTAGGAAAACAGCACTGGAGAACAAGTCTTTTCTTCAGCCCCAAATCCATTCAACTTTGTGTTTCCAAACAAATTTCTGCCCAATATATCGTCAAATTGATTCACTAGTTCCCCGAGGGATACTCCGAAGTGTAGCAGTGAACTATCCTCGTCCTCTACATACTCAATATAAAAAGATATAAAGTTGAATATATAATATATAAAGATATAAAGCACAGAGACTACATCAAATGTGTTGTATATAATGTATATATTTCTGATATGTTTCGATTTATGTATTCCACTGTTGTTTGTCATTTAAGCACAAAATAGAATTTTGCTACTTTTGTACACTTGTTCTCCAGTGCTGTTTTCCTAACCTCCAGGTAGTAGATGGAGATCTACTGCTATTACAGCTGATCTCCAGCCGATAGAGATCAGTTCACCTGGAGAAAATGGCAATTGGACTCTATGGCATTGAAGTCCCTCTCCTCCCCAAACCCCACCCTCCTAGGCTCCACCCCAAAAACCTCCCACCGGTGGCAAAGAGGGACCTGGCAACCCTACTCATAAAGGAATGGTATACATCATAATAATGATGATTAGGAACATAAAGAACATAGAAGTCATTATTATTGTCATTTGTAAAGCAGCTGCTGGTTACAAAAGTAGCAAAACCCAAAGATAAAGAAATGATTGTTGGCATGCTTGTGTTTCTCCCAGATAAGTAGGAAAGTACAGATTTTGCGGATTAACCAAAAGAAATAGACACCTCAACCTCAAAAAACAGTCTGTTGAGGATGGAGCATGCTCTGGGACCAGGAGGCAAAGAATGTTGACAGCAGCTGAGATTCAGTTAAAGGGGGGAAAGGATGGGAAGAGAAATCAGTCTCAATCCCATGATAGTTTACGGAAAAAATAGGAGTTTCCTTGCAGACTTCCAACCTGTAACGTTAATAATAATATACCATCTGTAGAATGCTTTTTGGTGCTCAGTGGAGCACTTCACACACTTTATTTCAGTAATAAATCAATAACATAGGACAGCACTACACATGTGCAAAACCCATCTCTTTATTTCCATTTAATTTTCTCTCTAAGGCCACCTGGAAAGTGTCGGGAAAATCCTAAACAGGTCTGTTTGGAAGTAGGTCCCATTTTACCCCGTGGGGCTTACCCCCTGCACTAAAACAACCTTTGTGGCGGAGGCAGGACTTGAATTCAGGACAACTCAGCCACAAGGAGAGGTGGCACACCTGACCACTACATGGTACCAGCTCTTAGTCAGCCATGTACACAGTCTTACTGTAAGCCTTCAGGTTGTATCCGGTGTGGTTTGTGGTTCAAAATTCAGAGGATAAAAAGACCGAGTATATACAACAGAGCAGGGAAGTGGTGAGTGGAGGGTTTGTTAGAGGATCAGGGCCTTTTTTTTCCTGGAGAGTCACTCTTGATCAAGGTTGGATCCCAAGGTGTGTAACATCT
The DNA here is from genome assembly GCF_029931775.1 of Euleptes europaea. NCBI lineage: Eukaryota > Metazoa > Chordata > Lepidosauria > Squamata > Sphaerodactylidae > Euleptes > Euleptes europaea. The sequence goes on from NC_079324.1 coordinate 45,354,044, forward strand.
GATGATACGTTTTGTACTTTGGTTGTGGCCTACAAGTTCTCAGAAGCGTGGAACAGTAACCAGAAAATGAATAGCTGTGGTCAGAATAGAAACAGTCCTTTCCATTTGTCTGTAACTTTCAAGGGAAGCATGCTTTCACAAACACATTTAACAAACTCTTCATATGTGCTTTAGGCAACCTACTGTGGTTGCTTACACTAAATAATTGTCATGGCTTTTCTGCAAGGCATTCTCTATGAGAAATACTTAGCCTTCTTTCAAAACTACAATTCCCAGGATTCCCTGAGGAGAGAAAATGCCTGTTCGATCAATTTAAGTCGTCAGAGTAGATGCACTTTTAAGTGTCCTGCTGTCACCAGAGAGGAACTGAAAAAGAACCAAGAGAACATGTTCTTGTTTAAAAGTCTTGCTGAACATATTATGCTAGAGACATCAAAACTGTGACAGGGGACTCTCTGGCAATTTATACCAAAACATTAAAAAAAAAAACCAGTGGCATGTTCCAGCGTTCTATGGAGCTTTATGTTAATAGGAACAATAGCTCTGCCTAAATCGTCATTGCACTCTTAAGCACCATGACTAGGGTTGCCAACCGCCAGGTACTAGCTGGAGATCTCCTGCTATTACAGCTGCTCCCCAGACGGTAGAGATCAGTTCACCTGGAGAAAATGGTCACTTTGGCAATTGGACTCTATGGCATTGAAGTCCCTCCCCTCCCCCAAACCCCGCCCTCCTCAGGCTCCGCCCCAAAAATCTCCCACCAGTGGCGAAGAGGGACCTGGCAACCCTAATCATGACCAAAGAACATCACCATCATCTGAGTTAATAACAGCCATTCATAGAACTGGGTAAAGCTGGAACAAAACTGGAATCCAAATACTGCAATTCAGATAAAACAGAGCTAACCAATAGTAATAAATATAGAATAAATATGTAAATATTCAAAATTCACTGAAAGTTTTTATAGAAAGTTGAATGGCTCTGTGTTGCTCTGCCAAAATTCCATATAGGATTCTGCAAACCGCTCCAGGCAAGCATAGAGAGTCCTACTTCTTTGCCATGCTTTTCTGTATCAAGGTAGTGCCCACATTCCTTATGTGTTAGTGGCATCTTGGCAGATGACAAAAGGCTTAATGCAGTCCAGGGATATCACCCAAGTCACTCTTAGGTTTTCCCTTGCCTGCTTCAAAGCAAGCAGCAGGAAGGTTACCAGTTCTGGGTTAGGATATACCTGGAGATTTGGGAGGGCGGAACCTGGGAGGGCAGGATTTGGGGAGAGGAGGAACCTCAGCAGAGTATAATGTCATAGAGTCAACCCTCCAAAACAGCCAATTTCCAGGGCAACTGATCTCTGTCACCTGGAGATCAATTGTAATAGCAGGAGATCTCCAGGTGCCACCTGGTGGTTGGCAACCCTAAGCAGGATGTGCAGGTGGCAGTATTACCCTCCCCCCACCCAACACACATACCATGCCCCAAAGGCCATGCACAGGAGGCGCTTCCCAGGTTAAACAAAACTCACCTTTCATGTATGTCCAGAATGGACCCAGAACCTGAGCAAACAGCCAACCGAAGAACCATAAAATGGTGTATTAACAATAATGTTGATTAAATGTAAAAGGACATTATCAACAAATACAAACCACAATTATCATCAAGTGCAAATACAATCACACTCTCAACAATGAATATAATGATAATCTGATTGACAATATAATGATGATAACCTGGGCATACACTTTTTTCATATCTCTTCATCAAACTATTGTGGAAAAGACCTTGTAGATCATCAGGGCACAATATATCAAAAACTAGGAGGGAACTGCGCCTCCCTGAAAATGTGACCCATTCCAAAGCAGACAAAGAAAAGGATTCTATTCACATATCCATCCATATGGATGTCTCTATCTTCTGTCATAATAACCGTAGCTGTAATAACGTCTGCCCCAGAAATCAGTTCATGGATAATCAACATTATTATTGTTAATAGACCATTTTTAAGTCCTTTGGTTGGTTGTTCAAGTGGTTTATTTAGATAGTCATACCCCACTTGTCACCATAAGGGGACTCAAAGTTCTATACTCCCCTCCTCCATCCTCACAACAATCCTGTGAGGTAGGTTAGGCTGAGTGAGGATTCAAACCTGGGTCTCCTAGATCCTAGTCCAGTTCTAAATATTACACCTCAGAGATTGAGGAACGTCTTTGGTTCATGCTTCCAGACTAGGGTTGCCAACCTCTAGGTGAGGGCTGGAGATCTCCCAGAATTACAACTGATCTCTAGACTACATGTGTCACTTATTTATTTATTTATTTATTTAAACCATTTATTCCACTTCTCCTAGAGAAAGTGGCTGCCTTGGAAAGGTAGACTACATGGCATTATACCCTGCCAAGGTCCCTCCCTTTCCTAGAGAGCCAGTGTGGCATAGTGGTTCAGAGTGGCGGACTCTAATCTGGAGAACTGGATTTGATTCCCTGCTCCTCCACCTGAAATCTGCTGTGTGACCTTGAGCCCGTCACGGTTCTCTCGGAACTCTTTCAGTCCCACCTACCTCACAAGGTGTTTGTTGAGGGGAGAGGAAGGGAAGGTGAATCCACTTTGAAACTCCTTAAAGATAGGCCTTTTATGCTGGGAAGTTTCCCCGCAGTCACCCCTCCCACTGCGTTGGGGCTTCCTTTTGATTATGCATGCCTTTTCCACCCGTCAGAGGTCGCCTCGCTCTCCCCAGGCATTTTGTCTGCATTTTCCAGTTCCTGGCTAAAACAGCATCTGGAAAACACAGGCAAAATGTGCGGGGAGAGCGAGGCAACCTCTGACAGTCAAAAAAGGCATGCATAATCAAAAGGAAGCCCCAAAGCAGTCACAAGGGTGACCGCAGGGAAACGTCCCTGTGTACAAGGTCGTAGAGAAAGAGGGGTAAAAAACCAACTCTTCTTCTTCTAAATCCCACTCTTCCAGGCTCCACCCTCAAATCTTTAGGTATTTCTGAACCTGGAGTCGGCAACCCTATTCTGCACCTTGAACCTGTCAGAAAGCAGCAGATGGTTGGCCCAGTTCAGAAATGCTTCTACCCCTGCTGGAAGCCATGTCTCCGGCCAACATTATAATTGGGGCAGCGGTTTGCTTGATCCTTCTTAAATCCCAATACATATGTATCAAATGCCAACATGACAGTGCTGTGGAATGTCAAATACTGAAATCAAATACCATCCAATATCCAGTATTCTGCAAACATTCAAGCATGTGGAGAATAGTTTAAAATTACAAATTCCCTTTTTGAACAGAATTTTTAAGAGCAAGCTCGTTTTTGCTTTAATATGTGACAACGTCTGCATGGGCTTTTTTAAAGGGTACCTATAGCGAACTGAGGGGTGCTCCGTAGAAAAAAGGCTACTTGCCTTTCCCTCAATTAATTCCCACACCAGATATACATCTTCTTAATCTTCCCCGATTTATTTCAGGGGAGTTGTACAGGCAGGCTTCCAAGTCTTGATCTGCCTTCCTATTTATTCATTTAATTTATCGTCCGCCTTTCTCATTGAGAGTCAAGGTGGATAACAACTAAAAACGATGCAGTAAGAACAGTATTATGCGTACAACCAACAATTACTCCATAATTATTGAAAACAAGGTTAGGGAGCATCACACTAAAAACACAGTAAAGTACAGACAATAAAGCAGAAATTACAAGATTGGAGAACAGCGCGGCGAAACATTATACTACATACAATAAACAACATAATGCTGGGTTACAGAATTAGAAAACAAAGCAATAAACACTACATAATATATACAGTGATAACTGCTTTAAATTCCACTGACATTAACTACAACTTTATTCACTTTATAAATATGCCCTTCTAAAAAATTCCATTTTAAACATTCTGCGGAACAATAGGACTGCGGGAGCCTTCCTAATGGAGCCAGAGTGGTGGCCTATTAGATTTGGGCCCTGGGCTCTCAAAAGAGGAGGGGAAGGGCCCATTCCCAATGGCAGGTAGCACAGGTCTCAGTATAGAAGCTCGCCAGACAAGGAGGTGATTGGAAGGGATTTTTAAATTAGCGATTCTTCCAAAACTATCATTTCCCCACACCTTTTCCAACGTGAGAGTTTTGAATGACCTGGTTTCCAAAGTAATTAGGGTTTTTCAAAAAAAAAAATTCAAATGTGCAGAGCATTAAAGGTAAAGGTAGTCCCCTGTGCAAGCACTGGGTCATTACTGACCCAGGGGGTGATGTCACATCACGATATTTACTAGGCAGACTGTGTTTACGGGGTGGTTTGCTACTGCTTTCCCCAGTCATCTACACTTTATCCCCAGCAAGCTGGGTACTCATTTTACCGACCTCGGAAGGATGGAAGGCTGAGTCAACCATGCACACGTACAATTTGCTACACCTCTTGATTCCTTCTGTTCCAGTATATATCTACTTTACTCCCCCCCCCTTTTGCCCTAAAAGATTGGCTCTCAAAGCAGTTGACAGCAATTAAAAGGTAATGCAAATACTCATTAAAATAAACCATTAGTGAAGTCTTGGTTCAGTCACCGTGGAATGGTGCCTGGCTGCTGCCTGCTCTGCTCTCCTTCTGGCTTAAATGATTGCAGCTGGGAGCTGGGAAGAGAGGAACTGTCAGCCGCAGCTAGATCCAGGCATGATTGAAGCATACCTGGCTGCTGCCTCTGTGATTTTCTATTATCTTGTTTTATTTTAAAACCTCAAAATCAAGAGGGGAAAAATTCCACCATAACTGAGAATGTTGGGAAGCAGTCGCTTTAGGAAAATAAAGCAACTTCAGTTTAAAGGAAGGCAGATTTTTTTTTCTCCCTCCAAAATTGGTTTCAGTTACAACTGAGACCTGTCGCCTTTTGAACATCTGGAGGGCTGAGATTCAGGAAGCAATTCTAAGCAGGCCTTCTCAGAAGTGAGTTCCATTTTATTCAGTGGGGTTGTGGTGGTGGAAAGTGCTGTCAAGTATTATGGAGATCCTGTAGGGTTTTCAAGGCCAGAGACGTTGGGAGGTGGTTTGCCACTGCCTGCCTCCATGTGGGCTGAGAGAGTTCTGAGAGAACTGTGACTGGCCCAAGGTCACCCAGCAGGCTTTGTGTGGAGGAGTGGGTAATTGAACCCAGTTCTCCAGATTAGAGTCTGCCACTCTTAACCACTTCACCATGCTGGCTCTCTCAGTGGGGTTACTCCCAGGCAAGTGTTCTTAGGATTGTAGCCAATCCCTTGGATCTTGAAGTCTATACCCTGAGTTGGCCTTGCTGTGAACAGTGGTTCCTCTGTTGTGGAATCTGAACCTGTGGCCTCCAGGGAAGGAGTGAAGCATCAAATCTTCCTGCAAGTATGTATGTCACTGACTGTTCTACTGGGGCCTCAAGCCGTTTTGGAGTCTCTGAAACAGGCTTCTGGTGATTGATTCCTAAAGAACTAATGGAGCTGCCACATTGAGTCCAACCATTGGTCTCTCAAGGTTAGTACTGTCTACTCTCTCTGGCAGAGATCTTCCATATCACCTACCACCTGATCCTTTTAACTGGAGAAGCCAGGAATTGAACCTGGGACTTTATGAATGTAAAGCAGATGCTCTACCACTGAGCCACTGTCCCTTCCTAGGGAGGCCTATGCAGCCTCTGGCTTGTCATCCCAAGCATTTGGGAACTGAGAATATGACATCTAGTACTCTATGGGAACCTATTCCTTGACTTGCGCTGACCCTGGATGGCCCAGGCTAGCCTGATCTCATCAGATCTCAGAAGCTAAGCAGGGTCAGCCCTGGTCAGAACTTGGATGAGAGACCACCAAGGAAGTCCAGGGTTGCTACGCAGAGAAAGGCAATAGCAAACAACCTCCGAAAGTCTCTTGCCTTGAAAAACCTCCAGGGTTGCCATAAGTTAGCTGCAACAGGACGGCAAAGAACAAAAAAGCCACCCTTGACTCTTTAAAAAAAGAAGCTCGAATGAAAGCGAAACTGCTGTGAGCAGCAGCAAAAGTTATTAGCTTTCAAAGGGGACCATCACCTTTGCAACTGCGTGTCTCCCACTCAAACTGGGAGAGTAAATAGGTCTACGAGTGCTGGTTGAGCCCCACTGAACTCCATCCTGAACCAGGATAGTGACAGCATGTTGTATAATCAGTTGTTGCTGCTGCTGCTGCCGCCGCCTCTGGGAAAGCCTCACTCTCAGTGACAGATGAACAAAGCGATGATCCACGTAACAGAGATAATTAACTCCGGCATCCCCCAGTAATTATCCGGAGGCCATGCTGGCTCATCTGATATGCTTGCTGGATCACATGGGTAGATATACGTTTCCCAGAGGGAGTCTGCGGCCCCATTTGATTTCCCAAGTTATTGACTTCCTTCCCAAATGGTAATCTGTGAGCTGTTTCCCCTAATGGGCTCCTTAACCCCTGAAACCTGTTCCTTTGAGGAGTGATTTGGGGGGAGGCGTTTTCCCGAGTACCAGGTTGTGAGCATCTCTGGCTGTCTGTGTGTCCTAATACATGTTTATTTCTTTCAAACGACTCGCCCACTGCCTTTATTCAGGTTCAAACAGGATTGTAGTTGGGCAGCCCATTCCTAAAGGTGGGGACCAAAGCTCCTGAGGAGCTGGTGCGGGGACAAACACGGAGGCATCCGAAAGCCGCTGGCCCCTGCTTAGGGTTGCCAGGTCCCTCTTCACCACCGGCAGGAGGTTTTTGAGGCGGAGCCTGAAGAGGGAGGGGTTTGGGGAGGGGAGGGACTTCAAAGCCATAGAGTCCAATGGCCAAGGCGGCCGTTTTCTCCAGGGGAACTGATGTCTATCGGCTGGAGATCAGTTGTAATAGCGGGAGATTGGCAACTACTACCTGGAGGTTGGCAACCCTACCTGCATGGCTTTCGTAAGTATGTGGGTTCATCTTTTCAGAAATTGTTAACATTTTTCATTGCCCCTGATTAATGGAGGGTTCCCTTTTCAATCAATTAGAAAGCTTTAATCAATAGTCTAACCAATCTTTCAATCAAAGGTTAGTAACCCCAGTTTGTATAGAATACCTATGTCATTACTAGGGTTGCCAACCTCCAGGTAGTAGCTGGAGATCTCCTGCTATTACAACCGATCTCCAGCCGATAGAGATCAGTTCACCTGGAGAAAATGGCCGCTTTGGCAATTGGACTCTATGGCATTGAAGTCCCTCCCCTCCCCAAACCCCGCCCTCCTCAGGCTCCGCCCCAAAAACCTCCCACCGGTGGCAAAGAAGGACCTGGCAACCCTAGTCGTTACCATAGAATGGTGCTCCAGAACTGAAAACCCTATCCAGCAGATGAATCGCTCAAATTGCATTCTGCTTGTGTCCATTACCGAGCCTTTTCACTCAATGTCATATTATGAAATGGATTGCCTGAGGCAGTTCAGAAAGCACCAGCACTGATAGCTTTTTTGTAAGGCCTGTTAAAACCCTTCTTTTCTAGCAGGCTTTCTCATACAGGACAGATTCTAAGCTGCCAAGTTTATTAACTTCTGTTGACAGGCGATCAATTTGATGTTGTTTTCTTTGCAAGCTTTTTCTTTGCAAGCTGGGGGGGATTGGGTTTTTCTTTGCAAGCTGGGGGGGTTGGGTGTGTGTTGTTGTTTTTTTAGCATGGCTCAGTATTGTATTTTAAGTGTGTTATTTGGCTCTCGGTTACATTGGTAAGCCATCTTGGGCTAAACAGGAAAGGCAGGACATGAATATTTTAAATCAAGAAACAATGATACAACTATTCAAACTATTTGGGTAACTATAGATTTATTTTAAAAACTTGACTCTAGTTAATAGTCTATTACTAATTAGCAAGTCAGTCCGCAACACAATTCCAACACTGGTGGATCGACTGCTAAGAAAAGCAGGAATAAGTCATACTCATGCTGAAAACCCCTGAGTATGGGGTCCCAAGGGTTAAATATATCTGTGTTTTCCCAGGATAGTTTCTGTTGCATGCCAAATTGCAGTGCTGAGAATGTGGGAAAGCATCATTTAGATTTGCCTTTACACACCAAGATTACTCTAGCAAGCTGCTTCAGGTAAACTGCCCAAAATAGAGTGAAATTGTCAATAAGCTCAAGTGAACCTTGCTTCAGAGGTATGTACCTTAGCACCATGGAATCTAGAATCCTAACATTGCCTTCCAGAAAGCTTTTATTTTCACATATATATTAGCAAGTCAGTTACATCCGCTCCATGCAACACTTCACTAAATACACTTTTATTGCCTGCCATAACGAACAGTACTAACCTAAGCAGAGTTGTTCCCTTCTAACTCGGCTGCAGTGAATGGGCATGGAAAAGTATAATACTGCTTTAAATGGCACTGCAAACGGCTTGTAATGTATTTATCTGTATTGCAACCCTGACATTCTTTCACTGTTAGTTGTGTCAATTATTTCCAGGGGATGGACAGGTGGACTTCGAGGAGTTTGTGACGTTACTTGGCCCCAAGCTTTCTGCGTCCGGCATCCCTGAGAAGTTCCATGGCACTGACTTTGACACTGTGTTCTGGAAGGTAAGGAGGCACAAGTCCCTTTTCCAGAAGCCATTTATGCTTGGTAATTAGCAGTGCGTTCCAGGCCAAATTGCCCCGCATATTTTTTTTTGTTTTTTTCACGCTGAACCGTCATTCAGGAAGTAACTGCGAAGCCAGCGCATACCTACTTCGCATTTCTTAAGAGCCCCTTTAACACAACCTTTTGTGTTTGTTCCGCCCCTGCCACAAAGAATCCCCTCAAGGAACCATGCAAAATCACAGCTGCGAGTTAGCTATGGAAATGCAAACAAAGGAACGAAGGAGCAGGCGAATGGGTGGGGTGGAATTTCTCCTTTTGCATCAGGACCGTGAATAGGCATTTTAAAGGTCATATTTTAAAAAAGAACTTTGAGCGAGCATCAAAATTGACCCTGCATAAATGGCCTAAAAGTCTTGCTCTCTTCTAGGTTTTGCCGTGGATGCGTAGGGGACAAGCATGGGCACTCTTCATGGAATGGGGGAAAGCAATTGCTCCTCCACTTTGGGTTTTCCACTATGTGTGATAATTCCTTAAACATGCATCTGTATTTCTGTCCAACCAGCTCACTGGTTCTAGTTTGTGACTATTGTTGCAAACAATTAAATGGAACGTGTGTACACAGTGCATGAACAGAATGGTTACGGCCAGCAAAGGTTTTGATGGGACCCTTTGGTTTTTTAGAGATCGTTTACCAAAAGAGAAATGATAGAGATGATAAGTTGTCAGTAATCCAAGTGCAAACTGTGCATAGATTCAAGCCAGTGCACTAAAACTAGGGTTGTCGGGTCCCTCTTCACCACCGGCAGGAGGTTTTTGGGGCGGAGCCTGAGGAGGGCGGGGTTTGGGGAGGGGAGGGACTTCAATGCCATAGAGTCCAATTGCCAAAGCGGCCATTTTGTCCACGGGAACTGATCTCTATTGGCTGGAGATCAGCTGTAAGAGCAAGAGATCTCCAGCTAGTACCTGGTGGTTGGCAACTCTAACTAAAACAATCATATAGGTGCTCCAGTGTTACTTACTGTGAGACCTCGTGTGCGCCACCTTCCTAATAAAGGACTCACAACAACTATTGTTTGGGCTGTAGATACTTTATGGTTTATTAATGGACGGGTCAATTATCAGTAATATTAAGTTGTATAGTTTCAGTAATGCAAATGGGCTTTCTTAATCCTGGTTCTTTGTTGATCTCTTCCACCGATCTCTGGCTCTTTAATTATGAAAGGTTGCTGACCCCTGCCCTAAATTGTGTGTGAGCCTAAATATGGCCCATGATGAATTTTCCTATAGAAATATTTTTACTACTTAAGATGTGCCAATCAGCATCCCATCTTGGAAGAATGCAAGATTGGCACCTGCCAATTACAGGGCCTTTTCAGTGGAATTCGCTCCTTGTTGCTCTCTTCCTTTCCTTCTTTCCGTGGGCAGATAAAGATGTCCTTTGTGCTAGACGTTAAACAAGTAATAAAGTCTAATTTTTTTAAAGATTAAAAAGTTAAATTAATTCAATTTTAAATTAAAAGCACATCTAAAGATCCCAATTAGCATCTGAATCAGAGCAGCATCTGTCTCCTTCCTGCCTGGCTCTAAAAACATTAAAACTCTCCAGTCCTGGGAGGAAGCGCCAAAGAGAACACCACCCAGAAACTGTCGCTCAGCAACTGTCAGCAGGAGCTAATATCCTGGAAATGGGCAGATATGGAAGTCTGAATATTTAATACTGCATTTTAGAAATGCTTCTTTAGGGACCACATATCCAAAAAGCTACATCTAATCTAAATCATGAGGGTTAGAATTTTTCTCCTTTCTGTTTCTCGGAGTTTACTGTGCTTCAATTATGTTATTACTATTGTTGCTGTTTTATATCTGTGAACAGCTTTAATAAAGAAATTGTGTTCAGTACAATAAAAGAGAGATGCATGCTGAAGGTACAAATGGAAGAAAAGGAAATAAGGGAGATAGCTGAAGCAATAATTGAATAACTGGTTGGCCACTGTGTAAGACAGGATGCTGGACTTAGGGTTGCCAGCTCTGGGTTGGGAAATACCTGGAGATTTTTGGGGTGGAGCCTGAGGAGGTTGGGGTTTGGGGAAGGGAGGGACTTCAATGCCATAGAGTCCAATTGCCAAAGCAGCCATTTTCTCCGGGTGAACTGATCTCTATCGGCTGGAGATCAGTTGTAATAGCAGGAGATCTCCAGTTAGTACCTGGAGGGTGGCAATTGCAGCTGGACCACTGGTCTGATCCAGCAAGGCTCTTCTTGTGTAAAGGAGGGTGACTTAAATTTGTGGTGAAAAAACACTGCAATGATTATATGACCTATGACATTACCAAGCATAAATGGCCTAAGTGACTGTAAGCATGCGCATCCTGGGGCTCAGTTGAACTCCTGTATTATGACATCAAACCACCTGACACACACACACCCCGCATGGGTTCTTCCTCCTGTGCAGTGTGACATGCAAAAGCTGACAGTGGATGAGTTGAAGCGGCTGCTTTATGACACCTTCTGCGAACACCTCTCCATGAAAGACATCGAGAACATCATAATGACCGAGGAAGAAAGCCACATGGGGACCGCCGAGGAGTGTCCGGTGGATGTCGAAAGTAAGTGAACCTTTCTTCAATCTCACTGAAATCAAAAGCGTGAGACTGAGGGTTGCCAACCTCCAGGTGTCGGCTGGAGATCTCCTGAGGACTGTTATGAGGATCATTTGAGCTGCCAAATGTTTTATGTTTCTAGGTTGATTGGCTGGTTTTTAATGGTGGTTAATTTTAACGTTTTTGTTATTTTTGTTATTTGTTTTTTGAGCCTCCTCAAGCAGATCTCTGAAGAGGCGATAGATAGATAGATAGATAGATAGATAGATAGATAGATAGATAGATAGATAGATAGATAGATAGATAGATAGATAGATAGATAGATAGATAGATAGATAGATAGACAGACAGATAGACAGATAGACAGAACCTACAAATGCTTTGGTTGGAATGTACCCAATATTCAATTAACTGGACTGTAAATGTGACCAAACCATCTCTTCTTGCCTTCTCTTACATATTCATTTGTGTAAAATATTTGTCCCCTGCCTTTTGACCTAAGTCTTTAAAGTGGCTTGCAACTTACCATCAAAATCTAACCATATCAGCAAAAGGTAGCTATGAAATGACATGAAAACTCTAAAATATATTGATAAAAACAAACCACAGAGGTAACATGTCCAGTTTATCAGTCTCTTTCAAATGCCCCTAAAAGCCAAGGCAAATTTTCAAGAATTTTTTTTCCTGGTGCCTGGGAACTGTTAAAAAGTGAGTACATATGGTTCAACAAGGAAAGGGAGTTCCATAGACAGAAGACCATCATCCATGCAAGGTAGGGTTGCCAACTGCCAGGTAGCAGCAGGAGATATCCTGCTAATTCAATTGATCTCCAGCCGATAGAGATCAGATCACCTGGAGAAAAATGACCGCTTTGGCAATTGAACTCTATGGCATTGAAGTCCCTCCCCTCCCCAAACCCCGCCCTCCTCAGGCTCCACCCCAAAAATCTCCCAAGAGGGACCTGGCAACCCTAATGCAAGGGAATAATTTCGTCATCTAGCCAGCCCATGGTGATTGCTTCTACGGGCAATGTGAAGGAGGGAGGGAGGTATGTCGGCTTCAAAGGGGCTGACATAGGGTTGCCAATCTCCAGGTGGTGGCTGGGGAACTCCTTATATTACAACTGATTTCCAGGTGACAGAGATCAATTCACCTGGAGAAAATGGCTGCTTTGGAAGGTGGACTTTATGGCATTATATCCCATGGAAGTCCCTCTCCAAACCCTGCCCTCCTCAGGCTCCACCCCCAAAATCTTCAGGTATTTCCCAGTCTAGAGCTGGCAGTCCTAGCCCTACGTGAGAACCTGCAACAGATCCAGTTCATTGCTGAGACAGGAGCAGAAAAGTATGGCATGTCACCTGAAGAAAGGACAGTGGGGACAAATGTTGTCTTTCTTCCACGCAAAAAGGACCCTGGTCCTGGCACGGCCACAATGGCAACAAGAGCTATTTGTTCCTACATCCTTGTTCTCGCTCTCTCTCTTTTACTGCTTAATTATGAAAGTGGCAGTTCTATTTAGACTGTGGTTTGCTTTGAATGTTAATGTCAGAAAAGGCCGCATGGGGCCAGGCGGAGAAAGTGCTGCTTGGTATGCCATGCCACTAGGCTGGGGGTTTGGCAGTCAATGAACAGCAGAGAGGAAATCCCAGGAGTTACATCTTTCACGGGCAGTGGATCCTGAGCGTAGCACGGAGGGCAGAAGCCACCATTGGGTGTGCCACCATATCAGGCTTACCATAGGAGCTTGCCTGCCCAAGCATTCCATTACATCCCAACTGGCTTCTGTTAATAAAATGGTATCTTTCAAAGCATTCAAGATTTAATTGCCCTTTTTCAATGGTTTTGCTGGGCTGTATGGTAAGGATCCCTTTTTCAGTCTGGCTGTGTCCCTGCCCCCTTCAGTCAGTGGACTCCTTGGTACAAATCCTTTTGCATTGTCCTTAAGTGTACCAACTTAGGCTAAAATGGATTGTACCATGTTTTAAAAGAATGGTCTGCATTTTCTCGAGCAACTTTGGAGCAAAAGATTCAGTTCCTCTTAGAGGACTCTGACCCTCAGCGTACTTATTTTGTTGCTTGTTTTTTGTAGGCTGCAGAGAAGAGTCTAAGGGAAGTGTTTTTAGGGTCTTATTTAAGTTTTATTGTTCAAGACCTCTGTCTAAGAACAGGGGAAAACAAAGAAAGGTATCTTTCAAAGCAGGAACAGTGTGGCAAGGGCACTGTGCACTAAAAACTAAACACTGTGCAAAGGTAACCCAAATTCCACACCAAGAAGTGCTGCGTTCTGCAAACCAGTATTTATTATGCAAATTTGTCTGGTCTTATTTTGCATAAGGTATTGTGCATTTTGTACAGTTTTGCATAGCTTATTTTAGTTTTTTTCTAATCATGGGTAGGAATGCAAAATAAGTGTTTGAAGACAGTGTCTGGACTACCTTTGTCTGCTAGTTTAAGAAAAAAACATCCATGCTTATCAAACAATAGCCATCTCTAGCTGGTTATATATTGCCTTGTTCAAATATCTCCAGTGTGTACGAAAGGGACTGTTCTCTGCCGAAATGTCTTCCTAACAGAAGGTGCAACCTTCAGGGTGGGGTCTTCATAGGGTTTCCAGCTCTGGGTTTGGAAATACCGGGAGGTTTTTGGGGTGGAGCCTGAGGAGGGCGGGGTTTGGGAAGGTGAGGGACTTCAATGCCATAGAGTCCAATTACCAAGGCAGCCATTTTCTCCAGGGGAACTGATCTCTGTCAGCTGGAGATCAATTGTAATAGCAGGAGATCTCCAGCTAGAATCTGGAGATTCAACAAAAATCCAGCACAGATAGGCAATACTACCTTAATTCCTATATATTATACAAAACCAGTATCCAGTTCTTTATATAAGAGAATCTGGTCATAGGACCATACATGAGGGAAAACAGTTTTAAACCAATATGAGTTTCAAAGCTCAGCATCTATTGGAGTTTACAGTCCCAACAGTTCATTAAAGCAACTTGTCTGTTTAGGACAATAGATGCTGAGCTTTGAAACTCATATTGGTGTAAAACTGTTTTCCCTCATGTATGGTCCTATGACCAGATTCTCTTATATGAAGAATTGCTATGCTGGATACTGGTTTTGTATAATATATAGGATTAAGGTAGTATTCCCTATCTGTGCTGCATTTTTGTTGAGACTTTGGCTATTAACACAGAGGTGCTAGAATCTGGAGATTGGCAACCCTAGGTCTTGTTGACTCTACAGATTGGAAAGAAGATCTGTCATATCTTCCCAGACATTCAGCCCAAAGTTATATCACTAACTTCTACTTTCTCTTTCTCTTTGTTTTTCCGCTTCATTTCACCTGCAACCCCCCAAATCTCCTCCTAACACACATACCCCCCTACCTTCCTCCTCAGCTTGTTCAAACCAGCAGATAAGACAGACGTGTGTCCGGAAAAGCCTCATTTGTGCGTTTGCCATTGCGTTCATCATCAGCGTGATGCTGATTGCCGCCAACCAGGTGCTGCGAAGTGGGATGAAGTAGCCTGGGCAGATGGATGGATGGATGGATGGACTTCTTTGAAGAACAAACAGAGAAAACAAACTATAAATATCTATAAATACCTATAGCCACGAGGGTCAGGGGTGGGGGAGGGGGAAATTGTAATTCCTCCATGGCAAAACTCCTGCACACACCCGTAAATTTACTTTCCTTCCCTCCTGTCTTCGAGGGGGGGTCCTCCCCCTTCCTGGAGGTGCAGCTGTCTTCTCAGCAGATAGCATGGCTTCCCCGGGGCGGGTCCAACTCAGCCCAGCTGGGGGAGTCACCGGGATCCGCATGGTGGAATTTTTAAACTAAACTTTAAAAGCATGTAAAAGTGCATGGAGATCTCCCCCCGTTCCCCCCCCAGCCCCACCCCACCTCTCAATCTGAGTGATGCAATACTGTGTGCTTTTATAATCGGATATTAGAATCCTACGAAATATATTTAAAAAGATATTATATATATATATAATATATATATTTATGATAAACCGAATAATCAGTTAAGCAATACACACGCGTCGGGATTTTCTATCCAAGATTCGGGCGTTGCATGGACATCAACACAACAAGGGCTGGACACAAATCACTCGCTGTTTGTATCGTCATCCAACCCTCCTCCTTGCAGGCTCTCTCCGGCATCTATGCACTTTTTCTCACCCCGTCCAGGAGGGACGGGCTTATTAGAGCCTGCTTTGTGTGGATGTGGGGTTGTTCGGACTGACGGCACCGGGAAAGGGTGGATTGCCTGGAGGAGGCACTTCTTTGGTACGCTCTCAGTGGCTGTCCGCATCACTGTTGGAAACCTTGCATGTGAATATTCCAAGGCAGGCCACTGCGGACGCAGAGTATTCCTCTCCTCCTCAAGGGGACGCTGGGCCAGAATGTTCCAGGAGACGAAAGAGACTCCATCTTCTTTGTGCCATGTACCATCTTCCTCATAATGTCACCATACTGTATATAAAGGTCAGAGGGCACCACTGAAACCATCAGGCCCACCATCTTTAAAAATGCAGATTTCCCTTCCACCAAGCTCAGTATCATGTATCTGGCTAGAGTGTCTCTTGGGCAACGTAACCTTGTCTTGAGGTGGGGATTTTTGAGTGATGGAGAATTCGTCCCTTTCTGGGGTAGCCTGTTCCAGCAGTTAGCCGTTTTCCCTAATCTGTTTTAAAAAATACTGTGCCTTATTTCTAATTTGAATTTGCCCAAATTCTAACTTGCAAGCTGTTGCTACTTGTTATTCTATGGCTAGATCAAAGAAACTTTTACTATCCCCAATCTTTCTTTCCATTATACTCCATGGGTATATTTCAAACATTTTTAAAAGGTTCTGCTTATGTTGGTGGCCCTTCTTCACTTCCTGCAAGTCATTTTCAAAACGTGGGGACTAGAGGGGGATCCAGTCATGTTCTCATCATCAGAGAGGTATGATCTCTTCTCTACCTCTGCTTATTCTTCCTCTGTTAATACCCGCATTAAAACCACATTAGGAGCTTTTTTAATACCTGCTTTAGAACCACATTGGGAGCTTTTTTGGTAGTTACTTTTCAAATGCTTGACAGAATCAACATCCTCACATTCATTGCCCCAGCACAGCCTATTCAGAAGACTAGGCTGTCAGTCTGTTAACTGACCAAAGGTACTCATAAGCCATTCTCCTGTGCAAAGCTACACAGATGTATGCATATTCATTTAAATGTGCATATGTCCACCTGACGTTGGGTTGCTATCAGAGGATGCTGGCAAAGACTGCTCTTCCCCTGGCAGCCCCTATGAGAGCCAAACAAGGTGATGCCAGGGAGGAGGACCCACACAGTCGAAAAGCCATGCAACTCATTCCAGAGTTTCAAACCTCATTGGCTGATCAGTAAGAGAACAAGGAGGGGGGAATTGGGGATATCAATCACTTCTTTGATGCAGTTTGTTGCCCAAATGGAATAACAAGCTTGGGTTATAAGGTCGCCATTTGTTTGGATTAAATTCCAGGGGGAAACATAGGCCATTAATGCATGGCCGTTTTATCCCGTTTTATCCCCTGTTTCTCCCGGGAATGTACCAAGGGTAAGCACGCATGGCCGTCGCCCGGCTCCTAGTTCACCCCTCCCATTTCCGAGACTTCCGCAGGTTTTCCTGATCCTGCATTGTCCTGATATAAATGGAAGGAGCGAAGCGAGCGCGGGAGTTTGCCGGTGAGTTTCCGAACAACGGTAAACTCCCCACCGGGAAAAGCCACCGCCCAGCCCTAGCCCCAGCAGCAGTGGGGGCTCCTTCCCCCCCCAACCTGCGTCTCTGTCTCCCCCTCTCCCCCCGCCCTCCGCTCCCCGACCCATGCCTCTCTTTTCCCCGCCCTCCCCCCCCCAGATTTCCCTTCTGCCACCAGATTAG
The DNA here is from genome assembly GCF_029931775.1 of Euleptes europaea. Lineage (NCBI taxonomy): Eukaryota > Metazoa > Chordata > Lepidosauria > Squamata > Sphaerodactylidae > Euleptes > Euleptes europaea. The sequence goes on from NC_079324.1 coordinate 45,371,086, forward strand.
AGAAATCTTCCAAACTTTGGTACAAGCCAAACTGAGAAATAAAATACAAAGGATGCATAGCCCTTCTGGGGGATTGGTGAAGGGATCCCAGCTATGTACTTAAGCGCTGATCTGAGAGCCTGTTCATGGGGTAATACCCCCCCTTCAGTGCAGCCACCTGAGTTGCATGGGGGGCTTTTGGCCACATAGGTCCCCTAACTCCTGGCATCACCTTTGTGGCCCTCATGCAGGGCTGCTGAAGGAAGGGGAAAGCAGGTAAGATCTGCCTCTATCGGCAATTTCTGCTGGCTGTGTATAGGACCCAACCCATTATACTGAGTTATTGCTGAAGTTGGTTCTTGTAGGTTATCCGGGCTGTGTAACCGTGGTCTTCCAAGACCACGGTTACACAGCCCGGATAACCTACAAGAACCAATGAACTCTGACCGTGAAAGCCTTCGACAATATATTGCTGAAGTGTTTTTCAAGCCCCTGAACAGCAAGGAAATTCAGTTTGGGTCTTTCTCATTTGGTCATATCTGGACCGCTAATTTATATTTATTTTATACCTACTTAACTGTCATGGCCTGCTTCTCCAAAAGTATCCTGGGAATTGTTGTTTGGTGAGGGTTATGAGACTTCTTTTGGTAGAAATCACTAGCCCCACCCCAGAAAAAACTACAATTCCCTAAGGAAAAGGAATGACAATTAAACCAGATTAAGCAGATATCCCTGGGGTGTACTGCAGGTACCGCTGGAAATCGATCTTTGTGGTTTATGCGTGGCTTTATGGGCTGGAGAATGAATACCCAGCACTAACTTCTCATCATAACATTAACTACCTGCATAAAGCCCACGTTTCTGTCCTTGCAAACTGCTTCTCACTCTTCTAAGCCCTTTACTTTTTGGGGGTAGGGGAAGATCATACTGCAGAATGGATGCCTTCACCAGAGGCCACACAATTGGGAAGCATATCCAGACCAGCAACCCTTAGGGCTTTGTGTCCTGTTCTTCACAGTCCCAGACCAATCCTCATGTTCCCTTTCCCCCATTCCTGTTTTCTCCTGATTTTTCCCCCTAATAAGTGCTAGATTTGCACAGTAGCACACACACAGCCATACAACACCTGAGAAATTTACAATCAGGTTCTCAAAGTGAAGGAGGCTTGAGAAGAGAGACCTGAAGAAGCCCGGTTTAGATTTTGATGAAAGGAAGTGATTGGGTGAAATTAACAAATGGGCCAGGTAAATGATGCAAATTGTTCAATTAAAAAAATTAGAACCCTAAAACTCTGATAAAGAAAGAGGAAAGACACTTCTGTCTGGCAAACTATACTTCTGCAGTGAGGATGTTGCAAACACAGAGGGCTGGTTCAATCACGGATGACTGAACCAGCCTGATTTCTTTGCAATTTATTACTTATTTACCTGAGTCTGGTTCGTATATGCCTGTCCATACCCTGATGGTTGCTGTATAAAACAACTTGCATGTGTGGATGGGCTACCGCTGATATACTACGCTCATATTGTACCAGAGGCAATGATTTTCAGTTAAGTCCGTTCACACATTCAGCTGCTAGTCAACAGGTATGCGATAAGAAAACATGCAGGAATTAAGGGATGCATGTGTGTATCCACCCTTGATGACCAACAGCTGAACTAGCCACATTTAAAGCATTGCACTCCAGGTATTATGAAAGTTCTACTTCTGTCTGTGGTATTTATATCTGCAAAAGCTCATTCATACAAACAAGCCATCAGATGATGTTGCAGGCACTAAAGGTTGATTCACACATGTATGGATATCACTTGATCACTAGGGTTGCCAACCTCCAGGTGGTGGCTGGAGATCTCCTGCTATTACAACGGATCTCCAGGTGACAGAGATCAGTTCACCTGAAGAAAATGGCCACTTTGGAAGGTGAACTCTGTGGCATTATACCCCATTGAAGACCCTCCCAAAATCCCACTCTTCTCAGGCTCCACCCCCCAAATCTCCAGGTATTTCTCAAGCCAGAGTTGGCAACCCTATTGGTCACTGCAATTGGTCACATTCAGCAATGATTTGCACATGTGAATGGCTGGTCCCAGATGTTAACAACACAGATAGAACTTCAGTGTCACCTGAACCTCCAGAGCTTTTCAGCAGAGGCTGTTCACACATTTGGCTATCATTCTGAGTGTGTGAATAAACTTAGAACTGATTAGTGAAATTATGTACTTGAAGCACTTTGAAATTTCAGAGATTATATAGATATATATCTACATTTTGTATTATTGTGTATAGTAAAGTCAATCAATATAGATGCAGGCTCAAGTGTAGGACCTGCATGTGTGAATCAGTTTCCCACGTATACAAACTGGGAGTACAAAAAAAAGGCCAGATCCTGGGACATGGCGTGGACTGCAGACTTTTCTGTAGCAGATGGGGGGAGGGAATGCTGATTTGAGTGCTCTCTTGGGCCTTCTTCCCATATTCCTTTTCAGCATGGTAATCCCCTAAGTAACGTACATCATCAGTTACGGGAAGTAAATATGCCCTCACATGGCGACAGCTGGCATTTACCAATATTCTTTCTGAAAGTGGGCTTTGTGCATTGTTGAGAACATCTACAGTACAACGAAAACCGTGAGATCTATTTTGGGCTCTTCATGTCAGCTCCTTTCAAACTTTAAAAAACCGGGGAGGGGGGGACCTGTCGACACAAATGCTCAGATCCAACAAGAGCAGCAATCCATATGCCCAAACCATATTGGGCATGAAAAAACCCAACTGCAGGGAACAGTGTCAAAACTTGCATCCAGCAATCAGCATTTACATCTGCAGGGCCAGCCCAGACTTGAGCACGAGGCAGCCTGTTTTCAGTGGCAGTGGGGGTAGGGTTGCCAGCTCCGGGTTGGGAAATACCTGAGATTTCGGGGGTGGAGCCTGAGGAGGGCAGGGTTTGGGGAGGGGAGGGACTTCAATGCCATAAAGTCCAATTGCCAAAGTGGCCATTTTCTCCAGGGGAACTGATCTCTATCCGCTGGAGATCAGTTGTAATAGCAGGGGATTTCCCGCTAGTACCTGGAGGTTGGCAACCCTAGGTGGGGGTTGTCATTAAATAGCAAATTGTCACCTTTCTAGTTTATTATGATCTTTTCACCCCTGGGACTGGAGGGATAAGGCAATATTTAGATTTTCTGCATCCTTTGGCCATCCTTGTGCACCTTGCACATCTGTTGGACAAGGGGCTCTTATTTTTTTTTATGTATTTATAGCCTGCCTTTCTCCCCAATGGGAACCCAAAGCAGCTTACATCATTCTTCTCTCCTCCATTTATCCTCACAACAACCGTGTGAGGTTAGGCTGAGAGTGTGTGACCGACCCAAGGTCACCCAGCAAGCTACCATGGCAGATGTGAGCCTTTCCTGCTCAGTGATGTTATAAGTGTTATGAGAGTCTTCAGGCTGAGAGGGGAAAAGTCGGTTTCTGAATGACCAGGGTGCTTCTTTTGTCTAGACCTCCAAGCCTGCCGGCCCCCACCAGAACTCATGGATACAAAAGGCTTCTGCCTAGCAGATCCAAGTGCTACTGGAGAACTCAGCAGTTGAGTGTGTGCTTCTGGATTGGGTCCTAAAGCATATAGAAAATTGCAAAACCCTGCAGAGTACCTTGTATAGGTACCTAGCCCTCCGGATTTCCAGCCAACCAACCATTCAAAAATTGACCATCCCTATAGAACAAAATGAACTTTTCCATTGGGCCTGATTTTTACAAATGGGGAAGAGAAGGCTAATTTGCCCATTGGACCCAATCTACAGAATGGCAAATGAAGTAGAAAGCTGCACACTCACATGAATTAAGAGATCCTAGCTGTGTAGGCTGCCAAATCAACCTCTCGGTTAGATTCGAGTCCAGGAGCACCTTAGAGACCAACAAGATTTTCAAGGTATGAGCTTTCGAAAGTCAAAGCTCCCTTTTTTCAGATACCATCTTTTTCGGGATAAACGCTGGGCTTGCTGGATGCAGTCTTTGATTCCTCCATACTTAACACACCTTCCCTATGGGAACCGTGTGTGAAAAACCTGTTTCTCCATGCAAATTGGATTTGGTGGATTGGTTTTTTGTGAGGCTGTATGGGGGGGATCTGTACCAAAGTATGTCAGGCCCAAGTCCAAAAACTATCCACTAGCCCCAGGATGGCCAACTAGCAGCCATGAAGGTGGAGGAGGTTCCCCAAGATATTGAATCTGGCTGCTGGCAACTTTATCATATCCTGATCAAGGGAATGATCAGATCTTTGCCCATAGTTTCGCTGTTAAGGGTTGGGGCCTTTTTGAGTTACAGGAAGTAGAGATATTCTATGTTACCCATTTTTAGATTTTGTGTGGAATGACTAGTTATGCCTCCATAATGGTGAAATCCTTCTGCTAGCTGGCTTTAAGTTTGTTAGGAAGAATGAGTACTCACGTACACACATAGGTTTGTATGGCCAAACTCACTTCCTGGTCCACAGTCTGGAAAAGAGAGTGCCCCCATAACCATCCTGAGAATGCTGAAGTTGCTGTCCATGATCAAGAGTACCATGGACTTCCACACAGGGTACCTTTTCTTCATGCCTGCCAGTCTCTAAACATTCCCCTCATTCCTTCCCCCTCCGCCATCCCATTGTCTTTCAAATAGGAGGACAGAGTGCCTAAGCTACGATGACAGAAACCCAGCTGAAGCAATTACCAAGATGTTTAAAATAATATGTACATCCCCAAGATTAATTGAACATGTAAGCTAGTAAGGGTGTTTTTTTTTTTTTGTTCTGATTTATTTTTAAATCTTGGTTCTGCTTAAAATGTTCCTGACAGAGGAAATATGTTCTACTGTTGCAGTCGGCAGAGGGAATTGCTCACTATCATTTCTAATAAAAGGAATAAATCATACGCTTATTTCTAAATACAAAGCTCGGGATGTTTTTTTTCCCCTCCCTATTTTTATTAAACAACCCAACCTGCTGCGCATTATTAACAATTTTCCATGGTGATGGCAGTAATCCTACTGTTTCTGATCTGCATTAGCAAGATGCCAGTCATTATGATAGGCAGTTGTACAGGGCTTGCGTGCTTCAAGAACCCTCTCTTGTACGTGTGTTTCAGGGTCAATGCATACACGATTCTGGAAGATCCATGAACAGATCTCCAGTGGAGCTTGTATTGCTATATTGTATTTTATGGCAGCCATAGGAGAGTGGAGAATAGTGGCTTGTGGCACGGGTATGGGGGGGTAATCCCCCAGTGCCATTTCTCAACCTCCCATGGTCCTACTAGAGCTGCTATTTGCCCCTCTTGGGGATGGCGGGGGGACATACAGATTGCCTTATGTTGCCTGCATATTTTTCCCACGGGGCAAACAACAGGTCTGGAAGGCCATTTGAAGCTAAGAAGACGACATGGGGGGCAATGTTAATCCCCCCTACGCACACAAATTCTTCTGTGTTGTGGCCCTGATCCAAATCAGCTCGCCCCATGGCTGCTATTTAACACAACATACACTGAAGGAATGTGCACGGCTCTTCCAGCATTTGGTTTGTTACTCAGATTTGCATTGCATCTCTCTGTGGGATAGAATGTATGGCTAATCTCTATGCACCCATCTAATCCATAGGCTGTGCACAATTTATGGATTGCCCAACTGAACCCAGTAGTGTGGGGAGGCCTGCCAGGCATTTCAGCAGCATCATCCCTTTTTATTGTCCTAAGTAGGCAGCGTAGAAACATAAAAGCAGCTGTACAGGATCAAACCAATGGGCAGTCTAGTCCATAGGGTTGCCAGGTCCCGCTTTGTCACCAGTGGGAGGTTTTTGGGGTGGAGCCTGAGGAGGGCACGGTTTTGGGAGGGGAGGGACTACAATGCCATAGAGTCCAATTGCCAAAGCAGACATTTTCTCCAGGTGAACTGATCTCTATTGGCTGGAGATCAGTTGTAATAGCGGGAGATCTCCAGCTAGTACCTGGAGGTTAGCAACCCTGCTAGTCCAGTATCCTGTTTCCAACAGTGGTCAGTCACAAGCAGGGCCCGCGTGCAACAGCCCTCATCTGCTGACTGCTCCCCAGAATCTGAAAAATTAGGGAAGAATGTCTCTGAATCTGGTGACCCCATTCACCTATCAGGGTGAATGACAGACCTCTCCTCCATAAATCCAACCCACCACCTTTTAAATCTATCTGAGTGAGTGGTGGCCCTGACCTGCATAGCCCAGGCTAGCCCAATCTCACCAGGTCTCAGAAGCTAAGCAGGGTCAGCCCTGGTTAGTACTTGGAGGGGAGACCACCAAGGAATACCAGGGTTTCTACACAGAGGCAGACAATGGCAAACCACCTCTGCCCATCCCTTGCCTTGAAAACCCTACAGGGTCGCCATAAGTCAACAACTTGATGGCCATCACCATATCTATTGGTAGTGAGTTCTACAAGTCAGCTGCCCACTGTATGAAGTGGTACATCCTTTTGTCTGTCTTGAATCTACTGCCCATCAGTTTCATAGGGTGACCATGAGTTCTAGTATTATGGGAGAAAAGTTTCTCTCTATACACTCTTTCTCTAATTATGGAAATTCATCAAATCCTGGTGGGCCGCTGTACACAGCAGGTGCATTCAGTGCAGTGGGAAGCAAATCATTTAGCCCTGGGCTACTCAGTGGTAAGAAAATGCCACTTTGCACATGCGTACTTCTCAACACTTCTCAGATGGAAACAGGGACATGCTTGTGACCCCCCCATTCTCCTACCAAGGCCTACAGCCCGAGCCCCTCTTCCCCCCCTCCCCCAATTACACATTACAGAAAGCTCTGAAGCCCAGGAGGTGTTTGTTCTGTAGATTAAAGATATGCTGGGGGGAGAGACCTGTAATTGTTCTGCAATCTGTTAACAATCGTTCAAAATTAGCCTCATCGGGGTGTGAACTGGCAAATGAGATGTTTTACTTGTGTGCATTTTAGAGACAAGATATGGCTCAGAGATTTCACTTCTGTAGGTGCCTGGGAGGAAGCTGAGCCCTGAAGAATGACAAAGCTAGCAACTCTCACGGATGAAAGTTTAGCAAGAGACTCAAAAAAGGCTAACATATGGACAAGATGAAGAAGAGTGATTTATCAGGAACAGGTACAAGAAAATAGGAGCTGTTCCTGAAAAATCAGAAGTTTGGGCATATGCATCTAGTCAAGGTCGTCTGTGTCCCACCCCACCCCCTGGCATTCAAGACAAGGGGTTTGGAGAGGTGCTTATCTAATCCTGCAGAGCCCTGGCTCCGAAAATCCTTCTCCTAAATTCTTCCAAGTGGAAAACTGGGGACACTGCAAGTCAAGAAAGGACGGCGTCTTTTGTGGGTTGCTGGGCTTCAAAGAAAAAAATATCCAAGACAGCAAGTTTTCTTTCTTTTTTCTCTCTCTTGGCCATCAAGTCACAACTGAACCCCGTAGGGTTTTCAAGGCATGAGATGTTCAGAGGTGGTTTTCCATTGCCTGCCTCTGTGTCGCAACCCTGGACTTCCTTGATGGTCTCCCATCCAAATATTGACTAGGGCCAACTCTGCTTAGCAGCCAAGATCTGACAAGATCGGGCTGGCCTGGGCTATGCAGGTCAGGGCAAGTTTTCTTTTTGGTAACAGAATTTATCATAAACTTGACACAGAACAGCTTACAACGATGTGTATAATTAAGACAAACTTGGTACAACCATAGCAGCCTTTGTAAATGCAGGGTCGTAGACACCCTCTAGGAAGGGCAGTTCGAAAAGAGGCAAATGCTCACAAGTGGTGCCCAGTCAGGAAGTTCCCAACCCCCAGTGGGGCCTGGAGATGTCCCAGAATTACAACTCTTTTCCAGACTACAGAGATCAGCTCCCCTGCAGAAAATGGCTGCTTCGGAGGGTAGACTCCACGGCATTATATCCCACAGAGGTCCCTCCCCAAACCCCACCCTCCCAGACTCCACCTCTAAATCTCCAGGAATTTCTCAACCTACAGTAGGCAGCCCTACAAAAGTCCAAAGTATTGACCTGAGGACAGGCAGGGCCTCTTCTTCCCCTGTTTAGGGTTGCCAACCTCCAGGTACTAGCTGGAGATCTCCTGCTATTACAATTGATCTCCAGCCGGCGGAGATCAGTTCACCTGGAGAAAAGGGCCGCTTTGGCAACTGGACTCAACAGCACTGAAGTCCCTCCCCAAACCCTGCCCTCTTCAGGCTCTGCCCCAAAAACCTTCTGCTGGTGGAAAAGAGGGACCTGGCAACCCTACCCCTCTTCAGTGACTCCCCTTACTGCTAAGTGCTGGATGCTTTCTTTTTGGCTTGGGCCTGCAAATAAATTAGCAGTTCCCTCCCAGTCTCCACTGCTCATCCCCAATCATTGCCCATACTGGCTGAGGGGGGATGCCTTTACAGCTCATAATACAACATTTATTAACTGCTCATGCTCCACGACCTTTTGTTCCTGAGGTGTAGCCTGATTGGAGCTATTTCCCCAGCTAAAGAAAATATCATAAAATGTCTTAAAACAAAAACAGCATGGCTCACAAAGTGCCTTTCTTGCAAATGCCTGCACATGCCCTACTGAAGACTTTCCCCATCTTAGATCAACCAATATTGGGACAATTTTACAGGGTGCCATAAGAAACAATTTCTGTGTACGCTGGCACAATCACAACCATTTCAAAACACGAACTCATTATGAAACTGGTTTATATCAATGAGGGAAGAACCTCTCAGCCCAGCTGTGATTTGGAATAGGGGGTGGGGAGTGGGGTTGCCAACCTCCAGTTAGTGGCTGGAGATCTCCTGTTAGTACAGCTGATCTCCAGCCGCTAGAGATCAGTTCACCTGGAGAAAATGGCCACTTTGGCAATCGGACTCTATGGCATTGAAGTCCCTCCCCTCCCGAAACCCCGCCCTCCTCACGCTCCGCCCCAAAAACCTCCTGAGAAGAGAGGCCTGGCAACCCTAGTGGGGAGGCGCCCTGGGAGTCTTCTCAGACCTTTTATGCCTGGCTGTTTCCCTCGTGGTCACCCCCCCAATGACTTTGGGTCTTTGTTTTGATTATGCATGCCATTTCCGACCATCAGAAGTCGCCTCGTTCTCCCCCTGTGTTTCCCCCATGTTTTGCCCGGGTTTTCAAGGACCTGTTTTATTACGAATTTGAAGACGCGGGCAAAACACAAGGTCACGTTGGAGGGGCGACCGTGAGGGAAACGGCTATGCATAAAAGCCTTCAGTCTCCAGCAAGAGTCAAAGGTGGGGTCAGAAGTCAAAGGTTTGACCAGCAGAGGCATTTTGGCACGCTTTCAGTACATCTCTGAATGCAAATAATTCTGCCTCTGCAGTCTGTGGACTCCTCCTTTGACCAGATGCATATCTTTGTAATTACATTTTAAAGTGGGTCCAAGCATCATTTCTCTGGCCTCCGGTACAAAGACCCTCTCGCAAATAGTGATTTTAGCTAGTTTTTTTAAAATAAAGCTTTCCTGTTTAAATTGCCATCCCCCCCCCTTTCGTTGCTGTCGTGGAGTCTCCAAACCCAACCTTCTGCTTCTCAATAACCAGCAAGTAGGGGTGACCTGGGCACAATCTTCCAGACTAGGCTGCAATTCAATTAACTCAGCTAAGTACTGCTTCTTTTCTAAGTGAGAAGCATGTCTCTGCCTCCCCGTGGCGCGCTAATTACTCCAGCCTGACAAGGATGGCAGTAATTTTCTCTCTTACTTGATAAGGAGGTTCACACAATTTCTACCATTCCTGGAACTCCTAGATACATTGACAGCTCTGACAGCACTTGGCAAGGGGGTTCCAGTGCGCCATAGGAAGACCTGCTTTTTGCACAGGCTCTGTCCAAAGGCTGATCCCGTTTCATCCCACTTTGTGAGTGTGAAATGCCGTCAACTCGCAGCCGACTTATCACCAGTAGAGTTTTCAAGGCAAGAGATGAACAGAGGTGATTTGCCAGTGCCTTCCTCTGCACAGCAGCCCTGGTATTTCTTGGTGGCCTCTCATCCAAGTACTAACCAAGGCCGACCCTGCTTAGCTTCTGAGATCTGATGAGATCAGGCTAGCTGGGCCATTCAAGGCAGGGCTCATCCCACTTTACCACTGGAAAAAAAATCTTACAGTAGACCACCACAATCCAGGAAAGCGACTTTCTCTTCATCCCCCTGGGAGCTGATTGAACGTGAGTCCTGACCAGCCCCTTTCCTTGGGTCCCTACACTCCATAATAAGTAGATATTCCTCCCCAAAGATGTCAGCTGACTCAAATAAAAAATAACAAACAATACATGTAACACCTTTAAATTAGGAACAAACCAATGGCATGTGCCCAATGATAAAATGTCTGTCTATGCCTAGAAAATTATGACTCAGTCTTTTAAGTCTGCCTTAAGAATTAGAACTCCATAAACAAGACAGAAATAATGCTTTGATTTTATTTCATTTTCTGTTCCTCTTCCCTGTTTACTCTGTAACTTTAAATCAATCTTTTGTGGGGGGGGGGTCCGCATCTCTGCATGATAAGTCTGCAAGCTCAAGATCTTGCCTCAGTGTCTGACCATTCTCCCACATTCCCAAGGGTCCAAGGAAAGCTGGTCAGGGAGGGGAGGGGTCGTGGCTCAGTGGTAGAGCATCTGCTTGGCATGCAGAAGGTCCCAGGTTTAATCCCCGGCATCTCCAGTTAAAGGGACTAGGCGAGTAGGTGATGTGAAAGACCTCCACCAGAGATCCTGGACAGCTGCTGCCAGTTTGAGTAGGCAATACTGACTTTGATGGAGCAAGGTTCTGATTCAGTATAAGGCAGCTTCATGTGTCCATGTGTCACCCAAAGACTTGGTCAGTCAAGGCTGCCTCACTCAAGAGAATCCCCTTCCCCCAAAAAAGCAGCCCTAGGTCTCCCATGGCTTCCTCCTGTCCAGAAAAAAAGGAGACAGTGGCAGCATCTCTATATCCAAAGGCATATCACATAGTGGTAGACCCAGCCACAGCAATGACAGTAAACCCACCTCTCTATCCAGAGAACCACACGGGATGGGACCAACATGGAGAGAAACAAGGGAGAGATCCCAGCTGACCTGCTTGGACCACTTCATCGTTGCTTGTGATTTAAGCCAGCAGCTTCACTCCAGTTTCTACAGCTCCTTGGCTCAACGAAGTTCTTAATAGTATGCTTAGGTTTAAGTGTGTCGTTTGTTTTTTACATCTCAGTTCCACAGGCAGTAGAAACTGTGGAGACGGGTCAGTTTCCTTGTGAGGAAAGAGTACCGGAGACATCTTATTTTTTAATAACTCTAAAACGATAACCAAACAGATCTTATAAACGGAGCGTGGGGGGATAGGACCAAACAGACTGTGCTAGACTTTAAGACAGCATCAGTTCAAAGCAACAGTGTGTCCTTGGAATCCCCTCCCACACACAAGCCAAGTATCTATTGCAAGCCAAGCAGAAAAACAGAGACTTTGGACTCCTTCAGTGGCTCCGTACCAACTGCCAAAGTGTTTTCCTCCAGCTGTAGCCCAAGCTGGTACGGTGGGTCTAGTAGCTGGTACCTGCCCGCTGCCAAAGCACACTTCAGCAAACATCATCTTCAATATCCTTTAAAGAAGCCCCTTTAGTGATTCAGCTATACAAAATTCAAAGTAATCGCCCCCCCCTTTGCATAGCAGCACACTATGAATAATCCTGCCTTATCTCAACATAGTGCATTAAAGCTATAAAGTTGTGTTTTTAAGTTCCACAAGATTCCAGGAGTGCCCTATACAGATTTGCTTAATTGCTTCATCGATAGCTATTCGAGCTTCCTTACAACACCCCTCCCTCCTTCTGAATGGGATATAAAGACTCAAGAGATCTCCATTCCTACTCATATCTGATGAAGAGAGCTTTGACTCTTGAAAGCTTATACCCTAAAAATCTTGTCGGTCTCTAAGGTGCTACTGGGCTCGAGCCAGCACCATTTAGTGGTTAAGAGCGGCGGTTTGGAGTGGTCACTCTGATCTGGAGAACCAGGTTTGATTCCTCACTCCGCCGCATGAGCAGCGGAGGCTAATCTGGTGAACTGGATTTGTTTCCGCACTCCTGCACATGAAGCGAGCTGAGTGATCTTGGGCTAGTCACACTCTCTCAGCCCCACCTTCTTCACTGGGTGTCTGTTGTGGGGAGGGGAAGGTGATTGTATGCCGGTTTGATTCTTCCTTCAGTGGTAGAGAAACTCGGCATACAAAACCAACTCCTCCTCCTTCTTCTATTAGAACATAATTTCTGGAATTGGCCCGTAGTAACCAGTACCATTACTCCAGCATAACCAAGTTCAGAGAATTGTCCCCTGCCCATACCCTTCATCCCTGGCTCACTTGTACTCTGAGCCCTACAAAGATGAACATGGAAACCAACTCCTCAGGAAAATAATGTCTTGTTTATGTAAAAGACTTCCTTAAAAAAAAAAAAAAGCATCTTTACATGTTCTCTAGGCAGAGGCCTCCCACTCCTGCCTAATGAATGATCTCCCCTTAATTTCCTCAATGATGCATTTTTAATGGGAAACAGATTAAAAGAATAAATAAAAACAGGGTAAACTCCAAGAATCCTTAGCACGTCTTCGAGGGATGGCATTGCTTTCTCTGCATTGGCTCTCCCCTGCTCTCCATGTGTATTTCATTCCCAGGGCTGCTCTTCTGGGGCAGGCTGCTGCTTCTCTGGGGGGTGGGGGGCTGTCTGGCCCTTCTCTTCTCACTGAATCCACAGCCATTCGATTCTGGAGACATCCCGGCCCCAGGAGGCAAAAGAAGAAAGTGCAGCTGTGTCCTAATGAAGGCTCACTCCTTGTCATAAAGGCTTCTTAATTTATTTTAAAGGTCTTGATCTAACCTTTCCAAGTTTTAGGTCTTCAGAGCAGCTTACAAATATATCTGACCAAAAGTATTTTCACTCGCAGCTGGAGAAGTAGGGTTGCCAGGTCCCTCCTCGCAATCGGCGGGAGGTTTTCTGGGCGGAGTCTAAGGAGGATGGGGTTTCGGGAGGGGAGGGACTTCAATGCCATAGAGTCCAATTGCCAAAGTGGCCATTTTCTCCAGGTGAACTGATCTCTATCGGCTGGAGTCTGGAGATCAGTTGTAATAGCAGGAGATCTTCTGCTATTACCTGGAGGTTGGCAACCCTATGGAGAAGACTTCCACATATTGATTTTTCCCTCTAGAACAAACCATTTAAACTAGTCCCTGTAACTGTTTAACTGATCTGCAGCAAATAATAATAATAGGAAGAGTTGGTTTTTATATGCTGATTTTCTCTACCTTTGAAGGAGAATCAAACCGGTTTACAATCTCCTTCCCTTCCTCTCCCCACAACAAACACTTTGTGAGGTAGGTGAGGCTGAGAGAGCTCAAAGAGAACTGTGACTAGCCCAAGGTCACCCAGCTGGGATCATGTGTAGGAGTTAGGGTTACCAACCTCCAGGTACTAGCTGGAGACCTCCTGCTTTACAACTGACCTCCAGCCAATAGAGATCAACTCACCTGGAGAAAATGGCCACTTTGGCAATTGGACTCCATGGCATTGAAGTCCCTCCCCTCCTCAAACGCCGCCCTTCTTAGGCTCCACCCCAAAAACCTCCTGCTGGTGGTGAGGAGGCACCTGGCAACCCTAGGAGTGGAGAAACTGATATGCCTCAATTACCTTCAATTGCCCAATAAAGTAATTCAGGAGAGGTTATCAGGATTAAACGATTCTTTTACTGGACCAATAAAAGAGATTTGGGGATGGAGGCTGAGGAGGACCTCAGTGGGGTATGATGCCATAGAGTCCACCCCCCACTCCCCAGCATCCATTTTCTCCAGGGGAACTGACATCTGGAGATCAGTTGTAATAGCAGGAAATCTCTAGCTAGTACCTGGAGGTTGGCAACCCTACTGGCGTCCCATGATTTTTATGCCTTTGTTGTGTTTTTCATACCTATTGGCATTTTGCTAGCCACTCTGAATCTTTGAAGCAAGGCAGGATAGAAATATTGTGATCAATAAATCGGCACACCACACAAAAACTTTCAAACCAGGGCAATTGCTCCTTAATATGGTAGCTTTCCCATGAATAAATGGTCCGTTGTCACCCTCTCCTCCCATTTACAGCCTCTGCAACTTCTCTGTGACAACCACAGTAACCACTGATATGGAGAAGCTGAACCGGGAGGGTGGAGGAGATGCATAATGCATTTTTAACAGGCTCTTAATGCAAGCCAACAGCTGGAAGCCATCCCGGGGTGACGACCCACAAGCTTCCTCCAGGCGACTACCAAATGCTCCCTGATCCGTGGCCCACTGTCCGAGCACCTCCAACGCGAGGGCTGACACCTTGATTAATACCCCCGTCTGGTCTCAAGCTGTACAAACTGTCCCCAACCAACCTGCGGGTTCCTTTTCTTCCAATGCTTTTTAAAGAACTTTGTCCCAAGCAGCTGGCACATTGATGATACATCGATTCATTACAATTTCCCACTCAGCAGCCCCATAAAAAACACACACACATGGCTATAAAAAGCTTGTAATTTATAGCTCACGACAGGTAACGGAGCTTCATGGGCTCTGTTTACTGCTCAGTGACTTGAGGACTCTCCCCGCTCAATGGTGTGTTTCCCTGCTGGGTTAGACCAAAGGCTTGCCGTTCCAAAGATTGCAAGCTGTGCTGTGACTGGCCACAGAGCTTGTCAGTATCCTATTTGGCTGTGCAACAAGGTTGCCAGCTCCTGGTTGGGAAATACCTGGAGATATTTGGGACGGAGCCTGAGGAAAGTGGGGTTTGGGGAGGGGAGGGACTTCCATAGAGTCTAATGGCATTGATGGAGCCAGAATCTAAGCTACAAGGACCTAAGATGGGTTGTGTGATGGATAAGGTAAAGTTGAAATCAATGGACTTACAAGGGTATAGCTCTGCTTAGGGTAACTAATTCAAGTCCAGTAGCAGCTTAGAGACCAATAAGATTTTTTGGGTATAAGCTTTCGAGAGTCAAAGCTCCCTTTCTCAGATCTGCTGACAAGAGCTTTGGCTCTCAAAAGTTTTACCCAAAAATTCTTGTTGGTCTCTAAGCTGCTACTGGACTTAAATCCATCTGTCCTATTGCAGACCAACACGGCAACCCTCTCAAACTGAGCACCCCATGCTATTATTAGTATTTTAAAGCAGTGGGGACACACACACGCATATTAAAAGATGTGTCTGATTTTCTTTAAAATGCTAATAAGGGAAGCCCTGTTTCAGTTAGCCACATGGAACAGAGATGGAAGGGTTAAACTTCCCCCTCTGGTTGCTGCAGAGCAAGGTCTCTTGGATTTTTTGCTCTTAACATTCACTGCTTCTCAAGCCTCAGGAAGCTGAATTCTGGTCTTCAGTTCTTTGATGCAGTTGTAGCAATCAGCCTAGGAGCAGAAGGAATGAGGTGGGGGGAGCAGGGACCCCCATGTTCCAAATGTACCTTAGCCAACCTGCTGTTTTATTGGTTCTCTGCAGTATTTTTTAAGACTACCAGACATCCGTTATTTACTGGCATTAAATTCCTCTCTCATCTGTTAGAAAAGGTACAGGTGGCAACCCAATCTTTTCCGACATGCCTAACAAAGCTTTTAACCCTGCTGGCATTTCCTCATTCATTCTGGAACATAAATAGTTGCATTGATTTTTAAACATTTTTACTGCCCCACAAATAAAACATTTTCTGAGCCTATTATGAATCATCCGTGCACCCGTTCGCTTGTAAACATCCATTCTTTCTCCACCTTCATCCCTTTCTCCAATAATGACCACATGCAAATAATTGGTGTGGAACACTGGCTGGGGGTAGAAGCTGTGATTTTGGCAGGTCCCTGGTTCCAGTCTCCCCTCTGCCACAAACTCACTTGGTAGCCTTGGGCAAGCCACTCTGCTTCAGCTCCCTCCATCTGCAGTATGGGAATAATACTGGGCTACCTTGCAGAGCTGTTGTAAGGATTACTGGGATAATATATATGAAGCGCTTGACAGTACTACAGAAATGTTCATTATTAGATGGAAATGTTGTACAAGAAAGAGGAGAAGCAGGTTCTCCCTAATTCCTCATCAAATTGCAACTGCTGAAATAAAAATCTTGATATCTGCCTGAAACCAAATACAGTGGTTATCAGTAACAATCACCCCTAGAATTTATTTGGTTAGTATAGCCAGAGATGTGCTGGAGATGACCTTGGGGTCTATCAATAAGGCCGCAATATGGATTCACCTGCCGAAGACTTAGGGGTCAGAGCCCTCACACAGTTAACCTGGAAATGGGAAGGGATGAACTAGGATTGGAGGATCCACACCATAAGGTACACATTCACCAACCCCAACTTTCCAAGGCAGGCCAGGGATGAAGAGGTAAAAATATTCCCCTCCTGTCCTGTGCTGTTCAGCTTCAAACAACCAGCCTGCTTCTCACCCAACCCTAAAAGTTGGCAATCTGGACTCTTGCCCTATATATGGAGAGCCAGCATGGTGTAGTGGATAAGAGCGGTGGTTTGGAGCAGTGGACTCTAATTTGGAGAACCAGTTTTGATTCCCCACTCCTCCACGTGTGGTGGATGTTAATCTGGTGAACCGGGTTGGTTTTCCCACTCCTACATATGAAGCCAGCTGGGTGACCTTGGGCTAGTCACAGCCCTATTAGAGCTCTCTCAGCCCCACCTACCTCACAAGGTGTCTGTTGTGGGGAGGGGAAGGGAAGGTGATTGTAAGCCAGTTGGATTCTTCCTTAAGTGGTAGACAGCTGGCATATAAACACCAACTCTTCTTTGTCTATACGCCTAGCCTTCTGAGACTTAAGGGTAGGTGAACACTAAGCTGCTAGCTTAGCCTCAGAACTGAGAAATGTCATTATATTGCACTGAAGGGGGCAGGGTTTTCCCCTCATTATTTATATCCCCACTCCCCTCAATTCTTCATGGATCCCAACATTCTCCTTCTAACAGCAAAGTTAGTGCCAGACAAAGCATCTCT